>NC_080088.1:100769910-101369910 GCF_950005125.1 Chionomys nivalis | reverse complement strand
ACCACTGGACCACACTCCCGGTCCCTCACTGGGGGATTCTAGGCAGGTGCTCTACCACTAGCCACACCCCCAGCCCCTCACTGGGGGATTCTAGGCAGGGACTCTACCACTGAGCCACACCTCTGGCCCCTCACTGGGGGATTCTAGGCAGGTGCTCTACCACTGAGCCACACCCCAGCCCCTCACTGGGGGATTCTAGGCAGGTGCTCTACCACTGAACCACACCCCAGTCCCTTACTAGGGGATTCTAGGCAGGTGCTCTACCACTGAGCCACACCCCAGCCCCTCACTGGGGGATTCTAGGTAGGTGCTCTACCACTGAACCACACCCCAGTCCCTTACTAGGGGATTCTAGGCAGGTGCTCTACTACTGAGCTATGTCCCTCTCCCTTGTTGATTCTTTTGAGACAGGGTTGCACAGAATTGCTTAGGCTAGCTTTGACTTACTCTGGAGTTCACTAGACCTCAACCTTTCAATCCCCTTGCCTTAGCCTTCTGAGTATGTGGGTTGCAAGCAAGCATCCATGGGCTCATCCAACTCACATTTTCTGTGTAAAAAAACTGTCAGGCAAGCCTTGCTCCATCTCGACCTCAAATTGATGTTCTATCTGGTCCCTCCAGTCTGGTCTGGTTAGTAGAAGCCCTTTGTATCCTCAAACATACACTATGCTAAGAATCCCTTTTTCTATGCTGAAACAAACACGCAAACACGAAACCATTAAAGTGACCTCTTAGACTCTGCAGTTTAGAGGTTATAGACTTGTACTTGACCATTTCTTCTGCATTACGACGAAGGCTAATTGTTCTCCTACAGTTGGTTAAGGATATTAGGATGTTAAGTACTGTTAGCACAGTCTGGAGTTTGGCACAGGTGCCTCGGGATGACTCATAGGCCCTGCTGGGCTTGCCTTTGAAAGGTGTTTATTTTTTCTCATTAAATCCTAGTGCATTTTTTATTTTTTCTAATGGCATTTTTGTCCTCAGGCTTTCTTTCAAGAGGGAGCCCTGGAGCATCTTTGCCTCCTTTCTTCCCCTTCTATCACCGAGTCTCTTTTATTCGGTTAGCTCTTGGCAGAGGCTCTTGTATACTGGGGATTGATTGCACAAAGTAGAGCAGTTTGTGGGGAATCATCAGGAAGACTCCAGGGGAATTCCTTCCTTTTACTGTAATCCTTCTACTGGCTTTTGGAATGAGAGGATTGGGTTAGATGATGCCAAGTTGATTTCCACCTGGGAGGGGTCATTGTTTATGACCTATAACCCTTACCTGAGTGCTCATGGAGAAGGCCAAAGGCTTGGGTTCTCTTTCTCTCTTTCTGTATATGGAAGTCAGAAGGCAACTTCAATTGTTGTTTTTCAGGTGCTGTGCAGCTTGTATTTTGAGACAGGGTCACCTCTCCTTCTCTCCTTGGTCTGGCCAAGTAGGCTAGGCTAGCTGGCCATTGAGCCCAGGGACCCTCTAGTCACTACAGTCAGGAATTACAAGTGTATTAGCCCCCCCCTCACCCCCATGCCTGGATTTAAAAATCAAACCAAAAAAAAAAAAAAAGACTAACCAAACAGCAGCAGCAACAACAAACCCAGGATTTTGGGGGTCTGAGCTCAAGTTCCCATGCTTGTATGGTGCTGTATAGCAGTCTCTGAACAGACACATTCCCTCTAGGAGGAAGGGGGAGAAGTTCATGAAACTCAGGAAGTAAACACATTTCACTTGTCTGGGAAAGCTGCCATGTACAAGATACTAACTAGGCTGTGGTGGCTGGAATGAGAAAGACCCCCATAAGGGTCTTAGATTTGACAGTTGGTCATCAGGGAGTGGCACTGTTTGAAAAGATCAGAAGGTGTGGCCTTGTTGGAGGAAGTATGCCTTTGGAGGTGGGTTTTGAGGTTCCCCAAATCCCAAGCCAGGCCCAGTGGATCTCTCTTGCTGCTGCCTGTGGACCGAGATGTAGGATGCTCAGCCACTTTTCCAGCACTGTGTCTACCTGCAGGCTCCCTACCATGATGACAGTGGATTAAACCTCTGAATTGTAGCAAGCCCACCCCAACTAAATGCATTCACCTTTAAGAGTTGCTGTCTTCATGGAGTTTCTTCATAGTGATAGAACAGATTAAGACAAGGGCCTATCCCCCAGGCCATGGAAGACATAACCAAAGCTAAGAGAGGAGATTTTCAGATCTGGCCAGCTACCTGCAGGCTGTCCAGAGGGCTCCAGTTGTGTGACTTTGTGTGTTGCTACCCATGTTGAGGTAGGCTTTTTGGTGATACAGCTGCTCTTGAGTTGGCTCCAGGAAGTAATCCCTCATTTGTGCTCCTGTGACTAACCCCAACAAAATCTCATGGGTTCACCAAATTAGACGTGGTGCAATCACCACTTCAGTCTGCCACGGGCTCCCTTTCTGGGATGAGTAGACATGTATGTATGTTGCGTGTGTCCCCAGGAGAAGCATCTCATACAGCATGTGGCAGGCAGTTTATTATCTGAGCTGTGTCCCCAGCCCCAAGGACATCTATTGAAACAATGAACAAGAGAGATGGCAAAGATGTAGGAGTCTAAAGCATATCAAATCACGGAAAAAGAAGAATTTCCCCACTCTTTTTCTGTTTGTGTATATGTGTGCATGTGTGTGTGTGCTTGAACACATATGGATACGTGAATGTGTGTGAGGTGTGTATACACATGGGATTATCTTCCTTTGCCCTGCCACCTTACTCATCAAGGCAGGGGCTCTCGATCAAGCTCAGAGCTGGCAGATGTGGCTACTTTGGTTAGCCAGCTTGCTCTGGGGAGCCCTGTCTCTGCTTTCTAGGTCAGGAACTATAGGTAGATATCGACACTGCGTGGCCTTTATACAGATTCTGGGGATCCAAACTAGTCCTGATTTGTACAGCAAGCACTTGAACCACTGAGCCATCTCCAAAGTCCTGAGAAGAGTTCGTTTGGTGACGCCATAAAAGGAAACTCCCACATATCCAGAATGAAAAGCAGAATTGAGCCAGACCCTCCTCAACTGCACGTGGGAGTCTTCAGATGGCTCTTACCCAATCTCGTCTGCTGACTCAGCTCAGACAATCAGCAAGGAGATAGATCTTGCACAGAAGTGAGAAAAATTTCAATAGGATGCCGATGATCAATGGCGGAGTGTCAAGCGACACAGAATGCTGCAGTTTTAATACTGGTAGAAATCCCGACTGCACTTCTTAAAACAATGTGGATTTCGTTCTTTCTTCATGGTCTTGCCCCAAGAGCAAATGGCGGCTTTCTAACTAGATCCAGATGGAATGATCACTGCAGACATTGTTTTTAAATTTACCTTTTTCTTGCATGTAGGGTTTTGCTGTATAGTCCTGGCTATACAAGTTGTGATCCTCCTGCCTCATATTCAATCAGAGTGCCGGTAGGCATGTATCACCATACCTAGCTTTTTGTTTTCTTGTGACAGGGTCATATGTAGCCCAGGCTAGCCTCCAATTCCCTATGTAGCTGAGGATGACTTTGAACTATTGATCCTCTTCCATCTACCCCTGAGTGCTGGCATTACAGGTGTACACCATCATATGTGGTCCTGAGGATGGAACCCAGGGCTTTGTGGGTGCTAGGCAAGCCTTCTATCTCCTGAACTACATCCTCACCCCCAGATTTATATATCAGTACCATGGGGACCCTTGTTTCTTTATGGAGACAAAACATACATGAATAAAGTACATTCCCAGAGTTATGTAAGCACCCCCATGAGCTGCTTCCTGGACCTTCTCATCTCTCCAAATAGAAACGCTGTACCGGGTGAATAATAGCCTCCTGGCTCCCCCTTTCGCTGACCTCTGCATGAAGAATCATCTAACACTTGTCCTTCTGAGTCTGGTTTATTTCATGTAGTATATCCTTAGGAATTCTTGACAGCTATTTAGAATTTGGCTGCCCCAGTGTTTTGGATACAGATTTCTGTACTACGTGACATAATTCTCCAATTATCTTTCTCAGAGACTTTTGCTGTGTCCCTTTCCCCCTAAAATGGCGAATAGAAGTTTCTCTCCAAATAAGTCATCTTCCATATTTTTAGAACAACTCCCAATAGCAACAGCCATGTGACAGTCACCCTGGCAGGGCTCCGATGTTTTCCAGAGCCCTTTTGTGAAGGAACTATAGGAGTGTCGATCCACAGTGTGCCCTGCAGCTTATATCCCTGAGTATGGATGGACCCTTGGAAATCCCCCACTGTGCAATATGACGCTCAGGCTTCCTTATTCCAAATGACTCTGACCTGTCACATCATGAGTCAAAATACATCGTCACCTTAATGGTTTTCATCGAAATTTTTTTTACAAGTCCCAAGTTTTTTGTTGCTGTTACTGTGAGAATCAACAAGATACAAAATTACTCTGCCAAATTGCTATAGAAGCTTCTAAATTCTTACTCTCAATGTCTATATTTTTCTTGTCCATTTATTGATTTCATCTTCTCTGTTGGGTGCATTGCCTGCCTGTGTATCTGTGCACCATATGCGTGCAGTGCCCCAGGAAGCCAGAAGAGGGCGTTGGATTTTCTAGGACTGGAGTTACAGTTGTGAGCCACCATGTGCACACTAGGAATTGAACTTGGTTCTGCTGAAAGAGCAACCAGTGTTCTTAACTGCTGAGCCGTATCTCCAGCCTCTTTAGCTACCTTTCTTAGTTAGATTTCTATTGCTGTGACAAAACACTGTGACCAACAGCAACTTGGGGAGGAAAGGATTTATCCTACAACTCTTGGGTCCTTTACACTCTATCACTGAGATAAATCAGGGCAGGAACTCAATACAGGAACCTGGAGGCAGGAACTGAAGCAGAGACTATGGAGGAACACTGTTTAATGACTTGTGCCCCATCTTCTGTGATATTCCCTGAACATGGTTTAGGCTATGCTCACTGGGATTGGTTTGTCCAGGGATTGGTTTGTCTCTAACTCCCAGCATTGGGCTTTTTACTGAATGCTGCTACTGCTGTTCTAAGTCAATGCAATGGTTAGTCATAAGTTTGCTTATTTTGTTTTGTTTTTCGAGACAGGGTTTCTCTGTAGCTTTGGAGCATGTCCTGGAACTAGCTCTTGTAAACCAGGCTGACCTTGAACTCACAGAGATCCACCTGCATTCTGCCTTCTGAGTGCTGGGATTAAAGGCATGTGTCACAAACACCTTGTGGTTAGTCATAAATCAATGCAATGTTGAGTCTTAAGGGAAGCCCAATTTGGGAGGGTTTTTGTTGTTTATGGTGGTGATTCTTGGTAAGGGCTCTACTGTTGAGTCACAACTGCAGTCCCTCCTGGGGATTCTAGGCAGGTCTTCTACCACTGAGCCACAACACTAGCCCCAGTTAACAAATTCTATGTAAGGATTCTCCTGCTGAGCCATGCTCCGAGCTCTCTTTTTACCTTTTATTTTAGTACACTATATCCAGGAAGGTCTTGCACTTATGATCTTGCTCAGCCTCCAGAGTAGCTGGAGTTATAGGCTTGTGTCACCAAGCCTAGGTAGTTCAGGAGAAAGCTTACTAAGGCCTAAATGATGTCCCACAGATAAGCAGTACTATTGCACACTGTCATTTTTTTATATACCTGTGATTTCTATGTCTGTGGATTGAATCCACCAGGGATGAAAGTATCTAGAAAAAAAATTGGGGGAGGGAAATGGGAGGAGGTGGAAATTTTTAATTAAAAATAAATAAAAAAATCATTTTTTGTACTGAATATGCCTAGACTTTTCTTGCCATTCCCTGTATAATGGCATGCGATAATTGCTAACAAAGCATTCATGTTGCAGGTAAGATAAACATTCTAGCAGTGAGTTCAAGTACATGGACACACATGGATAGAATACATGTAAATGCTGTATCATCTATGTATGGGACTGGAATATCTATGGATTTGGGTGTTTAAGCAGAGTCCTAGAACCAATCCCCTTGATACTGAAAAACAACAAGACTTCTATTGAGATAGTCATGATTAAAAGGACAAAACCAACCAACCAACCAACCAACCAACCAACCAACCAACCAACCAACCAATCATCTCTTAGCACCTCAGGGTTCCTTCCCCAGCACCACATAAACTGATGAATGGTGACACACATCTGGAATCTCAGTACAAGAGGTAGAGGCAAGCCAATCAGAAGTTCAAGGTCATCTTCAGCCACCTAGGACATTTGAAGTCAGCCTGTGTGCATTTTCCCATGAACCTTAAATTATTTCATGTCCTATTAAGATTCAGGCCAGTGGATGTCAAACTTCACAGTGTAGCCAGAGGCAACATTCTGGGATATATAATATTTGGATGTTGAACTATAAACCTATGAGCAATGTCTCCTTGGTCATTTGCATTTTTGTTTTCTGTTCTTTGAGACAGGGTTTCACTATATAGCCCAGGCTGGCCTGAAACCCAGGATCCCCTTGCTTCCTGAGTGCTAGGATGGGATTCTAGTCTTGTTTTACTGTGCATAGAATCTTACACTTTTGTGGTGGGGCACAGAGCCTACGTGTTGCCTAGACTTGACCTCAAGCTCACTATGGACTTGAGAATGGCCTCGAACTCCTACTACTCCTGCCTCCATCTTCTGCCACCTCCTACCACATCTTTGCCACTTCTCTCGTCCTGGGAGGCATGCACCATCACACTTGGCTCATTCAGTGTTGAGGATAGAAACCCGGGGCTTCACGCATGCTCGGCAAGGGCCCTGCCAACTGAGCGACATCCCCTGCTCTATCTGCTGCTTTTAATCTGTGCAAGTTGGGAAAGGCACCTTATCTCCCAGAGCCTCGTGGACGAAAACGTCAGGGGAATTGTGAGAGTGAATCTATACAGAATTGGAGCCTGGCTTAGAGCAAGCCGTCACACACTTCCTTCCTTCTTGGAGAATTCTCTGTAACGGTCCAGAAAGCTGCTCTTAAATACTTGGCTTATAGGTGGAAAGCATGGTGAATTGCTTCCCAGTAGTGCTTGGTAACAGATTGATGCTGCCTGCTGGAGTGGAGGTTTTTTTTTTTTTTTCCTGGAGAGTCTGCCATCCTTGACTCTTAAAGAGATTGTGTCTGGTAGCAGTAAACAGGCTTTTAGCAAAATAGGTCTTTAATCCCATTTGAGCATATTTTGCACTGACAATGGAAATGCAAATGCAAATGAGATCTCTCTCTCTCCCTCTCTCTCTCTCTCTCTCTCTCTCTCTCTCTCTCTCTCTCTCTCTCATCTAATGGGTAGGCAGAGAGCAGGAACTGGATACCACGCTGGGCTAGGCAAAGTCCAGGACAGTAGCTACTGGGCAGAGCATGAATTAGAACTGCTTTTGCCTCCATGGAGCGCAATTGAACAATCTTTATGAAAAACACAAATACAGATGGCTGGAGAGATGGTTCAGTGGTTGAGAGCACTGACTGCTCTTCCAGAGGACCCAGGTTCAATTCCCAGCACCGATATGGCAGCTCACAATTTTCTGTAACTCCAGTTTCAGAGAATCTGATACCCTTACAGATATACATGCAGGCAAAACATATTAAAAACATGCACATAAAATAAAAACAAATAAATTAAAAAGCCACAAATGTACATCTTACCTTTTAAAGATTTACTTATTTTTGTTTATGTATGTGTGTGTGCGCACGTGTGTGTGCTCACATTTCTCTCTCTCTCTCTCTATATATATATATGTAACATATATATATGTTATGTATGTGTAGGTGTCTGTAGAGACAGGAATAGCGTCAGATGCTCAGGAGCTGGCATTAGAGGTAGTTGCAAGTCACCATATGGGAGTACCCGGAAGCAAACCTGGGTCCTCTGCAAGAGCTGCAATCATTTCTAACCACAGAGCCATCTCTCCAGCCCGGCCACTTCTTGAAATGTATTTTTACTTGCTCATGTACAAAATGAAGTAGTTTTTGAAAAAAAAATCCTCAAACTCTGTTTTCAAAGGTATTTATGTGTTTGGAGTCTTGTGCGTGCTTGCATGTGGACAGCAGAGGACGTCTTGAGTGGATGTGTGTTGTTTCGTATTGGTACGGCCATGTCAAGGACTCCAGTGTCTCAGACCCACGGTAGTGCCAAAGTCTTCCCCCAGGATGAGACTCAGAGGGATGGCAACACCTTCTTTGGGTCTGAGTTCGAATGTTGGCAGTATGTGCAAAAACCAGGAGCTGCAACTTCCTCCTCCCAGAGGAGGAATTCAGGAGTCTTCAAGCGTCACCTTAAAAGGATTTTATCATCTACCTCCTGACCTGTCACAGGATCATTCATTTCCCTGTTATCCTCCTCCAAGGGGCTCAGGAAGTGGGACTGTTAACATTGATCTGAGCTCAAGGGGACACCCTGTTGGGCCCCCTCAACACCCTTCCATCCTCTGCTTTTGGCAAACATGGTCAGGCTTTCTGTGTCAGCCAGTTTAGCTTTAATTGTCAACGTGTCACAGCCTAGACTCACTTCAGAAGTGAGTCGTCGCTGAGATCAGACTGGCATATGGCCATGTCTGTGGGGATCGTCTCAATTATTAATAGATGCAGGAGGGCCCAGCCCACTATGAGTGGCACCATTCTCTAAGCTAGCTAAGTATGAGCCAGCAAGCCAACAAGCAGTGTTCCTGCCTTCCATCAATGGTGGACTAATATATAATATATATGTATATTATATGTATGTATGTATGTATGTATGTATTCACAGCAAGAGAGATTAAACCAGAACACACTGCTTCTGCCATAAGCTCGGCTTTGCAAAACCAGTTTCCTTTCACTTTTTTGTGTGTTTCCTGGGCTTTCGAGCCCATGGGTATTTTGAAGGAAACATATTCCATCTGTTTCTGATTTGCTTCCCTTAAACTTGCCAGAAGTTTCGTTTGTGAAGTCTATTTCACGTCTGGGAATCCTTCTCAGCCTATTTTTTCCTTTTCTTTTCTAAAGCCTTCTAGGTCAGATCTTCACACTCAAAAGGAAGCAGAAAATTGAAATGATTATTAGGCTACAATTGAGACCAGAACCACTCCCTACCTTTCCTTTTCTTACCTAAGCGTTTTGGGGGAGTAGTAAAAATCTAAAAGGCCTTTACCTGGAGGTGATTGGTCTAGTGATCCACTTGGAATTCCATGTGTAGACACAGTCCTTAAAGACCAGGATGCAAAGTTTCCCTTCAACTTAAGTTAATCTCAGCTAAGGGTCCCTGGTCTGTTTCCTATTCAGAATTGTCTGAATTTGAGTAGGATATAAATTTGATAAAGTGCTTTTATTTATTTATCCTTTGCTTAGAGAAGGAAGTGTCATAAATTTAAGCAAAAAATAATGTGCATAAAACTTTAAAAGGGTACCATTAACTTTCAGATGATAAGTATTATTGTGTTTATTAGCCATAAATGCCAAAACATGGAAGAGTGGTTGGAAGACTTGAAGTAGGCCAGGAAAAAAAAAAAGAATATATTGGGGAGAAACAGAGACAGCCCACTTAAGATGATTATAGCCCAACCACTCAAGATACACATTGATTTAAGGGACTAAGAATGTGCCTTGTTAGTCATCTCTGCCCCTAGTCTTTAAGGGGGCATATTAGCTATTTTTATGTAGCTATTCTGACTTTCCTCAAATAGGGAATCATCAACCAACCAAAGTAACAATTCTACCAAAGCCCAACTTAGTTAATCAATTATTAGATCACGGCTACTTAAAGGAGTATGGGTGAAGGTTGACTCATATGCATAGGAATGACTCAAGGATGACTTTATTTTAACCGAAAAAGCCTATCACAACATGGGTGCCTACTCACAAAAGCTACATCTCTGGAGCTCCCTGCAGGACTTTCAAGTAGTTTACAGATGGTGGAAGAGTTTTTCCAGGCATCTTGGATGATCAGAGAGTCTCTCTTACCCAGTAGTTGTTACTCTTTTCATAACCTTTGGGAGGAATCTTGTGCATCTTGTTAGTTTCAGGAACTTCCTGAGACTTGTGAATTACTTACTTCCCAAGGCTCCCAAGTTTTTGTCCTCCTTCTTGTAGTGAATGTTTTACCTCAAAAAGAAATCAGTACACAACAGTAGCTATAACAAAACGCCTCATGAAAACAACATATTCAAACAAAGGTTTATTTTGACTTATGGTTTCAGAAATTCCGGTCTGGTGACATTGGGGGTCTGTGGTGGTAGGAACATCTGGTGGAGCTCTCCACATCTCTTGGACCTTTCCACAGGGGCTGGACTCGAACCAGTGCAGTCTTATAATGTCCAAAGGCTAATACCCAGTGATCCACATCTGCTAGGCAGACTCTCCCTAAGATACCACAGTCTCCCCAAACAGTATCACCAGCTCAGGGACTAAGTGGTGAACACGTGAGCCTATAGGGGCATTTCAGAATTTCAGAACAAACTGTAACAGAATGGATGAGGTCTAACAAGGGTGTGAAGCACTAGAACCTCCTAGAAGCACACCAGAGTTCTCTCTATCCCTAGTCCAGCTCCCACATCTCCAAACTACTGGCAGAGCCATGGCTGATCTTAATACACAGTGGCAATTTTCTCCATTGCCAGCTTTCAACTGTAACTCTAATTTCAGGGTTTGTGTGTGGGGGTGTAGAGATTAGGGAACAATCTTGGGCATTGTTCCTCAAGTGCCGTCTACTTTGTTTTTGAGATGGGTTTTCTCATTGGTCTGGAGCTTGCTGATCTTTTCTGCTTGGCTGCCCAGTGAGCTCCAAAGACCCTGCCTTTCCATCTCCACTGAAAGAGATTGGGATTCCTAGAGCGCACCACCACACCTGGCTCTTTTACACGGCTTCTGGGTATCAGACTTACAGCCTTGTATTTGCAAAGCAAACCCTTACGAAGTTATCTCCCCACTCTTTGACCTTTGAGTTTATTTTTTCCTTTGAAATTTATGACATTTTCATCAAGCAAGATTTTTTATCTGGGGATTCCATTTTCCACTTCTCTCCTTTTGAAAAGTCGAACATGTCCTTTCTCCCTTAAAAAGCACAGCTGTTTCCAGAAATTACCAGTAGCGAAAGTGAGGTGATGGTGTGATATGCAGAGAAAATTGGAAGGGAGGTCTTCAGGATGGAGCTCAGGCTTTGAAATCTGAGCTCGGGTTTGGAATGAGCATTTCTATTTCACTTCCACAGTGCAGAGAATTCCCAAAAGGGGAGAAAAGCTGTTGGAAACGCAATGGGAAGACCAGTGGCTGAGTAGTAGAGTCCCATGGTGACTTTTGCTCTCAGTGGGAAATATTTAATATTCTTATATCCCAGATTCCTTAACTGTAAAATAAAACATTTAACTGAACATGTTGACCCACACTTGTAATCCCATTATTTAGGAAGCTGAAGCAGGAGGATTGTGAGTTCAAGACCAGCCTGGGCTATATAGCTTGACCCTGTCTTTTTTGTTTGTTTGCTTTTTGAGTTTTTTAAATGATGATTCATTCTTTCTTCCCTAGCCAGGAAAAGAGAAGGTGAAGGATAAAACAACAGAATTTTTCTAGAAGCCTTTGCTGATGGAAGAAGCCAATAGCAAGTTGTGGCCAGTGTGGCTAACCTCAGGCAATACATGTGTGTTGAGTTCTGCTTTCCCAGCTTTTTCCTCTACAGGGAGTATAAAGGTGGCATTTGTCCTCAAGATGCAGGGCTGCTCAGATGATATTAATGCCTTTTGGGATTTGTTATGTAGATACTCACTGCTTTTCAGATGTGATCTTTCAGGTAATTGTATGCTACTGGACATTCATTGCCTTGTAATATTGAAATATGAAATTTCATATATTGAATGATATAAATTATAAATTTCATGTATCCTGCAGTACAGAAGAGGACACCAGATCTTATTACAGGTGGTTGTGAGCCACCATGTGGTTGCTGGGAATTGAACTCAGGACCTCTGGAAGAGCAGCCAGTGCTCTATTCCTCTGAGCCATCTCTCCAGCCACCAAATTTCATGTTCTTCAGAGCATACCAATTGTTTTGCCCACTTAAAATATTTTGTTTTTAGATATGAGAAACTGGGATTTTTTTTTTTTTAACCTGAACTGGTTAGCTTTTGTCAACCTGATGCAAACCTACATATACCTGGGAAGAGGGGGGTCTCAAATGAGAAAATGCTGCCATGAAATTGGCCTGTGGTCACGTTCTAGTACTTTCTCTTGATTGCTAATAGAGATAGGACGGCCCACGGTCAGTACCATCCCTGGGCAGATGGCCCTAGGTTATATAAAGAGGAAGCTGAGCAAAGCAGTAAACTGAGGGCCTCAGTGGTCTCTGTTCCAGTTCCTGCCTTCAGGTTAGTGCCTTGAGCGCCTGCCCGGTTCTCTCCCATGATGGATGGTAACCAGTGAGACAATTACAAACACTCTCCTCCCCCAAGGTACTTTGGGTCAGTGTTTTATCATAGCAATAAAAGCTGACCACTAGGCCAAATTAAGTCAGGGATAAGTCACTTGAAACCTTGATGTTTTAAATTTTCATTTGTTATCACTATTCTGTGTGTATGTGTACGTGGGTGCACGCATGCCATGGCATGTGTGTGGAAGTCAGAGCTGCTTCTTTCTTTTCCGTGTGGAGGCAAGTCTCTCTTGTCCTGCTGGTTTAGGAGCTTCAGGGTGACTCTCCTGTCCTCACCTTCCATCCTGCTGCAGGACTCCTGGGGGCAGGTATTGAACCGTTGTTCCTTGTACCTTTTCCTGGTGAGTCATCATCCCCTCCCACCTTTTTGAGGCAGGGTCTCTCTAGGTAGCCCCCGCTGGCCTGGAACTGGCTATAAAGGCAAAGTTGGGCTCAAACTTTCAGAAGTTTCCCGCCTCTGCCTCCTGAGTTGGGTTCAAGGTGTGTGTGTACCTCCAGAATGGCCTGAGAACCTGCCTTTTTCTTTCTCTGATCTTGGATTTATGCTGTCTTCTTGCTTTTCTAGAGTGTCTCTGTCACTCAGCGATTCTCAGTTTGATCCTGTCACCACCAAAGTAAGTTGGAAGAAGTTCCCAAAACCCACCGGGCTTCTGTTTCAATAAAGAGAGTATCGCTTGTCAGGTAGGAAGGTTTTTTTCTAGCATACCTTCATCGTACCTGAAACAGATACTTTCCTTTCAGTCTCCATGGGAGAGGTACTGAGAGGAAAAATTGGAAAATCTAAAATCTGGCATTGTGGTATACACTTGTCATTCCAGAAACTGGATGGTAGAGATAGGGGATTCTGGCAAGTTCCTTATTAGTCCGGACCACTTAGGAAGACGTTGTCTCAAACAAAACAAAACAGAGCCCCAAACTAAAAACAAGCAAATAATAACAACAAGAAAACAAACAAAAAACTGAAAAAAGCACACACACACACACACAAACAAAGCCAAAACTTAAACAAGACAGAGGAGATGGCTCATTCAGTAAAATTCTTGCTTTGCAAACATGATAACCCCAGTTTGGTCCTGGGGAGATTCACAGCATCAGAACATGTATTCAGATTATGAGCACACATGTAGAAGCTAGGCATTGTGGTATACATTTGTAACTCCAGTGTTTTGGGTAGTTGGGGGGGGGGGCTACAAGGGTGGGAAGGAGAGACTGAAACATACAAATCTCTGGAGTTCGCTAGCTAGCCTGTTTAGCCAAATTGATGTGTTCCACATTTACTATCTCTGAAAGTAAGGTAGAGAGTGACTGAGGAAGACCAGATGTCAACATCCTAACCTCTATATGCATGTGCACACATGTGTACCCATCTACCTACACACAGACACGAATGCCAGGCATGGTGTTGCATGCTTGTAATTCATGTGTTGGGGAGGAAGGTACAGGGAGACACCTTGGATGGACTCTCTGCCTAGCTAGCCTAGAACACTGGATGAGAGATGCTACCTCAAAAACGAGGTGGATGGTGACTGAGGGATGATAACCGAGTTTTCCCTTGGACTTCTATGTGCGTGTGTACCTGCACACATGTGAACAGGATTGCACCAGTGCTCATATACATACAAACTGCACGAAAAGTTTTAGTAGCTAATGTAGAAGGCTAGTGCCTCTCATCTTTCACACAGGAAAGAGAGGAAAAGCCGATTCGTTCAGCTAAGTTGATCAAAACAGTGTTCTGGAAGTCTTTCCAGGTGAGCTGTGCCAACCTTCCTCTTGGGGGAGAGTCTTGTGGCTTTCGTCCTCACACTGTTCTTCCATGATGCGGCGGGAAGTGTTTTTCCCCTGGACTTGTCTATATGTCGTGTACTCTCACATGCTATTAAATTCCCAACATAGGCATTTCCATGCTATGCTGAACTCAAATCCTCTTTAAAAAATAATTCTAGATTGATTCCATATACAGGGCTGGATGAAGAGCATGTCTAAATACTGTCATGTGCTTTAGGTACAGGGGACAGAATGTTCAGCTGCATTTGATTGGACAGAACGCCTGAACCACGCCACTTAATTAAAAGAGAAAATTGCCTCCAGCTTCTCAGTGGGGCTGTGTTTTTAGGTCATTTCTATATCATTCCCGTGACCTACTTTTCTTATTCAATGTGCATTTCACTGTGTGCATGTTAACATCCGGGAGAGCAATTTGTACTTAGTTTTCCTTTTGTCAAATTCCTTGCACATTGCCTAACCTTACTTTCCCAGGGCTTTGCTCATACAGTGAATTTTTATGAGAACAAAGTACTTAAAATAGTATTGAGTGACTTTTTTTTTTTTTTTTTAAGATAAGGTCACATTATGTAGCCAAGGCTGTCCTTACACTCATGATTCTCTTGCCTCAGCCTCTCAAGGGCACCACCACCCCACTTCTTGAAGAACTATTTTTGGGTGGGTACATGTTTGTGTGCGTATGTTTTCATGTATGTGCATGTGTGTGTGTGGGGACACCTGTATATGTATACATATATACATGCACACACATATATGTATACACACACATATATTAGTGTATGTGTGTGTAGTACAGAGAACAACCTTGGCTGTCATTTTTCTGGTGCTATCCATCTTGCTTTTTTAAATGTTTATTTATTGATTATTATTAATGTGTATGTGTGTAGGATTTGGAGGACAACTTTGTGCGTTCCAGGAATGGAATGTGGCTCCAAACTTGGACTTTTACCACTGAGCCATTTTGCAGGCTGCACCTTAGTTTTGGAGCCAGGGTGTCTCACTGTTTGGGAACATATCAAGTAGGCTAGGCTGTCTGGCTGTCAAGGCCCAGGGATCTGCCTGTCTCTCTCCCTGAAGCTGCAATTACAGATGCACATGATTTGAACCCAAACTTTTCAGCCAGCGCTTAGATGAGCACAGAAGAACTCATCCGAGTACCCGTCGCTGATGGCTTCAGAAGAGGCAGGGTTTGGAGCACTGGAGTGTATGAACCCTACATCTTCAAGAGGAACGATTCGGCAACAGCAGCCACTCAGCTAAGCATTTAGTGGTTGTTACCAGGATCCAGTTATGACTTCTTATGACTACCTGACGTACAGTTTAGAAACAAGAATTCTTTCTAACAAGCAGCCATGTCATAAAGGTGTTCATGTTTGAGACCGATAAAGGCTTTGCATTCATTTGGGTGAATAAACTGAAAATATTTCCAAGTGGCTTCAAAATAGCCATGAACTCCCGGAAGGGTCTTGGTGTATTAGCTGCTTTTGTAAACTGTAGCCAATATATTCTAGAACAGCTAGAGAGAAGAAAGATTTATTTTGGCTCACGATTTCGAGGCTATCACTCACTATGGTGGAGAGGGTCTGATGGTGTGGACCCGTTTATATCACGGCAGCAGGAAACAGAGAAACAGAATATAGGAAGTAGCCAAAGGAAGACAGGTTGCCCATGGACATGACTGCCCCCCCCCTTGCCCATGACCTAATTCCTCCAAAATAAGCAGACCTCCTTCTTTCACCGCCTCCAATAATCCCATCATATTGTAATTCCATCAAGGGATTCATTCACTGGTTAGGTCAAAGCTTGTAGTATATCCTGATCACAGAAATATTCAGAGGTTTTTAATTCTAAGTGTTTCCCAAGCCAATCAAGTTGGCAGTCAAGACTTGAAGTACAGGCTTCTTGAACATGCTAGATGCTCTAAGTTAATAGTTATGTACATTGTTTTGGGGTAAGAGAGCAATATGGCTTCAACCCATAGGAAGACAGGTTAGAACACACCCTTCCCAGATAGTATTACCTTTTTCTATTTTAGCTCTACAGCCTTGGTGGTGATATTGGGACCTGGGAGCTCAGTGTAGAAAGCTGGTTACTGAATTAAAAAAATAACTCAGTGGGGTAGACAGGTCAACTGATGCTTGCAAAAAGAGAACTCCACCACTAAGCCATATCCTAAGCCCCTCCTGGGGGATTCTAGGCAGGTGCTCTACCACTGAGCCACACCCCAGCCCCTTACTGGGGGATTATAGGCAGGGGCTCTACCACTGAGCCACACCCAGCCCCTTACTGGGGGATTGTAGGCAGGGACTCTACCACTGAGCCACACTCTAAACCCCTCACAGTGGGGATGTTAGGCAAGCTCTCCACTGCTGAGCCATGCTCTCAGCCCTTCACTGATGGATTCTAGACAGGACTGTACTACTGAGCTATACACGTAACCCCTATTCTATTCATTTTTAGCAATGTGATTACTTATTTAATTTTTAAAAGATTATAATATGTTCTTACATCATTCTCCCCTTCCTGTCCTCCCTCCAAATCCTCCCATGTACCCACCCTTGCTCTCTCTTAAATTTATAACCTTCTTATTTAATAATTGTTGCATATATATGTACGTATATATACTATATGTGTATATATATTTCATAAGTGCACAAATACAACCTGCTTAGTCTGTATCATGCTACTTGTATATCATTTAAAGGTGTCTCTAACCTTTTTGACACTCTGCCATTGAAAGGTGGGTGCCCGCGTCTCTTCCTCTTGCATCTGGGTGGGTCTAGTGGATGTCCCAGTTAATAGAACATGGCAGATGTGACGCCGAGCTGTTACCGGAGCTAAGTCATCAAAGCCACCAGCTTGTGCCTTGGGACACTTATTCTGGAAGACACTATCTTTGCATAAGAGTCCTGACCACCCTGCAGAGGCCGTGGGCTCAGACACCGTTGTGCAGCCAGCTGTCAGGAGCGTTAAGTGCCAGCCGTCTGTGTGAGCCATGGCGGACAGCCAGGCCACTTGAGTTCTCACATGATCATAGTACTTGTGGTGACATCTGACTGCCAGTCTGTGAGAGGCTCCAATTCAGAATTGTCGAGCTAAGCCTAACCCAGATTCCTGACTCACAAAATTACTAGTCAAATACAATAATTGTTAAGTATTTTTTGGGGGGGTGCTTTTAAAATGCGCTGTTATCGGAAGAGTAACACTGGCATTCAAGAAATGTGTTGATTCTTTTGTTTTTATCTGCTTATTTTGGCATTTTGTCATTGCACAAAATGGCCAGTTTTATTATCACATTTTCATGCGTGCGTGTCAAGTGCACAGTGCAGTCTTCTTTTTTGGGGGGTGGTTCCCATTTTCTGGGGGTCCCTTTGAATTTCATCAGTCACTGAAGGACCAATAATGCCTTCAAAGATGTGTAGGATTTTGGTAATGCACGTTGGGCCCAGCTCTCTCACTGTGTGAGGGAGCTGCAATGAAAGACACACCCGAACCATTTGGATGTTGCTGTTTGTGTTTGGGAGAGAGGGTCATCTGTTTGGAGACCTGGGGAGGTTCTGTTCTCCATCAAACAGCAGAGGGGCACTGGGTCACTGTGTGGGTAGTGTCTGTAGAGGCACAGGGGGGAACTGTGAGGCCTAGGAAGGCTTTGAGACTCCTTTGGAAGACCAAGGCCAAACTCTGCAAGCTTTGGGTACCAGGATTGGTCTTGGGAGTCGGCTCATTCCTAAGATGTTCTGGAGCCCAGCTCTGCCTGACTCTGTCCAGAGCCACCCTTAGTCACTGCTAACATGATCAATGCATCTTGGGACATCTGTCAGGGAGGTTGAGGATGGTGAGGCTCTCCTGCCTTGATCTGACTCAGCAGCAGAGGAGATCCTGAGATGGGGTGTGGAACAGCTCCAAAGACAGCGTGTGGATGTCAAATGTTTCTCAAAGGTTTACATGGGGAGGCTTGATGGCCAGGACAGCAGTGTGAGAGGTGGAGCTTGTGAGACGTGATTGGATCATGAAAGGTTGTCATATTGTTAATGGATGATTATCCTGATAGATTCATAATCTGATGAGTTTGGGGGAAGGTGATGGGAAAACTTGGGAGGGGAGACATAGTTGAAAGGGTAGATATTTGGCAGCATCTTATTCTAGCTACGGCCACTGATTTTTCTTCTTTTCTCTCCTTCCCTGCCTTCCTGTTCTTCCTTTTTTAAATTTTCTCTTCCTCTCCTCCCTCCTCCTCTTTCTTCTCTTATCTCCTCCTCTCTCCCCCTCTCTCCTTCCTGTCCACCATTAGGTGAGGTGCTGCCTGTTCCCCACACTCCCACCCTTAGACTCTACCTCATCATAGACCCAGGAGCAAGGGAGCCAAATGACCCTGTAGTGGTCAAAAATAAGTAAACCTGCCCCTTACGGTGATATTTCCAGTCATTTTGTCACAGCCTAATCCTCACTGTGACTGAGGGACTCCCTGCTGTGTTCACAGTGGGACTCTATGTCTGTTTCCCAAGCACACCCCTCAGCCATCATGCCCTTGGGGATGTTCTGGGAGAGGGTAGTAATGGGGCACAGCTCAGAGAGATTTTTTTTTTGTCCCCCTTGGACTGGAGGTCACTCTGTTATGTGCCACAAATTTGTCTCTTAAGGCACTAAAGACTTCCAGGTGGTGCTATCTGTGGTGTGTTGGGGGCAGCAGTAATCTTCCAATGCTCCCCTTCTGTGTGTGTGATCCTGTGTGTACATGCCTGTTGTGTGTTGGGGGCAATAGCTGTCCTCCAATGCTCTGTGTGTGTGTAATCTTGTGTGTACGTGCCTGTTGTGTGTTGGGGGCAGCAGCAGTCCTCCAATGCTTCCCGTGTGTGTGTGTGTGTGTGTGTGTGTGTGATTGTGTGTACATGCACATAGGCTGGAGAAGGGCATTAGATGTTCTAACCTATCTCACTCCATATTTTTCCCATGATACAGGGTCTGCCACTGAACCTGGAGGTAGGCTGGCTTTCCCGCCTCCAACTTGCACGGCGCTACGGTTACAGTCCAGCTTTTTAAATTAAATTTTATTTATTTCTTTCACATCCCAACCTCAGTTTCCTCTGCTCCTCACATCCCCTTCTGTGGTTTTTATTCAGAAAAGGGCAGGCCTCCTAGGGATGTCGACGAAACATGGCATACCACGTTGTAGTAAGACTAAGCACCTTACCTTGTATTAAGGAAGTGACACCATATGAGAAGTCAGCGAAAGAGTTGGAGACAGCCCCTGCTCCACTGATAGGAGTCCCACAAGTAGATGAAGCTGTCCAGGTATCAGATGTATGAAAAGGGCCCAGGTCAGGCCCATGCAGGTACAGCCAGCTCTTTACAGGGGCACCAAGGATCTGAATTCTGGTCCAATTCTGGGCCCAATACTTGCAGAGCAATCACTCTTACTCATTGCCTCATCTCCCCACACGCCTCCATAATGCGTTTTCAATCATCAGAGACTGGAACAATAGCTTTGAAATAGGTGCCTTGAGAGTTTGACTCCGTTCTGTTTCTCCACCTAGCAGGACAAGCTGCCAAGTAGGTGGAGGGACAAATGAAGGGGAGAGACGTCCAGTAAAAGTTTAAGCTCGCTCCTTGACCAGAAGTGTGTGCGTGTGTGTGTGTGTGTGTGTGTGCATTCTTAAATACATTCAACTACACATCTGTATATATATGGTTGTCTATGTATGTATCCGTGTGTCAGTCTGTATACATGTGTGTCTGTCTTAGTGTATATGTGTGTTTGTGTGTGTCTGTACACATGTGTATTTGTGTCTGTCTATATGTGTGTATGTATCTATGTGAGTCTGTATGTGCATGTGTGTCTGTGTGCATGTGTGTGTGTGTGCATGTGTGTGTGTATCTACATATGCTCAGCATGTTTCTCACTATGGCATTGAGGAAGAACTCATGGACTATCTGATAATGGGTATTTTCTTCTCTAAAATGAATCTTGAAGAAAATGTTTTAAAAGGCGAGCCTGCGTTGAAGTCTGTTTGTAAAGTGCTTGCCGTGTAAGTATAACTCAAGTTTAAATCCCTTAGCATCCACTTAAAAATTTTGGCATAGAGGCACATGTCTGTACCTCCAGGGCTGGGAAACCCAAGATGGATACATTCCCGGGCATGGAGACCATCCAGTCTGTTTGAATCAATGAGTTCCAGGATCAGCGAGAGACCCTATCTCAATAAATAATGTTTCAGCAACTGAGGAAGACACCTGATGCTGACCTCTGACTTCCATATGCACATGCATGCACACATACATCATACACCCACATGAACACACACATATAGATGTTAAAATAGAAAGGGGGAGCTAGGCAGATGACTATGTTGTGAATTGGGTTCTGGAATTTGTCTGCCTGATTTGAATCTTGACTTTCTTCCATTATTAGCGAGTGACTTGTGACTGTTGTTGTTGTTGTTATTTTAAGTTATTTAACCTCCTGAGAGCCCCATTTCTTGCTGTCTTTATGTTTAATTTTGGAAGTGGGTTGAGACAGGCCTTGCTGTGCACTTCAGGCTAGGCTGGAATTCATGATCCTGTCTTCCAAATGTTGGGATGACAGGCCTGAGCCTCCACACTTGGCAGGTTTGTCATTTTAAAGGTCAGATTAATCATTGTATTTCCAACAGAGGGTGACTGTGAGGCGGAGGGAGCTAATCTACGGAAAGCGCCTGCCCCATCCAGAAGAGTTGGAAGTCTTCACTCTTACTATGATGCATCTGTTTCTCCAATAGCCTCTCGGTATCTGGTTCTAGACCCGCGGCCCTTCTGCCCACATCCTGGCTGAACTTATGCCCACTCAGCTTCCCTCTCCTTCAGAGAAAACACCATTGCCCTGCCTGTGGGTGTTAGTGGTTAGGAAACAATGTGTCTTGTTGTCCTTGCTCCCACCACTGTTCCACATGTGAGACTAATTGTCTTCTTCTAGCTATTTTTTTTTTCTGAAACAAAGCCCTGTTATGCAGTCTAAGTTGGCTTGATATTCACTGTGTAGCCCAGGCTGGCTTTGGATTTGCTACTTTCTGCCTTTGCATTATAAAGGCTGGGATTTTAGGTCTGAGCTACCATGACATGATAGCCTGGTGTTTTGAATGCCTGTCTTTCCCTGGTTTAATTCTAGGTAGGGATTGCTACAAAGATTACCAGAATGCTCCTTCTCTAAAAGAATAAAGACATTTTCTTCTAAAGTGAATCCATTTCGTTTTATGATGTTGTTAAGTTTATTGTCTGTGATACTTAAACTTATTGTCAACCTGACTGGATTTGGAGTCACCCAGGAGACACACCTTTTATGTGCCTTTGAGTGAGTTTCTAAATTAAGGTGGGATGATTCTTCCTTAACAAGGGGCAGCACCATCCTATCAGCTGGGCTCCTCGACTGAATTAAAAGGAGAAAGTGAACTGAGGGTCTGCCTTTATGTCTCTCTGCTTGCTGATTGTGGGTACGATGTAACCAGTGGCCTTACACTCCGACCCTCCCCACCCTAAGCTGCTGTCCATCGAACTTGAAGCCAGAATTGACCTTTCCTTCCTTAGGTTGCTTTAGTCAGAAGTTTCGTCACAGCAGCCATGAGAAGAATACACAGCCTATCTGAAAAACTACAAATGTCAAACGGGGTCATGAAGCAGAAGGTGTGTGTGTGTGTGTGTGTAACAGAGAGAGACACAGAGAGACAGAGACGTAAACAGAGAGACAGAGACAGCTTCAGATAAACAGATGAGACAAAAAGACAGTCAGACGCACACATCCTGAGATACTCTGCGCGTGATGTATCTTTGTCTGTCTTCTCCCTCATGAAGTCTAAGATTATAGTTGAACTCTGCCAGTTCATTCATTATTTAATGCTTTAATTGATGGCTGTGGTAGGATGATGACAACAGCCTCGCCTTGGCAGGGAGGCAAATTCCATTTATTTGTTGATTACTGTTGCGCAATTTCTCTAGGGGTGAACAAGTAATGGGAGGCCACCCATGCTTCCTGGTTCAGAATGTCATAAATAACAACTAATCCACTCAGATAACTGGTTTTAGTCAACCGGAAGGACCCCACTGGGCAGAAGAGAGTGGGGATGGGATGTGGGGGTGAATGGAGATCTCCATTCCCTTGGTTTACTTTGACTGGTTTTCCGTGATGGTAAGTGTTCAAGAGGGTTGGACCATCTCTTCATGTTTATGGTTTTTACTGAAATCGGTCCCTCCTCCTTTGACCTGTTAATCTTATATTATCTGGGGGCTTTATTTCTCTTCCTTCCCTTCCCTTTTCTCCTCTTCTCCTCCCCATCCCCTCGCCTTCCCTTGCCTCCCCTTCTTCCTGCCCCTTCCTTCCTTCTCTTTCTACAGTACTGGACAGGGAACCCAGGATTTCGTACAGTAGGAAAGCACTCTACCCCTGAGCTAAATGCCCAGTTCCTCTCCTCCTGTCTGTTCTGTTCCGGGTAGAACTCAGGGCTTTGTGCATTCCAGGCAAACATTCTACCACTCAGCTGCATCTCCAGCTCTTTACTAAGGATTCTAGGCAGGTGCTCTACCATTAAAGCCATGTCCTCATAGGCTCATATCTCTAGGAAGATATTCTACTCCTGAGCCATGCCCATAGCTCCTCACTGGGGGATTGCTGGTAGGTGCTCTATGGCTGAGCCTTGCTCCCAAACCCTCACTGGGGGACTCTAAGCAAGCTACTGCTGAACCACCTCTTGAGCTTGGGTATCTCTTGAATATCCATAAAACTTCCATTGTCTACATGTTATTTATTCCCTTCTTTAAACTATGGCAATTTCCTTGAAGTTAGGGATTATTGCATAATATAGGATGAGGGTTGATCTTTAGTTAAAAAAAAAAAAAAAGGAAGTGAACATTTTTTGAACTACTATTATGTCCCATGACCTGTGTTTGTAGTGTTCACATTCATTTAGCAACCATCACACCAGGCTAGCCTCAAATGTGTGATCCTCTTACTTGACTGGGAATACAGAGTGTTCACAATCACATTTATTGTCTTAGCTTTCCTTAAGGGATGCAGAGGAGACCTTAGCAGGAATTGTTGATGCTGAGTTGACCAGAGACTTTTAGTAGTTGTCTTTTCTACTCAAAATTGACCTTTCTGTGGCACCAAACCTCCATGTGCCTGGGATGTTAGGCTTCACAGTGACATTTTCAGAGTATTTGTTCTGCTTTGGTACCGTATGTCCCTGAGGTTCCCATCTCTCTCACAGCCTCAGGACTTGAGTAGGCTAGCTTGGGAGAAACTCCAAGGTCATTTTGGGTTTAGAACATTTTCAACACAGCCCCAGACTGGAATCAAATGCATGTGTTCACATTCTTTATAACGTCTTTTTCATGACCTCCCTGATGCTAGGCAAGTGACCATTGCTCAGCCATGCCCTCAGCCCCTTACTGGTACATTCTAGCTCACTCTACCCCGGAGTTATATTCCCAGCTCCCTTTAACTTTTTTATTTTTATTTTGAGATGCGGTTTAACTAAGTTGCTCAGGTTGACCTTGAACTCTTTCCTTTATAACCCTTGTAGGCCTTGACCTCAGCTTCCCAAGAGTTGAGATTACAGATCTCTGCCACAAGGCCTGGCTTCCTTTCTCCTTTCTTTGTCACAATATAATTGCGGTGGCAGTGTGCCTTTGTACTCTTGTCTTCTTTTTTTGTCACTACAATGGAATACCTGAGAGTAGCAACTTAAGGACAGGAGAACTGGGGTAGGGGCCATGATTTGAGAGGATTTCAATTTCTCATGGCTGAGCATGCAACAGGGAGGGGATTCCTTCTCTTAGAACAGTGGTTCTCAGTCCTAATGGTGCAACCCTTTAACACACTTCCTCATGCTGTGCTGACTTCCCAACCATAGAATTATTTTCCATGCTACTTCATAACTGTAATGTTGCTATTGTTGTGAATCGTAATGTAAATATCTGATATGCAGAATATCTGACCCAAAGGGATTGTGACCTTGAGAACCTCGACCTTAGAGGCCCAGACCACAGATAACCAGGCTAGAAATGGGTTGGACTACAACCTTCAAGTCCCACCCCTTGGCAACCTACTTCCTCCAGCCACACCTCACTCCTAGAGCTTCCTACAGACACCCAAACAATGCCATCAACTGAAGGCCAACTAACTGTTCAAAAACATGGACCTGGGTGCATATTTCACACCCAAAACATTAATAACCTTACAAATAAACAGGCAAACAATTCCATTTCTCTGGTTAGAGTTAAATCCTGCCCCATAAGATAGGACTCATGAACTTTTGGCACCATTAATTGGCCCTCGGGGAGAACCTAATGCTATCATTCTGCTAAATGGACATAGTAATAAAACTGCCTCCTTTGTATTCTTAATATCCTAGGTCAGTGCATCTCTCAGCCCTCACCAGAGAAGCTTCTCTTTGTAGGAGATGGCAATCAACACAGAGACCCACAACCAGTCAACATGCAGAGAAGAAGACACTGGAATGTTTGGCTCTAAATGAGACGTTGATACGACATATCTCCTCCCCAAACTAATAGAGTCATTGGACAAGAGGTGGCAGAAAGATTGGTAGAGCCAGAGATAGGAGAACAACATTTGTTGGATATGACTGGACCATTGTACACACAAACTCACAGTCACTTAAGATCAAGACAATCAAAACCCCAGTATGGCTACCAGAGGGATGCATGAAATCCTACCACTAACTGAGGAGCTATCGGCAACTGATGGCTACTAGGGAGAGTGTAGCGTCCTTGCTACTACGTGCACTACAGTCCTGTAGCCTGTACTATGTGTGGTACGGTACTATGCCTTTAGTGTACTGCCTGCCCTACAGGGACCTTTCCCAAGCCAGAAAAGGGCCTGGAAATTTAAGCACGTACACACACAGAGACAGAGAGAGACAGAGACATGGGTCATCCTTGAATTCCCCAAGAATGCCCTCTTTATTGTGTTCCTTCCAGGACAGCTTATATAGGGATCCTTAACTGATAGCCACGCCCCAGCCAAACCCACCAGAAACCACTCCCCTGCCATCAGGGACTCCTGAGGGTCTTAGAGCAGCTGCAAACACAGGAAAACAAATTGTTTTGCTCAGAGCAGCTGTAAGCATAACAAGTTGTTTACAGGAAATTCAGGGTCTGGGGATCCACAGCCCCCAACAGGAGAGAGACTCAGTTTTCTTCAGGGATGATCCAGTAATAAGGGGACTCTTTTTTTTTTTTTTTGGAAGATCAAGTTGGGAGTAAAAAGTGGTGGGGGAAAGATGGGCGTTAATAAGAGGGGAACGTATAGGAGGTGACTTTGTTCAAAACACATTATGTTCATGTATGAAAATTTCAAACAACAAAAAAAAGTTTAAAAGAACCCAGAAAACGATGTCACGATTTCCCGGTGACACACTTCTCCTTATCGAGTTTGTCACCTCACAGATGCGAAGAACAAATTGTTGACATCACAGTCCTGCGCAGGGGCTGGTCACAGTGTCACTCAGGTTTTAGGGGCTCAGCTCTGCAAGTGACACCAGCTACGCTGGTCCCAAAGGCACCCTTAGCCTAGGCGCTCTAGGAGTCTGCTGGCCTCTCTGCTGCAGCTGTAACTGATAAGTGTCTGCTTTGTCACGTGAGCAGTGGGATCAAACAAGCACGCCCCTCAGCACCGCCTGTAAAATAGGAGTCCCTTGAATATCACTGCCATTGTAATCAAATTGACTAAAGTCCGGAGAATCCCGGGGAAAGCCTTGTTATTAATAAAACAAAGGGAGCAGGGTGCCTGCTCCCCTCTGCTTGTTTATTCAGGAAGCCTAGTAGCACGCACAGGTGGTAGCATTCACAGCTCTGAAGACAGACTGAATGGGTCCCATTGTTCTGGGGTCACTCTGTGCCCAGAATAAGAACAGGAACCATTCAGGCAAACCTCGGTGGAAAATAATCTAGTCAGGAGAGCTTCCTACTTCCGGGTTCAGTGCCCCTTTGTATTCTTCTCCTTGCCGGTCTGAAGCCTCAGATAAGAGGCAGGGGCTCTTCAGATGGCTGTGGTGTCCTCAATAGAACTGCTTTCAAATTCATGGCCACTTAAGACTCATTGAATCACTTGAAGCTTGAGAGGTGGGCTTGCCTGCTAGCGTTAAAACAACCAAGAAAACTCCAAACACTCTTAGCAGGTGGTGGTGCCTGATTGTAATCCATTGGCTGAGGCAGGAGGAGCTCCATTTGGAGACCAGCCTGGACAACATAAGGAGATATATCCTCAAAATAAAACAATCTGTTCGAAAATCTTTATTACATGTTAAATATAGGTTCTTATAGTTTATAGTGTCGTTCAATTATTGCACCACCATAATGAGTGCTGATGCAATAATTGCCATTTTATAGATGGTGAATCAGGCCTTTGTGCTATTCTGGGATGGCATAAATTATACTCCATGACAAATTATTAGACATAGCCATTGTAATGGGTGGTGCTGGTGAATTATAGAGAAGAAATACGGTTCGGAAACCTGAGGGAAAGCAGCTAGAGTTTGTATTTCTTACCCAGAAAGAAGGTAACATCTCAGCTTGGAAGCATCTACAACTTTTGCGTGGTAGTTCATGCCTCTAAACCCAGAACTAGGAGGCTGAGTGTTCAAGATGAACCTGGACTGCATACCTTGTACCAAAAAGAAGGACAAGGGTCAGGAAGATGACTTAGTCAGCTGAGTACTTGCTGTGCAAACATGAGGACTTGAGTTCAGATCCCCAGAGTTCATGTAAAAAGCTGAGGGTGGGGCAGGATCCTGTAACCCCAGTACTGGGAGTGTGGGGATGGAGGAGCCATGATGTTTACTGGCCAGTCAGCTTAGCTGACTGGATGATGGATGAGTTTCAGGTTCAGTAAGAGAGATCCAGAGAGAGAGAGAGAGAGAGAGAGAGAGAGAGACTCTACCACACTTATACCCATTTGCAATGATATAGGGGATCTGCATATAAAGTAGAACATGTGACATTTTTCTTTCTGAGTTCGGGCCACCACAGTTAGCACTACACTTTCCAGATCCATCTATTTTCTTGCCAATTTCTCGATGTCCTTTTCTTTATAGCTGAATAATGTTCCGGTGTCCATATGTATCCCATTTCCATTATCCATTCATCTGGCGATGGGCATTGAGGCTGGCAAGAAGAAGAGAGGGTGGTGAGGAAGAATAGAGAGTAGGCAAGAAGACAAACGGGACAGGAAAGAGGGACAGAGTCTTTGCAGGAGAAGGGGAACCCCAGAAATGCCACCCATTCAATAATGTCACCATGTTTCCAGCACATTATAGGGTGACTTAAAAAGTATCACAAAACGAAGGCAGAGGGCTGGAGAGATGGCTCAGTGGTTAAGAGCATTGCCTGCTCTTCCAAAGGTCCTGAGTTCAATTCCCGGCAACCACATGGTGGCTCACAACCATCTGTAATGAGGTCTGATTCCTTCTGGCCTACAGACATACACACAGACAGAATATTGTATGCATAATAAATAAATATTTAAAAAAAAAAAAAACGAAGGCAGAAAGTGATCAAGGAGAGATGTGAACCCCAGCCTCCACACCCCCACCCGCATGATGTGCACACACTCACAATACCCAGTAAGCCCACACCCAGCACACACATCAGAAGCATTTATGAATGTCCTCCTGGAAGTTTGAAGGGCTGGCAAGCGCATGCGTATCTGGGAAAATAGCCACAGACACCGCCTGCCAGCGTGGCTTCACTATGAACCAGTTTTTCAGGATTAGTTTCATCCAGAACTCTGAACTTCAACACAGTGTTTGGCAGGAAAGAAAAAAAAAATGAAAAAGGACAACGGAATGGGATAATTCTTGATTAAATAACTTCTCTTTTTGAAGGGACTGAACTGATTGCAAAGTGAAGCTGATTCAGGGAGAAGTGTCCAGAGACCTGCTCCAAGCTTTGCTCTTGTCTTTTGATATTTCTTTTTCATCTATGATTTCCATGGACAGTTACAAAGGAGTTTGTAACAAAAATGCGCCCGACGAAGCTGTGAGTCCGGTGAGCGTGTGGCCCGGTATCATGAAATACATAAACAAGAGAATAAGCAGGTCAGATTTAATCAGCCCACTGGGACAAACGCATGGCCAGAGGGACGGGGCTTCACAGCACCGTGTGTGATGAGTCCTGTTAGCTGCAGGTCAGCTAGGTGACATTGCTGACACAAAGAGAAAATGTGCCCTTGCCTGGCATCGTGATCATACATAAAGATTCTGTATGTGTTACTTTCCTTGTGACAAAATTCCCGAGAAAAAGAACTTAAAGGAGGAAGAGCTATTTTTTGTTCATAGTTTCAGACATTTGAGGTCATGGATGACTGGATTCACTACTCTGGAGCTGGGGTGAGGCTGTGTGGTAGAGGAAGCTGGTCACCTCCCAGCGGCCACGCATCAGAGGCCTCCTGGGGCCTAGGTTACACAGTGATTGCCCTCTGACCCCATCTCCTCTCTCCTAGCTTCCTTCACTTCCCAATAGTCCAGTCAGTGTTGGATAAAGCCATTGATCAGGTCAGAGCCTTGTCCTGATTTCATTCCGTGACGGTAATAAAATAACCAAAAGCAACTGAGGAGAGAGGGGGAGGGCTTTCTTTGGCTGGTAATTCTCACTTCCAGTCCATTATGGTGGGGAAGTCAAGGCAGGAACTCAGAGCATCGAAAACATCACATCCGCAGTCAAGAGCTGAGAGAATAAATACACGGATCTTTGCTTGCTGGCTGCTGCTTATACAACACTCCCTTTCTTCAGCTTTGCACAGTTCAAGGCTCAGTCCGTGAGACAGCGCTGCCCACATTTGGGGCTAACCTTTCTCCTTCAATTAACAAACAAGACCCCGCCCTGCATCCCCTGCATCCTGCCAACATGCTCACTGATCGACCTGGCCTAGACAATCCCTCGGCTGACACACACCCTTCTCAGGTCCCCATTTATAGCCAGCCGTCACATCCTTTATGCCACAACTGCTTCTGAATGTCATACTGGAGAGCAGGCCTTCAACTCATGAGTCTTGAGGGACCTTTCCTATTGAAACCAAGCTAGTTCTCCAGGAAAAAGGGCCTAGCCAGAATGTCTCTCTGAAGCCTGTGTGGGGCTCAGTCTTAGATCAGCCAGCATCTTAGTTGACTAGGAGGAAGCTGAAGCCAAACCCTTAGCAAACCCTTAGATCCAAACTGCATTAGCCTTGTAAGGCTGGGGAGATGGTATCTGTAATCAGCACTCGTTGGAGGTTTGGGATCTGGCCCATTTTCCTCTGGAAAGGCTTCGGAGCCATCCCTGAGATAATTAACATCAGGTGGAGGTCAGCCTGTGCAGAGATGTGGGTTTTTGTTTACCCATCTGAGGGTTCTGCATCGTTACGGCAAGAAGCCCTGTAGGGGAGAGAGGGAGTCGGAGAGATGGCGTCACTTTGTGCTTTGATTCACGGGAATCTGGATTTGGCAGGACTAGATACTTTTGGGTTTTTTTAAAAAGCTATCTTCAGGGATGGGGAATGGGGAGAGTGCTCAGTTGGTCAAGTGTTTGCCTTGCAAGACTGGAGACCAGAGTTTGAGCCACAGAATCCCTCCCCCACCTTTTTCTTCCTTCCTTCCTTCCTTCCTTCCTTCCTTCCTTCCTTCCTTCCTTCCTTCCTTTCTTTCCTCTTTTAAAGCTGGCTTTGGGGGTACTAGTGTAATCTCAGCGCAGGGGAGACAGAGATGTGTAGACCTCTGAGACTCATTGGCCAGCCAGCCTAGTGTGAGCTAGAGCCCTGTGAAACATCACCTCCTCTCAAAAAGAAAAGTACCTGAGGAAAGATGCCTAAAGAATGACAGTCAGGTTGACCATTTTGTACACACACACAAACTCTCCCCATCCGAGAGAGGGAGAGAGAGAGAGAGAGAGAGAGAGAGAGAGAGAGAGAGAGAGAGAGAGAGAGAGAGATCTAACTTCATCTGGGCGATGGACAGAGTGTATTCAAATGTCTTGCATTGTCCTGTCTTTGTTTTGCACATTCCTAGGACCTAGAAACACGGGTATGGTAGTGGGAGCTGGCGTGGTTTGTCTAACAACAGTCTAAGTGGTCAGTAGGTGTGAGCACTTTAAGTGCTCAAAAACAGTGTGCAGTTTTCTTAGAACGAAGTTAGGGAACAACGTCGTGGATTTATCCCAAATTGAGAGTCCAGGAAAGGAAGTCAACAGCAACAGCAAACAGCCCATTTCCTTCTGCTAGATCTGCTCATTTGAGATGGAGAAAAGACAGGCAGTGAGAAGGAGTTTTAGGGACGGTTATGCGAACAGAAAATGCATCGGTTCTGGGATTTGTCAATTCCGGGAGAAATAGAATCAGTTTAAAAATAGTTTCCAATCTTCTAAGCCAGGAAAGGCCTCTGGGAAGAAGAATGGAAGGTGAGGAAAATGTGGAGAGACTGCGAAAGGGTGAGAGGAAGAGGACCTCTTACCTAAGGGCAGCCTGCTCAGAGAGGGGAGAGGGGAACCAAGACAGGAAAGAACGATGCAGGGCCGTGGGAAGGGCTCACAAACACAGAGGCTTGAGTTGGGATTCCCAGCAACATGCCTGTAATCCTGGTTCAGGGAAGGCAGAGACAGGAAATATAGAAACTGAAGGAACAGTTTTGCTTGAAGGTAGATGGTCCAGGATGAAGCTGAGGCATCTAAGAAAGGAAGAATGGTGGAGCAGACATGGATGCAGACATGCTACATAGAGGAGGAGATCCTCAAGACTTTCTCATTTACTGAACACACACAGAAGAGTGAGCTCCTGGGATCAAATATAAGGTTATTGCCTTTATATATACTCTCTCTCTCTCTCTCTCTCTCTCTCTCTCTCTCTCTCTCTCTCTCTCTCCTCTCTGTGTGTGTGTGTGCGTGCGCACGCATGCGTGTGCGTTCACGTGTGTTTCATGCATATAACCAGATGCTCCATGTTGAACAACATTCTTAGCTCTTCACTAAAAGACTTTCTACCATGGAGCCACACTCCAGCACCTCATTGTGGGATTCTAGGCAGGGGCTGTACCACTGAACCACACCTCAGTCCCTCACTGGGGGATTCTAGGCAGGTGCTCTAACACTGAGCCACACCCCAGCCCCTCACTGGGGGATTCTAGGCAGCTGCTCTACCACTGGGCTACAGCATCAGACCCAAACTAAATTTAAAATCGAATGTTTTTTAATTGCCCTAAGATAGGAGAATTTGCATGATGACTGAATTCTGAAAATACCTTGAGAATATTTTTTTGTATTCAGATGCATACCTATTTTGGTAAATAATCTCAAGTGCTCCAGAGAACTGTAATAAACATAACCCAGGAGGTATCTTGGTTTCCTTTTACTTCTTGGCCTTCTATTTTACTTACAGCACAATCCTCATGAGAGACTATTATGCACAGAATTTTTAGGTTCACTTTTGATTTGTATGTATTCCAGGTCAAGTCTATTCCCTTAGATTTGAATATTAATCTCCAAACTTCTATATTCTTTGAATCAGCATTTTTTTCCCAAGGCAACCCAACTTCAGTGTTTTCTTAGAAGCCTGATGTGAAAAACCAAGTTTTTTTTTTTTTAAATTTGCCCTTGAGGATTTTCCCTTTTTCATTCCTTCTTTTCAAAAATAAACTCAATAATACACTTATAATATCTTTAACATAATTCTTACATCATCTGATTGTTGGTACTGAATACCATTTCTCTGAACTATACTGACAAAAAAATTCTCTAGATACTCTTTACTGAGAAAACAAGTAGAACCTGGCTGCTCTAGTTTAACTTCTGTTGCTGTGATAAAACAAACAAACAACAAACAAACAAAAAGACCTTGCTAGAAGCAGCTTAGAGTTTATTTTTGTTTACAGTTCTGTTGCAGTTTGTCACTGTAAGGAAACTCAGAGGCAGGACCTTGAGACAGTTGGTTACATGACATCCCAGATAAGAGCAGAGAAGTGAATGAATGCATATTTAGTGCTCAACTTGCTTTCTCTACTATCATCCAATTTTAGGACCACCTAACTAGGGGATGGTGTTACCCACAGTGGGCTGGGACTTCCCACATCAATTAACAATCAAGACAATCTTCTACAGACATGTTCACAGGTCAATCTGATCTAAGCAATACTTCAGCCAGATTTCCTTCCCAAGGGACTCTGGTATATGTCAATGCAGTGGGTTGAATAAGAATGTCCCCCAGAGCCTCAGACATATGAATACTTGGTCCTCACTTGGTGCTACTGCTTGGGAAAATTTAGGATGTATGATCTTGCTAGGGATGGGTTTTGAGAGTTAAAACCTTGTACCACTTCCATTTTGTGCCTAATCTGTTTCATGCTCATGATTGAGGTGTGAACTTTTAGCTACCATGCTTGTTGCCATGCCCTCTTCACTATAATAGACTCTTATCCCTCAGGACCTGTAAGAAGTTGCCTTGGTGATGGGGTTTTATTAGAGCAACAGAAAAGTAACTAATACAGTCAAGCTGACAGTTAAAGTTAACCATTCCATCATTCTTTCTCACTTTCCAATATAGGTCATGAGTGGAACTTAATACTTATGATCATCTAGTGATCACCTAGATGGTGGCATTGGCTTGTCATACCAGCTACTCTAGAGGTTGAGGCATGAGGCTCACAAATTCAAGGCTTGACTGGACAATTTTGTGAAATACTGTCTCAAAATACAACTAAAACCCAAACATTTTCTCAATAACTCTCCTTCCCCCCAAATAACCAGTGATTACCCCCAAATCATTTGGTAAGAAGGGGACAGAGCCAAGCTACTTAGCTCTGGGACAAGCAAGAAGATTAACGGTGTCTTCTCTCCAACCCTTACTTCTGGTGGTGTGGTTCTTTTTGTCTGTCCCATTGATCTGGCACAGTTGATAGGTCTACAAGCGTTGTTTTAAGGGGGAATTCCAAAGACAAGAATAATATTAATGTTTCTTGGAAGGAAGGACAGGAAATACACTGTAGGAGACCAAAGGAAGTGGAAAGAAGCAAAGCAGGTCAGAGTTCAGGCAGACATCGTAGAGTGTAGATGAGAAACTGTTGCAACAGATAGATAGATGTTCCCGGCCCCCAGATCTTCAGAAAGCATGCCCTTGATAATGTATTAAGAGCACAGAGCTCTCGGTCGCCCCTTGTTGTGATAAAGCATGTTAGCCAGAAGCAACATAGGGAAGGAAAGGGTTGACTTCAACTTCCAGGTCACAGTCCATCACTGAAGGAAGTCAGGGTAGGAACAAAGTTTTTTTTTTTTTTAAGATTTATTTATGTATTATGTATACAACATTCTGCCTTGATGTGTGCCCACATGCCAGAGGAGGGCACCAGATCTCATTACAGATGGTTGTGAGCCACCATGTGGTTGCTGGGAATTGAACTCAGGACCTCTGGAAGAGCAGCCAGTGCTCTTAACCTCTGAGCCATCTCTCCAGCCCAGGAACAAAGTTTGAAGCAGAAACCATGAAGGAACCTTCTTGCTGGCTCACTTGTAGGCTCATGCTTACCTAGTTTTCCTGTACAGCATAGGACCTCCACCCTGAGACAGTGTCACTCACAATTAATAATCAAGACACAAACGTACACACAGGGCGGTAGTCTCTAGATAATTCTTCTTTCAGATGACCCTAGACTATTTCAAGTTGTTAGTCAAAGCTGAATAGGACACACAGTAAACAGATAAAATGACAAAGGGTTGGTTTCCTTCCATATTTAGGCTCTGGGAATCTAAGCTTGTGAACACAAGAAAGATCCCTTCTATCAAGTTACTCAGAGGTCTAGCCATTGACATTGCAATATGATAGTGTGCTCCACAAATATGTTGTACCACATTCATAGCTGTTCCAGGATGCATGTGGCTATGGGCTGCAGGTTGAAAAGGACAAAGTTTAGTCTACTGGAGAGATATAAATAGAACAACACACGCTAGTGTATAATCATAGCACCAGGATTCACTTCGGGCAAGTTCACTGTGAGCCAACTAAGATCATCAACTAAGATCATCAACTAAGATGAGAGAGAAAGAGATGGAAATAATAATAAAGAGAGCTGGAGATATGGCTAGGCTCACAACCCAAAATATAAGATATGGGTATGTAGAAGCATATATGATAGGTAGATATATAGATACATATGAGATAGATAGATAGATGATAGATAGATAGATAGATAGATAGATAGATAGATAGATAGATAGATAGATATCACTCTTGGAAGGATTGATTCACTGTTGAGGGTACCAATATAAAGTGAGGGATTTGTTCTCTACCTAGAATAAAATATCTGTGTGTTTTCTTGATTGGTTCTATATGCAACAATTGCCCATATAGATTAGACTGCCAGTCCATTTCCTGTCTCTCTGTCTCTGTCTCTCTCTGTATGTACGCATGTGCACATATACATATGGAGACATGTAGGATAGAGGTCAAACTCTAGTGTCTTTTCTCAGTCACCTCCCCACCTCTATTTTTGAGACAGGGTGTCTCACGTATTCCCGAGGCTTACTGACTGCAGCAAGTCCCACTCCCCAGCTTGATAAATACAAGCATACCCTTCTACAGGCAGATCTTTTTGGAAATGCAACTCGGGTCCTCATGCTAGCATAGCAAGCTACCGACTGAGCTGCCTCCCAAGCTCTGGTTCCCAACCAATTCTATTTATCTTCCTCAACCTACCTTTCATGACCCCTCCTGCAGCATGTCCTCTTGATTGGTCATATCAGAACTAGACTATCGTCTAGTTATAAATTCTTCCTGGACAATAATCATTTAAGAAATTGTTGGAGATTCTATTTATTATTACTTTTTTTTTTTTTTACAATTTTCAGCTTTTGAATTCTGCAAAAATACCTTCAATGAATAATTCGCTGCTGTTTGCAAATGCTAAGCCCTCTCTAGAGAAAGGCGCTATATTAATATAAAGAAAAAGGCCCTTTGGTGGGCAGCTTAGTGCCTCTGAGCCTGGGAGGACCAATTAGCTGACAAAATAAATTTCTAGAAGAAAAGCTGATTTGATGAACTGTTACACAGAGGAGTCAAGTCAAAGAAATAATAATCACATGCGATTTAGCCTGGAACAAAAGAGGGAAACCGCCAGGCACCACTAGGGAGGGAAGGTTCTTGATTTTCGTCTTGGTTTTGATGATAGTTTAACCAATGTCTACAAAGAGGAGTGTGGTGTTTTAAGCCACGTCTGTGTGAGGACAAGAGGCTTGCCATCCCTATGTGCAATTTGGGGGATGCTGTAACGCAGCAGCCCCAGTTTCTCACAGGTAAAACCTCAATGTGGATGAAATATCTTTTGAAATAAATGGAAATGATCTGATGAGAGCCTGGGAGAGTACAAACAGCTAGGGATGTATAAAAACTGAACGGCTTTCCTCATAGGGGGACTCAGAGCTCGAGATACAATATGTGCTGTGGTGACTAACCAAATCTCATTCTTTATTTAAAAACTCTTCCCTGAGTCAACACCACATAGTACTCTTGGTTGGAGTGTATATACAGGACGAGTCATGTTTCTGGACCCAGGCCTGGGACTACAGCTGTCTAGACATACATTTTGTTCTTATTTTAAAAATATTTTATTTTTATTTCTGTGTCTGTGTGTGGTTTTGTGTATCCGTGTACAGGAGCCCTTGGCAACCAGAGCCCTGGCATTGAATACCCTGAAATGTGAAAGTGGGTGCCTGGAAGGTCTGAAACATTGTCTCCCCAGGGACCTACATCCTCCAGCTTCGTCCCACTCTCTATAGGATCCCAAGGCTTTCAAAACAGAGACACCTATCTGGAAGTGAGCATTCAAACTATGACGTAGGGAATACTGCAAATGACGTCAGATGCATCTGATAATGTTCCCACTTTCCAGAGACTTGTAACTTATGACAAAGCCATGTGAATGGGAAGCAATTGGAGGAGGGTGTGGCAATGTTAGTATGTGTGACTGCTAGTACATGTGTAGGTGTGTATGCCGTTGCCACCATTCCATGTTCGGCATCTTCGTCTACTAATGCCATCTTACTTTCTTTGAGATAGGGTATTTCATTGACCCTAAAGGTTGCCAGCTAGCTAGACTGGACAGACTAAACACGAGGATCCTCTTGTTATCATGACTCCACTTTTAGGGTTACCCAAGTACGCCGCAACCTGCATGTCTAAGGTGGTGGCTCTTAGGGATCATGCCAAGGCCTTCATCTGATGGATCCTTGCCAGTTCCTAATTCTCCTTCCAGCTGCAAACGAACCAGGTGTGTTATTTCCTCTTTCTCCACGAAGCTGTTCCCTAGTCACATGTTACTTTCCAGCTGAGAATTTAACTTCTGGCGTGTGTGTTCATGTGTTGGTGGGTATGTGTGCCAGTACATGTGGTGGGCAGTTCATGATCTAACACACACACACACACCACACACACTGATTTTAAGAAGCGATTTTTGTTCATAGCTTATACAGGTCTTGAATATAGACTTCACAGTCCTCTTGCCTCAGCCTGCCACGTGCCGGGATTATAGGTACGCATGACCACATCCATCATGACATCACCTAATGAACAGCCTTCTCAATGCCTGTCATGTGCACTGCAGTACAATGGCTACAAACATGAGACCAGAGCCAGAGAAATTTGACATTGGGCATTGTACCTAACACTAATTAGATGTTTGGTTGGCCCCAGGCAGCTCATCTAATGTCTCTGCATCTTGTGATGCTCTACTTATTTTAAACACAAACTTCCATAGTATGATGGCATGGATGATGTTCTCTGCGTGAGGAGAATTTAGTGAATGTACATTAAGTGCAAAGTACAGTCCTTGGGGATGGGGATGTGCCTGCCTAGAATCCCCAGTGAGAGGCTGGGGCATGGCTCAGTGGTAGAGCCCCTGCCTAGAATCCCCCAGTGAGAGGGGCTGTGGTGTGGCTCAGTGGTAGAGCCTCTGCCTAGAATCCCCCAGTGAGGGGCTGTGGTGTGGCTCAGTGGTAGAGCCCCTGCCTAGAATCCCCCAGTGAGGGGCTGGGGTGTGGCTCAGTGGTAGAGCCCCTGCCTAGAATCCCCCAGAGAGGAGCTGGGTGTGGCTCTGTGGTAGAGCCTAGAATCCCTCAGTGAGGGATTGACTGGGGCGTGGAGCACATACAGTGAAAGTTCATATAAAAAAATTTTTTTTTAAGTCAGGGGTCATGTACTACATGATCTTTTAGAAACCTTTTCTACTTAATAATATAGTAAGTATATTACATATTATCTCTTTCTTAAGAACTGTAATTTAGAATCTGCATAATTTTTCTAAAATCAAATTTTCTCCTGTGGTATACTTGGGTTGCTATCGACGAGATTCTGACTTGAAAGTGCCAATATGTGGGTGTATCAACGTATTTATGTTGGTTATGGGGTGTGTTATGTTGAAAAAATCTGTTTCATTACACGAAGCATCTAGAGTTAATGAATATGATTTTTGAAAAAAGGACTGGGATCATAGATCAGTGTTAGAGGCCTGAGTAGACTCCCCCAGATTGAGACCATGGCTACCAAATGATCCAGATAAATTTCCATGGGTAAACATTGATACTCCATAGCTCATCCAGTATGTTGATTGCCCTAACCTTCAGCAGAACGATGGAAAAGTCCACATAAATTACTTCCATTTTTTGTGCTATTGTCAAAATATGCTATTTCTTTTCCTTTTTCTTAAGGCAGGGTCTCCCTATAGTTGCCCAGGCTAGACTTAAATTTCTTATTCTCCTGTCTCAACTTCCCGAGTGCTGGGATTACAGGCACGTAGCACCAAACATGGCCCAAGATATGCTTATTTTATAGACTCATAGATTTCAATAGAAAAGAATGCATAGAGCCCAGTGGTGGTGGCGCATGCCTTTAATCCCAGCACTTGGGAGGCGGAGGCAGGCGGATCTCTGTGAGTTCGAGACCAGTCTGGTCAACCAACAGAGTTCCAGGATGGCCAGTACTGTTACGTAGAGAAGGCCTGACTTGAAAAACCAAAATGGGGAGTTTCCTTCCTGTAGAAGCTCACAAAAGAGACAGGTATCAATTCTGGATCCTTAAGATGCTTGTCAACCTGTGCATAGAAGCCCCTCATTGCATCTTCTGATGGTGCCACATTATATTAAAAGTGCCTGGCATCTCTGGGCTGGGACTTGGTGGCTTTACTGCTTTCCTCTGCCATATCCAGCCACCAGGGGAAACAGAAACAGTATAGTTTGCGCCTCATATTCTGGTGTTTGCACTGGCTCTGTTTCTTGGAATTCTCATGACAGGCGAGTTTCCACTTAGTGGCTGATGTAACTGCTGTGCTGGGAATTGATTTTCCTCTGCCTTTTATTGAGACAGGTCTTATGCAGTCTAGGCTGCCTTCCAAATTCCCATGTAGCCTAGTATAACCTTGAACTTTTGATCCTCCTGCCTCTGCATCTCAAGAGCTGGGATGATGGGTGTCCATGCCACTGTGCCCGGCCTTTGTGTGATGGGTTGAAAGGAGGCTCCCAGCCTTTTCCTGTCCGTTCCTCTCTTGCCATGACCACGAGGCGCTTCAGAATTTTCATCCTCTTATATCTGTGTTTTCCAAATTAGCAGTTTGCTCTTGTGTGTTGACCTTTTTAATATTCTGTATTTTGATTGGTTGTTCTTACCACTCTCTCTTGTTTTCAACCTGGTTTAACCCCCAGGGAAGAGGTGAAACAGCTATCCAATAAAAACACAAAATACTGAAAAGGTCAAAATACACCATTACAATAAATTACCATAACTCAAACAGGGAAGCGGGCATTAAGATTCCGATACGGACGAGGATGGAGATTGGCAGGAGAGTTGAAAATGGCACCTCATGAATGCATTTGGATGTCGGAGTTCACCCGGAACAGGCTCAACATTCTAAATCGCAGCCAGAACCTTGTCTTGTGAACTTCTCACATCTTTGGTTGCAGTACAGAAATGCCATACTGAAAAGAGACTGCTTTCGCTGTTTTACTTCTGTGCCCACGTGTGTGTGTGTGTGTGTGTGTGTGTGTGTGTGTGTGTGTGTTTGTGTGTGTGACAAGTTTCTGTTGGGGAAAGAAAGGACAAAAAAATTGAACGTCTGCTAGATAAAGGCCCACAGTCTGAGGCAGTGAGCCCTCAATCGAGAATTGGGAGACTTTAGTTCTACAGATCTCTGCTGTTAGCTCACTGTGGTTTATGCAAATTGCTCATTATGCTCCACCCCTATTTGCTGGCTTTGGGGATGGACTCTTGCACACACTAGGCAGGTCCTCTACCAATGAGCCTTGCCCCAGCTCCTCCTCCTGATCTCAGGTGAATGCTTTACTTCCCAATGACACCCTCAGCCCATTACTTAACAGTCTTAACGTTGTCTCATCAACACATCAAAGTCACTTTTCATAGTACACAGGATATCGGAGCTTTTCAAAATCACCAGACTTGGCCTCTGCCATGTTGTGAATATTATACATTGTGACCTCTTTTCTTTCCATTGTGTCCTATGACCGGGCACGTTTCTGATCCTCTCTGGATCCTGGCAGCCATCCTTTTCTCTGGGTCTAGAAGAAACCTGGTGGCGCCATACATGATTCGGGGGAACGGCCAGGGAGCTCCCCTCCTCCTTTCACCCCATGTGGAAAGTTGAAATGAAACAAATCAAATCTCCAGCCTGGAAGGCCATTTTATATCAGGGAGATCAATAAGAACTCCATTTTCCCAGAGACATGGCAAGTTGACAGGGCTGGTAGCTACGGACAGCTGGGCTGCCAAGAGCTGTGTCGGGCTCAGCCCTCCTGCCTGTCACCCAGTTATGATGACAGACACCCCCCGCCTTCCCAAACAGCGGGGCAGAGTGTGTTATCAAAACACCTTCATAAGGGACAGGTGACTTCAGGGGACAGGGAACTCCTGCTCATGGGCAGCCACAATCTAGTTGTGTCTTGCTTGAACAAATTATCTCTTAAGTGGTAACACGAAGAGAGCTGTGTTAATCTACTGAATCGTAAACCTTCCCCACAGCGTGACACCGCCATTCACACAGATACTAATCTGCAGCCACACCGTCACTCTGGGTTTTGACACAGACACTTTGAATTGCCAACAGAAAATCGTATTTGACATTTAATTCCAATCATGCAGAGCCTTTCATTGAAAGTGCTGTCACTTTGCCTTTATTTGGGAGACAATATACTCGTGTCTTCTCATAATTTTTTTCCCCTTGGAGGAGGGAGTGCGGAGAGGAGAATGGAAGAAAAATTGAACTTTCGGGGCTGCAGAGAAGGCTCAGCAGTTAGGAGCATTTCCTACTCTGGCAGAGGACCAGAGTTTGGTTCCCAGCACTCAGATAAGACGGCTTACAACTGTCTGTAACTCCAGCTCCAGGGGATTTGGCACCATTTCTGGCCTCCATGGGCACCTGTAAACTTGTGCACACATGTGTGCACTTGCACGCATGCACGCATGCACACACACACACACATGCACGTGCACACACACATAAATAAAATAAATCTTTTGAAAAGGAAAGGAAAATCAAACTTTAAAGCAATGCTCAGATGCCCACGACAGCCCACAGCTGTTATTGATCTGTGGTTTCTGCTGTTCTCTCGGACTGGTTGCATTCTAGCATAGCTCCATCACTGTATGCAGAGTTATGTATTATTGTATTCATATTAGGCATCATTGTATGGAATAGGCACCATTGTAGTGCATTAGACATTCATTCATGTTCAAAGGGGTGTTGATGGGACACAGGGAGATGTGAACCAATGGGTACAGCCTTAGTTTCCTGTTGCTGTGATAAAATACTCTCTGCAACAGCAATTTAGGGGAGAAAGGGTTTATTTTGAGCTAACCGTTCCTGAGCTATAGGTTAGAGTACATCATAGCAGGGAAATCCCCCTGGCAGGAGCTAGACTCCAGCCGCTAGAGGAACTGATTTCATTGCATCTGCACTTGGGAGAGCAATAGGTGCATGCAAACTAATACTCAGTATGTTCTCTTTTTTTTTTTTCTGGTGAAACTGTGTTGTCCACTTGATGCAAACTCTTCCTAGGTCATTAATGTAATCAAGGCAGTCCTGCACAGACATGGCCACAGGCCAACTTCATCCAGACAGTCCCTCAATGATATTCTCCTTCCAGGTGATTCTAGATTGTGTCAAGTCGACCACAGGTGCAAAATTTCAGATCAATACGAGATCCAGTTTAACTCCATAGTGTGAATGACTATTGCTATTAGTAATATATTGACATATATCAAAACAGCTATAGGATGTGCATGTTTATTTTTGTTTATATGTTTTCAATGTGCATATACGGGCAGAGGACAATTGTTGGTCTCCTGGACCCCTTCACCTTTTATTTGAGCCTAGATCCCATACATGCTAGGAACTTGACCACCTAGGCAAGGCTAGCCAGGCAGCATGCTTTTTGAGATCCAACTGTCTTTCTTCCCATTTGCAATCTTATTATTGCCTGGCCTTTTACATGGGTTATGGGGGTCCAAACTCAACTCCTTATGCTTATGAAGCAATAATTTAACAACTGAGCGGTCTCCCAGACCCTCAAAATAGCTAAAAGATTTAAATGCTTTCATCATGAAGAAATGATAAGCATTCGAAGTCACATGCTAATTGGCCTGATTTGTTCATTCCACAATGTATACTGAAGTATATAATCAATCAATCAATCAATCAATCAATCAATCAATCAATGTATACTGATTATATAAGGATTGAATATGACATATATCATATACTGAAACAGCACTTTTTACTTAATAAATCTAGTTAATATCTGTTTATTGAAAGTAAAATTTAAAGGCCCGAGAATCAGTGCTTAAAAATGCTTGCTGCTCTGTTTCTGTCCTGCTTCCACGAATGTTTCTAAATTTTTGACAAAGAAGCAAAAAACATCAAATGGAAAAAAGAAAGCATATTTAACAAATAGTGCTGGCATAACTGGATATCAACATGTAGAAGAATGAAAATAGATAAATATCTATCTCTATGCACAAAACTCAAGTCCAAATGGATCAAAGACCTCAACATAAAGCCAGCCACACTGAACCTCATAGAAGAGAAAGTGGGAAGTACACTTGAACACATTGGCACAGGAGACCACTTCCTAAATATAACCCTAGTAGCACAGACACTGAGAGAAACAATTAGTAAATGGGACCTCCTGAAACCAAAAAGCTTCTGTAAAGCAAAGGACACGGTTACCAAGACAAAACAACAGCCTACAGAATGGGAAAAGATCTTCACCAACCCCACATCAGACAGTTATTTAAGTCGGCTCTCCTAACCAGCTAGTGGCATCAATGTACCAGGCAATATTTTAAACACATCTACTCCTACTGTAATTTTATAACTTTAAGTATCAATGGTAAATAATAAACTTTTGGTGCTTTCTGGGAGACCTCTGACTTGCTATAAAATTACACCCAGAACACAGACAGGCCCGAAATGAAGGAAAACGCCGGTTGTCACAGCATTTAAATCTTACCTGCCACTGAAATGCCACCCTTCTCAAACTGAGTCCCGTGGGAAATAAAGGGCTGGGGAGAGCAAAGGAGGCATGTTCAGAAGGCAGGCGAGCCAGCCATTCAAACTCAAGAGAGCCTTAGCTGGAGAGCTTGTCACAATGCAGATCTCTTAGTTCATGTCATTCTCAGCATTTGGGGGTTGTTGGAGGGGTGTGGGAGATCGAGAAGGATGCAGAGGACAGGAGATAGCCACAGGAGTGCAGTGGGAAGTGGCTTCCCCTCTTTTTAGAGTCTGGAAGAATAGTCATGGCCTCTACTATTGCTAAGTAGGACAACCCCCATCTCTGCAAGTCGGGATTCTAACTGGAGAGGATTCTTGAAGGATAGTCTGCTTGGATCAGAGAATTCTATTCCCACGGGAACATTCTATCGTGACATCTCAGAGTAGGACAGACAGGTAAAGGCAGAATTTTATGTGGGCTTTGTAAAGCAAGTATGTCTTGGTTTTTTTGAGAGTCAAGAGTGACTCTCTTGGGATGTCTGAGTCTTCCAAGAGTCTCCATCTACCCACCCAGCTGTGAGTACCAGATTGCCATTGCTGGAATGCATGCTTCATTCAATGGCTCTTGTTGGGAGGTCTTTTGGTGAGGACCACTTCTCATAGGCACAGAGATGAAGTTGATATCTACATGGTCCCTGATACAAAGGACTGGAGTGTCAGATGGAGATTGGAATGGGAAATGGGTTGTTTCCGTAGGTGTTTCCTCCATATTGAAACACTCCCTCCTCGAGAGAAGCTTCTTTTTAAAGTGTTATTTTTATTTTTAAATTTCTTATGTGTATGAGTGTTTTGCCTGCATGCAAGAGACACCACTTGCATGTACACAGAGGCCAGAGGATGGTGCCTGGGGCTGCAGTTACAGATGGCTGTGAACCATCATATGGGTGATGGAACGGAACCTGGGTCTACTGGAAGAGTAGCCAGAGCTCTCTTAGCCATTGATCCATCTCTCCGGTCCTGAAACAGGCTCAGGAAGTAAATGAAACTCACAGAACTCAGGAATTTCCTGAATTTTACAAGATTTAGGAAGCCTCTCTCCAAGACTGTATAAGCAGTACCATCGCCGGAGAGGAGGAGGAGCTACCTCCCCCTCCACCAGGGGAGCTACCTACACACCATATGGTGCAGGGGTTGGGGGCTCCAGTGTTTCTGCTTTTGTGCGCTGTTCCTTGTCCTGGAGCTGGGCTTTACAGAGATATGCCTTTCAGTCACCTAAGCTCTTATAAGTTGCCCTTCACAAATGTTCCACAAGTGACTCCAATAAACTCACTGGTTCAGTGAGACCTGGTGGAATGGTTTCTTTGATGTCTTCAAAATCTTATCTTGTTTATTTCTCCCCAGGAAAAGTCACACAATGAGATGTATAAAATGACGCTTAAATCCCATGAACACAAGTGACGTGTCATAACATGACCAAATAAAATGACAAATGACAGGAAGCAGGAACCATTCCCACAAGAAATCGTCAGGGCCCTTCCGGGTCTTCGAGATAAGGAGTGATGGCCTAGTGGAGATAACTGGGCTAGGCGAGGACACCAGCTTGGACTTAGAGCTGGTCTGTTGTCACGGGAGACTGGGACTTGAGAGAGAACGCTAGAAAAAACATGGCAGGTCTCTGTCTCAGAGGAAATGGTGTTTACCAAATGGAGATAGATTATTAAAGCAGGATCCTGTGGCTAGAAGCTAAGGCAGATTTGCAAACCAGGCCACTGGATTTGCAGCTCAGGATATGAAAATAGGGTACCTGGAATTCTCTCCAGTTTAAGGCAAGACTAGTCAGAATATTGGGAAGACTTAAGTCTTCACAGTATTATATAAAGTATGAAGTCTGAGGCTGGAAGTCTAAGATCGGCCAATTTTTTCTTTTGTATGGACTTCCTCTCGTAAGAACTGTTTTTGAGACCAATGTTAATTTTTTATAGGGTCAGTGTCCTGCATGACCTAGTGATCTCCTACTCTACCCTTTTTGGGTGGGAGGCGGTGAGGGAGCGTGCTGGATGAAATAAATCTACGTCATTGTGTATTGCTAGGCAAGCATGTGACTGCTGGATCACACCCCAGCCCCTCACTGGGGGATTCCAAGCAGGTGCTCTACCATTGAGTCATACCCCAGCCTGTCACTGGGGGATTCTAGGCAGGGGCTCTACCACTGAGCCACACCCCAGCCCCTCACTGGGGGATTCTAGGCAGGTGCTCTACCACTGAGCCACACCCCAGCCCCTCACTGGGGAATTCTAGGCAGGGGTCCTAACACCGAGCCTTGCTCCAGACTGGCTCCAAGTCTTTGGTGTTTTTTTCTACCTTATCTTAAATGCCCCATCAGAGACCAACTTCTAAACCAGCGGTTCTCAACTTCCTAAGCTGCGACCCTTTAATACAGTTCCTCATGTGATCGCCAACCATAAAATTATTTTTGTTGCCACTTCCTAACTTAATTTTGGTACTGTTATGAATTATAATGTAAATATCTGCTCTGCGACCCCAGCGAAACAGTCATTCTAGGTTGAGAACCACTGTCTTAAGCACTCGAACCTTCGGGAGACATCCTTAAGCCATGTGAAGAATGGGGCACAGGGAATGTGCACTCATGCGCACAGCTGCCTGCTTGTCTGCACACGCTTCCTGCTGACAGAGACCTTTTCCTCTTGTTGTGGGAAATGCCATGAAGCTGCAGCAGGCCCGGCAGCCATGGCATCAGCAGGGATGGACACTGTTGTGAGACGGGGGAGATGTGTGAATTGTCCGTTTCACACTGATCCTTTAATGTGGCCACCCTCTCTGGTGATAATGAAACAGGAGGACAGGAGTATTATGTTCTCAGCTCCTGCGACATTCTGGGGCAGCTGGCTGCTGTGCAAACCTGTGAAAACTGTAGGCATCGCGTAAGAGCCACCTGACCGGGGAGCCGGATGCCTTTCGTTTATTTCATCTTACACCATGCCGAGGGCTAATTAGAGCAAGCCTATTGCTGCCGTGTTAACTGGGGCAAGCCAGCCTGGCCTAGCATTTCTCCTAAGCTGGCTGCCAGGTAAACATCTATTAATGGCAGCGATGGTGACACAAGCAGAGAGAATTCCTGAAGATGTCATAGTGCTGAGTTTGTGCAGATCTGCCTCTCGGTTTGAAGAGGGAGCTAGAACATTTTGGAGTGTGGTCTCTCTCTCTCTCCTCTCTTCCTTCCTCCTTTCCCTCTGTCTTTTTTCTTTTCCTTCCTTCCTTCCTTCCTTCCTTCCTTCCTTCCTTCCTTCCTTCCTTCCTTTCCCTTCCCTCCCTCCCTCCCTCCCTCCCTCTCTCCCTCCCTCCCTCCCTCCCTCCCTCCTTCCTTCCTTCCTTCCTTCCTTTCTTTCTCTTTTCCTTCCTCCCTCCTTCCTTCCCTTCCTCTCTTTCTCCCCCTCTCCCTCCCACCCTTCTGCTCTTTCTTACATGACCCCAGAATTACCAGCTTGGACTTAAACTTCCTATGCAGCTGAGGATAACCTTGAACATTTTTGTGTGCATGTGTAGTACACACATGTGTATACAGGTAGAAGTGTTTGTGTGGGTGTCCATGGAAGCCAGAGGGCAACCTCAGCTGTCATTCCTCAGGCATGATCCACTTTCTGCTTGAGGTGGGGTCTTTTACTGACCTAGAACTCACCAAGTAGACTAGACTTGTTGGCCACTTCTTCTCCAGTTCCTGGAACGACAAGCCTTGTGTTCCTGCTGGTGACCCCGCCCCCCCCATGAGTTCTGGGTCTTGAACTCAGCCTTTCAGAGCAAGCACTTTCCCCGCAGCAAGCCCTGCTCCCACCACATGAACCTCCAACTCACCTATAAGTGGCATTCTCTAGGCATGCCACTTCACACCCAGCTTTATGTGTTGCTATGGGACCCAGGGCTGTGCAGGTTGGGGAAGCATTCTACCAAATGAGAGCCAGCCTCAGCCCTCTCCCCCTTTCAAAACTGTTTATTATTACAGCGTTACAGAATACGTACGGTCTTTGCTGCCACGATGGTCCTGGTGTAACTGGGCCATGTGGTGCATGCTTTTAAGCCCAGCACTCAGGAGGTAGAGGCCGGAGGCCTCTGTGAGTTTGAGGCCAGCCTGGTGGTCTACATTGTGAGTTCCAGGATAGCCAAGGCTATGTAGAAAGACCCTATTTTAAAACAAACAAACAAACAAGAAAACAAAGACCCACCAGATAGATAGATAGATGGACAGATAGATAGATAGATAGATAGATAGATAGATAGATAGAGATAGAGATAGAGATAGAGTCTTTGTGTGATCTTGAACCAGTAACTTTATATCTCTGTGTCTATTAATGGTGTTTATCTCATAAGGGTAGCAGTTGAAGTTCAGTCATGGAGAGCAGGCTCGGTGGAGAGCTCCAGCTGACTACCTCACTGCCTGGAGTTATTCTAAGAACATATATGCACCCTGTAAGCATTGGTGGCTGTGATAAGGGCTCAGCCAACAGTTAACAACATGACACAGGAGCCAGACTTCCTGAGTTTGAACTCCGTAATGTATATGATGTTGGTAAATTGGCACGTGCTGCTCCAGCTGTTGGAGAAGCTGACTGTGGGAATGGCTTTGCCAACTGCCCCAACCCCCACGCCCAACTTAAGACTCAAGCATGTTTGTCTCAGGTGTCGTCTGAAACCCTGTGTCTAGAGGTAGGCTGGGTCCCTCTGACTGTGACAGTGAGGGACGAGAACAGCAAACCAGCCCCAGAGTGAAAACACTGTGTCCTTTAGAGTGGCTAGAAGGTGACCCATTGCCATCAGGGCTCACTGGTGTTTATCACATGATACGAAAGTGCCTGCAGTGGGAAAGAGAACCCACAAATTCATCTACAGAGAGCAAGCTCCGTGGAGAGCTCCAGATGACCGCCTCCACCACTCCAGCGGTTTCTGCTGGATGCCAGTGATTTCTGCAAGATGCTGTGAGCTCCCCACTTTGTGATTTTATCTCTATCTGTTGCTATTCGTTTTTCTTTACTTGAAAGTCTCACCCGAGGGGATGCTGCTCTGCCTAGGGCTCTTACCAAGGAACTCCAGCTTGTTAAAACACCTTCCCCATGTGTCCTACTGCATGGTGCCTGTGTCCTTTCTCATGCTCCGTTATCTTCCTGCTGACTGCTGTTTTATTCTTTAATGCTTTCTCATTGCACACTTAATAAACACACGGCTGTGAGACCAAAAGCCTGGCTGTTGTGGATCATTCTCTGGCCCACTGTGTGGCCTCTTTCTGACTCAACAACCTCATCTGTGAAACGGACAGAATAGAATCTTCCATGATGGGTAGAGTTCTTAGAATAGCTCTTGGCATCGAGTACCTGCTATGTAAATATTTGTGATCTAAGTGAGTGGATGTGGGTATACTACTCAGCAAATGTCTTGTGGAGGAAAGTCTCTGACATGGGGAGAGAGGGTAAAGATCCCCCCTTTGCCGAAATTGCTACATTTTGGTAGTTTTCTGTGTAGACAGCTTTGCCAAGCAACTAAGGGCCTCAAAAGTCACTAGCTTGCAGAAAAAGTATCTTCATGTGTATGTGTGTATGTATGTATGGGTATATGTGTATATCGGTGTGTATATGTGTGTATGGTGTGTGTATGTGTTATATGTGTATATGTTGGTGTGTGTGTATATGTGTGTTTATGTATTATGTATGGGTATATGTGTATTTTGGTGTTGAAGGGAGCGGGGCGGCCCTTTGTTTGTCCTGGTCGCCCTGCTAGCTTACCCTCAAAATAATCACACAGAAACTGTATTCATTTAAGCGCTGCCTGGCCCGTTATTTCTGGCCTCTTATTGGCTAACTCTCACATCTTGATTCAACCTATTTCTAATAATCTGTGTAGCACCACAAGGTTGTGGCTTACCAGGAAAGATTCAGCATGTCTGACCTGGCAGCTCCATGGTGTCTTTCTCTTGCCCTTCTTCCCAGTATTCAGTTCTGTCTACTCCACCTACCTAAGTGCTGCCCTATCAAAAGGCCAAGGCAGTTTCTTTATTCAACCAATAAAAGCAACAAGTAGACAGAAGAACCTCCTATACCATATTGGTATGTGTACACATATGAATATGTGTGTATGAATGGGCATATGTGTATATTGGTATGTGTGCACACGTATATGTGTTGTATAGTGGATGTGTATGAATAGGTCTATAGGTATATTGGTGTGTGTGCTTGTGTATGTGTGTGTATGGTGTGTATATATGTGTGTATGCATATGTATGTGTATGCATGGGTATATGTGTATATTGGGTGTGTGCACATGTATTTGTGTGTATGGTGTGTGTGTAAGTATGTGGACATGAATTTATGGGTGTGTCTGTGTGTAGGGCAGGCAATATTGCCAGAGGTTGACCTGGAATTCAGCAATTTGGCTAGACTGACTGGCCAGCAAGCCCCAGGGACCCTACAGCGCTGGAATGACAAGTATGTGTCACCACCACACCCAGCTTCTTATGTGGGTTCTGAGAAGTAAACTCAGGTTCTCCTGCGTGGGTTGTAAGAACTTTTCTAAATGAGCCAACCTCCCCAGTCCCCCAAACACTGCTTTCTTGTTCATTCATGCTTTGGTGGATTACTGCTGTAGGTCTGCAGCTGTGGTGGTTAATCTTGATTGCCAATTTGACTGGATTAAGAGACACCTAGGTGATGAGGTTGGGCATGCCTGTGAAGATGTTTCCAGGGGCAATTGACTCACAAAGGCTCTGACTGATTTTTGGATCGATCCCTTGGTGGAGTCATAATACAAAGGCATTTTTAAAGGATGTTGAAAAGCGGGAGGTGGGAGCTAGTTGGAAGAAGTGGGTCACTGGAGAACTCTTGGAGCTGCGTCTTGCCCTAGCATCTTCCTGTCCCCCTTCCTCTCTGCTCTGCAGTGATGGGCAACAATGTAACTGTGAGCTCAACAAATCCTTCCTCCCTTAAACCGTTTCTGCCAGGAATTTGGTCACAGTGACTCTAACAAATACAAGGTTTCTGTTCTATGCACCTTATTATTCTGGAAACCCTGATGACTGAGCAACCGCCACCCAAGAAGAGGTTCAGCTCCTCACAGAAGAGCAGATTGTGCGAGTGGAGCCTTGCAGTCACCTTCTGCAGTTCTGTTTGGAAGTAGTGTAATGAACCTTGCGCAGGTCCGTGGCAGTGGACTTGCAGATAGGTCCCTTTCTGGAAAGAGATAGTGTGGAGTCCTGACCACCACATCTATTTTCCCAGAGAATCAAGGCAATCAGGAGACATGGTGCGGTTTCACAAAAGGAAAGTTCGATGCATTTACTCAGCTTGGAGTATAGAAGTCCTAGGGGAAGACATGTTTGAAAGCTTTTTGGAGGAAGATTAATGAAATATAACCAGTGCAAAGCACAAAGCAGTATTTGGCTCAAGATAAATTCGTATAAATATTGGCTGCTGCACATGACAATAGGTCTCCTTAAGGTGGAGTGTGCCGCTTCCTTATCACGGGGATTTGAGTGGCAGCTGTCAAGGGTGAAACATTAGATGAAATACTGTGCCTGTGCCTCTGTGTGTGTGTGTGTGTGTGTGTGTGTGTGTGTGGTGTGCATGTGTGTGTACCTATCCCACATTTCCCATTATGGGCATTTAAGTTGACACTGTGTCTTGGTTGTTGCCACTGCCACATGGCGTATCATGAGTATATAAATCTCTCTCTACCAATTTTTGATGCAGTTGGTAGGAGAATAAGCTAACATGGAATTGTTTGGAGTAAATATGGAAACCTGTATCAAAAACTACAAAAGAGTCAGATAGTGTGCTTTGAGTCACTAGGTCTGTTTTTGGTGAATTTGACTTAGGGATGCAGTCAGAAACAGAGACAATGACCAATGTCTAAGGATGTATTGGAGTCATTCGCCACACAATCATCTCATTAACATGTCAGCAATGGGGAAATGCTTATGATATTATGTCAAAGTGTAAAAAACTATATACCATGTGATCTTAGGTATGGGAAAAATGGAAACAAAGCAATTGGAAAGAAATGCATGGGGCAGTATTAATGGTTAACACCGGGCTGGGGTCATGGCTTAGTTCCTAGCATGTGCAGAGCCTTGGATTAGATTCCCAACACTTTATAAACATGGCATGGTGGCACATCCCTGTCATCCCAGCGCTCCGGAGGTAAATAAAGGCAGACGGATCAGAGATTTAAGGTCATTCTTGGCTATATACTAAGTTCAAGGGCAGTCCTGACTACTTGAGACCCTGTCTTAAAAAAAAAAGAAGCTATTTTTGAAGTTGGTATAGTAATGCACATCTGTAACCTAAGTTCTTGGGAGGTTGAGGCAGAAAAATTATTAGTATAAGGCCAGCCTGAGCTATATAGCAAGACTCTATCTCAACCTCTACCCTCAAAAACTAATAAAGTTCGGTAGATCTGGTTATGAGTCTATGGGATTTTACTTATTTCCTCTCTATGCTTTTTGTATTTTGGTATTTCTATAATGGTCATTTCTAATATATTTCGTACTGTCTTTATTTTGATTTTAAGGCCTTTTTGAAGTTTGTTTTTATCTTATGTGCATGGCTGTTTTATTTATTTATTTATTTTTGCCTGCACATGTGTTCAGGGCCCACAGAGGCCAGAAGAAGACATCAGATTTCTCAGGAACTGCTGTTATAGATGGTTGTGAACCACCATGTGGGTGCTGGGAACTGAACTCAGGTTTCTGGAAAGTCATCCAGTGCTCTTAACTGCTGAACCATATCTCCTGCCTCTGATTTTAAGTTTTTAAAGGTAATACATTCTTATGAGACAAAAATCAAAACTCATTTTATCTCTTATTCATCTATCCACCCATCCACTTATCCATCCATCCATCCATCCATCCATCCATCCATCCATCCATCCATCCATCCATCCACTTATCCATCCATCCATCCACTTATCCATCCATCCATCCATCCATCCATCCATCCATCCATCCATCCACTCATCCATCCACTCATCCATCCACTCATCCATCCACTCATCCATCCATCCATCCATCCATCCATCCATCCATCCATCCATCCATCCATCCATCCGTTGCTTATTTCTTTTTCCTGGAAATAGTTTCTATTATCAGCTTTATGGGTATACTAAAATGTTCGACACATCACTAAGCTAAGAATCCATTATGTTGTAGTTTGAGTTGAAATGTTCCCACAGGCTTATGTGTATGAACACTTGATCTCCAGTTTGCTGGTCTTTTTTGCAGGTGGGGGATATGTGGAACTTTGAAGAGATAGAACACTGCTGGAGGAAGGAGGTCGCTGAGAGAGGGTCTTAGAGTTTTATGGCCCTGCCTTACTTCCTCTTCACTGCCTACTTCCTGAGTGCTGAGGTAGTGTGGCCAGCCTGCCTCCTGGTGTCAAGGTCATTACTTTCCTGACTGCGGCTGTGTCTTTCCTATCACCAGAGCCGCAGGCCAGAATAAACCCTTTGGTCCTCCAGCTGTTTTGTCAGGGATGTTTTGTTGCAGCTGTGAGAAATGAGCAAAGGTGTCTTACAGTTGTGAGTTGCCTAACATGGCTGCTGAGAACCAAGCTTGGGTCTCTTCAAGATTAGCACACGCTCCTAACCACTGAGCCGTCTTCCAGACCCTTGTTTCTCTATTACTATTTTTCTCTCTTGATGTAGCAATATATTTCAGTAATGAGGTCACACTGACGCATAAAGAGGCACCTAAAGTTTAATAAATGTTCCGTTTTGGGGGCTATCATGATTCATTTAAATGAACCCCTAATCTATTTTTAATCTTTCTTTTAGCGAAGCAGTGAAGAATGACACTGAATATATGTCATCACAAACATGTATGACTTTTGTAATCAGTGACAAGCGATTGCAACTGCCAACAGGAACTTAAGAAGTGGTTTGTCAACTAGGTAAATTTTTGGCACTTGAGTTCAGTTTGACAGATGTGCGGTTGGTTTCTGCAAGGGCTAGAATGGAAAAGACAGAAAAGACAGGAGGATTTGCCTTCATGCAGGAGGTATGCAAGAGCTAGGAGTGACGTTAGCTAGGCTTAGTTCTCAAGTAGCAGTTAATCTGCTTCAGGAATCTTGTGTAACTTGTGAAACACCACATTCAACACGTCCTCCACTGGTCTATGGAGGTTAGAGACCCATAGAGACCGCCGATGGTCCTCCAAGGCATTTCTGCACACTTGACCTCATTTGACTGTTGTGGTTATGCTGTGGAATAGGGCAGGGCATTTAATAGCTCCATTTCAGGGCAATTAGCAGATACTCAGCTCTCCACCTGGCTGTCATCCCAGAAGAGGCCAACGCCAGCTTCAATTTCAGACTCCCCTGCCCCTCCCTAGTACTAGGGTTTAAACCTAGGGTCTCCAACCTATGCGAGAGCTCTACCACTGAGCCACACCCCAGCCCCTCACTGGGGGATTCTAGGCAGGGGCTCTACCACTGAGCCACACCCCTGCCCCTCACTGGGGGATTCTAGGCAGTTGCTCTACCACTGAGCCCCACCCCAGCCCCTCACTGGCGGGTACTCTACTGCTGAGTCATGTCTCCTAGCCTTCCCACTGTCAGGCTCTAGGCAAGAGTTCTATTGCTGAGTCACAGCATTCAATATTGGGTTCTAAGCATTTGCTCTACCCCTGGACTACGCACTCAACATTCTTTCTATTCATTTTGAGACAGAAATCTCACACTATGCTGCTCAGGTTGGCCTTGAGCTCACTTCTAGTGCAGGAAGGCCTTGAACTCATCATCTTCCTGCCTCAACCTCTGAAGAAGCAGAGATTTCAGGTCTTTGCCACCAGACACAGCTTCTTTCTCCTTTTTTTCAGACCACGATGTGCATCACAACTTTATCCTTCTCAACTTCTTTCTTCTGACAACCCTTTGTATCCAGACAACTCACTTACTTGCTGGGGCAGTATTTTATCCCCAACTTCTCTTGGAGACTTTGCTGAGATGTCACATAGCTTAAACCTAGACCTTCTAAATTTGATTTCTTCATTGAGATTTTTATGGCCCTGGTGGGCTATTTTCAACTAAAAATACTGTGGCTATTCTCATTGGCATTGAACTTCGGGGCCTCTGCCTCTAATTTGTCTCCAGGCTGGAGCCGATCCAGAACTGTTTTCTGAGGGAAATCTTGGCTCCGTGTGAGGCTGTGCATTCAACTCACCTCCAGCTCAGATCCAGGCTGCACTCCTTAATTTATAGATGAGGATGTCAAGCACGCTGTGTGCCTTGCTGGCTGTTAAAGTGCAGAGATCAGCTCTTAATCAGCAGTCTGCAGGAACTGTCCACTAGGTTTCTGTCGGAGGGCAAGGGCCTTCAAGTCCTTGCTGCTAATGAATTAATTATACGTTGTGAGACAGGGCCTTACGATGTAGCCCAGGCTGACCTGGTACGCACTACGTAGCTCAGGCTTCCTCATGATGCTCCTGCCTCAGGTTCCTGAGCATCAAGGGTATGGGCATGAGCCATGAAGCTCAGACTGCTGCTTAATTCTTTAACTTTTTAAAATCACAATTTGTTTATATACTTACTTCTTTTTTTGCTTCTGTAGATTTATTTACATTCATCCGTTGGTTGATTTTCTGTTTTTCATTTTTTTTTTTTTTGAGAATTTCATCCATGAGTACTGTGTTTATATCCTTTCCACCCTTACCCCTTTCTCCTTCAACTTCTTCCGTGTCCCTGAAACTCCCTCTTGACCTTCAGGAGTCAATTCTCTTCTTCTACCATGTGGGTCCTAACGCTCAAACTTACATTGTCAAGACTGGTGAAAGCGTCTTTACCCACGAAGAAACCTTGTCATCCCTTGGCTGCGTCATCCTTTATCAACACCCAGAAAAACTTCATTTTTTTGAAAAAAACAAAACCCTGTGATTATTTGTACATCTGATATTCCAACTCAGCTACAATGTCTCTAAAATTAAATCTTTTGTACTCATTATTTAAGTTGACCAATTGATAGCAAGTATCAGGTTCCAGTCTATGTATTGGGAATGTGGACATAAACGAGGCAAAGTTTCTACACTTAAGGAAGCTAGATAAATAAACATGTAGTATGTCAGAACATTGTAAATTCTATAGGCATAATGGTTCACACCTGAAATATCAGCACTTGAGAGAAAGAGGCAGGAGGGTCAAGAGTTCAAGGTCATCTTCAAGGGCTTTGGAGACAGAGTCAGGCAAGTCTTTTGAGTTCAAGGCCAGATTGGTCTATAGAGCAAGTTTCAAGTCATCCAGGATTACCCTGTCTCAAAACAGAAACAGAGACAAAAAGAAAGCAACAGACAACAACCAAAAAAAGATCCAATAAAAATAAACAAGCAAATAAATCAATAGATGCAAATAAAAACGTTAAATGCTATAGAGGACTGAAGAGATGTTTGTTTCATCTGGTAAAATGTTTGCAGGGTAAGTATGGCAATCTGAGTTACATGGGTCCCCAGTACCCACATGAGAGTCAAGCAAGGAAGTATATACTGTAATGCCAGTGTTGAGAAAGAGGTGACAGAAGGGTTTCTGGGGCTTCTTGATCAGTCTGTCTAGCTCAATCAGTGAGTTCCAGGTTTAGTGAGAAAGCCTGCTTCTATAGATAAGGTAGAGGGCAATTGAAAAAGACACCTGACATTTGTATCTGGCTTCCACAAACACATGTGTGTCTATACACACACAAATAAAAATTAAAAAATGCTATACAGAAAACTGAGGTGCTATAAGGAATGAAAATCAAAAAATACATATGTGCATGTGTGTACTTACATCAACATACATGCCCCCCCTTTTTGGTTTTTTTGAGACAGGGTTTCTCTGTAGCTTTGGTGCCTGTCCTGGAACTTGCTCTGTAGACCAGGCTGGCCTTGAACTCACAGAGATCTGCCTGCCTCTGCCTCCTGAGTGCTGGGATTAAAGGCGTGTGCTACCACTGTCCAGACCACATGCTTATTTTTTATATTGGTTTGAAATGATTTCATAATCATAGAACACTTGAACAGAAACTTGAAAGCAGTGAAGGTGTAAGCCACTTAGACCCTGGAGGTAAGGAGGATATGAAGCTACCTGCCATTGTGTGAGGCTCTGTGACAAGGCGATACCAAGGGCATACGACTTAACAGAGCTCACTTTGGGGAATAAAGATGAGAATACAGCCAGTTGTGGGAAAATTGAAAGAGACTATTAGGGTACAGGGAAGGGCAATGGGATTGGGGGACAAGTGGTGAGCCACCTACGGCTTGTAGGTTCGTTTATGAGAAAGAATTCTCCAGAGAAGCAGACCAATAGCAACAGCACACAAACACATGAACAGGTGTATGTGCATGTGTGTGTGTGTGCATCTGTATGAGCACATGCACACACACACACAAACACACACATGGAGGCATACACACACATACACAGAGGCATGCTCACACATAACCATGCATGCACACACACATTCACATTCATGCAAGCATGCATATACACATAGAAGCATATACACACAGAAATATACACACACATAATCATGCACACACACACACACACACACAAAACCTAGACCTGGTTCGTGTGATTATAAAAGCCTCAGATCTGCACTTGATAAGCAGGAGACTCAGGAGAGCTGATGTGTGTGGCTTTGTTCTAAAAGTGGCAGACTCAAGACCTCCCAGAGAACCAGTGTTTGCAGTTCAAGGTGGAAGGAAAGAAAAGATTAGTGCCCCAGTTTATGTCACTTGGCAGGAGGAATCCTTTATTATCCAGACCTTTTCGTCCCATTTAGTTGGATGAGACCCACCACATCCGTTAGCCAGCTTTTTCGTCACTGTGATAAACACCTGATGGAACCATTGTAAAGGAGTAAGGATTTATTTTGGTTCATGGTTTTATGGGACTCAGTGTAAGGTGACACATTCCCATTGCTTTTGGCCTGAGGTGACACAGAGTCACGGCAGTGAGCATGTGTGGTGAACTCAAGCAAGCTCTTCACCTTGTGACAATCAGGAAGTAGAGCGAGGCAGACATGGAAGAAAGGCCTAGAGAAGCAGCCTGCCCCAGTAACCCACTTCCTCCAACCAGACCCTACATTCATTAGCCCCGCCCCCAGGAGTTCATTTAATTATGAACTCATTAGTGGAGTCCATTGGTGAAGTCAGAACCTTCATGAACTAACTGCTTCCCAAAGCCCGGTCTGTTGGTTGGGGTTGGGATCGAGTGTTTCCAGGCTCTTGGTCTAGGGCTCAGTCAGATTTGCAAAAGAAGGGGGTAACTTTACCCACAGCAGGAGATAGTACAGATTTTAGAGGGATACACTGTCAAGGTTGCCAGTAGTCACATGACTGAGAGCGCTCAAGGGCCCTTGTTTGGGGCTTTGTGTTTCAAGGGGAGGAAGAGGAATTGGTTACTGAAGGGCATAGTTTGAGTGGGTCTGTATTTTAATTAAGTTGTATATTCATTTTTCTACTACATGTATAGCTTCCTATAATGGATCTGATTTTAGCTACACACACATACTATTATGCATAGGTATAAGATGCTAAATAGGAGATCCTCCCCAAAAGTCTTCTTGAAGGATTCGATTTGCTTTTCTATGTGTGAATCTCAAACTGGTTCAGGTCTGATCAACCCTTCTGCTTATTACCTAGGTATGTCGAGAATATACTCGAATAGAAACTATCTAAATTTGGTTGTTACTAAAGGCAGGGGAACTTAAGTGTAAGTTACTAATAAGTAAGTTTTAGAAGTGTAAATAGTGTTTCCCAATGCAGGGGTTCTGAGGTTCCTAGGCACATTGTTTGGAGAGGGGCATTTGTGTAAAGCATGATGTGCAGGTTTCTCTCTCTCTCTCTCTCTCTCTCTCTCTCTCTCTCTCTCTCTCTCTCTCTCTCTCTCTCGTGTGTGTGTGTAAAACAAAAACCAAATAGGATTCCAGGATAAATTATCTCCCAAGTTTGCCTGACTCAGTCTCGCCTCTGAACACTGCATTGGGGACCGAGTCTCGAACACATGAGCCTTTGGGCATCTCAAAGGGCATTCTCTTTACATAGACTACTGATTCAAAAGGTTAATTGAATCCAGAAACACCTTCAAAGACAGATCACTAGAATAATATTTGAGTGAATGTCTGTCCTTCCTACGACCTTGGTCATGTTCCCACAAAAAATAAACCACCTCGGTGAATAATAGTTACTCAAGGCATCACTTGGAGAGAGGTGGGGAACCACGGAAGAACTGAGGACAAGGGGAATTTAACTGACATGTTATAGAGGAATCTAAGCCCTGTGCTGTCGGTGGCAGAGCCGGAAGGGCTACTTAAACCTGTCAGAGCCCAAGTGAGTCCATCAGGAATCCCAGATGCTGGACACAGTGCTGCAGGATTGATGTTTTCTGCTGGCTTTATGGCTTGCTGTGGTCTGATCTTTTTTGCTTTTCTTCTGTTCCTTCTGTTCGGAATGTGAAGGGAATTCTGTAGGACCACATATTGGAAGTATGTGGCTTGTTTTTGATTTTAAAGAGGCTTATTGGTTCAGAGATTGTCTTGAGTCTCAGAAGAGATTTTGGATCTTATGCTTTTGAACAGCGTTGGGACAGCCAAAGACTATGGGGACTTTTAGAGAGAGACTAAGTACATTCTATGTTATGAGATATGAGACTTTGGAGGCCAGGGGTGCGATGTTATGATTTAAAGTAATGTACTTGGGTGTCAAGCTGACATGCGGTGAAATTGTGGTAGTTCATATTGATTGTTAGCTTGACAAAATCTAGAACCACACAGAAGACAAACCTCTGTGCTGTTGGAGCATGGGAAGAAGAACGACGCATGGTGAACCATGCCTTGGGAACCTGTGAGAGGGGCTGGGGGGGGGGAGGCAGAGGGCCTTTTCCATCAGGTGCATTTTGTTCCCGGGATTGTTCTTGGATATGATTTCATTCCTCCTGTGACATACATTGTAGTAGGAGCTGCGGGCTGTGTTCCTGCCACCCCAGCTCCTGGTCGCCTGGCTAGCTTATACCCCGAAATAACAACACGCAAACTGTATTCATTTAAACACTGCTTGGCCCATTTCTATTCATGTGTGTAGCACCCCAAGGTGCGCTTACCGGGAAGATTCTAGCCTACGTCCATCCTGGGTCAGAGCTTCATCGCATCTGCCCCAGAGAGCAGAGCTATCGAATCTGAGCTCACTTCCTCTTCCTCCCAGCATTCTGTTCTGTTTACTCCACCCACCTATGTTCTAACCTATGAGGGCCAAGCAGTTTCTTTATTTTTTAACCAATGACCTTCCTCCATCAATACATTTACATTTAATTTATAAAATATATTTATTCTTTTTGGATGTCTGAACATAGCTGCAGAACCCCAACCTGGTCAGTGCACTCTGAATCTGGATATGGCCTTCTCCCTTGCTCTCGTACTTTCCCAGACATAATCTATAGTACGCGCCAGCCAATTGTGTTAAAATTGGTCCATCTTGAGAAAGTTGTGGGAAAGGGTGACTTGTCAATACTTAGTATGTGCTTGCTGGTGTTTGTTTACGTGTTTTTTCTGAACTCAAACAGCTTCCTTGATAATTGCCTTTCTTGTTTCGTACGTAAAAGCACACTGAAGCTGGAGTACAATTGTCTGGAGCGCTAGACTGTAGTCTGCCCCATTCCTTCAGGTCCCAGATCCAGCAGATTTGTACAGATTGGCTGAAAAGTCCACATGTGCCTGTCTGCGAAGGAGTTTACATGCTGGGTGAACCGAGGTGGGAAGACCTATCCTAAATGTGAGCAGCATCCCTTAATGGGCTGGGATGCTGGGCTGAATTAAGCCGAGCACAGTGTTCATCTGTGTCTCTGCTTCCTGCCTACAGGTACCACGTGATCAGCTGCCTCATGACCCTGTCACCATGACTTCCTCACTATGATGTACTGTATCATCAAACCATGAACCAGAGCAAGTTCTTCCTTCCTTACTGGGTTGAAACTAAACTGTAGGTCTTAGAATGGAGAAAGGGAAGAAATAAGGACAGGAGATGCATTACCATGTAATTGACATAATAACTCAATAACTCAATAAAGGAGGAGGTTGGCTTGGATTAGAATGCTCCTGGTGAATATGACGGATGGAAAAGGTCTTGGCCCTAGGTAAATTATTATTATTATTATAGTTAAATTTATTCATTTATTTTACATCCTGACTGCAGTTTTCCCAACCTCCTCTCCTCCCATTCCCTCCCTCCCCCTCATCCATCTCTCCTCTGTTTCTGTTCAGAAAGGGGCAGGCCTCCCATGGGTGCCAACAAAGCATGGCATATCAAGTTGAGGTAGCTCCTTCCTTTGTATTAAGGTTGAGCAAGGCAACCCCGTGTGAGGACCAGGCTCCTGGAAGTAGGCCAAAGCTTTAGAGCCTGACTTCCACCACTAGGAGTTGTACAAGCAGATGAAGCTGCACATATGGACAGGCCTTGGTAGGTCCAGTGAACCCCGGTTAGTTGTCTCTGTGGGTTCCCTCGTGATGACCTTGACCCCCCCCCCCCAAGTTGTATAATCCTTCCTTCCTGTCTTCAACAGGACTCCTTGAGTTTGGCTCAGTGCTTGGCCATGGGTCTCTGCATTTACTTCCATCAATCACTGGATGAAGGCTCTCTGATGATGACTATTGGGGTTGTTGGTTCTAGGTGCTTTTTGGGGTTTTTTGTGTGTGTGTGTGTGTATTTTTTTTGTTGTTGTTTTTTGTTTTTAAGACAGGGTTTCTCTGTGACATAGTCCTGGCTGTCCGGAACTCACTTTGTAGGCCAGGCTGGCCTTGAACTCACAGCGATCCACCTGCCTCTGCCTCCTGAGCACTGCGAGTAAAGGTGTGCGCCACCACCACCTGGCTCTAGGTGTATTTTCAATGTAGATGCAGAGTTCACACAGGACCTTGAGTCTTCCTTCACCAGAGGCCTTGCTCATGATTTTGTGAAGCTGTCCCTGGGCTCAGACTGAAGCTGTACCTTTTGTCTCCTGCATCTGTTGATGCTTTGTTAATCTTGGTGTGCTGAAGTTCCTCCCCTTGGGGAGATGTGAAGGTCTACTCCTTTCCTTCAAGAACGGCATCTGAGGGGCTTGGGTGGCAGACTAGAAAGTGTCTTTGGGTTGGTTAACGAGGACTCAACAGTCAACAATCTTGAAAGACTGGGTGCAGAGCTTTATCAAGATAAGAAGGCATGCCTGTGACCGGGTAAAGGGGACAAGAGCCCCAGGGAATGGAAGACACAGGGAAATACTTCACCAGAGACCCGTGATTTCTCTCTCCCTTATCCTCTTACAGCAGAGTACAGAAGGGAATTAGCTGGGCTGAAACTCCTGCTTCTGGGGCTGTGGAGTCAGGAAAGTGCTTGCCACATAAACACAAGGATCCAGCTTCAACCCCCAGCGCCCACATAAAGTGCCAGGTGCAGTGGTAAATGTTTGTAATGACAACACTGGAAGTGGAGACAGGTGTGTCCCTAGGACTGACTGGCCTAATTATTGTACACCAGTGAGAGGACTTGTCTCAAAAATGAGGGCAAATGGCTCCTGAAGAATGACACCTTAGGTTGATTTCCAGATCTATACACACGTACATACGTGCATGTGTCCCTGTGCACACATGTGCAAATTCACACACACACATACACACACACACACACACGCAAAATGAATTTTAAAAATTAAGTCCTATTCGCTTCTCTTTGATGCTATTTGATGTTCGGCCAATAGGATACCTCCTCCTGGGAACATCAAAGGAAGTCCTGCAAAGGTTGCACGATGAGCGGTGCTCAGTGCTGGAAGAATGCGCCAGCTTTGTCCTTTCCGCAGTTGGAGGGAAGACTCAGCAGGCAGCCGTGATTCTCAAACGACAGACGGATGGACCTGATGTGGCCCAGATTTTAACGAGGCACCCTTAATGAGTTGACAGCTTATTAAGCTCACCGTCTCTACTCCATCGCTTGCCCTACCCTTCTTTCTCAACAACAATCTGATCTGCAGTCAGAACGGCATCCATCCCCTGTCTATTGGGTTTAGAAAGGACACAGAGCAGCCACCATGTCCGGTATAAGGTCACCTGTGGACATGGAGGCCCAGCAAGAAGACGAAGTCATACAGAGCTCCTGGCGTGATCAGGAATGGTCTCATTAACACTTAGTAATGTCAATGTAGTAAAGACACACCATAAGAATAGTGTTTTGGGGGCCTGAGAGATGTCTCAGTAGGTTAAGGTATCTGCTGCCAAGCCCAAGGACCTGAGTTCAGTCTTCAGGACACACACATGGCGGAAGGAGAGAACCAGCTCCTACAAGTTGCCTTTTAACTTCCATATGCTTGGATACACACACACAAACACACACTAAAATGTTAAAAAAAGAACAGCTTTTTGTTTATTTAAAATTTTTTTGTGTATATGCGTGTGTGTTTATATGTTTATGTGCTCAAGACTGACATGTTATCTTCCTTGCTTACTCTCCACTTAATTTACCAAGTCAAGGTCTCTCAATGAACCCAGAGAGATCTTTGGTTAGTCTAGCCACCCGGCTTGCCTGAGGGATCACTCGTCTCAATCTTCTGAGCACTGGGACTGTAGGCTTCCTTCATGTTCAGCGTTTATGTTGCCGCTGAGGTTCTGAAATCTGCTTTTCATGCCTGAACTGGAAGTGCTTCACCCACAGCTCCAAAAATAGCTTTTATGCAACCATTTATTCAATAAGCCTGTCAGATGATACCCTTTCCTATTTGGATTGTAGTAGAGACTAGGATTACAAAGATAGGCGTCCAACCCCGTGCTTGTAGGAGCTGGTAACACGGGACAAGACACCCATCTGCAGTAGGCATTGTGTCTCCATGGTCGTGGGAAGGAGTCTGAGCAGATAATAATTGTCATTACCACAACTGCCATGGCTACCTTTGTTCTGTTTCCTCTGTCCCGGGCCCCAGGATGTGCAATGTTCTGAATGTCTTCAATGGATTAGATGCAAGAATAGCAACTGTCTCTGTTTCCGGTTTCTCTCTTCCCTATTTTAGAATGCCCTTCCCTATGAAATCTTAAATGGAATCCAGATTTAAAGCAGAGCTTTTCTGCACAAAGCAGAAACAGAAGTTCAGCCTCTTCTCATTCCAGCCATTTGGGCTTCTGGTATTGCCTGACATGCTTCTATCCCGAATGATACCCAAGAGTCACTGGTAGGAAGTATAGTCATCTCTCAACATTTGCTCTAAAAATCATCACCATCCTATATTTAGTGACTTAAATTTATTCACCTAAAGGGATGATAATTCACTTTCTTGTTTTTCCTAGTGTTTGAGTTTGCTTATACAGGTTGACTTGTGACACCTTTCTCCGTATCATCGCCAATGTCTTGCTCCCAACCTCCTTCTCCTCTTCAGTAGCTAAATAGATCCATCACTTTCTATTCAGGAAATCTGAGATTAAATTAGATCGACACAGGTATTCCAATGTAAAAATCATTAATTCCACTTTTACTTTCATTTTAAAAGATGTGTGTGTGTGTGTGTGTGTATACATGCCACATGCATACTAGTGCCCATGGAAGCCAGAAGTGGCATAAGATCCCCTGGAGTTGGAGTTACTGGCTGTTATGAAACACCTGGGCACCAGATCCCCTGGAGATGGAATTACTGGCTGTTATGAAACACCTTGTGTGAGTCCTGAAACCCAAATTCAGATCCTCTCCCAGGGTACTATTCTAATTGGTGAGTCACCTCTCTGTCCCGACCAATCACATTGTAGAGCCCCTTTTGGTACATATATATTCAGCCCCTGCAGGGAGTGTGTAAAGTCTCCTCAGATTTTTGGAAGAACTGAGCTCATGGAGTGACAGCAGCACTTTCTATGTAGGGCCTGCGAGATGGCTCAGAGGGGAAAGTGCTTGCTGGGTGAACTTTGTGACCTGAGCTTTTAATCCCCAGCTCCCACATGGTGGATGAAGAGAACCGACTTCCATAAACTGCCCTCTAACCTCCACATTTTGTGGCATGTGTGCCCCCCTACCCAAATGAAGAAAAAATGAAATGCAAAAACAATTTATATAGGTATGGATGAATCTTTTCAAAGTTGCTTTCCCAGTCTCCTTTCTTTATCAACTGTCCTGATAGCACAGTGTAGTGGACTGGGAAGTGGCAATTACCCGGATCTCAGCTTGGTGAGGTGTGATGCCAGTTCTATTATAAAGACTTCAGTGCTCCTCCAGCAACCCAAGCTATGAGTGTCTTTGGTCATCGCCACCATGTCAATAGCAATTATTTCCCCTTCATGGTTAGCTCCACTCAGCTGGGTCTAAACGATATCAAAACAGCCAGTCAATTTCATCAATGCACTCAGTCTGTCAATTTAGTAGAAAAAAAAATCAATTAAATTAGTGGCTCAAGCAAATTGACAGGTTGTCTAAACAACTCAGTCACCTCTGAGAAGACTCTACAGATGTTGTAGAGATGGATCTCACCATCCTAAAGATGGTTGCTCTGAGGGAACTCTCTGTTCTTACAGTGATCAAAATAAAACTCAGGCTGGCATGGCACAGAGGGCGAAGGCCCTCGCTGGTAGGCCCGACAACTTGAGTTTCATCCAGTTCCCAGGTGATGAAATGAGAGAATTGACCCTTTCAAGCTGTCCTATGACTTACACACACACACACACACACACACACACACACTGTGAACGAGCATGTGCACACAACTAAGTATATACATCTAATAAAATCCTTGACAACACTGCACTGTTTTATAGAAGCCCCCTTAACCCTTTAATTTAGTGCTTTAAATTACTCTTAATATGTATTTTAGGGCTGGGGAATTTACTCAGTGGTTAAGCACTTGCTGAGAGCCAGAGTGAGAACCTGAATTTGGATCTACAGAGCCCATATAAATGCTGGGTGGGTATGGTGGCCCACTGTGGTTCCAGCCTCAGAAGATGGACATTGGGTCCCAAGAGCAAGCTAGCTAGAGAGATTAGTCATATCGGTGAGCTTTGAACTTGAATGAGAGACCCTGACTTGATTAATATGGTGGAGAAGCATTCAACGATGATTCCCAAGACAAGCCACAGACCTTCACATGAATATGCATACACGTGCCCCATACATGCAAACATGTACATACACGTGCACGCTACACACACATGAAAATAGAAAGAGAAGCTATATATTTTAATAGATTTCAATTCTGCTTCCTAAAAGTAATCACTTCCCCCTCTGAATTTTCAGAGCTTATAGCCATTTTAAACAATTTCACTATAATGGTATATTTTTTGTTGGGCCAACATCCTGAGGCGGTAGGGATGGCTGAGGAAATGAAACAGGAAACTAAACAAGAAGTTTGGAGAGTCATAACAATAGCAATAGTTATACCTCCTAAAATGTGCTCATATCTGATTTAAACACTAACGTGTACTAGCTCATTTAACCAATAAGCCTAAGAAGCAACAACTATTTTTAAATATTTATTTATTTTAAAAGAGCATGGTGTATGTGCATGGGGGTTTGTGCAGGTGCATGCCCTCAGCGTCCAGCCCCTGGAGCTGGAGTTAGAGGCAGTTGTGAGCCACCTGACAGTGTTAGGGACCGAACTTGGGTCCTTCTTAAGAACAGCCAATCTTAACCTCTGAGGCATCTTTCCAGAACCTAAGGTAGGAACAATTAATATTCAGAGTTAGGAGGAAAAAGCTAAGGATAGAACTGGGATTCTAATTTATTCTTTTAATAACTGGATTTCTTTACCAAAAATTCTCCAACTTGGACTGGGGACATGGTTTAGCTGGTGAGGGGCTAGCCACACAAGCATGAGGACCTGAGTTCTAGCCCCAGAATCCATGTAAAAATTGGCCAACAAAACCAACTAGATGTAGCTGTAGGCTCTTGTATCTCAGTATGGGGGAGACTCAGCTACGTGAATCCCTGGGGATTGCCATCTAACCAGTTTAGCCTGCTTGGTGGGTTCCAGGCCAGAGAGAGACCTTGTCTCAAAAAACAAGGTGGACAGATCCCGAGAAACCACAGCTGAGGTCGTCCTCTGGCTTCAACATACAGACAGCCACACAGTCACACACACACACACACACACACACATACACACACACACGCACATGCATACATGCATACGCACACACAGAGCCACACACACCACAGCCAGACATGCAAACACACAGAGCCACACAGACACACATATACACATTCACACTCATGCATACACACCCCACCATCACTACCACCACAAATAAAAGATCTTAACCTCAAGTGGACATTAGACTTCTTACAGAATCTCTGTTAGTTTTGCTCCTTTCCATGCTGTGAATGGGCACGTGGAAGGTACCCCTTAGAGGGAGGAAGTATTCTCCTTGGCTCATGGTTTCAGAGAATTGCTTGGCACCAGGCGCTTGAGCTGCTGCTGCTGGCAGCAGTGTGTGGTGGAGGCTCTTTGTCACTTCTTGGTGGACTTTGAGCAGAGACAATGAAAGAGAAAAGAACAAGGAACAGATACAGCCCCCAAGGCCATGCTCCCAAGACTCTACTTCCTTTGATTAGGCTCTGCCCCCTAGTTTCTGTTACCTTGGAATAATGCTGTCATACTATATGAACGCGTCAAGAGATTAATTCAGTCATTGACTGTTTCTGGGAGCACCATCATATACCCTCATAGCTATGTGTCACGGATTTCCTAAGTCTCTTTCAATCTAGTGGAGTTAACAGTGGAAATGCACATTGTTGCCCAAATGTTTTAGCAACTTATCTTGTTGCTGTGACAAAACACCCGACAAAGGCCACTTAGGGGAGGAAGGTTACTGCGGTTCATGGTCTGAGGGTATTGTCTACCTTGGTGGAGAAAGCATGGAGGCAGGAGTGTGAGGCAGCTGGTCTCTTCGCATTTAGAGTCAGGAGGAACAGAGAGATGAGTGTTGGTGCTTGGGTTAATTTCCCCCATTTTTTCAGTCCTCGATGGTGGCGCCCACATTTAGGATAGGGCTTTCCGCCTGCATTCATCTACTCTAGAATGCCTGTCACAGACACACCTGGATGCTTTTCTTCTGAGTAAGTCTAGATCCTGTCATGTTGAAAATGAGTATAGACCATTGTATCTGGAAATAAGAAAAATAATAGAAAGTCACTCATCACAGACTCATTTATAAGAGTGAGTATCAAGATCAATTTAGAGAGTGGTCCAGTATATCACACTATTGCCACTCATATCCTGAGGATTCCTGGAGGCAGGATAGCCATTTTCACACTGAGGTGGAGGTAAGAACCAGTGGCTGACTGCTTTGCTTTTCTGGTCTTCAGACTGAACCCCAATGTCTGTCTCTGGATTTTTATTAATCATGCTACAATGATAGGGCAGTATAAATAAATGAATGAATAAAAAACATATAATCAGGCTGGGCGGTGGTGGTGCACACCTTTAATCCCAGCACTTGGGAAGCAGAGGCAGGTGGATCTCTGTGAGTTAGATGCCAGCCTGATCCACAGAGCGAGGTCTAGGACAGCCAGAGTTAAGCAGAGAGACTCTGTTTTAAAAAAAACCAGATATTGTCTCAGAGAATTGTCTCAGAGAAGAATCTTCAGAAATGTTTTCATCTTTTAGAGACAATTTATGAATTAATCAAACCTGATATCTTATTTTTGTTTCAAACAATTATTTCTTAGGAGGAGGAGGAAGAGAGATGAGTAGAACCAGAGGTGGCTGCGAAGTTGGTCCTGTGCTGTTAATTCCTGAGATTAGATGAGGCACATGAGGACTTAAGATTCACGATGCTTCTCTCTATATATATCTCACATTCCAGAAATTTCCCACATTAAAACTTCTAAACTTATGGAACAAAACTCTTTGTTAGATTGCCTGGGGCTCAACTTCGGTTTGTTTCTGTTTTTATAATTCCCTAAGTAGTTCTAACATGTGCCCCGATCCCAGAAACTTCTATAAATTCTCCTAACAACCCTTCTTGGGTGGAATTTGAACTTCCACCCCGTTGGAGAGATGAATGCTGTCCTGGAGTAGCAACAGTGTTTTGCTCATGATTGATGGCATCTTGAAATTACTTTGATTGAAGGGTTGTAAGATGTCCTTTCTTCAGTTGTTCTAATTCCCACAGCTGTTTTGAAACTTCAGAAAGTTAATAGCTGTTGTATGTTTAACTTATGTTACCCCCGAGGCCCGGGACAATGCCTGCCAATAAGGAACTGACCCAATCTTAGGAACAGGGTGTAGATCTGAAGATGTCACCATTGTCTTTCCATCAAGAGGAGACAATGGTCTTGCTCCCAAGTACTGAAGTCAAGTCCATCTCATGATGCCCTAAGCTCTGAGGAAAGAAGGCATATAAATCTCCACACAGAAAGCTGGCGACCACTGTGGGAAAGAGTGGGTGATGAGCCTTCCTCTGCCTTGCTGCTAACTTTCTTGGAGATTTTCATCCAAAGACAGAGGCCACATTGAGTACTATTTCAAATCAAGCATGTCATGTTTTAAAAGTTGATTGCCAATTTGAGAAGATCTCTCTAAAACCCTTGGAGACAAATCTCTGGGCGTGTCTGTGAGAGAGGAACACAGAGTAGGCTCATCGAGATAAGAAGATCAGCTCCAGTGTGTGTGGTCTTATTCTATGGGATGTGCATCCTAGTTTGCATACAAAGTAGAAAGAAAAGCATGGTTATTCATCTCTCTCTGCTTTCTGACTGTGGATGTCATGTGACCAGGCCCCTGAAGCTCCCACTTTCAACCCTTCTTCACCATGATGGGCTAGAGGCTGAAAAACCTTTCCCTCATGAAGTTGCTTTTGTGAAGTATTTTGTCATAGCAACGAGAAACAGCACTAATACAGATTTGAGGGGAAGAGAAGGCAAGGACTGCTTACTCTAAAGCTGATGAACTCCCGGGGGGCGGGGATTTGAATCTCCATGCCTTCTGAAGGCAGGGCATCCCTTCAGTATGGGACTATGTAGGATCTGCCCATCGGGAGACACTGGGTGAGTCTAACCTATAGACTAGTCTTGCACCTGGATTTTGAATGTTTCATTGTTCTTGATAATGTTTGAAAAGACGCCTCAAGTTTTCACTTCTCAGTGTGCTCTGCAAATTTTGTCTTGGCGAAGAGGAGTGATTCAGAATGGGATGTTGTAGGAGTGTCAAAACATCTCTATTTCAGGGTCAGGGTCTCCTGTACCAATGTTGAAGCCTAAAAGAAGGGTGTGGTAAATGAAAAGAGAAACCAACTACAAATAAGTAGGAGGAAAGCCTCTATCATTTTATTTCTATGTGTCTGTGTGTGCTCTATATGACTACGTGTTCATGCATGTGGAAATGGGGAGTCCAGGAGAGGGTATCTAATACAGTGGAGCTGGAGTTGTAGACGGTTATGGAAGGCTGGGAACTGAACTCAGGATCCGATGCAAGAGCAGCAAGCACTTTTAACCACCAAACCATCTTTCAGTCTTTCCAACTAAAGACTAGCAAAAGATTGTTTATTGGGGGGAGGTCTTACTTTGTCTTCCTGGTTGGCCAGGAACTTGCTGTGTAGACCAGGCTGGCCTCAAACTCCCAGAGATCTGCTTCCTGAGTGCTGGGACTGAAGGTGTGTACGGCTTAATGTGAAGGTGTTTAATGCTGGTGGAAGAGACTTTTCCACCAAATTCTGTCCTGAGTCGGCAACGTGGATGGGGCTGGGACAGAGCAAGAACCTTCCATTTTAGAAATGGGTTGGTTTAAAGAACCTCATGAGCTTCCTAGGACTCAGTGTGGAAGGACAGCAGTTAGTAGTAGGAGTACAGCCTTCAGGGACCTTCTACCCAGGCTTATGAGCCCAGAGACACACAGTAGCTAGTCTCCACAGACAGAGTAACTCAGCTTCAAGTTCTCCTGGGCTGGTTCACAATGCTATCGGTGGCATAGCTAATCAACAACAGAAGTTTACTTCCCACAATTCCGAAAACTTGAAGCTGAAGATCAGAGTACCGCCAGGTTGGGAATCGAGCCATCTCACTATGTCCTCAGCTGGCGAAAGGGATGAAAGAGCTCTCTGGAGCTGCTTTTAAAGGGTTCTTTTTATACCGTTCTGTCCTTGGGACCAAATCATCTCCCAAAGGTCCCACATCCAAATAACACCATGTTTAGAATCAGGTTTTAACCTATAAATTTTGGAGGGACAGATTCTGTGTTTACCTAGCCCTGAGTCATTTTCTGGTCCCTTCCACGAGAGCCTTCTTTTATAAAACAACCCCATCCATTCACTAAATTATTTAACGTACACACATTTTGTGCCGTGTACATGCACAGAAGGGGGGTTAGAAGGGCGAGGACACAGTTTGGATAAGTCTTTTAACTTCTGGAAGCTTACAGCTTTTTAGATATCCGAGGGTGCACTGGGGACATGGGTGAGTGCGCAGGTGTCTGCGTGAGTGTGTGCGTTAGTTTTCCCCAAGGTTGGTGCAAGGCTTTGGTTGAGTGCACCTCCTACAATGCAGCTTATGACCCACAGAGAAGGCAGCCGGTTTACAGTGATGAGAATTGATGTTGAAAGGAAAAGAGATGGGTGGAAAGGAGAAGAGGGGAGGGAATGAACTTGGAGGAGTTGAGGGAGGAGGAAATGAAGGCGGGAGAGGGAAGAAGGCAAGCCACTCGGCTCATGCATAGAAGGGAAACCGAGGCTAAGCTGTTGGGCATGGCCAAGGTGTAAGGGAGCAGGCTAAGTAACATGACTAAGGATGGCGGAGGTGGCTGCTGAAGGTGGGAAAGCCAAGTGGCTTTTTAATAAGATGCTTCAGAGTGGAGGGAAATGTACTTCTTTTTTATGGCATCAATTAAAGAACCAAAATGAATGTATCTTTCAATGAATTGCATGTTTATGTTTCTGGAACAGAGATGAGCCAAGACAGCCTGGGGATGCTTCTCCCACGGTTTTCCCACCCACTCCCCACCAAGTTGTGAAAATATATATACCTGCTTCCCCCTCGGAGTCCTTCTGCCGGCTAATTATCTGTAAAGAGTCAAATCATGGACTGAAACTCCAGAGCTTTTTATGGGCGCTAGGGGAGTATTAAATGGGGAGATTGGAAGTAAAATTACAGCTCCCCCAATAGATTTTTTTGAAGGGCTGCATAGAATAAAAAAAAAAGCTGCCTTTAATTAAAAAAATGTAAAACAATAAGAGCCCCTATGCATAAACAGGATTGTCTTGAGGTCTTGATCCCACGTGGAAATATCTATCTATGTCTACTGGGATTCTGGCCTCTGCGGTCTGATCCGTGGGCTTCTGGGAGGAGTAACTGATAGATTAGCTGCATTGTCAGCCACGAGGTCTTGCTAATAGGAACATGAAAAACAGAGGTTTGCACTGCAGCTCAGGAGATGAAGTAATGGGCTTGTCTCTGTCTAGGTAGGGGATTCTGCCAAGTCCTGTGTCTGACAGAAAATGGAACTTTGTGGTTCTTGGCATGGACCTGCTAGCACAGGCTAACCTTGGCATTTGTGTGCTAAGCTTTCCCTAGCATATGGCTGCAGAGTTGACAGGGTCTCAGAGGTTACTGCAGAGCCAGGGAATGGAGTTCTGGGGTCCTGTGTTTCCCAGCCTGTGCTCATAAGAAAGGCATCTTCTTAGTCAGTGCAGTTGGAAGCGTAGGATGGAGCCTTGATTCCTCCCAGGTCTTGATTCTTCCCTCAGCCCGTTTACTCTTCTTTCCCCCTATTTCATTGCCTTCATCTTGGCCTCATGTCTTCCATCTCGTACTTGGACTCTCTGTGAATTTCTTGGTTAATCTCCAGGTCCCTTGTTCTCTGCTCCATAATCCACCGTCTTGAAAAAGTCAAAATGATGTTTGCACGAAGTCCTCATCGCAAAGGCAGCACTTCCCAGTGTTTTAGGCAGGACTTGGGAAGAGGAGTGCCTGGGTTTGAAGTCCAGCCTCCACTACCAGCTGCAGCTTCTGTTTTGCCCCCATTCCCTCTCTCTGGAAGGACAGAACTGAAACATATGTTTCTTATTAGACCTTAAGCTCATATGTGCTTGGCTGCTAACTTCTGGCTTGGAGATTTGAAGAGTGTGGGAACAGGCTCCCAGCTCCTCTCGCTACTTCCCCACTGCCCACCAGCTTCCCAGTTCCCTGGTTACTGGACCTTGTGATGCTACTTCTTGACTGACACAGAAGAGAACCAGACAGAGATAAACTTAAGAGTGCAGCCAATTCTGGGGTTCTAGGTACTGGAACGAAAGTCAACCTTTGAGAGAAGTTGGCAGTGGAATTGGACTCAGACCAGTTGTTTATAAGTGGAGGAAGAAAAGGCCAGGTTGAAAACATGTGTTAATTCCCTGTGATAAAATATCAGGACTAACATCAATTTAAGGAAATAATGGTTTATTTTATTTAGCTTATTGTTTCAGAGGGGGAGAGTTCAAATGATGAGGAAGGCATGACAGAAAACACAGGAAGCAGGAGATCACATGTTCCCTGCACACAGGAGTCAGGGAGAAACTAGGAAGTTGGGTAAGGTTCTAGACCCTTAAAGTCTTCCCCAAGTGTGTACTTCTTCTAGCGAGGCTACACCTCCTAAAGATCCCGTAACCTCCTCAAATTGCTTTTGGCTAGGTAGGGACTAAGTGGTCAAATTCATGTGCCTATCAAACTCCACAGTACCCTTCTAGGCTCCATTCAACACAGAGTCCAGGATCCGTGCCTTTGATATGATCTGAGATATCTATCAGTGAGAACCTCAGTTCAAATGCTTGTATAAGGACCATATCAAATGCTTGTATATCATATCAAATATCATATATCATATCATATCAAGCATATCAAATGCTTGTATAAAGTCATATCGCAGTGGTTCCTTTTGGGAGCCACAGGGCCATTGGTCTGATGTGTGAGGCCAATGGAACCAGTGACCAGGTCCTGTCAAAGAGTAAGAAAGGTCATTGTCTAGTCTTGGAAGATGGGAGAGGAGGTTAATATCTAGGCACTGGGCACAGCATGGTGGGAAAAGCCATAGTCAACTCTGATGATCTGAGTGTTGGTGCACAGACAGAAAGCAGTATTAAGAGATGTAGTGGTTAGGGGCTTCAGAGCAGGGCAAGAAGCAAGATGAATTTGAAGGCTGAAATCTGGAGGGTGAGGCTTCTCTATAGAGAAAGTTAGCACCAAGGTTTACAAGAGAAAATAGATTCAGCTGGTGACTTGGAGAAGTGTGAGGGTAGAAATTCTTTTGTAAAAAATTTACTTAAAATTTAAAAATCAGTATATAATGTGTTGTGCTGTTCTCCTTTCTCTATCTTCTCCATGTCTTGCTTCTCCTGCTCTTCCCTTGTGGTTCCCCAGATTTTTCCTCTTCCATGTCCCCTGTGTCCTTTTGCTCACTCTCCATCCATCCTCATCACCTAATATTGCCCTCTCTTGGACTCCTGTCTAGATGTTGCCCCCACTCACACCTGTTTCCGTGTGTGTGTGTGTGTGTGTGTGTTATAAACTAGGACTTGCATGTCTGTTGTAGGGAAAGGGCCCGCTGGTTCTTCCCAGCTGCCCTGCTAGCGTAGCCCTGAAGTAACCACACAGAAATTTATTGATTAAATCACTGCTTGGCCCATTATCTCTAGCCTATTATTGGCTATCTCTCACATCTTGATTTAACCCATTTCTATTAATCTGTATATTGCCATGTGGCAGTGGCTTACCGGGAAAGATTCAGCATCTCTGTCTCTGGTGGCTCCATGGCGTCTCTCTCCTACTCCGCCTCTCTTCCTCCCAGCATTCAGTTCTGTCTTCCCTGCCTTCCTAAGTTCTGCCCTATCAACTAGGCCAAGGTGGTTTCTTTATTCATTAACCAATGAAAGCAACACACAAACAGAAGAACCTCCTATACCACATGTTCATATACACATGTGAGTGTGTTATGGACTAGGACTTGTATGTCCACATACACATGTGTGTATCATAGACTAGGACTTGCATGTCTAATTACGCATGTGTGTGTTATAGACTAGGACTTGCATGTCCACATATACATTCCTGCCCCTGTGAAGCTTAAGTGGAGGATAAGGAATTTAAAGCTAACTTGGGCTACGTAAGGATTCTGTCCTCCAAATCCAAACCAAGCAAGCAAGCATGCAAGCAAGCAAGCAAGCAAGCAAGCAAGCAAGCAAGCTATCCCCATACATGCAGATGGAATGAAAGTCCACCCTTTTGATGTTATGACATGATATGTTCATCTCCAGATGTACTGGATCTCATGCATAGTTAGCCTTGGACACACCTGCTTAGGCAAGATGTGATGCGTAACAAGTGCCCTGGGCATTTAGTTTGTAGTGCTATTGTGTGTGATACTTAGCTTTTTTTAAAGATTAAAACAATGGTGTGTGTGTGTGTGCGCGCACGTGTGCGTGTGTGTGCATATAGGTACCTGTAAGGAACAGAAGAGGGTGCTGGATTCTCCTATAGCTGATTCCAGAGGATATTGTAGCTGTAGCTACAGGTAGTTGTAAGTCACCTGATGTAGGTACTGGGAACCAAACTCAGGTTCTCTGCAAAAAAACAGTACATATTCTGAGCCACCTCTCCAGACCTGGATGATGAGCTTTAACTGTCAAGGTAACACAACCAAGCATTGCCTGGGAAGAGCTTCTCAATGAGGTCCATATTGGGTTCACCTGTGAACATGTCTGTAGGAGGGATTTTTAAAATTAAATTAATTGATGCCGGAAGACTCAGCCTACTGTGTTTTTCCATAGGCAAGAGATACTGAACTGTGTTAAGCGTGAAGAAATTGAGCTGATTGCAAGCAAACAGGAAAGCAAGCAAGCAAGCAAGCAAGCAAGCAAGCAAGCAAGCAAGCAAGCAAGTAAGCAAGCGTGTACACACATGTATATAGTTACTTCTCTTTGTTCTTCATTGTAGATGTGATGCTATCTCAAGGTACTACCACCATGGCTTCCCTGTAGTGACTGTCTGTAACCTGTACTGTGAGCTAACACAAACTCTGTGGATGAGGATGTTTTATCACAGTAGCAGGACAAACCTAGGACCCTGTGATTACATGAGACTGGAGCCCTGGTACAGGTATAATAGCGTGGTACCATAACTACACAGAAGCTGGCTCGGGGCTGTTGGCTGCCATGGACCATGGCTCCAAGTTGGCTAGCTGTCTTCAACTCAGAGACCCCAGACGGAGTGACAGAGTCAGGCAGTCTGGACTAGGAGGCAGAAAAAAAAAAAGCTTTAGGGGCAACAAAATAAATGAGAGAAAGTGTGATGGTTAATGTGGAGAAAATGACTAGACATTCCGCCCCTGAGGATACTAGAAAAAAAATGAACACAGAGCTTCTGTACTGAGAGCTCTTTTGAAGAAATTGAACAAATGTTCTCAAGGAAGGCAGGAGCTCAGCTTCCTCAATGCCCAAGGGGCGCTTGGTGGAAAACACTCTAGAGCTATGATTTCAACCACCAGGCCAAGCAGATGGGTTCAATAAAGCCAATGGTTATTTACATCAATGGGAAGACCACATGGGCTTATTCCTGGCTCCTGGGATTGGGATGGGAAAAGGAATGATTGAAATGATTGAAATCCTGTGTGTGGAGGGGGGGGGATGGACACTCTAACAAGAAAAAAATGTTTAAGCTTAGCCTAATTCTTTTCATCTTGGAACCTCCGAGGGCTCAGAGTGGGGCTCCAAAAACACTCAGACCCATACCAGCTGTGCTCCAAGATGAAGGGACCAGTGTGGTGGGAGAATATAGGACTATCTATTCTACTACACAGCTGTGCTTTTTGCCTGGTTGTTTTTGTTTGCTTTTTTGTTTTTTGGGGATGGGGTCTTGTTCTGTAGTTCTGGCTGGCTTGGAACTCCCTGTGTAGGTCAGGCTAGCCTTAAATTTGTGGCAAAAGTGATGGTTCTGTATTCTGAGTTCTGTGATTACAGGCATATCTCACCATGCCCAGTCCCCATTTCTGTGATTCTTGGGCTAGTGTCCCGGGAACTCCTCATATTGGAGTTGGTCTGTCTCCTTGTGGTTTGGGCTTGAATTCCTCTCCTAAGAGTCATTGTTGAGTAAAAGATCATCCGATCAAATTTTGCATGAGCCAGGCGCTGGAATTACATGGTATATATTATTTCATTTGTCTGTTTGGTTTATTTTGTTTATCTTTTACACATTTATTTGTGTATGTGTCCATGCATATGCATGGATGTTCACGTGCATGTGAGTGTGTGCGTGTGTGTGTGAGCACAAGCCACGATGCATGTGGAGATCAGAGGAGCAGTCTTTGGGAATTAGTGCTTTCCTTCATTCAAGTGGGACCCTAAGATTGAACTCAGGTCATGAGGCTTGGTGTCAAGTACCTTTACCCAGTGAGTCATCTCCCAGGCCACCATTTTTCTTTTAAACCATGAATGAACTTGTGAGTTCCTCAAAGGAATGGGACACGCCTTCTTGTGTGTAGTAATAGTTCGAGAAGAGCAGTAGACATATAGTAAACTTTTGAAATTCAAATCGAAGTACAATGAATTAGATCTCAGATAATAAGAGTCACCTTGCACTTGGGAGGCAGAGGCAGGTGGATCTCTGTGAGTTCGAGACCAGCCTGGTCTACAGAGCTAGTTCCAGGACAGGCTCCAAAACCACAGAGAAACCCTGTCTCGAAAACCCAAAAAAAAAAAAAAAAAAAAAAAATAAGAGTCACCTTGTGTTTCCTGTGAATGATCGAACTCCACAGACATGAAGTATGGTATAGAACTCACCTTTCATGAAGGTTCCATTGAGCACTTGAGCACAGCGGAGTCTTTCCTGGACCATCCAGAGGCTTGCCTGGACCCTGCAGAGTCATCATTAACACGTATGTCAGGTTCCTTTGGCAGTTGCCAGCCTAGAGTTCAGGTAGCTACTGTTCTAGAAAACAGAATTTTCTTTTGTAAAGCCGACAATCTGCCTAAGCATTTAAAAGTGCATATTATCATCAGATCCATAATTATTATTATTCTTTTTACAAAGCAGTTAATTTTGGCGAGCTGTTGGGTAGAAAAGAGCCTATTAATGCTGCCTACCTGGAAGATGAACTTGTACAATCCAGTCCGTGCCTAGGAGCAGTTGAAGATACAGCATTGACAAATGTCACTCATAGTCCTGAAGGGTGGCACTGCTCCCTGAGCCAGCACAGGATAGGGTCTTAACTGGTTTTGTTTGTACAAGTGGCGCTACATTAAAAGTCATGCCTTAGCTGCAACTTTAGGAGTGTATTGACCTAAACATATAAATGTGTATAGCCCTAGTCACCTATGAAAACAACCCAAAACTAGGGATGGTGAACTGGCTCAGTAAGCAAAGGCCTGCAGCAGAGATCGACCTGAGTCCAATCCCCGGGACCCATGTGGTGGAAGGAGAGAACAGACTCTCTTGATAGCTGTCCTTTGACCTCTCCACGCACCCTATGGTGTGTGCACCCACACACCACACACAAACACAGATAAACAAATGTAAGAAGCAAAGTACACAAGACTGAAACGCATTATGAAAGCTGCTGAAGACTTCAATATTTCTCTTTCAGTAGTTGGTAGATAAACCCTACAGAAAACCATCCAGGTCATACTTGACCTAATATAACCTACTGAGTAACAACATACGTGACATAGTTATTCCTATTGTCTTCAATTTCCTTCACTTCTTTTTAAAAATAACATTTAATTGGCTTTTTGAAATTTTCATCTGTGCATATAATGCATCTTGATCATACCTCCCTCCCTCCCTCCCTCCCTTCCACTTATTCTCCCCAGTACCCCAATCACATATTCCTCCCTACTTCATGTTCTTCTTTTTTAAAAAAAGTATTTTATTTATTTACTTATTGTTAACCCATTGAGCCCAATTAGTGTTGTTACCGTGCGCATGACTGTGGGTTCATCCTCAGGGCATGGGAAAGTGCCACAGGCCATACATTCCCCCAAAGTCACTGTTCCTCTCCGAGTGTCACCTGCCAATCGTTCCTCAGCTAGGAGCATGGCCTGGATTTCCCCCTCCATGCTGGAAATTTAACCTGCTGTGTCTTGTACCAGTGACCACAGCTGCTGTGGGATCATATGAGTAACAGCCATGTCCTGCCCAGGGGACAGCATTTCACAGAGCCATTCTCTCTTGGCTCTGAATTTTACAACCCTTTTCTGTCCCTTTTCCCTAGATTCACAACCTTTCTGAAGAATCAGACAGTTTTTAAAAAGTCGCATCAGGAAACATTTGGGGGACTTACACGGAGAACTCTGGTTTATTAAAGCAAAGATTGGCACTTCCCTTTGCCTCGTGTCTTGTACGATGACGGCTTCCTTTCAGCAGTCTTTTATACAGCTCGTCTGCCACTTACAGCCAGTATCTCTTGGATGGGTAAGAAAGTCTGCAAATCTCAGCCATTGGGGGACGGAGATGGGAAGATGGCAAGTGTGAGGCCAGCCTGGGCTACCTAAGGAGACCCTGCAGAGAGTGCCAGGGAAGGAGGTGGGGGTAGGAGGGAGGCGGAAGGAAGGTGGGGGAGAGATTAAGTTCTTCAGATCACTGGATCATTCCATCCACACCATTGGGTTTTCTCTCAAAGTAACTGGGTCGGAGAGAGATTTCTCTGCCTATTGCTATTTTGGATGTCTTCGACACAGCATTAGAGGAGCCACCCCCCACCAACACACACCACATCTGTACAATATTCCCTTCCAGAAATGTTTTTGAAAACAACAGCTAGTGTTTATGAAGTCGTTCCGGATTTGACAGGGTACTGTCATGTAGTCAATGCTTCCCGCCCTCCCTTGAGAGCTCTTCTGCAATGAGACCCTCCTTCCACCCCCACCTCCTACGGACCACTCTATTTGAAGTTTCCATTGCTTGCAAAACAGAGTCGGGGAAGAAGGGCCTCAAATATTTGGCTTTAAGGTACATTCTTGTGTAAATCAGAGAGAATTTGGGGAATACACATTGCGTTAGTATTTTGTTTTTTTAACCCCTGATTCCAGAGACCTCCTTTTTTTCCTAAAGGAGGAGAAAGTGGTCCAGAAGGATGCCATTAACACGCTAGCATTGACTCCTGCTGCCTTCTTCAACTGCTCTTATTCCAGCTCGCTTTTCTGCTGCTGTGATAAAACACTCTGGCCAAAAGCAACAGAAGCAGGAAAGGATGCATTTGTCTTGCACTTCTAAGTCACAGTTCATCACTGAAGAAAGTCAGGCGTGAGCTCAAGCAGAAACCATAGAGGAATGCTGCTTGCTGTCTTGCTGTCTGGCTTTCTCCAGGGCTCTTGCTCTCTTACACAGCCTAGGTACACCTGCCTAGGAATGGTGCCACCCACAATGCACTTGGTTCCCCCTTGCATCTATCATCAACTAAGGCGACCCACCACAGTCACGCCCATAGACCAAGATGATTTAGGCGGTCCCTGAACTGAGACTTTCCCTAGGTGACTCTAGGCTGTTTCAGGTTGACAGCTGAGGATAAGGAGGACACTCTTTATACCAGGGACAGTGGGTGACAGGCCTCCCCAAGGCCTTTGCACGTCGGAGCAGAGAGAGGACAGAGTACTTTGTGGGCGCTAGTCATGAAATTCTGCAGACATAACTCTGCAAAGAGTCTAGGCTGGCGAAGGGGAACTAAGTCATCTGGGGTCTTGAATTACCTCCTTCTTTCACTTCTGTGACCAAACACTTGAGAAGAAGCAACCAAGGGGGAAAGTTTATTTTGACTGGCACTTTGAGGGTACAGTCCATCATGACTGGGAATCATGGCGGTAGGAGTGTAAAGCAGCTATATCCACAATCGGAGCAGAGAGCAATGAATGGCGGCACTTAGCTCCTTTCATCCATTTTTCTCAGTCCAGGAACCTAGCTCAATGGCACAGCACTGCCCACATACAGAGTGGATCTACCTGGAAATGCCCGAACAGCACACCTATAAGAATACTTTAATTTATGTTGTAAAAACTATGCTATGCTGTGTGTTGTATGAATATATATGTGTAGGGTATGTATGTGTAGTATGCATATATGGGGGGTGGGGGTGCACTCCCTTTCATGTATGGAGGTCATGGGAAGACACAGGAGGGTATCATGTTCCTCCATGATCCACTAATTCCATTAAGAGATGGTCCTCCACTGAACCTAGAGCCATGTTGCTTTTGATCAGAATAGTTACGACAGCCACAGAGGAGAAAGCAAGACATCACCCTACAGGGGTACTGCTCACCTGGGCACCAGACCCAGAGAAACATTAGCTGAACTAAGCGGAAGTCAGGAGACCAATTATGTGCAACGAAACACAATCCTCACTCTCACTGGGCTATGTTTCAGGCCAGAAGAAGGGTCAGGACCACCCCATCAGATGCCAATGTAGTTGAGTGATGGCTTCTGAGTATTTGATAGACGATTCCATGGTGAAAAACATGTCCATAAATTCATTAAAGGCCAGCCCTTAAATGCCATAACAAGGAACCCAAGAAGGGGAAGGAAAAGCAGAACCCACCCAGTTCAGTGGGTTGACCACACATTGGTATAAGATCAAGTTACAACTGCTTATAAGATGGTGGGGTGAGGGGGTGGGACTTGCAATAGGAATTAGGAGAAATTTAGAAAAGTAAAGTTGAAATTTTGTAGCTCATGGGGCAAGTCTCTAGAGAATTCATGGGTATCTATCTATCCAGTATGGCTTTGAATTTGGGAGAGGAAAAGCTGGAGGCCCACTGGCAATAGCACATCAGTAATATTCAACTTAATTTACTTTACTGTTTATGAATTTCAGTTGAGTGAAAATAAACTGTAATTGGTAACCTGGAGGAGGGGAGTTTGGAATTCATCCGGTCATCTGGAGATATAGTTCAGTGGCAGGGCACCTGTCTAGAATTTCCCCTCCATCCTGAAGAGAGGGGCTAGGGGCGTGACTCAGCACCAGCAAGCCTCTCTAGGATTTGCCAGCGCAAGTATGTTTTTGGACCTGTGTTAGAACACTTGCTGAGCTGTGCTCAAGGCTCTAGATTCAACCCCCAGCTGTATAAACAAGCAAACAAAAGGATACGAAGTACTAGGAAGTTAAAATAGAGCAAACGAGCTTTGGCATTGTGCTAGGTATCATATTTAAGTAAGGAACCTGTGCGGCGGTGAACAGGTTAAATGCAAACAGTTTGGCGTTTTATGTCAGCGACTTGAACATCTACAGATCCTGGATGGTTCTGAAACCGGTCTCCCGTGGCTACTGGAGGATAACACTGTGCCTTCTAAGAGGATAATTTTGCTGCAGTTTGAAATACAAGAACTAATGAGGGATATGCAAATGTTTTCTAGCGTTTTCCCTTTAACTGTAATAAATGACCATACTGGAACAATAAACAAAAATTTAAAAAAGAAATGTTTCCCTTATTAGGAGACTCCCGACCTATCCATTTTGGGCTATTGCTACTGGTTAGAAATGAATTTCTTATAATTATTTATGCACACCTTTATAAATCTGAGCACAAATAGTGGAGCTGGAGAGATGACCCCGTGTGGCTAGTTAATGATGGTGGAGAGTCATCTTTCTATCTGTTGTTTCATTGGTTAAGTAATAAAGAAACTGATTGGCCTTTAATAGGACAAAAAATTAGGTAGGCGGAGTAGACAGAACAGAATGCTGGGAGAAAGAAGCCGAGTCAGTGAGTCGCCATGATTCTCCCACTCCAGGCAGATGCAGGTTAAGATCTTTCCTGGTAAACCAGCTCGTGGTGCTACACAAAATATTAAAAATGGGTTAGATCAATATGTAAGAGCTAGCCAATAAGAGGTTAAAACTAATGGGCCAAGCAGTGTTTAAAAGAATACAGTTTCCGGGTAATTATTTTGGGGCATAGGCTAGCTGGCGGCCGGGAGCTGGGGTGGCAGGGAAGCGGCCTGCCGCTCCATACAACAGAGAGTTAGTTCTATTGGCACTTTGACACAACCTAGATTCACATAGAAAAAGAGTTTCAAAGAGGGATTGTCTAGATTAGTTTGGCTTGTAGCTATGTTTGTGGGGAAATTGTCTTGATTGCCTTAACTGATGTGTGAAGTCCCAGCCAGAAAATGGGCAGCACCATTCCCTAGTTTTACGCTCCAAGACTGTATTAGTAGAGAGGAAGCTAACTGAGAAGAAGGCGCAGCTCCGTTCTTGACTGTTGATGAGGTGTGCCTAGCTGCTTCCAGCTCCTCCTGCTAGAACAACCTGGAACTATAAGCTAAAGTCAACTTTCTCCCCTAGGTTGCCTTTTGTGAGGCTATTTTATCACAGCAACAGACATGAAGCAAGGGTCTGCAGTCAGCACAGTGCGTGCTGCGCAAGCATGGAAACTGGATTTCGATCCCTAGAACTCATGGGAAAAAAGCTGAGCATAGCATTGTATGCCTGTCATCCCAGTGCCGGGGGAGGGGAGCTCAGTGGTCAAATGGCCTAGTTGCTCCTGTGTTGCGGGATTTTTGTACACCGTGTGAAGGTGTGTTTGATGTGGGTGGTGTAAGACAAAGCTGAATGGCCGGGACATACGGCTGGGTTTCTTGGGAGAGAGAGGAAGTAGGAGGAAGAATCTAGGTTGCAGGAGAGATCCGAAGAGACACGGAGGAAGCGGAATGGGCAGAACATGACAGAGCGAAGACTAATAGAAATGAGTTAATTTAAAAGACCTAGTTAGAAACAAGCCTAAGCTAAGGCCAAGATTTCATAATTAATAATAAGTCTCCATGTCCTATTTGGGGCTGGCAGTGGGAAAGAAAGTCCATCTGCAATCCTGTTTCAATAAACACGGCCGACAGCTCTAACTGCCAAGCAGCACTTGAACTTCAAGTATGTAAGTGACCTAATACACACATCAACATACATACACACTTACATGTCTATAAATGATCATGATGAAGTTGATGATGATTATAATAGGCTCTAGTGATGACTAAGCAAGTGGGGTATTTGCTACCAAGTTTGACAGCCTGAATCCCATCCTCAGGACCCCCATAAATGAAGGCACAAGCTGGACTCCTGAAAGTTGTCCTCTGACTTCCATATGTGCACCGTGGCATGTGTTTGCACCTGCACGCATGTGCACGTGTGCCCAAAGAGATACATACACAAAATACATAGATGAAAGTTAATAAAAATAAAACAACGGTAATTAAAAGAAGTCAGTGTCTAAAAAGTAGCCAGGACTCAGATGCTCTCTGAAGGCTCAATAAATAGACCCTGTTCTTCCCTGTTTCTATTTAACTTTAACCCTCACTGCCTGCAAAGTTCTTTACCATCTGACCCCGCCCCAACCCAAATGTGAAGTGAAGAAGGAACCCAGGACTAACCATCTAATGGTCTCTCTAGACTGCAGGTACCATGCTCCTTTTGAACCGCCTTTCTGGTGTGAGCTAAGAGCACGTGAATGCTTTTGGCAGTCAGTTCACACCGCTGACCTGTGCCGAGCATCCTGACAACCTGGCTCCCCAGGCTTTTCATATAAACTGCAGCTCCACACAGCTCCATCTTCCACACCTGTGCCTTTTGGACCCAAGGGCAGAACCTTACATTTGTTCCAATTAAATTTTATCTTGTTAAACTCAGTTCATCACTCTATCCTGTCAAAAATGCCTGAAGCCCTTATTAGGTTTTCCAAAATATATGCTCTGCTCCCACAACTCCCCCCTCGCTTCCTGCATGCGCTTGAAAGCGTTTACTCTGGCAGCCCTGTTCTCTGCATCCCAGGTTGAAAGATGCCCGAGACCCTGGCTGCTGCTTTCCAAGAGCTCACAGACACATAGCAAGTGGGTGCAACGTAGTCATGCATGCCTATAATCCTAGCACTTGAGAGATAGAGGAAGGAGTATCAATTGGTCAAGGCCAGACTTGGCTTCATAGTATGTTTGAAGGCAGTTTGAGACCCTGTCTCAAAGCACAACAAACAGGGGCTGGTCACTTGGTTTCTCTGGTAAAGGTCTCCAAGTTACATCTCTGAAACCCCCAGAGTGAAAGGAAATAACCCATTTCCCCCCTAATTGTCCTCTGACTTGTACTTGAGTATTGTGGTACACACACACACACACACACACACACACACACACACACAGACACCAATGCCTACACAAAATAAATACATAAAAACGCACTAAAATACCCAAACCATACATACACACGGAACAAACAACAGCAGCAAATTGGAGTGCTGGCTCACATGACTCACCCCCGCACTCCTCCAGAGACTGACGCAGCAGGCTGTAAATCAAGGCTAGCCTGAGCTACTTTGCGAGTTCCAGGCTAGACTTGGCTACAGCAGAAGATCTCACTATAACAATATTAAAGCAAAACAAACCTTACATTTAAGCCTGGTGTGGTGGTACATGGCTGTCATCCCAGCATGGAGGCAGAAGGATCAGAAGTTCAATGAGACCATCTCAACAAGCCAAAAACAAATGTTGTACAGTATGTTACATGCAATACGTAACTATGTTTTATGGGTACAGGTAGAAGAGTGCCCTAATCTATTAGACCCGTGTGATAAGATGGAGCATGAAGGTAGGCTTCCCTCTGTGAGGGACATCTGCCTTGAATCCTACATTAAGATTAGCGAGCACGATGTGGGCGTGGGGGGATGACAGCAACATCTGTTACTCTATTGATAACCAGGGTCGGTTTGGCTGACCTGGCTGGCTAGGCAGCTATGTCTTCCCTCCCAACCGCTCCGTGTGGGTCCCTCCTAAGGCTCCAGGGCTGGTTGTAGCAGATGACCTTCCCCAGCAGAGGACGGTTCTTCCGTCAAGACTGTGGTCTTTGCCAGAACTGCTGGAAAAAGCTCTGAGGAGTCAACGAGGAGAGGTTCTAAGGTGTGTTATGGGATTTCAGGGACAGGGCTGTTCTGGTTTGCTTTTCCTTGGTGGTGATAAAATGATGTGGTCAAAACCATCTTGTGAGGCAAAGAGTGTCTTTCATCTTCAGTTCATAGTCTACCATGGGGAGCCACGGCCAAAACTCAAGGCAGGAACCTGAAGTAGACACCATGGAGGAAATTTGCTTCCTGGCTTGCTCCAAGGAAGAAGTTCAGCTAGTTTTCTGTAATTTCAGCTCTTGGGAGAGGAGGTAGGACAATGAAGTGGACTTAGAGAAGACTGTAGCCCAAGACATGAAGAAGGCCTATACTCAGGCTCAGGAGATGGCGCAGTGACAAAGGGCTTGCTGCACAAGCTTGAGGATCCAAGTTCAGTCACCAAAAGCCGTGTTGTAAACACAAACAAACAGACACAAAAACAAGACAAAAGCCATACATAGGAGTGGTGTTATGTCTTTGTAATTTAAAAACTGGGGAAGTGGAGACAAGCAGGTGCCTGGGCTTCACTGGCCAGCCAGCCTAGCCTAATTGGTGAGATCCAGGACGATGAGAAACCATGCGTCAAATGAATAAAGAATAGGTCCTTTGAGAGATGATACCGGAGGAAAATACCCAAGGTTGTCCTCTAGCCTACACACACGCGCACACACACACACACACACACACACACACACACACATGCTTGTACTGGCTAGTTTTATGTCAACTTGACACAAGCTAGAGTCATCAGAGAGGAGGTAGCCTCAGTTGAGAAAATGCCTCCATCCGGTCTGACTGTGTAGGCAACCTGTAGAACATTTTCTTAATTATTGGGGAGGTCGGGCGGTGGTGGCGCACGCCTTTAATCCCAGCACTCAGGAGGCAGAGGCAGGCGGATCTCTGTGAGTTCGAGGCCAAGAGCTAGTTCCATGACAGGAACCAAAAGCTACGGAGAAACCCTGTCTCGAAAATCAAAACAAACAAACAAACAATTATTGCGGAGGAGGGCCCAGCACATTGTAGTGTAGTGTGTAGTGTCATCCCTGAGCTGGTGGTCCTGGGTTCTATAAGAAAGCAGACCGAGTAAGCCATGATGAGCAAGCCATAAGCGGTACTCCTTCATGGCCCCTGTATCAACTCCTGCCTCCAGGCCCCTGGCTTGTTTGAATTCCTGTCCTGACTTCCTTCTGTGAAGGACTACAATATGGAAGTATAAGTCAAAGAATTCCTTTCCTCCCCAACTGGCTTTGGTCCTGGTGTTTCAGTGCAGCAATAGAAAGCCTAAGGAAGGCAGCCTTATACCCAGCTGAAAACCCAGATGTGAGGCACAGTGAATGCCTAATGAATCCATATGTTTCCTATTTTAAGTGGTGAAAGACTTAAAAACTTAGCACCTAGAATCTTTCCTAGGCCAACACAAATCACACTTCTTTGGAGCCTTTTTGGGTTTGGAGGCAGGATTTTTATAGAACTCCTTTAGAAAACTGGCAAAAAGGAGGCATCTTTTCAGGTCTGCAAATGAGAATAGTCTTGCTTTTTTGTGTTTTACAGAAGACTAGATAACTAGTCCCAAACCCTTGGAGGACTCTGGTCGCTCTCTATCTAGTTCGTCCCTGTGTCCTTCACCTCCCATATTAAGCTCGAGCAAGAAGCTTCTGGACCCAACGTCCTGACACATCAGCAACTGAGGGCTCAATCCACATCTGGACATTGAAGAATGCACCAATGCTGCCGTCTGATTGGCCAGCATGTCTGGTCACTGAAGACTCTGTGCCAATGCTGCTGTCAGTACGATTGCTATATAGATTGTCAAGTACAGTTGGATATTGTGCTCAAATGCTGAAGATGTAGACCTTAACTTTCTAGACTTCTCTTTGCTATTCTGTGCTTGAGATTTATTTTACTTTTTGGAGGTACTAGAGGTTGATCCTAAGACCTCATGCATTCTTGGCAAACACTCTACCACTGAGCCATAGTCATTCCTAGCCCCTCACTTGGAGGGGGTGAACCTAGGCAAGTACCCTGTCACTGAGCTATGTCTCCACTCACATGCTCATAACTGGGGGATTCTAAGCAGGTGCTTTACCATTGGATCACACTTCAACCCCCTCACTGGGGGATTCTAGGCAAGTGTTCTACCACTGAGCCACACTTCAGCTCCTCAGTAGGGATTCCAGTCAAATGGTCTATTACAGTGCTGTGTCCCTAGCCCCTCACTGGGATATTTTATTGAAGTATTCCTTGAAACACTTCATTATTACGTTCTTAGAGTTCCCTTGGAAGTTACTAAGCTCCAGAGAGTCATGTTTTTGAGTGCTGAAGTTCTCAGTGACAGAATTCTTCTTTCTTGAGCCCTGGTCCTTGCTTTATGTTAATTCTAGCTTTTCCCAAGCCAGCATTACTTTCTCTGAACAGTATGAAAGAACGGAGTAGGAGATGGGAGGGAATGGCAGGTATGAAGCAGAGCATTTGGGAAGTGAAGAAGGGCTGATATGGACGGCAGCTTGTAGTGTATCTTCAGGAAGGGTAAGGAAGTGGAAGGAATTGGCCATTTCGAGCCAAGGCATATAAAACATTGAGTGTCACACTAAGGAGCTCGGGGTTCTTATGGGAACCTTTGATGACAGTTGTCCCTCATTAGTGACTACGAGCAATGGACACAGATGAGCAGCCTGTGGGTGGGCTCCATGCAGTGGCAAATCAGCCCCACAGGGAAAGCATGTCAACATGAGCAGCACTGTGCAGCTCTGAGTCATCCTGATGTCTGTGTCTCCACCCCCAAGCAGATGCACACCCTGTGTGAGTCCTTCGGCATTCTGCAATACCGATGGTTTGAGGGACCCAGTTGCCTGATCGTGAGGGGCAAGTACTGTGGATGTTACCCATCCGGAAGAAAGGGGGAAGAGTGACTCCATGCCCTTTGGCTCATCCACTCTGCCAGAGTTTTTATATCTCCTCCCAGGCTGGAGACAGTGGTGTTATCTTTGACTCTGCCATCATTGTCCTCCCTTCTGAGGCTCTGTTATAACTTTATCCAGAGGTCTGATGGACTTGGCAATACTGAGACATAGAGAGGGTGCCTGGTGGAGCTGCAGGTGAGTATGACCTACCCCCGGGCATTATATCCAAGGCATCTCTCAATCTCACTATTCATTCTAGAATGAGTCATCTCCCACAACACCTGGGGCGTCCCCTCAGTGGCTCTCTCACACTGGAGAGGCCTACAGTCCCTTAGTTTCTCGGTCTCCAAGACCAAGAAGCTTAGCAGTACCCATCACAGGCAGTCACACAGTAGCAGGACACTGGGTGGCAGCCAGTTTGTGACTGCATTTAGAGTGAGGCAGTAGCCTGGGGAGAGAGACTATATTAATTGCTTTCTAGGCATGACTTGTCTGAATGCCTGTCAGGAACAATGTAAGGGGGGAGGATTTATTTTGGCTCCTGGTTTTGGAGGGCTTAGTCCAGGGTGACTTACCTCGGTGTGCTTGGACAGAATATTATGGCGGCTGGAAGATGTGGCTAAGGACCCCCTCTTCATCTCACTGTGAACAGGATGCAGTGAGAGGAAGTACAGGAAGGGACCAGGGAAAGATAGAGCCATGGGACGACTGGTTTTAATGTCAACTTGTCACAAACTAGAATCACCTGAATAGGGAGAAAGCCCTCAACTGGAGACTTGTCCTGATGGCCTTAACTGATGTGGGAAGACCCACCCTGCATGTAGACATCACCTCTGTCAGCAGCCCACATAAAAAGGGAGGGGCAGAAGGAAGATTACTGTCTTTGGCTGGATTGGATTTCCCTCTTGGCAGCGGATTGATCTGCCCTCTGCTGCTGCTGTTGCTGCTGCTTCCCTTTGCTGACACCAGAACCAATGCTTTCAGGCTTCCATCACTGGCTAAAGACCAGCGTCTGTCCAGGAACCTTCCAGGTTTGCAGCATTGGATGGGTACTGCTAAGCTTCTTGGTCTTGGAGACCGAGAAACTAAGGGACTGTAGGCCTCTCCAGTGTGAGAGAGCCACTGAGGGGACGCCCCAGGTGTTGACTCCCCAAACCTCAAGGACTGAGCGATTACTGGGTTCTCAGCCTCTCAGGTACAATTCATCTGCTGTTAATGTTTCAAAATAACCTGGTTTAATAAATTATACATACATGCATGCATGCATACATACATACATGTCTGTGGGGGAGTGGACAGGTGTGCATGTACATGAAGTGCTTGGTGTGTGGAAGCCAGATTCAAGGTTGCTTAGTTCTTGAGATAAAGTCTTTCATTAGACCCCAGAGCTCTCTGATTCAGCTAGGCTGGCTGGTCACAGAGCACCAGGGGTCCTCCAGTCTCTGCTTTCCCAGCTCCAGGATTACACGTGTGCCCCACCATGGCAGATCTTCTTCATGTGGGTTCTGAGGGTGGAACTTAGGTCCTTATGCTCGTATGGCAAGTGTGTTTCTAAACTGTCTCTCCAGCCATCTGAAGTTGTTATACCTTCTCAGGGAAGTTCCAGAAATTATGGACCAAGCATTCAACCCATAAACCTGTGAGGCATATTTCATATTTGAGCCATAGCACAGGCAGCCGGCTTATGCTGAGCAGCACTTAGGTCCAGCTCTGGCCAGACACCTACTTTGGAACATTTGGTGAGACTGGAGACTGGCATCAGGAGTAGGCTTGTTAGCTCCTTCTGTGAGGTGCTCACTGGGAGCCAAAGGATGAGAAGAGGTTGTCCCTTGGAGCTCCTCCTTGAAGCTGGGTGGAGATCAAGTTAATTTCCATGGAGAACTGACACAGAGCAAGCCAAAAATGGGGGCTGGAATGCAGAGTTCAAACAAGAAGAAAATGACTTTGTGCTAAGACCCCAGACCATTGGGGTTAGATGGTTACATGGGTGCTCTGGTTTGTTGAGAACTGACATCAAACCCTGTAAATGAATGACCTTGTGCATAAACAGACACATGTGTGCATGTGTGTGCACACACGACAATCTCTGGTGCTGTTTTTATCTTGTTTTTTTAGACAGGGTTCTTCACTGGCTCAGACCTCACCAAATTGGCTGGGTGGGACTACCAGTGAGCTCTGTCTCCTCAGCACCGGGATTGTAAGGGCAGGCAACCATACATGGCTTTTTCATATGGGTCCTGAGAATCAAACTCAGATCCTCATGCTTGCAAGGGAAAATCTTGATTAACTGAGGTAGCACCCTAACTCACATTATTAGCCTTTTATTTGGGAGCCCTGGGATCATTATCCCTGAGACCCTGGGAAGCCTGATCCCTCCTTCCTTTCCCCTTTCTCTCTCCTTCCCTCTCTTTCTCACCCTGTCCCTTCTTTCCCTTCCTCCTCTCTTCACTTTATCCCTTCCAAGTAAATTCCAGTCCACTACCCCAGCTGGACAGACCTTCCCCAACCCCCTCAGCACACACATCAGTGCACAGAAGTCCTTGGAGCTAAGGAAGCAGATTTATTCACATAACCCACCCGTGGATAGGGATGAAGCGAGTGGTTGGACGGCCACGCTCTATCTATCTCCACAAGGGTGGCATGCCTCAAAGACATTTACAAGTGTGCATTAAGTTACAGCCAGAGAGGGAGACTTCCTGTAGCTTTCAACACAGATGTTCTCAGCTCTGTCCCAAATGTTGCTTACTTTGAAACAGACCAAGAGTTTGGAAGAGTAGAACTCCGTAAGTCTCAACTCCTTGGCCGATTGACATTTTGTTGGTTTTATTTCTTGTTCTTTGAAAATGAGTTTTTTTCTTTGCTTTTCGTTCTTTTTCCCTCCGTCCCTCCCTTCCTCCTTCCGTCCCTCCCTCCCTCCCTAAACACATATTTCTGTATGCATAGCTCATGCATATGACGGTATGTGTTCAATAATATTTGGTCCTTAAATGAAGAGGATTTGGAACTGTGTGCTGTGACTCTTTTATCACTTGTTCCATGGATCTATGTGGCAGGGTCTCAGAATGAGGAGCCCACGACATGATTGACCAGTTGAAGCAAGGCTTAAATGAAGATGCTGTGTTGGTATGAACTGGAATATTGTCCTGTAATTCTACTCTGTCCGCTCTCACCCTACAAAGCAAAGCGAGGCTTCCTCTTTCAAAGACTAATTAGCCAATCTCCAGTTCCTTTAAATCTTACCTTTCTCTCCTCTCTGCTGTAGGCCACCTTTGAATGAATTTCACCCCACTAAAGAGAGAGACGGGCGGGGAGAATGGCGATAGACAGGGAAATTTTCACGTGTGCTGGAAGCAACTTCTAAAATTAAAAGTATAGATTACTCTTGGGCTTCATTATTCAGTGTACTCCTGTTCCCTACTGACTGGATAACTGGAAACGGGCTATCCTGGCTTTGAAAGATCACTCTTTGAAAAGATCATGGCAACACAGTGGATGATTTATTTATGTGGCCCATGAATGGGGAGCCTGGGTCTTTGGATTTTGTATGTATGCTCAGTGTCTAGCTTTCAGCGGATCAATTAATACTTCCTGGGAACCTTCTGCCTTTTATTAGGGGGCTGATGAAGTAGGCCAGAGCCCCTGACTTGGGGAAGCATGATCTACCTGTTATACAGAAATACCGTGAACTTGTAGTCTCCTAACACTGTGGTTTAAAACAAGAATGTACCAGTGTTTATTTTAGGCCTTCTAGATCACGTGGTACCTGGTTCTTTCTCCCATTTTCTCTCTGTCTTACTCTGTCTACACACACACACACACACACACACACACACACACACACACACACAGTGACTTTCTTATTCTTTACAATAGTAGTGACACAAGGATTAAGACTTATCTCTGTCTTTCACTTTTTTGTGTGCTGGGATGGAATTAAGAGCCCCTTTTGCATTCCTGCAAATGCTCTACCACTGAGCCACACCCCAACCCCTCAGTGGGGGATTCTAGGCAGGGGCTCTACCACTGAGTCACACCCCAGCCCCTCACTGGGGGATTCTAGGCAGGGGCTCTACCACTGAGTTACACCCCAGCCCCTCACTGGGGGATTCTAGGCAGGGGCTCTATTGCTGTGAGGCCATGACACCAACAAAGAGAACTCTCGACAAGTACTCTACTGTTGAACTGTACACCGGCCAAGGAGCACTGCCCTCTTTTGAATGGAATGAATTACATGCAGTAGACCGCTCATAAAGAAACTCACCTCAGTTGTAAAACGACTTCTCCCAAATGGAGAAGCCTCCCCCCCCCCGACTCTTTTGTTTTAAGCTGTGGGCTGGGGTAAATTCATTCACCCTCCGCTAGTCATTTTCTGCCTGGACACTCAGTCCGCTCCAGTGATTTTGAAAAAATATCTACCCCCTTTCACATGTGTGTTTGGCTTCCCGGCTCTGATGCTCACCTACCTACCTCTGTCGGCTGAGAAAGTCTACGCCTTTTCACTTTAGTTCTGGTGGGAATTGGATTGCACTAGTTTTATTTGCCTGAGCTGGGCCACATGAGCCAGAGGTCACGCCAGCTTATTTCAGCTCGCACGGAAGCTGTTATTGGAAAGGTGGGAGGTAGGTCAAATCGCGGGAGGTCATTTTCAAGCCCTGGGTTTAAACTTTCCCCTGTTAAGTTGTTGAAGGGCAGAGACTCAGAAGATACTCAGCAAGGTGTGGTGTTTACGGGTTGTAAATGTGTGTGTGTGTGTGTGTGTGTGTGTGTGTGTAGCCAGATGTCAACTGTGAGTGTCATTTCTCAGGGGTATTCATATGATTTTTGAGAAAGAGGTTCATTGATTCAATTCTGCAGTCTGATGAGGGCCCCAGGGTCCTCTCGGCCTCTCTAGTCCCAGAGTTACATGTGAACACGGTTGTACCTGATTTTGATCGCATGCATTCTGGGTCTCAAGCTCAGATCGTCACGCTTGTATGGCAAGACCCTTCCTGATTTAGGCATCTTCCCAGATCTCCACGCCTATTTTGATGTCTAATAATTAATCATAATTATTTCGCTCCTCTTGACCAAAGATAGGCCCTTCAGATAGGACAAGGGGACTCTGCATTTTAGACATTTACTCAACTTTGTTATGAAGTTATGTAAGAGACTGAGTGATATGAAACAGAGTCCAAATTAGACACCTTCAGGAGTTATGATTTGCAGTGCATGTTCCTCTCATAAACAGGATCAGTAGATTATTTTCTTTAATAAAATAAGACCAAGGGACTTAAGAGATGGCTCATCTTGCTGCTCTTAGAGGCCATCCAAGTTCTGTTCCCAGTACCCGTGTTGGGCAGCTCACAACTGCTTGCAATTCCAGTTCCAGGGCATCTAATACATTTTTCTGCCCTCCAAGGGACCCCACACACATGTGGTATACACAGAGAGATATGCATGTACATATGCAGAAATCATAAGGAGGGTCTGGGACCTTCTTCAAAGCAGTGTGCCTTACCCTCTCTGAGGAGTGGATAGCTGGCTGGGCAGGGAAGGGATAGGTAGAGGGAGTGGGAGGAGGGGAGGGAGTGAGAACTGGGATTGGTATGTAAAATGAAAAAAGATAGTTTGTTTTCTTTTTTAAAAAAAAGAAAAGAAAAGAAATTGTAAAAAAATTAAAAAATGAAAAAAAACAACAACAACAAAAAAAAACAAACCAAAAAGACAGACACCAGCAGAAGCTTGTGAACCATTCTGTAACATAGAATTTAACTATCAGTCTTCACAGGCTTTTATAGTGTGATAAAACAATAAAGGTGAAAATATGCCGGATGGTGGCACACATCTTTAATCCCATCACTCAGGATGGGAACGCACTCTGTGAGTTCGAGACCAGCCTGGTCTACAGGAGCTAGTTCCAGGACAGGCTCCAAAGCTACAGAGAAACCCTGTCTCAAAAAACAAAACAAAACAAAACTTTAAAGTTATATGTATGTGTGTGTGTCTGTGTGCACATGAGTACAGGTGTCTGTGGAGGTCAGAAGAAGGGGGCAGATTCCCTCCAGCAGGAGATACAGATTGGTCTTACATGGGTGCTGGGAACTGAACTTGGATCCCCAGCAAGAACTTGAAGAGTGCTTCTAACTGCTGAGCCATCTTTCCGAACCCTGAAAAACACACTCTTAATTGGAATATCTTGGCTGGTGGCCAGCTCTAGTCTGTGCAAAAATTGAAATGATAACAAACACTTAGCCAACAAGGCCTACTTTGATGACTAGATAGTAATCATTGATAAGAGGACAATGTTTGCAGGGAGAGGAAACTGATAAAGCGATCACCGAACATCCAGAGTTAATTTTCTTAGATTACACATTCCTCCCTTCCAATTCCATGGGAATTGATTATTTGATTCACAATCATATTTCTAAAAATCACAACAATTCCCAGAGGAGCTGTTTCCAAATGTTTTAATGTTTGTTAAAAAAAAAGCGTTTATTATCAACTTGTGAATTTGTAATTGCTAAGAAAAAATTCATTACATTCTAATTGTTTTCCTGGGAGAAAATATCATGAAAGGGTTGCAAGTATTACCACTGGAGCTCTCGTGAGAGGAGGGCAAAGGTGCCGTGTGCACGCCATTCAGGTCAAGGGCTGCCTTCAGGAGTCTGCGATTCCACACTGGGGGAGCTGGGAGCAGAAGGACCAGGAGTTCAAGGCCAGCTTTAACTGCGTGGCGAGTTCTAGCCCAGCCTGGGCTAAGTGAGATACCATGTCAAAAAGACCAAATACAAAACAACAATCATGCAAATAAAAATGCTTGCCTGCAAGATGGTCTGATAAGTTGTCAGAACTGTGAAATCCCCTTGTAGGAAACAGGCTTCCCTTCTGGTTGGCCTTAGGCTTCAGGCTTTTCTTCCTTCCAGTATGAGACTCTGGGGAAAAAAATCCATCTTCTTAGGGTCTATTGTTTCAATATTCTGATAGCTAAAGGGAGGGGCAGGAGTGTCTCTCCTTAAAATATCTTTTCTTTTTTGTGGGGTCGGGGGGGGGGCTTGGAGACAGGGTTTCCCTGTATCTTTGGAACCTGTCCTGGAACTCACTCTGTAGACCAGGCTGGCCTCAAACTCACAGAGATCAGTCTGCCTCTGCTTCCTGAGTGTTGGGATTAAAGGCATGCACCACCACTGCCTGGCAGAACATCTTTTCTCCCAGGAAGGTCATGCACGTGTTAAATTCTGTCTCCTTGCCTAGGTTTTATACTTCATTCGTTTTGTCTCTGCTATGGCTTTCTGGAGCAGGGCAAGTGCCGGTCTCTGGGGCAGCTCAATGCAAACACATCTTGAGCATCCTAGTTTCATTTCCATTTGAGGCCGTGAGAAAAAAACCTGATGAAAAGTACCGGAGAGGGAGAGTTTATCCTAGCTCAGAATTCCAGGTTACACAGTCCATCCCTGCAGGGATGTCAAGGTGGCAGGACGTTGAAGCAGCTGCTCACATCACAGCTACAGTCAAGAGCACAGAGGGAGATGAATGCATGCAGGCTTAAGGCTCAGATTGCCTTTTCTGCTCTACACAATCCAGCGCTCCAAACCAGAGAATGGTGCTGTCTTCCACAGACTGAATCTTCCCATATTACATAGTGCAGACAAAACATTTCCCTACAGACTTACCAACAACTCAAAGTTCTGAACCGTCCCTCACGGAGACCTCCTTCCTAGGTGATCCTGGAATATCCACATGGTGGTTTGAATGACATGTCCTCTCTAAGTTCGAATACTTGGTCCCCAATTCGTGGCTGTGTGGGGAGGCTTAGGAGGTGTGGCCTTGCTGGAGAAGGAGTGTCATTTGTGACAACTCTCTCTGCTTCCTGTTTGCAGTTTGGGGGAGATGTGAGGTCTCAGCTGCTGCCCCAGCCACCTGATGCCTGCTACCTCTGCAAACGTGGACTCTGATCCCCGGAACTGGAACTGTGAGGACAAAATGAACTCTTTTGTCCATAAGTGGTCTTGGCCATGGTGTTTCTTCACAGTAATAGGAAAGTAGCTAAGACAGTCCAGTTGACCAAACTAAGTGTCGCACTGAATCATCACAGAGGCCACCCATATTACCTCAGTGTCAGTGATGTCAACTTCCTCCTTGCGCTAATAAAGAGGAAGGAAGGCCGTTGGCATCCTGGGATCCCATATCTGAATTCAGAAGGCACCAATGAAGAATGTTTTCACTTCATTTTCTGCACCAAATGTCTTGGGTCTGCATGGGGCTCTGGTAGTTAAAATTCTTGATTCTTTTTCATACAGGAGAACTTTAGTATTTTTCCCTAGACAGTTTAGTTGTAAAATGAAATTTTACACAGAAGAGACTTGTAAACCTTCTGGCCCCGTATTGAATGTAAATTATGACTGTGACATTAATAGTTGTATTCAAAGACATCCCAAGAGAAGCATTCTTAGAAGATGCTATGGGGGGGGGTGGTCTTGGGTGCCGAAAGGAATCCTGTAATCTGGAGAGAGCTGTGAGTCAGATGGCCAGGTGAGACACGCTGAAGCCAGTGTCCTAAGATTATAGAAAAAGAAGTAGGGGTCAACAGGATAGAAGAGAAAAACGATGGATTCAGCAAAAAAGACTGTGGTCGGTGAAATGGCTCAGTGGGTAAGAGTCTCAAGCCTGGCTACCTGAGTTTGATCCCTGGGGACCACATGGTGCAAGGAAAGACCTGACTTCTGCAAGTTGTCCTCTGACCTTTATAACTATGCTATGATACACACACACACACATGTGAGCGCATGCATGCACACATGTACACGCACACATGCACAGAGACAGAGAGAGAGAGGAAGAGAGAGGACCCACATATACACCCACACACAAATATGGAATTTAATTGGAATCTATATAGAGCGGTATAGTTGTACCTTCAACTGCTCAGTTCCAGCCTGGGAGAGAACCAGTTTAGTAATGTGTGAAAACGAAAAGACTTCAGTTGGCTATAATAAGCTCAGTGTGCATCAACATCACAAGAAGTTTGCCAACAAGAGCAGGAAAGGCACCAACACAATAAGGCAACCACAGCCTGGATTAATCGAGACAGATAGGCTGGAATGAACAAGGCGGCAGGTCCACTGTATATGTCCTGTGCCCAGTTTGTAAGCTTCTGAAATATGAGACAAAGACATTCATTCAAACACACGCACAAACGCCACAGGGATTTTTTTGTTTTTGTTTTGTTTTTTAAACTGTGTTGCACGTGACTCACACTAGCTTTAAAGTCACAGTGTAGCCAAGGATAATCTTAAATATTTTTTTTTAAAGAATTATTTTTATGCCCTGCTGCTGGGGTTGCAGTCTCTGCTTGTGATCTCCTGGACCTGCTCTCCCTGCCCCCTATTTCCCTTGGTCCCGGGCTCATTGGGGCCACCAGGAATCCCTGCATAGGTGCTGAGAAGTCCCATCTGGATGGGTGAGTGTGTGCTATCCTGGGGCGCACTGTCCCGGTAGAGAGCACAAACGCCCCCCCCCCCCCCAGCTCCTGCTGCAAGGCTTTCTTTCCTACACACCCGCCCCCCACCCCCACCCCCAAGCCTGCCTTGTCTGCAAGGTCCTTAGCTGTGGAACAGTTTCCTGCCCTTTCACTAAGGCTACCAACCCAGAGCAGTGAGGGCCTGACTAGAGGGCAGGCCTCAAGGTCCCCGCCAGGGAAAGCGGGCCCCCGCTGCTGGGGCTGCAGTCTCTGCTGTGATCTCCTGGACCTGCTCTGCCTGCGCCCTACTTCCCTTTGTCCCTGGCTCATTGGGGCATCCAGGAGTTCCTGTGTAGGTGCCGAGAAGTTTCATCGGGACGGGTGAGTGTGTGCTATCCTGGGGCGGACGGTCCCGGTAGAGAGCACAAACGCCCCTCCCCCAGCTCCTGCTGCAGGGCTTTCTCTCCTACACACCCGCCCCCACCCCCACCCCCAAGCCTGCCTTGTCTGCAAGGTCCTTAGCTGTGGAACAGTTTCCTGCCCTTTCACTAAGGCTACCAGCCCAGACCAGTGAGTGCCTGACTAGAGGGCAGGCCTCAAGGTCCCCACCAGGGGAAGCAGGCCCCTGCTGCTGGGGTTGCAGTCTCTGCTTGTGATCTCCTGGACCTGCTCTCCCTGCCCCCTATTTCCCTTGGTCCCGGGCTCATTGGGGCCACCAGGAATCCCTGCATAGGTGCTGAGAAGTCCCATCTGGATGGGTGAGTGTGTGCTATCCTGGGGCGCACTGTCCCGGTAGAGAGCACAAACGCCCCCCCCCAGCTCCTGCTGCAAGGCTTTCTTTCCTACACACCCGCCCCCCACCCCCACCCCCAAGCCTGCCTTGTCTGCAAGGTCCTTAGCTGTGGAACAGTTTCCTGCCCTTTCACTAAGGCTACCAGCCCAGAGCAGTCAGTGCCTGACTAGAGGGCAGGCCTCAAGGTCCCCGCCAGGGAAAGCGGGCCCCTGCTGCTGGGGCTGCAGTCTCTGCTGTGATCTCCTGGACCTGCTCTGCCTGCGCCCTACTTCCCTTTGTCCCTGGCTCATTGTGGCATCCAGGAGTTCCTGTGTAGGTGCCGAGAAGTTTCATCGGGACGGGTGAGTGTGTACTATCCTGGGGCGGACGGTCCCGGTAGAGAGCACAAACGCCTCTACACTAAGGCTACCCAACCAGAGCAGTGAGTGCCTGCCTAGCGGGCAGGCCTCAGCAACCCCCGAAAGGGAGTGCAGGCACCTCCAGCTTGTACTGCAGTGTCGCCTGTGTTCTACTCGACCCCGCCCGACCCCTTGCATTCGGCCTTCTTTACGCGGGTCATTGGAATACCACGCATCCATGTTTTGGTGTTGAGGAGTTCATCTGGAAGGGAACGGTTCCTGCCCCTACACTGAGGAGATACACCTAGCGAGTTAGTCACAGCAAAGACTGGTCCAAGACATCAGGCCTCTCCTGGCTCCATTTGAAGGAAAAGATGGGCAGGCGCCAATGCAAGAATTCCCCCAACAACTTGAAAGGCAACGTGACATCACCAGGATCCAGGAATACCGAAATGAGAAGTGTACACCCTAATCCAGAAGAATTAGAAGAATTCGACTCAAAAGTGAATTTTATGAAAATAATAGAGGACCTTAAACAGGAGGTGAAAAACTGCCACAACCAATTAGAGATTACAAACAAAAAGGTAGAGGAAATGAATAAATCTCTCAAAGATACCCAAGAAAACCAAGAGAAACAAGAAAAAGTAATCAAACAGGTAAGGGAAACGGTTCAAGACTTGAAGAATGAAGTGGAAGTAATAAAGAAAACACAAACCGAGGGAAGGATGGAGATGGAAAATTTGAATAAACGAACAGGAACTACAGAGACAAGTACCACCAACAGATTACAAGAGATAGAAGAAAGAATCTCAGACACTGAAGATACCATAGAGAAAATAAACACTCTCATCAAAGAAAACAGCATAACCAACAAATTCTCATCACAAAACATTCAGGAAATCTGGGACACAATAAAAAGACCAAACCTAAGAATAATAGGGATAGAAGAAGGAGAAGAAGTACAGCTCAATGGTCCAGAAAATATATTTAATAAAATTATAGAAGAAAACTTTCCCAACCTTAAGAAAGATATTCCTTTGAAGGTCCAAGAAGCATACAGAACACCAAATCGACTGGATCAAAAAAAAACATCTCCTCGTCATATAATAATCAAAACACAAAACATACAGAATAAAGAAAGAATATTAAGAGCTGCAAAGGAAAAAGGTCAAGTTACCTATAAAGGTAAACCTATCAGACTTACACCTGATTTCTCTATGGAAACCATGAAAGCCAGAAGGTCCTGGATAGATATACTGCAGAAACTACGAGACCATGGATGCAAGCCCAGACTACTATACCCAGCCAAGCTTTCATTCACTATAAATGGAGAAAACAAAATTTTCCAGGATAAAAACAAATTTAAACAATACGTAGCCACAAATCCAGCCCTTCAGAAAGTAATTGAAGGAAAATCACAAACCAAGGAGTCCAACAATGCCCACAATAACTCAGACATCTAATGACCCTTCACCAGCACAACTTGAAGAAGGGAAACACACAAACTCTACTACCAAAAGAAGGAAAGAAAGAAAGAAAGGAAAAATGACCGGAGTTAACAACCACTGGTCATTAATATCACTTAATATCAATGGACTCAACTCACCTATAAAGAGGCACAGGCTAAGAGATTGGATACGAAAACAGGATCCAACATTCTGTTGCTTACAAGAAACACACCTCAACCACAAAGACAGACATCTACTCAAAGTAAAGGGCTGGGAAAAGGTTTATCAAGCAAATGGACCTAAGAAACAAGCAGGTGTGGCCATACTAATTTCTAAGAAAGTTGACTTCAAACTAAAATCAATCAAAAGAGATGGAGATGGACATTTTTTACTCATAACAGGAACAATTCACCAGGATGAAGTCTCAATCCTGAATATCTATGCCCCTAATATAAAAGCACCCACTTATGTAAAAGAAACGTTACTAAAACTCAAGGCAGTCATCAAACCACACACACTAATAGTAGGAGATTTCAACACTCCTCTCTCACCAATGGACAGGTCAATCAGACAGAAACCTAACAGAGAAATAAGAGGATTAAGGGAGGTAATGAATCAAATGGACTTAACAGACATCTATAGAACATTCCACTCAAATAAGAAAGAATATACCTTCTTCTCTGCAGCTCATGGAACCTTCTCGAAAATAGACCACATACTCGGTAACAAAGCAAACTTACACAGTTACAAAAAAATATCGGTAACCACCTGTGTCTTATCAGATCACCATGGATTAAAGTTAGAATTCAACAACAATGCTATCCCCAGAAAGCCTATGAACTCATGGAAATTGGACAGTCAACTACTGAACCACACCTGGATCAAGGAAGAAATAAAGAAAGAAATTAAAGTCTTTCTTGAATTCAATGAAAACGAAGACTCAACATACTCAAACCTATGGGACACTATGAAAGCAGTGCTAAGAGGAAAGTTCATAGCATTAAGTGCCCACATAAAGAAAACGGAGAAAGCACACATTGGAGACCTAATAGCCCACCTTAAAGCTTTAGAAAGAAAAGAAGCAGACTCACCTAGGAGAAGTAGAAGACTGGAAATAATCAAATTGAGGGCTGAAATCAACAAAATAGAAACACAGAAAACAATCCAAAGAATCAATGAAACAAAAAGCTGGTTCTTGGAGAAAATCAATAAGATTGATAAACCCCTATCCAAACTAATCAAACGGCGGAGAGAGAATACGCAAATTAACAAAATCAGAAACGAAAAGGGAGACATAACCACAGACACAGACGAAATTCAGAGAATCATTAGATCTTACTACAAAAACCTGTATGCCACAAAATTGGAAAATGTAAAAGAAATGGACACTTTTTTAGATAAGTACCATATACCAAAGTTAAACCAGGACCAGGTGAACAATCTAAATAGACCTGTTAGTCGCGAAGAATTAGAAGTTGTTATAAAAAACCTTCCCACCAAAAAAAGCCCAGGTCCAGACGGCTTTAATGCAGAATTCTACCAGAACTTCCAAGAAGACCTAATACCTATACTCCTTAATGTATTTCACAATATTGAAACAGAGAAGTCATTGCCAAATTCCTTTTATGAAGCTGAAGTTACTCTGATACCAAAACCACACAAAGACACAACCAAGAAAGAGAACTACAGGCCAATCTCACTCATGAACATCGACGCAAAAATACTCAATAAAATACTGGCAAACCGAATCCAAGAACACATTAGAAAAATTATCCATTATGATCAAGTAGGCTTCATCCCAGAGATGCAGGGCTGGTTCAACATACGAAAATCTATCAATGTAATCCATCATATAAATAATCTGAAAGAAAAAAACCATATGATCATTTCATTAGATGCGGAAAAAGCATTTGACAAAATTCAACATCCCTTTATGATAAAGGTCTTAGAGAGATTAGGAATACAAGGGTCGTTCCTAAATATAATAAAAGCAATTTATAGCAAGCCGTCAGCTAACATCAAATTAAATGGAGAGAAACTCAAAGCTATTCCACTAAAATCAGGAACACGACAAGGTTGTCCACTCTCTCCATACCTCTTTAATATAGTGCTTGAAATTCTAGCAATAGCAATAAGACAACATAAGGGGATCAAAGGGATTCAAATCGGAAAGGAAGAAGTTAAACTTTCATTATTTGCAGACGATATGATAGTGTACATAAGCGACCCCAAAAACTCCAGCAAAGAACTCCTTCAGCTGATAAACACCTTTAGTAGCGTTGCAGGATACAAGATCAATTCCAAAAAATCAGTTGCCCTCCTATACACAAAGGATAAGGAAGCAGAGATGGAAATCAGAGAAGCATCACCCTTCACGATAGCCACAAATAGCATAAAATATCTTGGGGTAACCCTAACCAAGGAAGTAAAGGATCTATTTGACAAGAACTTTAAGTCAATGAAGAAAGAAATTGAGGAGGATACCAGAAAATGGAAGGATCTCCCTTGCTCTTGGATAGGGAGGATCAACATAGTAAAAATGGCAATTCTACCAAGGGCAATTTATAGATTCAATGCAATCCCCATTAAAATCCCATCAAAATTCTTCACAGATCTTGAGAGGACAATAATCAACTTTATATGGAGAAACAAAAAACCCAGGATAGCCAAAACAATCTTATATAATAAAGGATCGTCTGGAGGCATTACCATCCCTGACCTCAAACTCTATTACAGAGCCTCAGTATTGAAAACAGCTTGGTATTGGTATAAAAACAGAGAAGTTGATCAATGGAACCGAGTAGAAGACCCTGATTTCAACCCACAAACTTATGAACACCTAATTTTTGATAAAGGAGCTAAAAGTATTCAATGGAAAAAAGAGAGCATCTTCAACAAATGGTGCTGGCAGAACTGGTTGTCAACGTGTAGAAGAATGAAAATAGATCCATATCTATCACCATGCACAAAACTCAAGTCCAAATGGATTAAAGACCTCAATATTAGTCTGAACACACTGAACCTGATAGAAGAAAAAGTTGGAAGTACTCTACAACATATGGGTACAGGAGATCACTTCCTACGTTTATCCCCAGCAGCACAGACATTAAGGGCAACATTGAATAAATGGGACCTCCTGAAACTGAGTAGCTTCTGTAAAGCAAAGGACACTGTCACTAAGACAAAAAGGCAACCCACTGACTGGGAGAAGATCTTCACCAACCCTGCAACAGACAAAGGTCTGATCACCAAAATATATAAAGAACTCAAGAAACTAAACTTTAAAATGCTAATGAACCCAATAAAAAAATGGGGCACTGATCTGAACAGAGAATTCTCAACAGAAGAAATTCAAATGGCCAAAAGACACCTAAGGTCATGCTCAACCTCCTTAGCGATAAGGGAAATGCAAATTAAAACAACTTTGAGATACCATCTTACACCTGTCAGAATGGCTAAAATCAAGAACACCAATGATAGCCTTTGCTGGAGAGGTTGTGGAGAACGAGGCACACTCATTCATTGCTGGTGGGAATGCAAACTTGTGCAACCACTTTGGAAATCAGTGTGGCGATTTCTCAGGAAATTTGGGATCAACCTACCCCAAGATCCAGTAATACCACTATTGGGAATATACCCAAGAGATGCCACATCAAATGACAAAAGTATCTGTTCAACTATGTTCATAGCAGCATTGTTTGTAATAGCCAAAACCTGGAAACAACCTAGATGCCCTTCAATGGAGGAATGGATAAAGAAAGTGTGGAATATATACATATTAGAGTACTACTCAGCAGTAAAAAACAATGACTTCTCGAATTTTGCGTGCAAATGGATGGAAATAGAAAACACTATCCTGAGTGAGGTATCCCAGACCCAAAAAGAGGAACATGGGATGTACTCACTCATAATCGGTTTCTAGCCATAAATAAAAGACATTAAGCATATAATGTGTGATCCTATAGAAGTTAAATAAGAAAGTGAACCCAAAGAAAATCATATAGTCATCCGCATGGAGAGGGGGAAGTAGACAAGATTGCAGGGCAAAAACTGGGAACTTGCGGGTGAGGTGGCATGGGGCAAAGGGGAAATGGGATGAGAAATATGAGAAGGGGAGGATGGGAGGAGCTCGGGGGATTGGGATGGTTGGGATATAGGAAGGATGGATACGGGAGCAGCGAAGTATATATCCTATCTAAGGGAGCCATCTTAGGGCTGGCAAGAGACTTGACTCTAGAGGGGTTCGCAGGTGTCCAGGAATATGTCCCCAGCTGGTACCTTGGGCAACTAAGGAGAGGGAACCTGAAATGACCCTATCCTATACTGATGAATTTCTTGCATATCACCTTAGAACCTTCATCTGGCGATGGATCGAGGTAGAGACAGATTCTCAATTTGGAGCAACGGTCTGAGCTCTTAAGGTCCAAATGAGGAGCAGAAGGAGGGAGAACAAGAGCAAAAAATCAGGACCACGAGGGATGCACCCACCCACTGTGACAGTGGAACTGATTTATTAGGAGCCCACCAAGGCCAGCTGGTCTGGGACTGAATAAGCATGGGTTGATTCCGGACTCTCTGGGCATGGCGGTCAATGAAGACTGATGAGAAGCCAAGGACAATGGCACTAGGTTTCAATCCTAATACATGAACTGGCTTTGTGGGAGCTTAGCCTGTTTAGAAGCTCACCTTCCTGGACGTAGATAGAAGACCTTCGTCTTCCCGCAGGGCAGAGAATTTGGACTGCTCTTCAGTATCGAGAGGGAGGGGGAATGGTGTGGGGGGAGGAGAAGAGGAGTGGTGATAGGGGGAGGGGAGTGGGGGGAGGGGGCAATATTTGGGAGGAGGGGAGGGAAATGGGAAACGGGGAGCAGGTGGAAATTTTAATTAAAAAAGAATAAAAAAATAAATAAAAGAAAAAAAAAAAAAAAAAAAAAAAAGAATTATTTTTATTACCCTATAAAATTATGTGTACCTGTGAGGGTCTATGTGTGTGTGGGTGAGTGCAGATGCCCATGGAGGCCAGAGAGGGCATTAGATCTCCTGGAGCTGCCAGATGTGGGTGCTGGGAATGGAAATTGAGTACTCAGCAAGAGCGGGGCACATGCTCAACCACTGTGCCATCTTTCTAGCCCACACCAAGCTTCCCATCCTCCATCCTTGAGCGTGCTGGGATTACAATCATTCCCTATTTACGTGGTGCCGAGGATGAACCGGGGTTTCCTGCAGGCATGGCAGGGGCTCAAGGCTGGCGCTGTCTTCATCATGATTTTGTAGTGTAGCCTCTGTGAAAATTCAGAAGATAGGGCTGGAGAAGTGACTCAGCAGCTAAGAGTGTGGAACATTCCTTCAGAGGACCTGGACTCAGTTACCAGCACCCTCATCAGGTGACTCCCATGTCCTCTGGTCTCTGCAGTCACCTACACACACGGTACACATAAATTCCTACAGGCAGGAATACACACATATCAGTAAATTTGAGGGAGCTTGAATGATAACTAAACGTTAGGTGCATATGCCTCCTCCAGAGGACTTGATTTCAGTTCTCAGCACCCAAGTCACATGGTTCACGATGGCCTGTGCAGGCGATTTGATACCTCTGCCTTCCTTCCACCAGCACCAGAATCCATGTGCACATAACACCTCTAAATTTATAATTTAAAGATAGTAAAAACAGATTTTTAAAAATCTCAGAAGGAACCCTTAGGGTGCTAAGGTGGGAGGGATGCAAATTCAAGGACAACCTGAGATACCCAGGGAGTAAAAGGACGTCATGATTTAAGTGTGAAAGATTCCCCCACTGACTCACACGCTTGAACACTTGGTTTCCAGCTGTTGAGGGTATTTTGAAAAGCTGTGGGACTTTAAGGAAAGCAGAACTTCCCTTTAGGAATTGAGTCTGAAGGGCCAGTCTAGGGAGCAAGCCCCACCCCTTTCCCCACACTTATCCTGTACATACATTTTCTCTAGGTTTTCACTTTTATCCACTGTTATATCCTTGATAATAAATAGATGAGTGTAAGTGATGTTCCCTTGAGATGTGAGCCACCTTGCAAATTAATGGGCCCAAGACATAGACTCTGAGAATTCCCAATGTAGAGCCGGTGGGTCAGACGTGCAGGTCACGACTTGGTCTTGGGACTGGCCCCTAAATAAAACAATTTTGTGAGCTTCTGAATTGGACTTATGGCATCAGAGGCTATGTCAGGGAGACCATGTCAAAGCAGAATTGAATTCCAGGACAGCGGGCTGGTGGGTTCCTTGAAGTGTCACTTGGTTGGTATGTGGGGGAACCCTGTCCCCCCCACATCTAGTGTCACAGTGTGTTGAGTGGGGCATACAAGCAGGAAAATATTTCGTTTATTCCCCAGTTACACAAAGAAATGAAGTTATAGTGTTTGAGATTAGTCCTTGCACAAGAAATCTATCTAAATTTTATAGCTAACAAAGGAAAGAGCTCGATAAACAACATTAATAGGAACAAGTGTTGATGCTCAAATTAAACTCCCAGTAATTCAAAACAAGTTTGGTCAACCATGTTTGCTATCAAAAATGGCATTACAAAATTTTCATCGCATCAGAAGGCAATCAAAGATTACATGACTGAGAAATTGGAAGCGAAAAAGCATTATAAACAAAGCTAGGCATGTAGTTCAGGGGTAGGATGCTTACCTAGCATGTGTAAGGTCCTGGGTTCAATCACCAAAATGGCACAAACAACAGTCACAAAAATTCCAAAACAGTAGCAACAACAACAAACCCAATGATCAACAGTAATAATCAAAATAACAATAACAAACCCAACAATAACAACAAACACAACAATAACAACAAACCCAGCAATCAACACTAACATCAACAGCTAATCAACATAACAATAATAAACCCAACAAGGAGAAATAATAATCAACAATAACAATAACAAACCCAATAATCAACAATAACAAACTTAACAATTATCACTCTACCCGATAGAGTAACAAAGACACAAAATAATAATAATAACAACAATAATAAAATCCAGTAGACAGCAATAACAACAATCTAACAAACAACTACAACAACAGCTAACAGCAATAACAACAAAACACAACAAACAACAATCATGACAAAAAATTCATAAAGCATTAAAAAGGGCTGTGAACCAATCCATTGCTAAGTCTCTGTCCTTTTCTAGTTTTTTCTCAAAGTCTCTAATTTGTTGTGAGGTCCTTTATTCTGAAAGAATATTCTCTTTTGTACTGAATCTGATGTTTATAATACTAGATTTATTTTCTCAAAGAAGATGTACTACTTACTTTTCAGTTGCTGTGACGACTGATTCTGCAAAAGCAACTTGAGGGAGAAAGGGTTCAGTTTTGGCAGAGAAGCCATGAAGGCAGGAGCCTGAGGGAGCTGGTTATGTTGTGTCTACAGTCAGAAATCAGAAAGGTGAAAGTCTGTGCTTGAGTTACTTGTTCTTTTTATACAGCCCAGGGTCCTAGATGAGAGGATGGTGCCACCCGTGGTGGGCGGGTCTCCTCACCTCAGTTAACCTAATAATTCCCCACAGGGTTGCTCACAGGCCCATCTCCCAGGTGACTCTAGATCATATCGAGTTGACAATTGAGGTTAACTATCACAGGCTTTCCAAAGAGCAAAAGATTCCGGCTTCATGCAAACTAAACACTCTTCTCACTCAGGGGGGTTTAGAGGAATTTAAAGCAGAGATGCGGCCTGGGTCATCATGTACCTTCACCTACAGAGAGGAGATGCGACAAATACAGCTTCGTCTAAGAAGCTTGCATAGGAGAACGAGGCAAGAGCCTGGAGAGAAATGTTAGCCAGTTGTACTAGGATTCAGGGGTTCTGGGGATACCATCACCCGTAGCTCAACCTTTCTTTTGGTATTCATCATTTTTCCTCCTTGAAAGGATGAGTTCTTCAAATGTCCCAGCCTTCCCACATACAACTCAGATATCCAGAAAGGGCCACCAGGCATACCAGCCATAAGCTTTTCTGTCCCCTTGACCTAATTTATGACATTAGCAGTTGAGATGGCTGGTTTTAAATGTCAATTTCCCACAAGCTAGAAACACGTAGGGGAGAGTCTTAATTAAGAGATTATCTGGATCAGATTGGCCTGCGGACACATCTGATTTTCTTGACTGTTAATTGATCCAACTCACATGGGAGACTTCATTCCCTAGGCTGGGCCTGGAACTGTCTAAGTTTGAAGAAAGCTAGCCGAGCAAGCAAGCAAGCAAGCAAGCAAGTAGCAGGTACATTTGTGTCTTCTCTTGACAATGGATGCGATGATTTAAGTTTGTGTCTTGACTTCTCCGAAATGATGGACTGTAGCCTGGAGCTGTGAGCTGAACAAACCCTGCCTGTTGTGTTGCTTGTTGTTGGGGTAGCTCGTCAAGGCAGCAGTGATTCCTAGATCAATGGGTACCAGGGCTCAGTGGGCACCTTTAGAGGAGAATGCAAGCTCTTGTATCCTTCAACGAGAAGCTGGACAGAGACAGTTTATTAAAAAAATAGACTCTTCTGAAGAAAGATGTAGGCCTGTCTCAAGACACGAGGTGGATGGCACCTGAAGAATGATGCCCGAGGTTGTCCTACACACACACACACACACACACACACACACACACACACACACACACAGAGCGAGAGAGCAAGAGAGAGAGCAAGCTAGTTCTTCAGAGACCCCCTACTTCAGCTCTCAATTTCTCCTCTATCCTCCAGGTTTCTAATCAAATTTTCACACCTCGTTTGTATGTTTCCAGCCATCCCTTCCCTCTGTTTTCTCTTCCCCTTCTGCTGTTGAAACAGCCTCCCCTCCAGGTTCACCACATCTGACTACGCTTCCAGAGCAAGCGTAGGGACAGAGCAGCATTTAATAACAGGGGCGCTCCCCTGATGGCAGCTTTGATAGCAGTGGTGGGGAAGGTTCTTTCAGAGGCGCACTTGGCAGAGAAAGCCTCGCTGGCATCGGAGTCTGAGACGTGCCCACTTCCTACCTGTAATTATACCTTCTCAACCCCACCTGGCCACCTTCCCTTCCCTGAAGAACTATCGTCGTGACGTTCACCTCCAAGGTGGGTTGGAGGTGGGGTTTGGGGTGGATGTGGGTGCTGACTTTCTAAGGTGTATAACAGATTTTCTGAGCGTTTCATGGTTTTTGTACTCTGCAGGTGCAATGACTACCCTGGGAAGAGGCCCTGCTGCTCTGGACAGATCATCCCTTCCAGACTATCGCAAGGGTGCTTGCTGTCCTTAGCTTTAAATGTCCACTTGAAGCACCTAAAAATGGAGTCTCCACTGAGGGATGGCCCAGCTCAGACTGGCCTGGGGTGGATTCCCTTGACAGTTGTTTGATGTGGGAGGGCAGAGGGCATCACCCACTGGGAAAAACACTTCCTAGACTGGTAGATCTGGGCCATTTGAGAAAGCTAGCTGAGCATTGTCTTAAGTGAGCCAGTAAGCAACCTTCCTCTAAGACTTTGGCTTCAAGTTCTTGCTTGAGTTCCCACCTTCACTCCCTTCAGTGATGGACTGTGACCAGGAAGTGTAAACTAAAAATACCCTTGCGTGTCCTAATAGCTTTTGGTCAGAGAGTTTTGTCTCCACAGCAGAGTAGATTCAGAACAAAGGGCATCAGGGCCCGCTTTGTTAGAAGGCTCATTTCCCAGACAAATGAGGCCTCCTTCAGGCCGTTTTATGTTGTTTTAGACCAATAGCATAATAGTGTAATAATTACTGCTAATTTCCTTAAGAATTCTAGAGTTGCTGGGCAGTGGTGGCCTGAGCCTTAATCCCAGCGCTCCTAGGCAGGAGGACCTCAGAGTTCTGAGTTCAAGGACAGCCAGGGCTACACAGAGGAACCTAGCCCCCACAGGAAAAAAAAAATCAGGTGAGTTTGCTGTGCCATTCCTCAGGACTGTGACCAAAACTCTCAACTTTAGCATCAGGGACCCACAGTGAGGTATTTGGAGTTAAGCTCCGCCTCACTGATTGACTCTGTGGGGAGTCTTTGTTTTTTTCTTTCTAGTCCCTAAGTGCCCTTGGCTGTCTGTAGCTAGTCTCCCTGGGTGCTGGAGAATTCTAAACAGGGGATAGAAAGCAAAGAGCCCCCAAACAGAAGGATGCCACCCAGTGTCCTTTGCCAGCTGGGTAAGATGCTTCTCTCCTCCTAGTCTGTTTTGGTCCCTGTTAGAGACTGGGTGAGATAATGTGTATAAATCTGTTATGGACCAGCATGCGTGAAGGCTGAAGGGGCCCCAGATACACCGCAGGCTGTGATCTCCATCCATCATCCAAATTCTAACTCTCTCTGTGTAGTGGTATTTCATTTGTATTTTAATAAATAAAACTTGCCTGAAGATCAGAGGGTAAAACAGACACCCTGGTCAGCCTTACAGACCAGGCAGGGGTGACACACACCTTCAATCCCAGTAGCCACACTACTTTGCTGTAGAAACTGAGCGGTAATGATGCATGTCTTCAACCCCAGCACTAGAGAGGAATATAAGAAGGGAGGAGACAGCTCTCAGTCAGTCTCATTCTGAGAATTCCTGCAGACAGGATCATACCATTTTTGACTGTGGTCAGTGGCTGGCTGTTTTGCTTTCTTGACCTTCAGGTTGAACCCCAATATCTGTCTCTGGATTTTTATTAGAAGTGCTACATCTCTGAGAGAGAATTGAGAGATGGGGAGATGGGAAAAGTAATGTCTTAGGAAACTTTTTCATTTTTTAATTATCTTATTTCTAATTCTGTGTTTCTGTGTGTGAATGTAGGTGCCTGCAAAGTCCTGAAGACAGTGTCAGCTCACCTGGAACTGGAGTGAAAGGTGGTTGTGAGTCCCCTGATGTGGGTGCTGGGAACCGAACTCTGGTCCTCTGCAACAGCAGTTTAATCATTCCTCTTAAACACTGAACCATCATTCTGGCTCATATTTTATTTTGTTATTTTTGTTTTGCTTTAGAGGCAGGGTCTGGAAGGATGATCTTGAACTCTGGATCCTCCTGCTTCTCCCTTCTAAGTGCTGGGATAGCAGTTACGCACTACCACGCAGTGCTGGGGATGGGGCTCAAGGCTTCCTACATTGAAGACGAGTTCCGTTACTAGCTGAGCCACATCCCCAGTTCAGGAATTGGGAAGTTTTATACAAAGGGTAATGCAGACACTAAAGAACTGAGCTCTTGTCAAGAGTGAGTAGTACAAGGCGGTTTTCAGATGGCTCATTTTTGTGGGCAAGCTTTACTGGAGGGAGAACTATGCATGAGTTTTCCTGTGCTATGAAAGTTCAGCCAGAAGGAGAGGCAGACAAGGGAAACCAGGGACTTGACACCAGTGCAGACCTTTGTTTGGGGGAAAAGACAGCAGAGTATGTGTCTCTATAAGAATTAGAGTTCACCCATGTGCTTATGGGTTGGGGGTAGTTATGGGGCAGAAGGGAACATGTTATGTTGAAAGAGTTTTTATTTTGGTGTGTAGTTGGTCATAGCTGCAGCTGACCAGGGAGTGATGAGTAGGAGAAATCTGTTGACACGCGTCCTGTGGGCTGTCCTTGACTGGGGACCCGCAGCATAAGGGAGGAGAGGATCTAAGGGAACAGGTTGCTGTATTTCTAGAAACCAGATTGCTAGACTTGTCTTAGTGCCACCAAAATGGAGGAGCTGTAGAAAATGGTAGAGCTCTGGCTAACTGGCTAGAGAGAATTAGGGAAGTCATCCAAACAAGGCTTGCCCCTCTCCCATCCCTATATGGGGTTTCCAGTTTGGCATGGCTGTAGAGGCATGATGGAAGCTGCCTTTTTGCAATGCTAAATGTAATGGCATTGTAGTGAAGCAAAGGACATTACACGGTAGCAAGGTCATCTTGGTTGGCCATTTTGGTTCCAGATGGTGCCTCACAGCATCAGGCCTCTGCTATTTGAATGATCAGGGCATCTTCTGCTGTACCAGACCTCTGTGATCACATCAGCAGCCAGCCCTCTTGCCGATTGTCTCTTGATTTTTCCCAAGCTTGCCTAGATGGCTTCAGACCTTCAGCGAGCTCAGGGCAGAGAGTTCCTGCTCATTCAATGAGACCTGTCTTTGTTTTGATGTCTTTCCCTCCATGAACTAAAGTTCCCGGGTAGAAACCCACCCTACATCGAACATTTTCCAGAATCTGGTCGACTGATTAGAATTATCAATGAAGCCTGGCATGGTGGCCCATACTTTAAACCCCGGGCACTCAGAAGGCAGAGGTAGGCAGATCTCTGTGTGTTTCAGAATAGACTGGTTTACAGCAGTGTGTTTCAGCCCAGCTAGGGTCACAAAGTGGGATCATGTCTCAAAATAAACAGAACTTTAGTGATGATGAAGTTGGAATGTTGCAGGTTCGGAATCTAATTATCTCGGGCTGTCGTAACCCCTCAGTGTTAGTTCTTGCTTTTATAATTTTTTAAAAAAATGCTGCAAGATCTCCAGCAGCAGTAGGCAGCAGAAATGCTATAGGTCCCAAATGGTGGTAGTAGGCCATGTGGAGGCAGACAGCGGGCCCTGTGAGCAGCCAGTCCCAGGCAGAGACGGCTGCTAGTCCCAGAGCGGTGGCCTGAACAGTGGTGGCAGGCCATATGGCGGCAGGCAGCAGGCTCTGGGAGCAGCCAGAGATGGCTGCCGGTCCTCGAGCAGTGGCTGGTCCCAGGCAGGGAGACACATGGCAGGCGGGCAGGAGACAGAGACATGGATAGACGTGACTTGCAGAGTGAGGTTGAATATTTATTCAGGGGGTTGTGAGGGGAAAGGGTGAAGGGGACACACACACACACACACACAGAGAGAGAGAGAGAGAGAGAGAGAGAGAGAGAGAAGAGGAGAAAGAGAGAGACAGAGAAGGGGGGAAGTGGAGAAGTGGGGAGAGAGGTAGAAGCGAAGCTGCCTCTCTGAGAGGAAGATGGAAAAGAGAGCGAGCTCAGGCTGGAAACTGAAGATCAGCCTGCCTCAGCGGATGGGGGAGAGAGTGGGCGTGACTTGTCTCTTAAAGATACAGAAAACCATAACACCTGCCATGGCAGCATTTATGTCATCCAGGTACATCGTCCGCCACGGTGCTTTTCTGCCATCAGCCATGTGACATGCCTGCCCCTTAAAAGTGCGTGCCACAGTTCTTTCTTGCTTTTCTTGTTTCTTGGCTCTCTTCTTGCCTGTTCTCTCTCTCTGTCTGTCACCTGTCTGCCTCTCTCATGTCCCCACTCTGAGATGGCCTTTAGCTCTTTCATTCTCCTCCTCTCTCCTCCTCCAATAAACCTCCTACACTAGATCTATTGCACCTTAGGGGCATGCCTTGACAGAGGCCACTGAAAGGTGCCCACTTCAGCTTTTTTATAATCCTCTCACTAGGTAGCCCTTTACTGTCACCTCTGTAAGGACTAAGATCCTTCTGAGTAGTAGGTCAATCCTTTTGGATTTAGGAACAGACCCTGTCCTGTACTCTTTGTCAACTTGACAGGTCATCTGAGAGCAAGGCCTCCATGCACGTCTGTCAGGGATTGTCTTGACTATCAATCGATGTGGGAGGGACTAGCCACTGTCGTCTTGGGTTGTTTAAGAAAGCTAGCTAAGTATAAACCTTTAAACAAGCAAGCATGTCAAAGATAGAGCCAGGAAGCGAGCCAGCAGTGGGTGTTCTGCCATGCTTCCTACCTCGAGCTTCTGTTGTGACTTCCCTCAATGACAGATTGTAAGCAGGAGCCGATAGTCAAATAAACCCTTTCCCTGACGTTGTTTTCAGTCAGCGTGTTTTATCTCAGCCACAAAAACTAGAACAGACTCTTAGCTTTCACAAATTCAGAAGCCACGAACGACATCAGATAGTGCCCGTGACCTATAAAAGAGATTTCTCTGCTTTGCTCCAGCCAGCCCGCCTGATTTCCACTCCCATGTATTTGAAAAGCATCTTAATCCATGCTATTCTTCATCCTATTATCATATAATTTTTTTATGAAACTGATACCACATATTTGGGGTAACCTGAATCTGTGTCCCCAGGACACGATCACTTATGTTTGGCTCCAGAATAAACTATCTCTTACTCATTTTGAGATGCTAGCTGTGTGTTTTAACATTGCCACAGTTTTTGTTCTCCAAGTGGTGTGGAATAATAAACTCGAACTTGTGTGTGCGTTTAAACTACAAGCTAACTTCTCCCTGTCTAGCTTCTGCCCTCCTCCATGCACCTCCTATTTTAATGAGCACCTATTGTATGTCAGGTGTTGTTAGAGGCATCCTGCCAGCAACCACAGCCTGGTAGCATCCCTACAAAGAACACTGAATGCAGTGCTTGCAATTAGACCTTCCTTCCCATTCTTCCTCAAGAAGATGATACTTTCAGAGCTGGGGCATGAGGAGCCTGGAGGCTCATATGCACGGCACAGATGAAGTCTTGGACATTTAGTATCTCAGCCATGAAGACCATGACTGAGTTAGTTCTGTCATTCAATCTAATTGAGAGAATTGGTCTCCATATATAAAAAATACTTAACCATTTGTGTGTCTATACCCTTGTGAGTGCTTAGGCATATGGGGGTGTATACTTGTGTTCAGATGCCAGTGGATGGTGTATGTGTGTGTACATGTGTATGTGTGTGTGTGCATACGTGTGAGTAGGGCAGAGGACAGACTTGGGTGTTACCTTCAGGAATGTTATGTAATTCCTTTCTGAGAGGATCTTTCCTTGGCCTAGAGGCTACTCATCATGTCAGTCTGTCTGGTCATCTGGCGTTAAACCAGAAGGCCTCTCCCTCCTCCAGCTCCCCATTGCTGGAATTACAAGTGTGTGTGATAACCTCTGGCATTTTTACACGGACTCTGGGATCAAACTCAGGTCCTCATGTCTGTAAGGTGAGCACCTGACTGACGGAAACTTATCATATGCCCAGTTCTCTGTCTTTTCCCTGCTGTCTGACAGTGGGCGGTCCGCCAGTTTTTGTGTTCATGAATAAATCTGCAGTGTGGCTAGTCTGTGCCTTTTTACTTGTTTGATCTCGGGGAATACTCACCTATCAGTCAGGATTCCAATTGTAATGAAATTAAAGAAAATAATGCATAGGGATCACAAAAATGTTTCCCTATGTAAATAAATAAGGGAGGAAGGAAAGAGGAAGGAAAGGAAGATGGAAGGGAGGAGGGAGGAAGAGGGAAGGGAGAGGGAGGAAGAAGGAGGGGAAGAGGAAGAATAAAGGAAGAGAAAGGAGGAAGTTAAGAAAGGAAATAAGAATGAAGGAAGGGAAGAAGGCAGAGGAAGAAACTTAGAGAAAGGAGGATGAGGAAGAAGAGATGGAGGAAGGAAAGAAAAGGAAGGAAGAAAGGAAGGATGAAGGTAAAGAATGTAAGCAAAAATAAGAATGGGAGGAACAAAAAGGGAAGGAACAGGAATGAAGGGAAGGAGGGGTGGGGGCAAGGAGAGGGAGGAAAAGATTCCACTTACGGAAGCACAGCCACCGCAATATGGGCGATTCGGGAGCTTGACATGACATTCCTTGGTTCAATTGGTCAGATCCTCAAGTTGTTGAAGGGCCCGGTGACCTTTCTGGTTAGATCTGTAAATCTTCCTCTTAGAGGCTTCAAATATTTTGGGGAAATATTTATAAACACATTATAAGATGCTTGAGGGAATTCAACTGAGTTTGTAAACAGGATTAATCATATGGAAATTTAATCTGAGAATCCCGTGAGAGAAAATGCACACTTAATGACTAAATATGCTAAATTAATTTTAAATTAATAAAATTACAAATAAAAAATGTTGTTGTTTCGAAGCAGAGGACAGGACACTTCCCTCTCCTCCCCTCTTTCTTCCCTCCAATTATTCTTCCTCACTCTCCTTCCCTCTCCATTTCTTTCTTTTCTTAGAAACAGTTTTTGGAATAGAGGTGCAGTGTGCTGTGTGCTTGCACCCTCTTATTCACGTATTAAAATCCTTCCGAAACAGTGATGTTCTTAAGAACTGGGGCCTTTGGATGGCGTTCTAAGAGGATCAAACCGAGGGCAGCAGAAACTGGCGCCAGCCAGGTTGCCTGCAGAGCTGAGAAATGAAACCTTGAGGCTGAGAGATGGCTCTGTCAGCAGAGGTGCTCGCCCTCCAAGTGTGAGAACTTGGGTTCAGTCCCCCAGAACCTACACAGATCTGGATGCTATAGGGAGGGTCTGAAATCTCGGTGCTCTAACAATGAGAGGGGAGGTGAGACAGGAAACTCAAGGGGTAGCTAGCCTGGCACACGTAACAGGGAGCAACAGACCCCGTCTCAGACGGAGTGGAAGGTGGGGGTGAGAGCTGAGGTGGTCCTCTGACCTCCATCCCAGCGTGCTGTGGCGTGGGCACAGCCAGTCATCCTCTTAGGCACGAGAGGTGGTGGGGTAGGGAGATGGCTCAGTTGCTAAAGTGCTTGTAATCCCACTGCCAGAGAGAGGGGAGACAGAAGAAACCCTGAGGTTTGCTGTTCAGTAGCCGACCTCTAATCCAAGTCCCAGTGAGAGATCCTTTCTCAGAAAAACAAGGCCTGTTCATGTGTGCATGTAGAGGGAGAGAGAGAGAGAGAGAGAGAGAGAGAGAGAGAGAGAGAGAGAGGAAGTTGGGGGGGAGTGAGGGGAAGGGGGTGTTTCTGGTTGAGACCTCTTAGTCTGAGAGCCAAACAGATTAGTAGGTCAAAGCTGGAGAGGAGAAGGTGCCTGTGTGACTATTGCCTTAAAGAGAGTAACCAATAGGAATGAATAGGTGGTTCAGTGGTTAAGAGTGCTCGCTGCTCTTGTCGAGGACCCGAGTTTGGTTCCCAGCACCCACCCAAGGCAGCCCACAACCACCTGTAACTCCAGCTCCCGCAGATCTGTTGCCCTCTTCTGGCCTCTGTGGGCACCCACACAGATGCACACCCACACACACATAGACACATACATAGACATAAATAAAATAATACAAATGAGTCTTTAAAAAAGAGAGAGAGAGAAAGAGAGCCAACTAACATCGTAACCTGCTTCCAAGTGAAGATGACAAGCCTCCAGACTTGCCCAGGTTCCAGATGCTTCTAAACGGTAGAGGCAGAAAGGGCTCCAGTTTCTGATCTCCCTGGCTCGGTTTATTTTCCCTGTGCAGCCGCCAGCTCCTAAGCAGGGCCAGAACGTGGACTGCACTTGGCCTGGACTCACATGCGCATATTTTAGAGGCATCGTACAATCTTGGCTTCTCCTGTGGTAGGGAAAATTCTATTTATTTGAGCACAGAGAACTGGACACCACCAGATTTGGTAAAACTACTGCCTGTTCTATGCTGGCTAGGGGTCAGCTGGAGTTGAGATGAGTTGGGAAAGTGCTGGCTGTGGAGCCAAGAGATTCAACATGGATACAGGCCGATGGCATTTTCTCTCTCTTCGAATTTACAGCGAGATGCCCTCCTCTGGAATATTTACTGTGATGAAATCCTCTGTAAAGAAGAAATCCTGCCCTGTGCATCATTGCAGATGGCAGAATGAGACTCAGAAGTGGTGGATCTAGAAACCAGTCTTTGTGGAGGGGCCGTTGCTGTGAAGGGGTGTGCAACAGCTGGGGTGATTCTGATAGTTGCCCAGGAAAGGGGAGATAGCTCAGCTGGTACAGTGCTTTCTGAGCAAGGAGGAGGACCTGAGTCTGTCTGGTAAAAGTCAGGGACCCTTGTAAACTGACCTCATCAACATCTTGGTAAAAGTCAGCCCTGGGGGTTGGTACCAGAGAGTTAAGTTGGTCTCAGCAGTTAAGAGCACGGGCTGCTCTTCCAGAGGCCCTGGGTTCAATTCCCAGCACCCACATGGTGGCTCACACCCATCTGGAACTTAGTCCCAGAGGATTTTGCACCTTCACACTAACATACATGCAGGCAAAACACAAATGCACATAAAAATAATACATTAAAGAAAATGTCAGGTATGGGGTCGCATGACTGAAATCCCAGTGCTAAGGCAGGAATGAAGAAAGGAGGCTTCCTTCTGGGGGCTTGTTGGTGAGCTCCAGGTTCAGTGAGAGATCTACCTTAAAAATAAGGTGGAGAGTGAGTGAGAGACGCCCGAGGTTGACCCCTGGCTTCCATATGCAGGCCCCCCCCCACACACACTCACACACACACTCACTCACTAATAACAACCACCATAATCATAACTGAACACTTGTGGGTTCCATCCTCAGAGATGTTGATGAGGTCAGTTTACAGGAGTCTTCTAGGCATCCAAAAATTATTATAGGTCAAAAATTGAGGCTCACAGGGCTGGGAAAGTAGCTTAGGGGCAAGAGATCTTGCTGTATGTTTGAGGACCTGGGTCTGAATCTCAGCACTCATATAAAAAACTGGCATATTAGTTTGTGCCTGTTATCTCAGTGAAGTGTGTATGTGTGTGTATATGTGCATGTGTGTGCATGTGGGGGGTATAGGAAGATTTAAGAAGTTTTTGTTGATTGTCAGCCTAGTTCCAGATTTGATGAGACCCTGACTCAAAGGGATGAGGTAGAATGAGAGAGCAGGACCCCCAAATGCCCTCCTGTATTATACATTGCTCATACTCATGTGTATACATCACCCACACAGACATACACCCAACAAGGGTCACCGTGGTCAGCTCTTGCCGGTGACAATAGCCCTTTAGTGGCTTTAATATCCCTTGAGGGTCCTCACGGCCTCCTGGCTTGCTAACATCTGCAGAGCAGGAAACCTGTCCCTCCACCTTATGTGGGGACAGTGATGTCACTGAGCCCAGCACACTGCTTGCCTGCTTGGTTTCCACTGGGCTCTGCCTCATTAAGGGTTAGGAGTTACATTCCATTTTCACATGCTGGCATAGAGTTCGTGAATTTGAGGAGCTGAATGTTTCCCTCGGTGCTGTTAAAAGCCTTTCACCTAAGTCTTTCCAAGTGTCTCCCTGCTACATGTCACATCTGGGCTGCGTTCCACAAGTCACCCCCCCTTAGTACCTTCAATTCCCATTCACCGGCTGGCTCCCTCTGAGGGGGCTGGCTCCAGGTGTGCACACCAAGTCTCCCCTCTTTCTTGTTTTACCTGCTGACTGTAAGAAGGAGAAGGATCAGGACTTAGACGCTTGCTCTGTGATGACAGTGGAATCTTTCCAGATGCTGAGTCTATAATCCCTTTGGTTCTGTTGCGCTTGCCAAGCAAGAGGATAACAAGTGTGTGCCGCGGAACAGAACAGCGCATAAGACAAAAGCAGAACAGGGTGGTGATTCTGTTAGGCTGGATTCCAGGAGAAACGAACGCGGCACCATTAGCACGCGTGCTGGGACACTCTCCCCACCCTTTGTGTATATGGAGAAAGAATTCTGTACAAGATTGGCACAAATCAAGCCACACAAAACCCCATCCCAGATGGTGAGGGGCTCATGATGTCCTAGCTCCAGCTGAGGAGCTATTGGCAACTGATGGCCGCGGTGGGAGGGAGAGTCAGTGTTGTTTAGGGACACGGCCCCTGAGAGGCCATCTGTATTAACCAGGGTTCAGGGTTCTCTAGAGGAACAAAGCGGATAGAATGAACATATATACACATGTATATAGATTTTATCAGAATGACTTACAGGTTGTGGCCTAGCCAGTCCAACAGTGATTCTCTACCAACAGAAAGTCCAATAATCCAGTAGCTGTTTAGTCTGTGAGGTTGGGTACCTTAGCTGGTCTTCAGTGTATACTAGAATTCCAAAAAAGAAGGCTCTGATGGCAGTGCAGGAACGGACTTGCTGTCAAGGGAGGGCAAGCCGGCGAAGAACAAGAACTTCTTTCTTCTGTGTCCTTTAAATGGGCTGCCAGCAGAAGCTGTGGTCCTGATTATATGGATCTTCCTATCTCCAAAGGTCTAGGTTTAGTGTGGGCTTTCCCACTTCCAGTGGTTAAGAAAAATGCCAGCACCCAGCATTGTGTCATAGGCATGCCATTAATTCCCCCACTTAGAAGGCAGAGGCAGGTGGATCTTTACAAGTTTGAGGCCAGCCTGGTCTACATAGTGAGTTCCAAGTTCGCTGGGGCTACTTAGAGAAACCCGTCTTTAAAAACACAGAAAACAAAACTAAAAGATTCCCTCACAGGTGTACCCAGCCGCTTGGATTTTAGTTAATTCCAGACGTAGTCAGGTTGGCTAGAATAGTTGTCACACCATCCCTGCTCCTGCACAAGGTCCTGTCCTCATCCACATATTGGTAAACTTAAGTGGATTCAGTGGACTCTCAAAAGGAACACAGGAAATGGTGATGGGGTTGAGGAGGAATTAGAGGGGCAGATATGGGGGTGGGCTTGAACAAAACATGTTATGCCTGTGTGTGATCTCAAATAACAAAATAATTTTGACTGGAAAAAAGGGAGGAGAAAGGCAAGAATAACTTGATCGATGAATCTATAAATGAAATTTCTCTGTTTCTGATTTTAATGAAAATTCCATTTTTCTTTCTTTCTTTCTTTCTTTCTTTCTTTTTTTTTTTTTTTTGTGAAAGGCTTGCACTTAGCCCATGCTGGCCTTGAACTCACCAGCTGAGGATAACTGAGTGCTGGAATCAGAGGTGTGCACCACTACACCTGATTGACATATCCTGGGTATGGAACCCCAGGGCTTCATGTACGCTAGGCAAACACTCTACCCACTGAGCCACATCCCGAGCCCCAAATTTTCGCTCAGTGAACAAAGTCTCTGGTGGGGAAAATAATTTTGCAATGCTCTTTCTTCTGTCTTTCTCCATTCTTGGTGCTGGCTTATTTTTTTTCTCTTTCTTTCTTTCTTTCTTTCTTTCTTTCTTTCTTTCTTTCTTTCTTTCTTTCTTTCTTTCTTTCTTTTTGAGACAGGGTTTCTCTGTAGCTTTGGAGTCTGTCCTAGAAGAAGCTTTATGTAGGCTAGGCTGGCCTCGAACTCACAGAGATCTGCCTGCCTCTACATCCCGAGTGCTGGGATTAAAGGTGTGCGTCACCCGGCCCAGCAGTGCTGGCTTCTTTAAGGATGCCTTTCTCAGTGGTTGGAGGTAGGCAGGGACTGTGGCTCAACACACAGAAGGCATATGCTCTACTGTTGAACTGTATCCCCAGCACTTAAGTTCCTGAGCCAGAGTCTTACCTTGTCACCCAGGCTGTCTTTGGACTCTTCATTTTCCCATGTCTACTTCCTGAGTTCTGAGACCACAGGTATGACTCACCTCATCTGGCTTCTGGATGTCTTGATGGGTCTGTGTGAGGCTTGAGCCTGTGGTTCAAACTGGAGGGGACTTAGGCTACTTCCCAGCCACTGTAGAATATCATCAGGCATTGCTGTTTAATGAAACAATTTTATTGAACTATTTTACTTCTATTTATGGTATCATCATTTTCTACATCAGAGCGATGTCATTTAACAAACTGTCTCAGGGCTGAGGATGTGGCTCAGTCAGTAGGGTACTTACCTAGGCTTCACATTATGAATTGGGTGTGGTGCATGCCCGCAGTCCCAGCCCTGCGAGGTGAAGGCAGAAAGATCAGAAGTTTAAGGCCAGCCTTGGCTACATGGTGATTTCAAGACCAGACTGGACTACAAGAGACCCCATCTCAAGTAAATAAACAAATTAACATTTTTTTTGTTGTTGTTTCTAGTTTTTACTTATACCCATATGTTGATGACAGCTATTCCTCTTGAGTATTGGTTCAGTTGTAAGAGTGTAAGAGTTATGATGTGTGTTCCTTGAAAGTATGACTTGGGGAAAATGTAACAGGATGTGGAGGGATAAATTCCTTTATAAATGATGAATACTGTAAGTTTGTAAAATAAATTACAAAAGACACCATGTCAATAAGGATATTGTTTGTGTTTGTTATGCTTTGGTTTGATGACAGTGTTGAATTGATTTTGATACCTTTGTTAATTCTTTGAGAGGATTATGGTGGGTTTAATAAATTCCACTTTTATTTAACTATTTTAAAAGGTTTACTTTATAGTCTCTCTCTCTCTCTCTCTCTCTCTCTCTCTCTCTCTCTCTCTCTCTCTCTCTCTCTCTCTCAGCGTATGAGTGCCCATGTGCATTCATGTGAATGAAAGCGCCCACAATCATCAGTAAATGCTGTGGGATCCCCTGGAGTTGGAGTTACAGACAGTTGTGTGCTTCTCGCTGTGGGTGCTAGGAATTAACCTCAGGTCCTCTGCTAGAGTTGTGCATGCGCTTAACCACCGAGCTATCTCTCTAATCCCTCAGTTCATATTTTAAACACGAAGAGATCCCCCCTTGATAGATCTTAGCCCACACCTTCAGTGAAAAAGCAACTAGCAACTTGAAGTGTTTACCCCATTAGTATTCAATTATATTTCCTAGATAAACAGCTGGAGGCCATCTCGTCAGTGACAAATGTGTTTGATTTGACTTAATCACCACCACTAGGCACATCATTTACTAACATTTGCTGTGGTACAATTCTAACAAGCAGGGCGACTCGCCCTGGTAAGGGAGAGAGAAAGAATTCAGAGAGTCAAGAGACAATGAGAGACTCAGAGGCAAGTGAGATTAGAAAGTTACCTACCCCTTGAAAAGCTACTTGCACCCAACCTGGTGGCATAGTTGCCATACCAGCTACTTGGGAAACTGAGGTGGGCTTATCTAGGTGACAGAGTGACAGTCTAGGCAATTTAGACCTTGCCTGAAATGGAAGTGAAAGGAAGGCTGTGGGTGCAACTCAGTGCTTTGTGTTTGCAGCTGGGGCATGGCTGGATTCTAGAGTACCTGCCTAGGATCCTTCTACCAGGACTGGGGGAGAGGCTTAGTTGTAGATCACCTGCCTAGAAGTCCTCGCTGAAGAGATGAGGACACAGGTCACATCCAAAGCACATGCCTAGCATATGGGAAGTTCATGCTTTAATTTTCAGTACCAAAACCCCAAACCAACCAACCAACCAACCAACCAACCAACCAACCAACCAAAACCCAAGTGAACAATGACAACAAAGGAAACACAGAAACTTTCCCTTAAAAATTTATTTTATTTATGTCTGTCTCTTCTGTATGTGTACATGTATGTCCAGTTGTTCATGGATGCCAGGAGAGGGCATCATTCCCAGAGCTGGAGTTAGAGGTGGTTGCGAGCTGCCTAATTTGTGGGCTTGAATCAAAGTGGTCCCTTGAAAGAGTGCACGCTCATAACCCCTGGCGCATCTCTTCAGACCCTAACTCCACTTCTGTTGAAACGTAACTTTGATACAGGGATGTTCACCGATCTTCAAGCTTCTGGCTCAAACAAGGATCTCAATTTGGGCATATTTACTAGCTGCCCTGGTCAGGAAAGAGACCAACAATAGGCAATCAGTCTTCCAGGTTTCTTCCGAACCCTCCTTTCTCAAAGTGACTGAGACACCTTAGGGTTTTCTTTGCATGAATTTGCAGATCTTGGCCAAGGATGATGGGAGTCCACTACATGACCGTTGACTAAGGGTTTCATGGCTCAGGTGCAAGATCTGGCCAGTGTGTCTTAGAGCCGAATAGTAACTGTACCAAGAGTGACACAAAGTGACAGAGATGAGAATGCTTTCCTCTGTGTCCTGGGAAGCTATAGTGACCCCTGACTCTTTAGCCTGGACACAGACAGATCCCCGAGTGTCCTCCCTGGTGACTCTGTGGCTCTACGGATAAAATGGATATTAAAATTCTTGAGCAGATGGAAGCACAATCAGACCTTCCTTTAGCCAATATGGTAGAGAGACATCAATTGTTTAGGACATTACAACACACACACACACACACACACACACACACACACACACACACTAACAGGAGGTGTTGACTCTAATGTCTTTATAGAGTCCTAAATGCTTCTCTGAATTAGGAGAAAAATTACCAATTCAACTCTTTTAAAATTAATTTATCTTTATGTGTATATACAACATATGTGTGTATGTGTGCCTGCACATCCATTCATGGGTGTGAATATGAGTGTAGGGTACCATGGTGACTGTGTAGAGGTCAGAGGACAGCCTTAGGTATTGGTCCTCACCTTCCACCTTGTCTGAGGTTGTGTCTCTTGCCTTTTCTTCCTACTGTGTATACCAGGCTCAATGGCCTAGGATCTTCCAGAGATGCTCTTGTCTCTGCCTTCCATCTTTCTGGAATAACCTGCACGAGTCTGGCTTTTCTTGGGTTCTAGAGATTCAAACTCAGGTCCTCATGACTGCACGCCAAGCCCTCATGCCCAGTGACCATCTCTCCAGCCCAGTTTTGCTCATCAGGCAGAGCTCTAATAAAATCCAAGCGAGAGCTATTCTCTGTGTACTCTAATTGGCTTTATTTTGTTAAATAGCTGATCTTATTTCTCCATCTACATCCAACTTATCAGAAATATGACGAGTTTGTTATTCATAAGGTGAATCATTATAATAATGATTTGATTATAGGTTGTCAAGCTAATAATTAAGATGTACTGTTTGCTAACAGAGGACTGGTTTTCGCAGAAGGACGACATGTTGTAATACTTACAAAGGAAAATATTGGCCCTCCTGTGTTTTCTCTTTGCAAATTTTGTAGTCCCATCTATCAGTGACCTTTGCATTGCTGTAACCAAATACTAGACAGAAACAAGCCAAGAGAAGAAGACTCTCTTTTGATTCGTAGGTTCAGAAAGATTCTAGTCCATCATGGCATGGAAGGTGAAGGGGTCTGGCCTGCCCATGGTGGCAGTGTGTAGCAAGGCTTACCCACAAGGCAGCAAACTAGGAAGGAAAGACTAGGGATGCATGGAAGCTTTCCTCTTCTAGCCACCCTTTAGAGCCATCAAAAGCTTCACAATAGCTCCACAAGCTACAGACCAAACAGAACAGGAGACCATAGGGCATAATCTAGATTTAAACCAAAAGAGACATCAGTTGGTGTCACACAGGCATTGTGTTCAGCCTTGGCACAGGGAGAAAGTTATGTCCTTTGCTCAGTGACATTTTTTACTCTCCAGAAAATTCTTCTGATTTTATTTACTAGTTCCTCCCATCTCCCTCCCTACCCCTTCTCTTGTCTCTCTCCATCTCTATTCCTTTTCTTCTTATGGTTTTCCATCTCTGGGCAAAATATGGTAGAAGTTGCTTTTCAAGAGTACATTTTCCAGGGCAGACAATTCAAACACAACAGTAGAGGTCATGCTAGGCAAGAATTGAGCCACATTCATGCCCCTCACGAGAGGCTTATAAGCAAGTATTCTATCACTGAGCCACACCCCAGCCCCTCACTGGGGGATTCTAGGCAGGTGCTCTACCACTGAGCCACACTCCAGCCCCTCACTGGGGGGATTCTGGGCAGGTGCTCTACAACTGAGTCATACCCCAGTCCCTCACTGGGGGGATTCTGGGCAGGTGCTCTACAACTGAGTCATACCCCAGTCCCTCACTGGGGGATCCTAGGCAGGTGCTCTACCACTGAGCCACACCCCAGCCTGCAATGGGGGATTCTAGGCAGGGGCTCTACACTGAGTCACACCCCAGCCCCTCACTGACTCCAAAGCTCTCCATCTCTGAGCTACATTTGTAGCCCTTCCTGCTGAGCAATCCTCGTCCCATTAGCTGCAGAGAGGTAGCTGTCTCTGCCTCTACCATAGGCTATTAGTCCTACTTTCTCATGGAGTTGTGAATTTATTTCATTCTGTGTTTTAAAAGAAGCATTTTAATTAAGAGTTGAGAATGGCTGCTTCAGGACCACTAAGTAGATGATATTTAAAACTAGAAGCCGAACGCAGCCTATTATGCTTAATGCTATAATTGGTGTATTTATCCCTTTCCTCCAACCCATCTTTTCCACCTAATGAACTTCTTTGCTTTCTTCTATCACAAATATTATTTCTGTTAAATGCTTTGAGCTTTTCTACTTCTATTCAAATATAATTGGAATCAAACTTTCCCCATCAGCCTAATACTGTTTTGTAATTAAGCCTATTTAACTAAATCAAATTATTTGTGTTTTCCCGGTGCTTTTGAACCTGCAGCTCTGCTTTGAACCATAGTTTTAGGATGGATTAGAGGCACCTTCTTGGACTCCCTTCTTGCTAGTCCCTACTTACTTAAATAAATGTTTTAAATTACACAGGTGTGCATACTGTGTGCATGCATGTGTAACATACATGTGGAGATCAGAGGTTAACTGAGGTAACTGGGACTCTCCTTCTACCATGTGGGCTCCAGGATTCATGCTCAGGATGTTAAGCTTGTGCCTTTGCCCATGAAGCCTTCTTGCTGGCCATGGTTCGTAGTTTTCAAACAAATTCTCAGCTGTAGACTGTCTCTGCAAAGGTCATACGAAGAGCCTAATTACAGACAGCACACGTGATGGGAGCGAGTTGCTAGTGGAGAGGTCAGAACAAGTGCAGAGGATCATCAGTCCCCAGAGCTCGCTCCAGTCCCTCTCTCCATTCCCCCAGAAGCAATAGCATGTTTGAAAACAGCAAACGGCAATCTCATCCAATCCCAGAGGCTACAGTAGAAAGCAGATCAATTCCATGTTAGCGCTGTGATGAAGGAGGACATGGAGTAAGCTGGCCAAGAGGGCGGCATGAAGAAGCCACAAAGTGGCTGAGCCACTAACTCCAAATCTCACCTACTCCCTCGCTTCCCTCTCTTTCAATTCATTATCTTTTATTTTGATATCCTGGTTACATACTTTAAAGTTTTTCTTCTCGGGACTTTTCTGAATAAAACCCTGAGATTTTCTTTCATTTGTTTGTTGAGTTTTCTCCCTGTAATTTCCTTAATTATGATTTCAAGGTTATTTATTTTTCCTATTCCTCAGGGTCCTCTATTATTCTGTCTGATAAGCTTGGTCTATTTTTACAGATATTATCTTTTCATTTTTGAAAAATGGAGAACTTTGGGCCTGAAGTGATGGCTCAGCAGTTAGGACAATTTACTGCCTTATGCAGGGCTTCCAAGTTTGGTCTTGGTGCTCATGTTGGGCAACTCATAACTATCTCTAACTCCAGCGTACCTAAGGCTCTAGTCTGGACTTCATAAGTAAGGTACACACACACACAGACACAGACACACACACACACAAACACAGACACACACACACACATACACACTCAGAGAGAGACAGAGAGAGAGATTTTTAAATTTGTCCGGGTGTTTATATGTATGTATGTTTGTGTATCATGTGCATGAAGTATCCACAAAAACCAGAAAAGGGTGTCAGAGTCCCCTTGAATTAGAGTTACAGATATTTTTGAGACTTCCATGTGGGTGCTGGGAATTGAACCAGGGTCTTTTGGAAGAGCAGCCAGTGCTTTTAACCACTGAGCCATCTCTCCAGCCCAGAGAGAGAGAGAGAGAGAAAGAAAAAGAAAGAAAGAGAGAAAAAAGAGAGAGAAAGAGAAAAAAAGAGAAAGAGAAAGAAAGACAGAAAGAGAAAGAGAAAAAGAAAGAGAAAGCGATTTTTAAGAATAGGAAGCTATTTGTTGAAATAAGTTGTTTTGCTATGAAAACCATTACAGTAATGCTTATATAAATTTATATATTATTACATACTTATATATGTATATTATACTTTGATATATTTAAATATATACACAAAATAAGCACTGTATATATTTATAAAAGTATATGTGTGTATATATATCAACCATTTTATCTTTTGTGGTTTCAGTGAACCCTCTTCAACTTTGGTCTGAAAATATTGAATGGAATATTCCAAAAACAATGCGGTTTGTAAGTTGTGTGTGGTTCTGAGCAGCATGATGAAAGTTCTGCGGTCCCACCTCCTCTCCAGCGGTGGGAATCATCCCCTATCCAGTGCATCCATGCTGTGTACACCATCCTCCTCATTATTATTCAGTTAGTAGCAATGTGATGATCATATGGGCTGTGGTAGTAGCTTGATGCAAGGCTAATGTTAATTCAATATACCCAGGGAAACAAGGAGTGACTTCCTCTAAGAAAAGGATAAAGTCTCCTACAGCTTTGTAACTGGGAGAAAATCCAGTGTTTATAGGGTTTGCTCCTTTCTACTGTTTCCATAGGATGATTTAAAAATTCCTCTTCAGCTCTCAGAAAGGATATGTCTGATCTTTATAACCAGCTCATAAACTTTTAGAGAGGATAAATAAACTCTGATACTTGCGACCCATGTATGTTCCAGGCATTCTGCCAGAGCTCTTTCCTTGTTATTGTGCTTACTTTTAGTAACAACTCTACAAGATAGGGATTGCTAACTTGAGTCCACAGGGGCCAGAATGTAGGATTTAGAAAGGTGACTCCTGGGAAACCGCTTGTCCTGTAGTGGGGGGGGGACTTGAATGTGTAATGAAGTAGGCACTAGAGCTCCACCTCAAATTGTCCATCTGGTGGTGTGGTTGCAACCTAAGGAGCATCTCACAGTGCTCGGCGTGTGTGTGTGTGTGTGTGTGTGTGTGTGTGTGTGAGAGAGAGAGAGAGAGAGAGAGAGAGAGAGAGAGAGAGAGAGAGAGAGAGAGAGAGAGAGAGAAAGAAAGAGAGAGAGAGAGTGTGTAGGCTAGAGGACAACCTTGGGTATTTTCCTCAGGTATCATCTCTCAAAGAACCTATTCTTTATTCATTTGACACATGGCCTCTCATCGTCCTGGATCTCACCAATTAGGCTAGGCCGACTGGCCAGTGAGGCCCAGGCACCTGCTTGTCTCCACTTCCCCAGTTTGAAATGACAAAGACATGACACCACCCCCGTGTTTTGCTTGTATGCATGTATGTGCACATACGTGTGGTGGTCAGAATATTATCCTATATCACTCTCCACTCTATTTTTGAGACAAGATCTCTTATTGGACCTGGAACTCACCTATTTGGCTAGACTGGCAGGCCAGCAAACCCCAGTGATCTTCCTGTCTCTATCTCTCCAGCTCTGGGATTATACCCAGGTTTCTACATGGGTCCTGGGAGCTGAGCTCACAGCCTCATACTTGCAAGGCAAACACTTCATTGACTAAACGACCTCTAGCCCCAGCAAGTGCTTTAAAATCCATGTGAGGTGCTACAGAGATGGTTTATTGGTTAAGCGGGTTCATTACTCTTATAGAGGATCCAAGTTTGGTTCCCAGGACCCACACTGGGTGACGCATGATTTCTAACTCCAGTTCCAGTGGAACTGATAAATTCTGCCCTCTGAAGATGCGTACACACACACACACACACACACACACACACACACACACACGAATGCATGCACACAGACACATAAGTAAAAATTATAAAATAATGTTGACTTAGATTTTTTGGGGGGATAGCTTTATATCTATACAAGTTCTCTCTTTGCATTTCCCCGGTCCATAGGGACAAAACGGCAGGCTGGCTGCCTGGAAGCTTTGTTAATTCCCACATGCTTTTGGTGAGTAACTGACCCTGGTACTGAGTGGGGCTTTCTGAGACAATGTAATGAATGAAGCTGGAAAAAAAAAAAAAAAAAAAAACCACCCATATATTACCAGAAAAAAACCCAAAACTTCTCAAGAAATTTGGAAGGAAAAGAGTTGTTTTCCAATCATGCCGTGTGCTCGCACTTGTAGGGACACCGCGGGAGGATAATCCTGGAGACACTTGAGAGTCAGATCCTCCCGAGCACGGCTGGCATCAATAAGACACCTAGGGCTAAAACCTCACTTCACAGCTTGATAAAAACTAAGCATAAAAGACTCCCCCTGCTTCACAGGAATGGAAATATATGCCGTTCGGAGCTGCGAGGTGTTACCTCTAGTAATGGATGACTTCCGGTTCCACCTTGCGTCTGAATAATGGTCCACAGGTTATGTTGGCAGCTATTGGTCACCGTGTCTCCCGGAGTTCACAAATGTGTGTGTTCCTGGAGTTTCAAGGTCTCCTAGTCAACACTGTCTCAGGAAGACCCCTTACCCCTGGGATACTGACTTTACATTATCTCTGAATCTAGTCAGGTGCTTTGTGGTCCCAGAACAGGGACGATGCAAACCATATTTGACCTCTGACCTTGTAATAGTTGGCCACAGGTGGGCTAGAAAGGATACAAGAGAGAAGAGGAAGTAGAAAATTTCTCCTTCCTGTGTACTTCCTATGAATCTTCTGAACACTTCTTGTGGTCCTTCTGGATATTCCCTGTAGACTTCCTGTGACCTACTATGTGTTCATTTAGACTGCATGTGTACTTCCTGTGGTTCTGTAGCATACTTCCTGTGGTCTTTCTGTGTAGAACTTGTAGACCTTCTGTGACTTCTTGTGGACCTCTTGTGTGCTTCCTGTGCTCCTCCTGTGTACTTCCTGTGTGCTTCCTACAGACTGCATTGTACTTCCTATGGACCTCACATGTGCTTCCTATGGTCCTCCTGTATCTTGTAGACTTTCTCTGTGCTTTTGGGAACCTCCTAGGACTTCCTGTGGATCTCTTTTGTCCTTCCTGTGGATATCCTGCCTATTTCCAACAGAACTCCTGTGTGTTTCCTGTGACCTCCTGTGACTTCCTATGGATTTCCTGTCTTCTTCCTTGAGCCTTATGTGGGCTCCCTATAACTTTCTTCTACTTTCTGGTCTTGCCAGAAGCACTATTTTCCCCCAGTGTGGCAGTTCAGTCTTCCTAGTGTCTAAATCCAGTTTTCAGCTTTCCCAGGGCTTGGTAGTGTCATGCCCCTTCAGCGTCACGGACATCAGACCCTCAGAGGCTGAAGTACCTACCATCCTTAAATTCCGCTTTAGTAATTCTAACTGCTTTTGTCTGTTTCCTCGGTCCTAGGTGTGATCTCTGTTTCTTTTAGCTGCTTCCCTGGGATAGCTTTATTACTTAGCAATGCTATTCTTTGTTGACAACTTAATTTTTTTTATACGTGATTACTGATTTCCAGCCAAGCTTTAATACTTTTAACAGGATGCTTTTAAAGCTTCTGATGTTTTCCCCATGCATCTGTCTGCATGCTCATGGATGTATTGTTTGTTTAATTGTGAGTGTATGCGATGACAAATGGCTCAGCGGGTAAAGGCACTTGCTGCAAAACTCAATGAGTTCAATCCCTGCAACAAATACGGCAGAAGCAGAGAAGTGACTCCCATAAGCAGTGGCATGCATTCTTATGAACACACACACACACAGAGAGAGAATAAACTATTTAAAAATTATTAATATCTGACTTTATTTTTATAAAAGTGGCAACATGTTCTCTGTGCAATCTTGTACAATTTTTTAAAGTCAGTTTTAGATATGAAGACCAAGCACATCTAATTTTCACAATGATAGGTCAGTATTTTCACAATGATAAAATACCATGGTCAAAAGCAACTTGCAAAGTAGAGATTTTATTTTGGGTTAGATTTCCAGAGATCGATCTATGTATGTATGTACGTACGTATCTATCTATCTATCATCTATCTATCTATCTATCTATCTATCTATCTATCTATCTATCTATCTATCATCTATCTATCTATCTATCTATCTATCTATCTATCTATCTATCTATAGCATTATGGTAGGGAAGGCATGGTGGGAGGAGCAGGAGCTAGCTAATCACTTTTTACGCAAGTGCGTGCGCACACACACACACACAGACAGAGGAAGCAGAGATAAAGAAAAGGAGTGGTGTCAATCTCTAAAACCTCAAAGCTCGCCTCCAGTGACTCACTTCCCCCAGCAAGGCCCTGCTTCTTGACCTTCCCAAATACCACCACCTGCTGGGGACCAAGTATTTAAATACTGTGAACGTATAGGGGGTGCTTCTCATTCAAAGCATTGCATTATTGAAGACAGTTTCCTAGTATGATAGACAACAGGTTAAGTAATATATACATTAAATTTCTCATTTATATTTCATTTCATTTATTTATTTAGTGTGTGTAATGTGTGTGGGTAAACATGCGCTCATGCTTCACGTGGAGGTCAGAAGACAACTTTCAGGAGTTGGTTCTTTCCTTCCACCATGTGGGATCCAGAGGCAGGACTCACGTCATTAGGATGGACAGCAAACGTTTTCACCAGCTAAGCCATGTTGCCAGCTCCACCTGATAAGCTTTACTTAGGAATCTAGTGCCTTCAAAATGGCTTTCATCATCTGATACCACTACAATGTATACCTACACTCACTGACTCCCCTTTATTTTATAAATCCCTAAAAGTTTTTGGTCTTCTGATGGTACCCAATCACTATTCTGGTAATATTATTGTGCTCCTCAGTACCAGTTTTCCTCAATGTCCTTGGCAGTCCTTTTTCAATACATTTTGATACAATCTTTTGCCAGTTGTGTTACTTTCAGAGAAGTCTTAAATGCTTTAGAATTTCTTCTTTTCAGTAAACTTTTCTTCTTCCTTCAAGTATAAAGTCTTATAAGAAGAATTTATGGAAAGCCTTTGCCCACGAATTATGGAAAACTGTAATAAAATGAGCAATGATTGTTGGTCACTTATCCCCCATATCATGCTAAGTGCTTCTATGTAATCTATTAACATGTAATTTAATATGACAACCTTGAGGATTGGGAAACTGGCTCAGAAATGAAGACTATATACAGCTGTCACAGAGGATCAAAGTTCAGTTCCCCATGCCCATGTCAAACACTTTGCAAACACTTTGCAAACGCTTGTTAACTCCAGCTCTAGGGGTTCTGCTGCCCTCTTCTGATCTCTGAGAGTACCTGCATTCACATGCACATACACACACATATACATAACACACAGACACAAAACATCGTTTAAATAAATCTTCAAAAACACGTTGTTAGCCGGGCGGTGGTGGCACACGCCTTTAATCCCAGCACTTGGGAGGCAGAGGCAGACGGATCTCTGTGAGTTCGAGACCAGCCTGGTCTACAAGAGCTAGTTCCAGGACAGGCTCCCAAACCACAAAGAAACCCTGTCTCGACAAAGCAAAACAAACAAACAAACAAACAAAAAACCCACGTTGTTTATTTATTACCCTCCATATCATGTTAAATGCTTCTAAATTGAATATGTAAATTAACACAACCTTAAAGCTTAGGAAATAGAGGCTTAGAGAAATTACATACCTGTACATTCAGCTAATAGGTCTCAGAGACAAAAATCAAGTATAAGTAATTAGACATCTTTGTACTAGCTTATCATGAATTTATTCATCAATACACATTCATTGAGCAGGTAAACATGTTAGCCAGCTTCCACAATGGACTTCCATAATAAATTTCCTGGTGTACACCCCAGTGTCTTCTACAGTGACTCATATGGCATTACACTATGTCATTGTCAAGGGTTTTTCTTTTTAAAAAAATATTTATTTCTATTATTTTAAATTATATTTATATAAGGTGGAGGTTGAGTGCACATGAGATCAGGTACCCGTAGAGATCAAAGACATCAGATCACCTGGGGTTAGGGTTACAGATTGTTGAGTTGCCTAATGTGGGTACTGGGAACCATCTTAGGTCTTTTGAAAGAACAGGGTGTGTTCTTAACAAATGATCTATTTCTCCAGCATCTCAAGGTTTTTTCTAAAAGACTTATTCTTATCTGTGTATGTGTTACATGGATGATGGTCCACAGATGCCTCGAGGGGGCATCAGATGTACTGGAGCTGGAGTGAGCAGCAGTGGTGAGCAATCAAAAAGCTATGTAGGGAGGAGGATTGGGGCTCTATCTTAGTGGTAGAGCACCTATCTAGACTCCTCCAGCGAAGGGCTGGGCGCATGGCTCAGTGGTAGAGCCTCTGATTAGAATTCTCCAGTGAGGGGCTGAGAGTGTGACTCCACAGTAGAGTACTTGCCAGGGACTTAAACGGTTTAACGGTTATTTTCATTACCCTATCCTTGTCCCTCTATTGCCCAAAAACGTGTTCTCTGGGATAAGCAGTGACATAATAAACAGAAGACGGGGGTAGGGGGCTGTGGAAGATTCATTAACTTAATACAAATTGTATGGAAATCTAAGAGGCTGTAAGGACCAAGTTACAACCACAGAGGCCAGAGAATGCGGACACTTGTTACAGCGTGGTCCCTCCTAGCTCTCCCGCCAGAGCTGGGGTGTCAGCAGGCTCTACCTTGCCTTCTTTGGTAGCAGGTGGGGAGGGAAGGAAATAGAAAATTGAGACTAAGCTTCTTGTTTCTTCCGGGCCCTCGTTTTCATTGAGTGTGAAGCATTTCTTTGTTGGGCTTGAAAGGGGTGCTTTTGTGAAGTCGGAAACCTGCCACCCCTCCCCCTCTGTGGGGCAGGAAGGAGCACAGGGCTCCTGGTAAAGTTAGATGTGTGGGATCCTTGCCCTCCAAGAGTGGTGTGAATGAAAGGTTGGGTGGCTGGTAATTTGGCAGCTGCAGTTGCTACTGCTGAATGAAGAGAAAGGCTGCCCGGGGCTCTGTGTACCCAGCCTTGCATATCTCTGACAGGAGGGCAAGGGGCAGAGGCCACAGTGGAAGGGTCTCTGCTCAGATTCTTGATTAGGTATCTTCTTTTCCAGTGAAAACACAAAATAAAATGTTATTTAAGTCCCAGTTCAAGTCATACTTAATTCTTTTTTTTGCATTTATTTATTTTGTGTCTATCTGTGTGGTGTGTGTGTGTGTGTGTGTGTGTGTGTGTGTGCCATGAGTGCATGTGGAGGTAAGAGGGCAACTTACTAGAGTTGGTTCTGTCCTTCCATCACGTGGGCCCTGGGTACAGAATACGGACTGCCAGACTTAGCAGCAAGCCCCTTTACCTGCTGGGCCATCTCAGCAGCCCCAGCGTAGGAGACTTTCAAATCATACTTCTGAGTTTGTCGATGAGGACAGTCCCACAGACAGATCATGACGGCTCTGATAGCCAGCGCTTGGATCTATTAGTAGGTTCAACCCTGGGATGAACTATTGGAAGGTGGTAGAACTTGTAGGCTCCTGGAAGGAACAACTGGAGGTTTTGACTTTGGAGGGTGTCTTAGTGTTCTACCGATGCAAAAAGACACCATGACCAAGGAAGCTCTTATAAAAATAAAGCATTTATGTGAGGTCTTGCTTTCAATTTCAGAGGTTTAGTCTGTTATCAACTTGGAAGCACACAGGCAGACTTGTGATGGAGAAGTAACTGAGAGCTTCATTCTGATCTCTTGGCCGAGAGGAGAAACTCTGTACTTGGCACGGGCTCTTGAAACTTCAAAGCCCACCCCTAGTGATGCACTTCCTCCAACAAGGTCACATGTCCCAATCCTTTCAAATAGTGCCACTCCCTGGTGACCAAGCATTCAAATCTATGAGCCTATGGGGGCTGTTACCATTCAAACGACCACAGAGGGTATCTTGCCTCTAGCCAACCCCAGCTTCTTTGGGGTACCTAGCCACCATAATAAGGTGAGCAGTTCTGCTCTATAAACACCCTTCCCGCACGATGTTCATCCTTGCCACTGTTCCAGAAACAAGTGCAGATCGACAAACACAGACTGTAACTCCAGACACTATGGACCAAAATAAACCGCTCTTCTTTTAGGTAATTCCTCTCTGCTATCATTCATGGCATGTAAAACTGACCTATGGAATCTTGGCAGTGACATTGTTCTAGTTTCTTTGCTGTGATAAAATATCCCAACCCAAAGCAACCGAGGCGAGAGAGGGTTGATTTCTGTTGACAAACCCAGGTTGCAGTCCATCCAAGCTGGGAAGTTAAAGAGGCAGGAACTGAAAACAGTTGGTCATGTCACACCCGCAGCCAAGAGGACAGAGGGAAGAATGCATGCTTACTTGCTCGCTTGCTTGCTTGTGCTCAATTTGATTTAGCAACTCATATAGTTTAGGACTTCCTGTCTAGGGAATGGTGCTGCCCACAGTGGACTGGTCTTCCCACATCAATTAAGATAATCCCCCACCAGATGTGCATGCGGGTCCCTTCAGGGTAGATAATCCTTCATCAAGACTCTCTTCCTGGGTGATTCTAGGTTGTGTCAATGTTACAGTTAAAACTAGCCATCACAGAGACCATCTCAGTTTTTTCTTGTACCAGCCAAGCTCACACATTGAATACAGTCTCCTGAATGTATTGTGTTTAGTCAAGGATTGGCACTTTTTTTGTCTGAAGATCAGATAGTAAATATCTCAAGCTTCCCATGAAGAATGTCAGGTACTGACTACAAATATTCATGCCCACCCAAGGGCAACCAGAGGCCACGAGTAAATGACTGGGTCCTGTTGAGAGCTCCTAACATTTTATTTACACAAAGAGATGCCAGTCCAGGTCTTCCCATAGACTGTAATTTTCTAACCCCTGGGTTAAGGCACCAAGTTCCGGGGTAGCCTCAATGACACAATAGATAACTGGGACAGCCCACTCATATGCTCCAGGCACTGTGGCCAGTGTTGAGCTATAATTGTCAAAATGACACATTCGTTGCTGCCTTCAGGGAGCTTGCAGCTGGTCCTAACTTTATGGAAAAAGAAACGAGACCCAATAACTCCTATCCAAATAACCCCAAGGCTCCAGAACAGCTGGTGAGAATTCAAAGAAATGGATAGACCTTGAAGGAATAAGCTTGAGCTGGGGTGGCAGCTCTATGTATCTGTTCTGGTTACCATGACTGTGTAATGGATCACTCCAAAACGTAGTGGTGGGAGCCAACCATTGTATTACTTTCATGAATCCTATGGGCCAGGAATTGGATAGAGATAGCTTGTCTTTGACTCATATGGTATGGGCCTTTGGCTGAGAAGAGTCATTAATTGGAACATCATTTCTCAACTGGAGACTATGGTCATCACGGTGGTACTAAGTGGACAAAACTAATTACAAAAGTCTGCATCACGTATGATGCCATTCATATGAGGTTTTCATAGCTGGGAAATCTGCTGAGGGAGTGAAGCATGTTGGGAAAAAAGACCCTGTAGGAATGGGTATAGACAATTAGAACTAGAGGGGTCATGGTTGCTTTGTGGGCCTCTCTCTCTCCTTATATTCTTCCTCCTCTTCCCTCTCTTTAGTTCTTTCACAGGGGCTCATGTATCCCAGGGTCCTCAAACTCAGCATGTAGAATAGAATAGCCACAAACTCCTGGGCCTCCTCTCTGCATCTCCCGAGTGCTAGGATTCATGCTAGGAACCAAACCCAGAGTCTCCTGCATACCGGGAAGGCACTCTGTCCACTGAACTCTAACCCCCAACCCCTGCCCAGCCTCCAGAGTTTCTTTTGAGGTACTGATGCCATTCTAGAAGTGTGATAATGGTGGTATACATTTGGGAATATACTAAAGTGTATGGCTTGTACAGTTTAAATGGAAAAATTGTATGGTATATGAAATCTATTTATTATGGATCTTTTATCTACCTATCTGCTGTTTGTATCTATCTATCTATCTATCTATCTATCTATCTATCTATCTATCTATCATCTATCTATCTATCTATCTATCTATCATCTATCTATCCATCCATCTATCTACTTGTCTATCAATATGTCTACTGCTTATTTAATGATCTAATATATTTTCTGTGTATTATCTATCTATCTATCTATCTATCTATCTATCTATCATCTATCTATCTATCATCTATCTATCCATCCATCTATCTACTTGTCTACCAATATGTCTACTGCTTATTTAATGATCTAATATATTTTCTGTGTATTATCTATCTATCTATCTATCTATCTATCTATCTATCTATCTACTTACAGTCTATCTACCTACTTATTCTTCTGTCTATCTATGACTGTTCATTAAAAGAATGATTCCCAACCCACCTAAGCCAGTTACACAGTCAAGGCAGAGAAAAGTTAATTTTAATCCTTACCCTAAAGAATAAACTAGAAGGTGTGCCTCTCATAGGGAAAGTCCAATGCATGTGTATGGGGCTACCGTGATGTTTCAGTTATGTCAGAGCCATTTAGTAAGTAGGCAGCATACCAGAATAAAAGCAAGTCAAGCTCACCCAGCTTACTCACCAGTGACCCGAAACAGTTCATCTTTGTCCTACTTGCTGTCCATCTACAAAATGTAGGTCAGCCGAGGTGCATTGATTCAGGCATATTGCATTCAGAAATGAGAGGCTTAGGGGTTGGAGGAGACAGCTCAGTTGGTAAATGACTTGCCTTGCAAACATAAAGACTTGATTTCTGTTCCCAGAACCCACATCAAAAAGCCAGCCGTGGTGGTGCTTGTAATCCCAGCACCGGGAAGGCAGAGACAGGCAGATTCCTGGAGCTCTCTGTCCAGCCAGTCTAGGCTACTTGGTAAATTTCACATTAGTGAGAGATCCTGCCTTATAAAAAAAAGATGGGGGATTCTCAAGGAACAAGGTTAGAGGTTGTTTTCTGACCTCACACGCACACACATACATGTGTATCTGCACGTGTGTGTGTGCGTGCGCGCGGGCGCATACGCCCGCACGTTGCCTGGTTCAGTTTCTGGGATTTTGGAAGTCTTGGTTTCTAGAGGGATGTTTATGAGGTGCCATTCGAGTTTCTCACATTAAGAGAATTGGAGCCATCTGTTTCTGCTGTCTTGCTGTAGTCTCTTGGGACAGAAGACGAGTAAGGGTCCGCATACTTCCTTCTCCTTTCACGTGCTTTGCTCTTTGTGAAGTGTCGTATGCAAATCCCACACCTGACCCTGCTCTCTGCAGGGCTGTGGGTCTTACAGTGAGCAGAGATTTCACTCCTATTCCTATGACACCATGGACACTTTAGAGGAAAGCATGAAAGGGAGATGTCAGAGTCGATGGCTGATGCTCTCTCCTTCCGGTTTCTAACATCAGCATCAATGTTATGGAGCCTTCGATAGTTTGGAGACCACGCTGCTCATTCATCTCTTATTTGCATATGGACAGAGCGCAGAGAACAAATTTGCACAACATGCATTGCGCTTCGGCTCCTTAAATTTTGGAATTCAGATGATCAGAATCCAATTCAGTGCTGGTATCCTGCAATCTCTTGGTGTGTTTCCCAGGTTTGAACAAGCAAGATCACATGAGTGACGTCTAGTGAAAAGAATGTCGAGTCTGTAATCAAGAATCTGGGGTGCTGGATTGCCCTCAGTCACAGGTGGAAATCTCAGAATACTGATGACCTCACCCATAACCTCACTTTTCCTGTTTCTAAAATGGGTGGGTGGGCATTGCTTCTGTAATAAAACACAGGAAATATCATGTAAAGTACTGTAAATGACAAAAGCAAGACAAAACAGGGACTTTTAATAGCCCAAACAGATAATGGACAACCAAATTCAAAATATTAGTAACAACTTATGGAGCAGAAATGTAAGAGTCAATATATTAAGAAATCTGTATACTTAGGAGTTAATGTATAATTTCCTTTAAAGAAGGAAAATTTGTTTATTTTTAATATTAACAATGTTTAGGTGAAAAGATTCACTCTTTTGTTCATATGGCTGCTCATGGTTCTGTGTGTATGTGTGTGTGTGTGTGTTGATAAGTGCACACGTGTGTGCTGTGCCTGTGAACTGTGACATTTTATCCTTTTGAGGCAGAGTGTCTTCCTGAACCTGGTACTCCCCCACCCCACTTTTAAAGAATGAACTAGCAAATGCCTCTATCCTTTCTTCTCCCACAATTCTGGGGTTACAAGGGTATATGCGACTATGACCAAATTGACTTTTGCTTGCCAGGGATCTGAACTCAGGTCCTCACAGTTGCATTCCAAATCACCGATCCTTCTACCTACCCAGCCTTGTTCACGATTCTCGTGTCTCTAGGTGCAATGACAAAAATGATGTAATTGATGTAGGGGGTACTATTTTGTCCTCATGGGCGGCCTTTCCTGAAAGGAATTGGATGGCGCATTTGCTTCTGTCTTACTGAGGCTAATTCTAGAAGGAAAAAACTAGAATTTTCTCCCCGAGCCTGTCATTCGTCACAGTTTCTCTCTCCAAAGGAGAAGAATGGAAACGTGTTACCAAACAGGAACCACGGCTTGTTGAGAAAGATGTATCACTGGCGATGAATCAAGTCTGGGACCCCAATGGCACCCTAAATCATCAGAGCTGCCTGTCAGGGACACCCCATAGGAGATTACAGACTTGGCACTACCCATCCATCTCAACCAGGGTCCTCTGCAGGGCTTATGTGACAAGTAATATTTTGGGCTAAGAAACCCTGGAGTTCTTATCAAAAGCTCCTCAGATGAATTAGCTAGGAAGCAAACCACCCCAGGACTTTCCCTGGAGCTGAGTGACTTTTGATATGTACCAGAAATGATATCTGCATCAATCTCTTTGCAATTCCATCCTAGCTGTGATGTGGGATTCCCCTCTGTGTGCTATGAATATGTTTTATTACCATTAGTTATTAAAGAAGCTGTTTTGGCCAATGACTTAGTAAAGCCAGGCAGGAAATCCAAACAGAGAAATAGACAGAAAGTAGGCAGCATCAGGGAGACGCCACGTAGCTGCCAAAGGAGAAAGATGCCAGCCTCCAGCCAGAACCTTACCGGTAGGCCACAGCCTCGTGATGATTCACAGATTAATAGAAATGGGTTAATTTAAGATACAAGAGTTGGCTAGAAATATGCATAAGCTATTGGCCAAATGATGTTGTAATTAATATAGTTTCTGTGTGATTATTCATGTCCCAGTGGCTGAAAAATGAGCAAGCAGTCTCTGCCTACACAACTGGGGTGGTAATATGGCTGAGTGGTTAGGAACCCTTATTGCTCTTCCAGAGGACCAGAATTTGGTTTTCAGGACTCCCAATGAATGGCTCACAATCCCTCGTAGCTCCAGGTGATCTGATGCTCTTTTCTGGCACTGCACTCATGTTGGGTACATACCCAACACCCCCCACACATATATAACTAAAAAATAAAAATAAATCTTAAAAAAATAGAAGTGATATTCCATATAAAAAAAAGGGAGTGCCAGGTTCAGGTTTTTATATTAATGCTATAGCGTTAAATTATAACCCTACCTCACAAATATCTCCACCAAAACAGCAGGTAGGGTAACCAGTTTCTCCTCCCTGTTTTATAGACTCACTGCTGGGCATCGGTACCTGGGAAATACTATACTCCTTGGTGAGGTTTTACAGTGGAACTTTCCGGAATTGCCTGGTTTTCCCTCTGCTGGTCCCACTGAATTCAGTGATTGTTTTAAATTGGCATTCATTGTCACCCGGCACCCCTTGTCCAATCACCTCCTGAGTGCCAGCCTCTCTGCTCCCTTCCTTCCACAGTCAGCTTCACAAGCTCAGTTTAAACGTGTGATTGTCATTCATCTCATGCCGGCGTCTGAAGATAGCACCCAGCCAATGGGTTGAAAGAGTGGTGATGCTAGGCAGAGAATGGGCTATTTTCAAAACAAACCCACTGAATTTAGTCAAGCAGGCAAGCAGTTGCTAACTGTTTGGTTGTGATCCAACAGTTGGAAGGGTTGATGCCATTCAAAACCATCTGTGTATATAGACACAGCGTCAGTGTCTATAAACCGACATCCTTAGGATTACTCCTCTGTATCAGCACATTAATACTTTTCTGTTAGCTTTTTTTCATGCGTGATAGCATCTTTCATTAGGGAATTAATTTACCCTAATTCATTTTAAAGCATAGTGTTTCTTTGCTTTAAATTTGATTCCACTTACAAAAGCAATATATGTTAGGCCGAGGAGGAGGCTTAGCCGGTTATGCACTTGCTGCATAGGGAAGAGAACTGGAGTTCAGGTCCCAGAACCAATAGAAAAGCTGAATGGGAGTGGCAGGCAGCCTGTGCGCAGTCCAAGAGCATGGGAGGCCGAGATGGGCTCCTCGGAGCAAGCTGACCATCTAGAGAAGCAGAAATGGGGAGCTCTAGGTTCAGTGAGAGACACTACGTAAGTTGGAGAGAGATAGAGGAAGACATCTTATGTCAATCTTAGACCTCCACACATGTATACATACATGTGTATATATCCCCCATACATAAGTGCCCACAGACACACACACCCACACATGCACACATACACACACACACTACAAAACAAAGCAAATACAGAAGGATATGTTCTTCTAGCATGATAGAACTATAAAGACACTAGTAAATTCAGGGTATGTGTTATAGTATATGTGTGTGTATGTATTCATGTGTATACACATGTATGCATATACATGTAGAGACCAGAAATGGATGTTTGATGTCTTCCTCAATTACTCCCCACTGTATTTTTTGTTGTTGTTTTTTTTTTTTTTTTTTTTTTTTTGGTTTTTCGAGACAAGGTTTCTCTGTGGTTTTGGAGCCTGTCCTGGAACTAGCTCTTGTAGACCAGGCTGGTCTCGAACTCACAGAGATCCGCCTGCCTCTGCCTCCCGAGTGCTGGGATTAAAGGCTTGCGCCACCACCGCCTGGCCCCACTGTATTTTTTGAGACAGGATTTATCACGGAATCTTGAACTCAGTGATTCAGCTAGACTGGCTGGCCAGTGAGCTCCAACAACCCAACCATCTCTACCTTCCAGAGCTGGGACTACAGAGGCACCCTGACATGTGGAACTTTAAATGTGGGTGGTAAGGATCAACACTCAGGCCTGCATGCTTAGACAGCAAGTACTTTGCTGGCTAAGCCATTTCCTCAGCCCTGTAGTTTGAATGTTCATGTCTTTCTGGCATGCAAAGTAGTCGTAGGATTTGTAGTGAACAGTAGTTCTTCCTGCTCTTCCACAGCTGCTTTCTCCTGAGTCTCCATCTTCTTCCATAGTCTTTGGAGACACTCACTATCTAACGCCGGGAGTGTGGATTTCAGAAGCTAAGCACTGCAAGGTTGGAGACAGCATGATCCCTCCCTCTTCCCATCACTTAGTTATAAACATGTGAATCTCAACCATGGGAAAATATCCTGGGTAAAGAAAGGAAATATCACACCAAGGATATAATGTTTGGCCAAATTTCCAGTCAGCCTTTGAAAGGCATTCTTGAGCCAAGCCCAAAACCTAACACAATGTCTGTCTGCAAGAGCTCATCTTCCTGTCAAAACATTTTGAGGCTCTACAGTAGTTCAAATAAGAATGATTCTCATAGGCTTGTGTATTTGAATATTTGGTCCCCAGTTGGTGGAACTGTTTGGGAAGGATTGGGAGGTGTGGCTTCATTGGAGGAGGTATATCAATGGGGCTGGCCTTGAAGTTTCAAAAGCCCAGGGCATTTCCAGTTAACTCTCACTCCACTTTCTCTGCCTTGTGCCTGTGGATCAGTATGTAAGTTCTCAGCTATGTCTGCCTGCCTGCTGTGAAGCTCCCCACCATGCTGACCAGGGACTCCAACCCTCTGGAACTGTGAATCCCATCAAACTCTGTCTTTTGTAAGTTTCTTTGGTCATGACATCTCTTTACAATATAAAAGTAACTAAGACAGGCTCCAGACGTTTACAGGCTCTACCTGTAAACCTGCCTTGGGAAATCCTAAAGAAAGGTTCAGGTGAGGAAAGTGTGTAGAGAAAGGACTATTCTGATTTTTGCCATTATGGGCTTTAGTAGTCTGCAGAAACGATTGATTTAATGAATCCATTTCAAGACTTTGAGAGCTCAGATATCAAGAGGCCATTTTCTGATTTTGCTGATTGATTTTATCACTCTGCCTAAGACTTGCCACAGTGGGCACTTTTAATTTTTTCTTCGAATGTATATATGTTGTGCATACATTTGTGTGTGTTCACATGTGTGTTAGTGCAACAGAGTCAACATCAAGTGTCTTTCCTGATAATTCTTCACCCTTTTTGTTGAGGTGTGGCATCTCACTCAACTCTGAGTACTACAGTCCCAGCTAGTCTAGCCACTTCACCCCAGGGACCACTTTGTCTACCTCCTTCATGCTGGGCTTACAAACAGCCACCTCATCTGCTCTTCTTTTATGTGCATTCTGGGCCTTCACACTTGTACATCAAGCACATTGACCACAGGGCCATAGCCTTAGCCTATACTTTTTTCTTTTTCTTTTCTTTTTTTTGAGACGGGGTCTTGATATTCAGCTCAGGCTGTCCTGGAAGGTATCATCTCCCTGTCTCAGCTTCCCGAATGCTTGGGTCACATAATAAGCCACCATGCCTTGCTCTGGACATCTGATTCTTACCTCTATTTCTCAGAGTGCAGTCTATTCCAGAACTATGTCATCTCCAGATGCTTCAGTGACTATTATACTTCCTCCCATGCCACGGTCTGCTGGAGGAGACGGAAAATACCTCTAGCCTCCCCACAGCTAGTGTTGGATCCTAAACATTCTAAGTTTTTTTCTTGTCTTGGAGTACCCCAGTGAGTGTGAGCATAGACCCTTCTTAATAACTGTTGAGTATTTTTTAAAGTATCTATTTATTTTTGTGTGTGGGTTGGAAAGACAGAGTGCATATACTATGACTCAAGTGTGGTGGTCAGAGGACAACTTGTGGGAATCAGTTCTACCCTTCCACCATATGTGTTCTAGAGCTTAAACCCAGGTGGTCTTCCTCAGCAGCCCTTTACCCATTGAGACTTCTCAACTGCCCTTAGTTGACATTTCTTGACACAGTAGTAGTCATGGCCATTGACCTTAATCTTATTGTTTGCTCCATGGGTACCTACACTACTTTGTTAGGCGTGACTTTGATGGTTGGTAATGTTTGACTGTGTTCCCTTTTATTAGTGCCTTTGCTCATTACTGTGACAAAATATCTGATAAAAACAACATAAGAAAGGAAGGATTGTGCTGTGGGATTATATTCTTTTACACTGTAAAGATTTGTCACTCATATTGGTTTAATAAAATATTGATTGACCAGTAGCCAGGCAGGAAGTATAGTCAGGGCAACTAGGAAAATTCTGGGAAGAGGAAAGACAGAGACACAGTCACCAGCCAGATGCAGAGGAAGCAAGATAAGAATGCTTCACTGAGAAAAGGTACCAAGCCACATGGCTAAACATAGACAAGTATTATGGGTTAATTTAAGTTGTAAGAGCTAGTTAATAATAAGCCTGAGCTAAGAGGCCAAACAGTTTATAATTAATATAAGCCTCTGTGTGTTTCTTGGCGACTGAATAACTGTAGGACCAGGTGGGACAGAAATTTTCATCAATAGGACTGGCTTATTGTTCAAAGCACTGTCTGTCAGGGTGAGAAAGACACGCTGACAGGAGCATGAAATCACTGGTCATATTGCACCTGCAGTCAGGAAGGAGAGAGACAGAGAGAGAGAGAGAGAGAGAGAGAGAGAGAGAGAGAGAGAGAGAGAGAGAGAGAGAGAGAGTTTGTGCTTAGCTTGCCTTCCCCTTTTTATTCAGTCCAGGTCCCCAGCCTGTGGTGTAATTCTGTCCTCACTCAGGGTGTGTCTTCCTCTTATTTAACCCTTTCTGGAGAGCCCCTTATGCACACACTCAGAAATATCTCTTAGGTGATTCTAAATCCAGTCAAGATGGCAAGATGAGCCATCACAGACCCCACAGATCCATATGCTAAGTGAGTCACCAGTGGGCTACACTGAGACAGTGCTGGAGACTTTGACAATTAGAGTGTAATAGGGGATGACGAGATTATTGGGCACATGATACGGAGGATTAATCATAGTCACATGGCATAGATCGATTCTCACTAGAATGAGTTGTTTGGAAGTGAGCTCACCCTGCATGCTTGGTTTCTTCTACCCTCTGCCAATCTTGCTTCTCTCTGCTATACCATGACTTAGCTAGAAGGCTATCACCAAAGACCAGACAGATGGGAACCTCTGATCTTAGACTTTTAGTGACCCAAACTATGAACTATATAAGACCTTTATTTTTTTTAATAAACTCTCCCCCCTCTGGTGATGGTGTTACAGCAACTGAAATGGATTTATACAGTGGCCTTGGTCCTTCCGCTATTTCAGATCTCCATTTTTACAAAACTACGGGAAGGGTTATAGAACACCTTGCTGCTACTCTCAAAGCTCCAGATATTTCTGCCTCTGCCATTAAGACTGACATGGGACTGGAGAGATGGCTAAATGGTTAAGAGCATGTGCTGCTTTTGCAGAGGATCCAACTTTGGTCCCCAGCACGCACTTTGTGTGGCTCAGAACCATCTGTAAAGTCAGCTCCAGGGGCTCTCCCACCCTCTTCTGGCCTCCATGGGCAATGGCGCTCACATCAATACCCATTGCCCATATGCACATAATTAAAATAAAAAATTGTAAATCTTTGAAAAAGAACTTCTGAAACTACTTCATTTCTAGTTAGAGAATAGCATCTATTCAGAGCAATGCAGAATAATGCACAGCCACAGAAAATATGGGGAACAGGGCACCAGGCAACCCAAGAGAGCCATTGCTTAGGGCTGGTTTTGATGAGTATGCAACTTTCTGTGACTTACTGTGTTATTTGCCTGGATCTGAGAAGCCCTTCTCTCTAGAGGCCAATGATGGGGTTCCCAGGGCAATGTTTTACATTCCTGAACAACATCTGTTTCACGTTCCTACTCTCTATAAATGCTCGCTGTTGGCTACTTGCCTGAGCTCACTTCTCCCTCCTCCCTTCATTTCTTTCCTCTCTTCAGGATAGCTTCTCTCCCTGGAAGAATGGAATCATTGCTTTCTGGAAAAGGTCTCATAGACAGAAAATTCCAAAAGCTGCATGTGGACTTTGGTTTATGAGCATCCCATGGCCACACCCAAGGAGACTAGGCTGAGAACTATTGTGAAGTCTCTTGCCTTGTTGTGGATGTAGCCCTGAGTTCCTGACTTTCTAACAATGTTTGTGACCATGGCAAAAATGACACATTCCACTTGGGAGCTCAGTAACTCCTAGAGGACTAGGTTCCATGTTCTTTACTCTTTCCCTTCCTACAGCCCCCCACATTCCTTCTTGCCTTCACTGCTAATTGGAAAAATGGGAGGTTTGAAATGTAGCAAAAGCAAAGATCCACACAGGTTCCAAAACAAACGCCATCAATGCCAAGTTACTGAACTGTACAGCCCAAACTGACCGTACCCCATTTGCCTGCTGCTTCTGTCTTGAGAATTTTAAAGAGACAGTGAACACTGGTGCAAGGTACGCACAAAAATGGGGGAAAAAAGGTAAGGCAATTGTGGATGTTATAGCAACCAAAAATGGACTTAAACAGTGACTTTGGTTATTTTGCTGTCTTAGATCACCATTCTCATAGAAAAACTCCTGTGTTTGATAAGAAAAGAAATGAAGAAAACCCCTACTACGAGAATGAAGTGTCAACCCAAAGTTAGCCACTGTAATCACTCGTGTTTCTGCTTTCAGTTATTACTGTGTGGTCTGGAGTTAACTTGCATGGAAAGGGTATTGATTGCTTGTCTCTTTGCTGTGGCACAGCACCTGACAGAAAATACGTAAGGAGGCAGGATTCATTTTCCTCAGTCTTAGTGTGTTGACTTGAGTATAGGTAGCTTCCATTGTCATAGCATGGAACCATCTGTCTTAACTGAGGACTGCCCTGATCAGATCTGCCTATGAGCATGTGTATGTGGGAGTGTCTTGATTGTTAATTGATTTAGAAAAGCCCAGTTCACCTTGGGTACCACCATTCCCTGATCAGGTGGTCTTGGGTTGTATAAGAAAGCTAGCTAAGCAAGAGTTATGGAGCAAGCCAGCAAGCAGCATTTCTCGATAGTTGCCACTTGAGTCCCTATCCTGACTTCCTGTTGTGCACAATTCTTGTAAGATCAAATCTTCCATATTGAAGGGAAGCTCATTAAGTCACAAAATGTTCTAAAGTGAAGTGAGACAGTCTGTCTAATAGGGAGACTCATTAAACCCAGTGGGGAAGAAACCATCTCAAAAGATTCAGGAAGTCCCTGAAACTGACCAGATCCACTAGGCTCCTTCTTCTCCAAGTATATATAAGCAGTAAGGACTATTGAGAGATACTCTCTGACAAGCCACTATCTCGAAAAGTCTAAGCCCAGCCAGGCTGCCTGGAAGAGAATCAAATCACCTGAGATGTCTGAAACAGACATTGTCCAACCTGTTGAGCTGCCTGGAACTGTGCAGTGAGATCCAGATTTCCATCTTTTGTCTGCTGTCACCATGCTGGGGTGGGCTTTGGCGATATAACTGTCTTTGAACCATTTATGCTCCAGTAACTTACCCTTCACCCATATTCCCATGAGTAATTCCAATTAGCTCATTTGTTCATCACATTGAACTTTTTGGTATCATTGCCTTGGTCTGTTGTTGGCTCAGTACCTGGGATGAATAAAGTTTTTTCATATCTCTCCAGAAAAAGTAACATACCACACTCCATAGTGATGGACTCTTTTAACTTATATGGTGAAATACACCCAGTCCTCCCTGTCTTAGTTTACTTTCTGCACAAGCAACTTGGGGAGGAAAGCATTTATTTAACTTAAATGTCCTGCTCACAGTCAATCATTAAGGGAAGTCAAGGCAGGAACCTAGAGGCAGGAACTGAAGAAGAAGCCATGGAGGAACACTGCTTACTGGCTGGGTCCCCCTCACTCACTCAGCTTACTTTTTTGCACAATTCAGAACTACCAAAACAGGGATAGCATCATCTACAGTGGGCTGCCCCTCCCATCAATCATTAGCCAAGAAAATGTCCCACAGGATTGTCTATAGGCCAATATTATAGAGGCATTTTCTTTTCTCGGTAGAAGTTCCCTCTTTCCAAATGACTCTAGCTTCTGTCATGTTGGCCAAAAAATAGCCATAACACTTCCCTAAGTTGTTTTGGTCCGAGAGTTTTGTCACAGCAACAGGAAGGAAGCTAGGACAATTGTGGTGGGAAGACACGGTGAGTGAGTAGCTTGGTCCTTGGGGGCAGGAGCATGCAGCATGGCTTATTCACATCTTGGTGGATCAGGAAGCTAGCTGAGCGTGAGACTAGAAGTGAAGGTGGTATATCCTTCAGAGCCTCCCTCCGGTGACCACTACCTCTAGGCAGGGTCCACCTCCTAAAGGGTCTATGGATTCCCAGGAGCCTATCGGAGAGCATTTCACACTTGAACTATTAGCACGAAGGAATGAATCTGTCTTTGCCCCAGTGCAGGTTTGAACTTTATGAGCCTGGAACTGTAAGCACACAACATAGGGTTTTATGCATCGGCACAACTTTGTGTTAAATTGTTCTCAGTGGGTAACTTGTAGGGGAATGTGAATATGAATGGCCTGTGTTCTGGAGTTTGAATCCCAATTACCGAGATGCTATAGGAGCCTGGTCTTAAGACTGCCCAGTAAAACAGCGTTTCTCCACTTATGTATGGCACCTACGGCCCATTTAGTTTCATATACACAAAGTAATCTCTTTGGTAGTCAAACTCCCATGAGCCACTCAGAGAGCGGGGAAGAAAGAACTCTGTTGCCTAGCAACCAATGGAACATTACAACACTAGATAAATCGAATCAATATTGCTCTAAATATTGAACCCTCCGTTGATGAAGAAAAAAAAACCCAACTCTGAAACTATGTCCATAACTCCTCAGCTTTCTGCTTTCTGAGACGTGCGCAGCTGATGAAAACCAGCTGGTGTTTAGACAGTTTGCAAAGACCTACAGCTAGGGAGAGGAGGGAATGCTGAGTCCCACAGGGGCACCCAAAGGCTCCTGGAGGTAGTGGTCCTAGGAATCTAAATTGTCCTGTCTACCTTGTAAGCTCTGGCAGCTGCTGTGAGGTCACTGTCTGGAGCTCCTAGCCTGATGGCATCTGAAGGGATTGCTATAGTTGGGAAGAACAAGGTCTCTGTCAGTGTGTGTGTGTGTGTGAGAGAGAGAGAGAGAGAGAGAGAGAGAGAGACAGAGACAGAGAGAGACAGAGAGAGACACGGAGGGAGGCATAGAGACAGAGAGACAGACATACACACAGAGATAGACAAAAACACAAAGAGACATAGAGATAGAGACAGACAGACAGACACACACACACACTCACACATGCACAGATTAGGGAGTTGCTAGGCAAGTGTTCAAAACATACATAAGTTATATCCCCAAACTTCATTTGCTACTTGAGACAGGATCTTGCTATGTAGCCCAGACTAGCCCAGAACTTGGGATCTTTTTGATTCACTACTGGGGCTATAGGTTTGCACCAGCATTCCCTGTGTGTTAATGGCTTTTGAAAACAAACAGCAAACAAACATATGCAATTGATGCTTGTGCCTCCCCACACCAAGCATATACAGACCTTTTCATGGGGTCCTCCTGCTTCCTAGCTCTGTCACCTTGTCCCCGAGATGGATTGTGCTTTTTGTACCTTTGCACAGCCATCAGACTTTTCTGAGGGGACTTCATTTCCATTAAAAACTCCTTTAGTCCATTATAGTCCACTGCCTGCACCCTGTATCAATGAATCTAGTTTAGGGGACTCTGAGCAATATTAATTGTCTTGGTTTAATAGCTAGTCACTTTGTCTTCATGATGCTTCAGCCTATTCCTAGGAACCATTTCCTGGCTGAACATTGTTGATGAAGAGGCCTGATGTATGTTCTCCTACACAGCTTTCTGTGGGGTCCTCATCTTCAGACTCCTGCTGAAGCATTGTTGGGGGCAAGTGTAAATTCTGAGTGTTGGCATTAATAAAATCTACTAAAATGTATGTGGAGAGGGAAAGTTAGCATTGGCTGAGGTTTGGCCAAGAACAGTGACAAGCCTGGAGCTGCAAGCCAGACGTGACTGAACAGCTTTGTAAACTCTGCACTTGGGAGTCAGAGGTAGGAGGATTTAGAGTTCGAGGCCAGCCTGAGGTTAGAGCCAGTTCCCGTTACAAACCAGCCAGCCAACCAAGAAAAGGCACAACCAAACACACACACACACACACACACACACACACACACACACCAAACTGATAAAACAAAATGGGTTGCCCAGTAAGGTCTATGACAACCTTAAGAAGTATCAGCTACTTTCCTATTACTTGGATTGGGAGGGGATTTATGTTTAATCGAGTTGCTTGTTTTTAACAATTATGATAGCTTCATAGACAGTAACCTTAGGCTTATGCCTGATTTTTGTGTAGCTATTGAGAGGCGGAAGGTTAACCCCGGCTGAAAGGCTGATCAACTCCGTCAGCCTCATTTCAAAAGAGGGTGTTAGGTACAGTTCTGACTTGAAACATGTCTTCCCAAAGGGAGGCCACCTTAAGCCTGGAGGAGTCAATAAAACTTACAAGTCTCAGGGAGTTTCAGAAACTTACAAAACTCATATATATATATATATATATATATATATATATATATATATATATATATATACACTTGATATAAACAGATGAATGGCAGGAAATAAAAGACTCTCTGAGCTGCTGTAGGATACTCTTGAACCTGTCTAACTGCTTGCTGAAGCTCCTGACACCAGACTGATAAGGTCCCTCCTCAAAGCCGAAAGAGAACACGTTGGTTGCTCTGACTGCAAGTCCTCTGGATTATCAGGGTTCCATCTTTCAGTGATCCTTATCCATGCAGTGGTGGGCTCTGGGGTGATGCAGCTGCCTTTGAGTCAGCCATATTTTTGTAGTCTCTCGCCAACACCCCTATACTTAACCCCCACAAACGCACCTAAGTTGACTAAGCCAGGCTTTAGCTAGACTGCCTTGGAATACCCTTTTCTGGTTTTGTACATCATTTAGTAACATCTTCCCAGAAAAAGTCTCACTAAAGGGGATGAGGGATAGACTCACTCGGGTTCTGGGTGACAGCTTACATCAGTGATGTCCTCTGCTGTTTAAGGACATCTCAACCCACAAGACAAAGTGATAGGAAGACCTTTTCATGTTGTCCTTGGTTTAAGCACTTCTGTGGCTAATTCGTGTTTACTTTGAGAAGTTGTATGCTTGTCCACTCTTTCACCTCTGGGACAATTCAGTATGGTCCCATTTTCCCCCATATGTTACAAATGTCTTTTCTCCATCACTTTATCACTCAGAGTTGTCTTGGGATGTCTTTATAGATCTCAGAAGAAGTCGTAGACTTCATATCAAAAGAACAAAGTGATACCATCAAGTATGATATACTCATGAAAGGAAGTCTTCCAGGAAGACAAACCCTCCATGATAAACCTTTGGGACACGTGTTGGGCTCCTTTGGGCCCCTGTCTGTCGAGTACCCCACTGTCTCAGCTCCATGAAGCTCCTCTGTTTACCTGTTGGGAAAGACAATTTGTTTTCCTCAGGGAAATCTCTGACTCCAAAGATCCATGGCTACACTTACATGCTACTCACAAAGGTACTTTGTCTCTCTTTCCACAAGGGTCCTGGAGGGTGGTTAGACTCAGGTCCTCAGGCTTATGAAGTAAGCGCTTAACTGACTCATTATTTCCCCAGCCAGTTTTATCTCTTTGATTGGCATATTGGCACAGGTGGCTGAGCCTAGCCTGTTAGAGATTCTTGAGTTGGGGGCTTTTGTACTAAAACTCCACTAACACTGGCAGCGAGAATAAAAGGGAAAAGCTTGTGGCAGTCAGGCAAGATGCTTTGGTGATACTTGTTATGCAGCAATAGCTGATTAATGCACTCTTTGTATACTGGGAAAGCAGGTCAGGTGGAGACAGAGGGAGGATGGTGGAAGAAAGGTTTCTAGTTACCAGGGAAAGGGAGAAGTTGTTCTTTGTCTACCATAGGTCCTAAAGGACCTTGTAGCACGAATTTCTCTGAATTTTCCAGACATATCATTGTGCCAGACAGGCCATTATGCTAAATTTTTTTAAAGGTAGGAATTCAGTGGTGACCTGCACAGAGCTAAAAGGGCAAAACTGAAAGGCAGTGAGAGAATAACCTTTTATAGCAGGGAAAATTGATGACCTGATTCAACAGTCCCCAAGGACTGTATATCTCAGCAGCTTAAAGCAACCTTCATGCCCGTTCATGCTAAGAGTGAGGGTTTCCCATCCTGCCCAGGGTCAGGGGAGAGTTCAGAAAACGTAAGGAAATATGATCTCAACCTTGCAAATGACAGACAGTTCTAGTAACAATGTGCTGATTTGAACCGTTGTGGTGGGGAGCTTTCTTTGGTAGAGGATTTCAGAAATGGAGTACTAAATGCTGGGGAAACAACTCAGTGGGTAATGTGCTTGGCAGGCAACCAAGGGGACCCAAGTTTACTCCCTGGAACACATGTGGACAGCTGTGTGTGACGGTGCACACGTATAATCCTAGTGCAGGGGAAGCAGAGCAGAGACAGGAGGTCCAGGGGCCTGCTGGCCAACTCATCTGCTCGGCAAGCTCAAGGTCAGCAAGAGACCCCCATCTCTGAACCTTAAGGTCGATAGGGTGACCTCTGGCCTCTGACTCCAATGAAGCAGACTTTATAAACTCCTTGGCAGTGCCTGGTTAGAGTGGGCTTCTATTTCTGTGATGAATCCTTTTGTTGAATCAAACCACCCAGGCAAAGTAGGGTGGTTCATGCCTGTAATCTCAGCCTTCAGGAGACTGAAGCAGGGAATCGGAAATTCATGACTGGCTTAAGTTACAGAAAAAGACCTCGTCTTAAAAAAAAACAAAAAAAAAACAAAGAAAAAATGAAATAAGCGCTGGGGAGATAGCTTGGTCGGTGAAGGTGGTGCTGCTGCATAGCCAGACAACCTGAATTCAATTCTAGGTATCCACATTCTGGATGCAGAGAGCTGACTCAGAAAAGCTGTTCTTTGACTTCTATATGAGCGTGCATGCACGCGAACACACACACAGACACACACGCATGTGTGCGCAAGCACTATTAAACAATCTGAAACAAAATGTCCATACTATAAACTTAAAAATAATAGACAAAAGAACCACCCCAGCCCATGGTGATTCTCCTGGCAGCCAGTTTCTGAGTGTACACTTGCCTCTCTGTGCAGTAGTAAAGGAATTTACTTGCTTTGAGAACTGTTTGTTCATTTCTGTAGACCATACAGATTGTGGGGGCCCAGCAGGGGTTGGAGGTAGTGGGGGGATGAAGATTAAAATTATCATACACATGCATGACATTTTCAAAAAATTAATTAAAATTTTTTTAATTTAAATTTTTGGTGGTAATATTACTATGCATACCTGTTTTATTTAGCAAGAATTAGCAAGGCCAAGCACTGTGTCTTGAACCCCTTCTTTTCATCTGAGCCTTGCTGTGTTGATCATGGGTCCTTGGATATCTTCACTCCATAGATACATGTTGATTCTTGCAGCAGACCCTTTTAGTCAACCAGCTCGGCCTACATCCTTCATCCACAATTCTCTGCTGTCTAGACATCTTCAACTGAGGGAGCATGCAACCTACTTCTGGCCTGTGAATTATACATCACTGATTTAGGAGGAAACGATGCTTGAAAATAGGGTTTTAACGTCTTCTATTTTCTAACTGTTGGAAACTAACTTCCTTGCATTCCTCTGGGAGGTGGAGCTGTGAGGCCTGTTGGGAGATACGTAGGTCATGAAAGCTCTCCCCTGATGGGTAACTCACTCAGGTGAGTTATCATGATTGTGTCCTTGTTATAAAGGAGCTCCTTCTAAGATGATCACACTCTGTGGTTTATCTTTACTTTGACCCAATCCAGAATTACCGGGAAGCAGGGTCTCTGGGTATGCGTACAGGGGATTATCTTTATTGTGGTAATTGTTATGGGAAGACTCATCTAGTTGTGCTCAGGAGAAGCAAGCAGAGCATTAACACACATACATTACTCATTGTTATCTTTGACTATGTAAGTCATGTGATCATCTGCTTCAATCTCCTGGTGTTTTGACTTCTCCACCACCATGGACTGTGACTGTGAACTAAAATGAACCCTTTCTCCCTTAAGTCGCTTTTGTCAGGGGGTTTATCACGGTGGCAGAGAAGGAAACTAAGACCCTTTGTTGCCTTCTGTCATGTTATAAAGCACCATGAAAGCCCCCACAAAGAATTTTTTTTTTAAAAAAAGGATGCCATCACTGTGTCATTGGTGTTCTCATTCCCTAGAACCAAGAGCCAAATAGACATTTATTCTATATAAACTACTCACCTGTGAAATTCTGTTATAGCAACAGAAAATGCACCATGATACCCACTTAGTTTGTTGTTATTGTTATTGCTCTCATCTTCCAGCCTGACACGCATGTATGAGCTTCTGTGGTTTCAATGTATCCCATGGGATCATGTATTTGAGGATTTGGGCTCAGCTAGTGGTCTTTCGGGAGGCTGTGGAGCCCTTGGGGGTGGGATCTCTCTGGGAAGTAGGTTGATGATGATGGAGGGGGATGCTTTGAGAATCACAATTCTGCTCCATTTCCCATCCTTTCTGATTCCTGTTCCTCTTAGATATAAGGATGTAAGTAACCCTAGCTTCCAGTCCTGCCTGCTGCCATTCCTTCTCAGCCATGGTGAACTCTACTCCCTCAAACCTGGAGTCCAGATAGACCCTTCTTCCACTGGATTGCTTCTGATCAGGTGTTTTGTCACAGTGAAGAGAAAACAAAACAATACCAATGTTCTGAAGGCACTGCACATCTTATGACCACGAGGCTCATGTGTATCCATGAAGGATGGTAGAACAGACGGGCAAGAGCCCGTGTTCAGTGATTCTTTAGATGCTATTTGTGCTATCTTGCAAGCATCAGCGGATCACTGTTGGAGAGATGGCCCAGTGGTTAAGAACGTATGCCGTTCTTCCAGAGGACCCAAGTTCTATCCCCTGCACCCATGTTGAGTGGCCCACAACCACCTGTGACTCCGGCTGCAGAAGACCCACTGCCATCATCTGGCCTTTATGAGCACTTACACTTGCATGCACATAACGCATAGTTAAAAATACATCTGCCAAAAGTTCAGCCGTTAAGTTTCTAGGGATTCTGCGGGCTTACTGTTAAGCACGACCACTATTAAAATTTATTTTATGGCCAGGCAGTGGTGGCACACACCTTTGATTACAGCTCTTGAAAAGTGGATGCAGGAGGATCTCTATGAGTTCGAGGCCAGCCTGGTCTACAGAGTGAGTTCTAGGACAACCAGGGCTACACAGTATCTAATGCTCCTGAGGTTATCTCCACTGTTTTACTTACAGAAGAAATAATTTTCTTATTATGCATTTACTTAATCTTAGCTTTAAAACTTTTTATTAAATTTTTTTTCTTTTTTTTTCTTTTTTTTATTAATTAATTTATTTAATTATTAAAGATTTCTGCCGAGGGCGGCGGAGGCACCAGCACGCAGGCAAGTCTGGGCGGCAGAGGCACCAGCGTGCAGGCAGGCCCAGGTGGCGGAGGCACCGGCAGGCAGGCCTAGGCGGCGGAAGCACCGGCGCGCAGGCAGGCCCAGGTGGCGGAGGCACCGGCAGGCAGGCCTAGGCGGTGGAAGCACCAGCGCACAGACAGTTCCGGCCGGCGGAGGCACCGGCAGGCAGGCCTAGGCGGCGGAAGCACCGGCGCGCAGGCAGGCCCGGGCGGCGGAGGCACCAGCACGCAGGCAAGTCCTGGCGGCAGAGGCACCGGCGTGCAGGCAGGCCCGGGTGGCGGAGGCACCGGCAGTCAGGCCCGGCAGGCAGGCCTAGGCAGCGGAAGCACCGGCGCGCAGGCAGGCCCGGGCGGCGGAGGCACCAGCACGCAGGCAAGTCCGGGCGGCAGAGGCACCAGCGTGCAGGCAGGCCCGGGTGGCGGAGGCACCGGCAGTCAGGCCTGGCAGGCAGGCCTAGGCGGCGGAAGCACCGGCGCGCAGGCAGGCCCAGGTGGCGGAGGCACCGGCAGGCAGGCCTAGGCGGCGGAAGCACCAGTGCACAGACAGTTCCGGCCGGCGGAGGCACCGGCAGGCAGGCCTAGGCGGCGGAAGCAACGGCACGCAGGCAGGCCCGGGCAGCGGAGGCACCAGCACGCAGGCAAGTCCTGGCGGCAGAGGCACCGGCGTGCAGGCAGGCCCGGGTGGCGGAGGCACCGGCAGTCAGGCCCGGCAGGCAGGCCTAGGCAGCGGAAGCACCGGCGCACAGACAGGCCCGGGCGGCGGAGGCACCAGCATGCAGGCAAGTCCTGGCGGCAGAGGCACCGGCGTGCAGGCAGGCCCGGGTGGCGGAGGCACCGGCAGTCAGGCCCGGCAGGCAGGCCTAGGCGGCGGAAGCAACGGCGCGCAGGCAGGCCCAGGTGGCGGAGGCACCGGCAGGCAGGCCTAGGCGGCGGAAGCACCGGCGCACAGACAGTTCCGGGCGGCGGAGGCACCGGCAGGCAGGCCCGGGCGGCGGAGGCACTGGATACAGGATAGTGCGGGCAAGAAACAGTGAAGCCTGCACTGAGAACAGATTGCCCCGCTACAATTAAATCAAACCCAATAGATAGCATCGGTAAGAGGAGATGGGCAGACGCCAAGGCAAGAATTCACCCAACAATCTGAAAAACAACATGAAAACACCAGAACCCAATGATCTTACAACACAAGGACTTGAACACCCTATCACAGGAGAAGAGGAAAAAACTGACTTTTTGAAAGCAATAGAGTCCCTTAAACAACATGTAAAAAACGCCCTCATAGAAATGGATGAGAAGTATAACAAAAAGTTTGAAGAAATGAGTAAATACGTAAATGATACCCTGGGAAGCCAAGAAAAAACGATCAAACAGGTAATGGAAACAGTCCAAGAATTGAAAACTGAAATGGAAGCAAGGAAGAAAACACAAACTGAGGACCAGCTGGATATGGCAAATATAGGTCAACGAGCAGAGACTACAGAAACAAGCATAATCAATAGAATACAAGAGATAGAAGAAAGAATCTCAGATTCTGAAGACAACATAGAGAAAATAAACGGACTGATCAAAGAAAACACCAAAACCAACAAATTCTCATCACAAAACATTCAGGAAATATGGGACACAATAAAAAGACCAAACCTAAGAATAATAGGGATAGAAGAAGGAGAAGAGGCACAGCTCAAAGGTCCAGAAAACATTTTTAACAAAATTATGGAAGAAAACTTCCCCAACATAAAGAAAGATATTCCTTTGAATATTCAAGAAGCATACAGAACACCAAACAGACTGGATCAAAAAAAAACGTCCCCTCGCCATATAATAATCAAAACACAAAATATACAGATTAAAGAAAGAATATTAAGAGCTGCAAAGGAAAAAGGCCAAGTAACTTATAAAGGTAAACCGATCAGACTTACACCTGACTTCTCTATGGAAACCATGAAAGCCAGAAGGTCCTGGATAGAGGTACTACAGAAACTAAGAAACCATGGATGCAAACCCAAACTACTATACCCAGCCAAGCTATCGTTCACTATCAATGGAGAAAACAAGACATTCCAGGATAAGAACAAATTTAAACAATACGTTGCCACAAATCCAGCCCTACAGAAAGTAATAGAAGGAAAATCACAACCCAAGGAATCCAACATTGCCAACACTGCCTACAATAACCCAGGCATCTAGTGACCCTTCAACAGCACAACTCAAAGAAGGGAGACACACAAACTCTTCTACCAAAAGCAGTAAGAATAACCGGAGTTAACAACCACTGGTCATTAATATCACTTAATATTAATGGTCTCAATTCACCAATAAAAAGGCACAGGCTAAGAGATTGGATACGAAAACAGGATCCAACAGTCTGCTGTTTGCAAGAAACTCATCTCAACCACAAAGACAGGCATCTACTCAGAGTAAAGGGTTGGGAAAAGGTTTTTCAAGCAAATGGTCCTAAGAAAAAAGCAGGTGTGGCCATACTAATTTCTAACAAAACTGACTTCAAACTAAAATCAATCAGAAGAGATCGACAGGGACACTTTATACTCATAACAGGAACGATTCAGCAGGATGAAGTCTCAATCCTGAATATCTATGCCCCTAATATAAAAGCACCCACTTATGTAAAAGAAATATTGCTAAAACTCAAGGCAGACATCAAATCACACACACTAGTAGTAGGAGACTTCAACACACCTCTCTCACCAATGGACAGGTCAATCAGACAGAAAACTAATAGAGAATTAAGAGAATTGTTGGAGGTAATGAATCAAATGGACTTAACAGACATCTATAGAACACTCCACCCAAATAGGAAAGAATACACCTTCTTCTCTGCAGCTCATGGAACCTTCTCGAAAATTGACCACATACTTGGAAACAAAGGAAACCTCCACAGATACAAAAAAATATCAGTGTCCACCTGTGTCTTATCAGATCACCACGGATTAAAGTTAGAAGCCACCAACAAAGCTACCCCCAGAAAGCTGACAAACTCATGGAAACTGAACAGTCAACTACTGAACCACACCTGGGTCAAGGAAGAAATTAAGAAAGAAATTAAAGTCTTCCTTGAATTTAATGAAAACAAAGAGACAACATACTCAAACCTATGGGACACGATGAAAGCAGTGCTAAGAGGAAAGTTCATAGCACTAAGTGCCCACTTAAAGAAAACGGAGAAAGCATACATTGGGGACTTAACAGCACACCTGAAAGCTCTAGAAAAAAAAGAAGCAGACGCGCCCAGGAGGAGTAGAAGACTGGAAATAATCAAACTGAGGGCAGAAATCAACAAAATAGAAACACAGAAAACAGTCCAAAGAATCAATGAAACAAAAAGTTGGTTCTTGGAGAAAATCAACAAGATTGACAAACCCCTATCCAAACTAATTAAACGACAGAGAGAGAACACGCAAATAAATAAGATCAGAAATGAAAAGGGGGACATAACCACAGACACAGAGGAAATTCAGAGAATCATTAGATCTTACTACAAAAGCCTGTATGCCACAAAACTGGAAAATGCAAAAGAAATGGACACTTTTTTAGATAAGTACCATATACCAAACCTAAACCAAGACCAGGTGAACGATCTAAATAGACCTGTTAGTCGCGAAGAATTAGAAACAGTTATCAAAAATCTCCCTTCCAAAAAAAGCCCAGGGCCAGATGGTTTCAATGCAGAATTCTACCAGAACTTCCAAGAAGAGCTAATACCTATACTTCTTAATGTATTTCACAATATAGAAACAGAAGAGTCATTGCCAAATTCCTTTTATGAAGCTACAGTTACCCTGATACCAAAACCACACAAAGACCCAACCAAGAAAGAGAATTACAGGCCTATCTCACTCCTGAACATCGACGCAAAAATTCTCAATAAAATACTGGCAAACCGAATCCAAGAACACATTAGAAAAGTTATCCATTATGATCAAGTAGGCTTCATTCCAGAGATGCAGGGCTGGTTCAACATACGCAAATCTATCAATGTAATCAACCATATAAATAAACTGAAAGAAAAAAACCATATGATCATTTCATTAGATGCTGAAAAAGCATTCGACAAAATTCAACACTCCTTTATGATAAAGGTCTTGGAGAGATTAGGGATACAAGGGGCATACCTAAATATAATAAAAGCTATTTACAGCAAGCCGACAGCTAACATTAAATTAAATGGAGAAAAACTCAAAGCCATCCCACTAAAATCAGGAACACGACAAGGATGTCCACTCTCTCCATACCTCTTCAATATAGTGCTTGAAGTTCTAGCAATAGCAATAAGACAACATAAGGGGATCAAGGGGATCCATATTGGAAAGGAAGAAGTTAAGCTTTCATTATTTGCAGATGATATGATAGTATACATAACCGACCCCAAAAACTCTACCAAAGAACTCCTACAGCTGATAAACACCTTTGGTAATGTGGCAGGATACAAAATCAACTCCAAAAAATCAGTTGCCTTCCTATACACTAAGGATAAGGAAGCAGAGAGGGAAATCAGAGAAGCATCACCTTTCACGATAGCCACAAATAGCATAAAATACCTTGGGGTAACTCTGACCAAGGAAGTGAAAGATCTATTTGGCAAGAACTTTAAGTCTTTGAAGAAAGAAATTGAAGAGGACACCAGAAAAGGGAAGGACCTCCCTTGCTCTTGGATTGGGAGGATCAACATAGTAAAAATGGCAATTCTACCAAAAGCAATCTATAGATTCAACGCAATCCCCATCAAAATCCCATCAAAATTCTTCACAGATCTGGAGAAGACAATAATCAACTTTATATGGAAAAACAAAAAACCCAGGATAGCCAAAACAATCTTATACAATAAAGGATTGTCTGGAGGCATTACCATCCCTGACTTCAAACTCTATTACAGAGCTACAGTACTGAAAACGGCTTGGTACTGGCATAAAAACAGAGAAGTCGACCAATGGAATAGAATAGAAGACCCTGACTTTAGCCCACAAACCTATGAACACCTGATTTTCGATAAAGGAGCTAAAAGTATACAATGGAAAAAAGAGAGCATCTTCAACAAATTGTGCTGGCAAAACTGGAAGTCAATCTGTAGAAGAATGAAAATAGATCCATATATATCACCATGCACAAAACTCAAGTCCAAATGGATTAAAGACCTCAATATCAGTCCAAACACACTGAACCTGATAGAAGAGAAAGTGGGAAGTACTCTACAACACATGGGCACAGGAGAACACTTCCTACGTATAACCCCAGCAGCACAAACACTAAGGACATCATTGAATAAATGGGACCTCCTGAGACTGAGAAGCTTCTGTAAAGCAAAGGACACTGTCACTAAGACAGAAAGGCAACCCACTGACTGGGAGAAGATCTTCACCAACCCCGCAACTGACAAAGGTCTGATATCCAAAATATACAAAGAACTCAAGAAATTAGACCGTAAAAGGTTAATCAATCCAATTATAAAATGGGGCACTGAGCTGAACAGAGACTTTTCAACAGAAGAAGTTCAAATGGCCAAAAGTCACTTAAGATCATGCTCAACTTCCTTAGCAATCAGGGAAATGCAAATCAAGACAACATTAAGATACCATCTTACACCGGTCAGAATGGCTAAAATCAAAAACACCAATGATAGCCTCTGCTGGAGAGGTTGTGGAGAAAGGGGCACTCTCATCCATTGCTGGTGGGAATGCAAACTTGTGTAACCACTTTGGAAAGCAGTGTGGCGGTTTCTCAGGAAAGTCGGGTTCAACCTACCTCTTGACCCAGCAATACCACTATTGGGAATATACCCAAGAGATGCCCAAACATACAACAAAAGTATATGCTCAACTATGTTCATAGCAGCATTGTTTGTAATTGCCAGAACCTAGAAACAACCTAGATGTCCTTCAATGGAAGAATGGATGAATAAAGTATGGAATATATACATATTAGAGTACTACTCAGCAGTAAAAAACAATGACTTCTTGAATTTTGCATACAAATGGACGGAAATTGAAAACACTATCCTGAGTGAGGTAAGCCAGACCCAAAAAGAGGAACATGGGATGTACTCACTCATATTTGGTTTCTAGCCATAAATAAAGGACATTGAGACTATAATTCGTGACTCTAGAGAAGCTAAATAAGAAGGTGAACCCAAAGAAAAACATATAAGCATCCTCCTGAATATTAACCTTCATCAGGCGATGAAAGAAGACAGAGACAGAGACCAACATTGGAGCACTGGACTAAAGTCTCACCATCCAAAGGAGGAGCAGAAGGAGAGTGAGCACGAGCAAGGAACTCAGGACGGCGAGGGGTGCACCCACACACTGAGGCAATGGGGATGATCTATCGGGAACTCACCAAGGCCAGCTGGCCGGGGACTGAAAAAGCATGGGACAAAACCGGTCTCGCTGAACATAATGGACAATGAGGACTACTGAGAACTGAAGAACAATGGCAATGGGTTCTTGATCCTATTGCATGTAATGGCTTTGTGGGAGCCCAGGTAGTTTGGATGCTCACCTTAATAGACCTGGATGGAGGTGGGTGGTCCTTGGACCTCCCACAGGGCAGAGAAACCTGCTTGCTCTTTGGGCTGAGGAGGAAGAAAGACTTGATTGGGGGAGGGGGAGGGAATGGGAGGTGGTGGCGGGGAAGAGGCAGAAATCTTTAATAATTAAATTAATTAATTAATAAAAAAATCAGCAAGAAAAAAAAAAGGATTTCTGCCTCTTCCCCGCCACCACCTCCCATTACCCCCCCCTCCCCCAATCAAGTCTTCCTCCCTCCTCAGCCCAAAGAGCAAGCAGGTTTCCCTGCCCTGTGGGAGGTCCAAGGACCACCCACCTCCATCCAGGTCTATTAAGGTGAGCATCCAAACTACCTAGGCTCCCACAAAGCCATTACGTGCAATAGGAACAAGAACCCATTGCCATTGTTCTTCAGTTCTCAGTAGTCCTCATTGTCCGTTATGTTCAGTGAGACGGGTTTTGTCCCATGCTTTTTCAGACCCCGGCCAGTTGGCCTTGGTGAGTTCCCGATAGAACATCCCCATTGTCTCAGTGTGTGGGTGCACCCCTCGCGGTCCTGAGTTCCTTGCTCGTGCTCTCTCTCCTTCTTCTCCTCCTTTGGATCGTGAGACTTCAGTCCAGTGCTCCAATGTTGGTCTCTGTCTCTGTCTTCTTTCATCGCCTGATGAAGGTTAATATTCAGGAGGATGCTTATATGTTTTTCTTTGGGTTCACCTTCTTATTTAGCTTCTCTAGAATCACGAATTATAGTCTCAATGTCCTTTATTTATGGCTAGAAATCAAATATGAAGAAAGTATGGAATATATACATATTAGAGTACTACTCGGCAGTAAAAAACAATGACTTCTTGAATTTTGCATACAAATGGACGGAAATAGAAAACACTATCCTGAGTGAGGTAAGCCAGACTTAAATTTATTTACTTATCGTGTGTGTTTGTATGTGTGTGTGTATTTGTGTGCATGAACATGCCATGGCACTTGTGTGTATGTCAGAGGAAAACCTGAGTGATCCAGTCCTCTTCTTTTGTCATATGGGTTCTGGGGACTACACTCAGGTCAACAGTCTCTGCACTAAGTACGTTCATGCGCCAAGCCATCTCACCAGACCTCTCTCTCTCTCTCTTTGAGACACAGTTGGACGATGTAGCTCAACTTAGTCTGAAATTCACTGGGCTGTAACATGATTAATAAAAACCCAGAGACAGATATTGGGGTTCAACCTAAATGTCAGGAAAGCAAAACAGCCAGTCACTGGTTCTTACCTGTGCCTCAATCTGAAATGGCGATCCTGCCTCCAGGAGTCTCAGAACGAGACTGTGTCTGAGAGCTGTCTCCTCCCTTCTTGTACTCCTTTGTAGTGCTGGGATTAAAGGTGTGCACCACTACCGTCTGGTTTCTATGGGGAACTAGTGTGGCTACTGGGATTAAAGGTGGGTGTCACCTTTATGCTTTATCATGATGTGACATTGAGGGTTTCTTCTAGGCTCTGCATTCTGTGTCCGAATAGGTGTCAACTATCTATCTGTGCGTCATTTCTGTTTCTGCGTGGGATGACTGAATCATCATATCTATGTCACCAAGGTGGGATCACTGAATTGTCATAGCAGTGTCTCAAAGCACTCTTCCAGTGTAAGAGACAGATTAGATGTCGTATCTTTAAACTGCTAATAAGAATTTTTGTTGTTTTCTGTTCGTGTTTATGCCACAAAGCCATACAAACGTATCATTCTCAAGTTAATCTCGCTTTCTGCCAAACGCAGGTGGAAAGCATTGAGGCTACCACCACGGGGCCCCAGGAAGAAATGGGTCTGCCTTGGAGCTGAAACTGATGGTCGGAATATGCAGAAGTGAATGTTGAGCTGTCGACTTTTGAGGTTTTACATAAGCATCTACTACTTGACTCTGGAACTCTGAGCACTCTGTGTCCGCCTCTGAACGTTAGGCTGGGAAGTAGACGAATTGATTTTCTATACCTCTCATTTGGCTCCTTTTCCATTGTCGCTGGAGCTGCAGAGTCTCATTGCGAGTATAACAGCTGGTGATATAAACATGTTATTTCCTTGGTTAAAGAACAATTCCTTTAAAAAGCTATATAATGAGATAAACTGACCCCAGACTGTGACCGTAATTTTTCTTTCTTTTTTCTCTAAAGCGATCAAAAATTGACAAGCTCCACAACTCATAAACTGTCCAACGTTAAGCCATGGTCATACGCCTGCTCTGTTTTATGAGCTGAGATAGACTTGAGGGTTGGGAGGGAGTGGGTGTTCTTACAATGGCTTTGTGGCCCGGAATCTGGATGTTCACAAAGTTTAAGTCATAGACTCATGGTGAAAACACAGAAAATGGGGGTTCAATCGTAATCAAGCCTTTTTCCTCTCAGAAGCATGTTTCAGGGATCCAGAGAAAATACAGTGCTTGAATGGGTGGAAATTATCTTTCTGGTGTTTAAAAAGGATGGTTGGGCTCTTTCTTTCTTTTTTTTTTCTTCATGAAGCTGAGGAGAGCCAGAGATTAAATATCTGGGTCTCCGATGCAAAATGTAATATTGCCAATGAAATTGGACTCTTTCATGGGAATTTTGTGTAGATGTATACGTATGTGTGTTTCTGGGTGTGTGATTGCAAATGTATACATGTTTGTGTGATTGTGTGTGTGATTGTGTGTATATAAATGTTTGCATGATTATGCATGTATGTTTGTGTGATTGTGTGCATGATTGTGCATGTATATGTTTGTGTGATTGTGTGTATGATTGTGCATGTGTGTATGTGTGTATATATGTTTTTGCGTGTGATTGTGCATATATGTGTATGTGACTATGTGTATGTGATCGTGCATGTATATGTATTTATGATTGTGCATATATGTTTGATTGCATGTGTTAAGTGTGACTAATACACAGCTGTTAATGCCTCTGTGATTTTTCCTAAACACATGACAGGAACTTACGTGTCCTTGAGCAGAAAGCCTCCAGTTAACATATGGCTGCACAGGACCTCCAAATGGGCCACAATCACTAAATGAAGCATAGTGAGCTGCCATCATTTCTAATGCAAACACACAGAGCTGCCTTGGAAATCCCGGTGATGCCTTTGGCAAGTGTAATGAAAAGATTAATTGAGTAACCATGGTGTGTAAATACATTTTGTGTGAGCACTCATTTTGTTGGAAAGAAATAGAGGAAACAGAGAGAGTTCTGTGATTTATGGCTTCCAGCGGTAAAATGAATTAGGTGATACGCCGCGGAGAACCTGAGTCTGCCTCAGCATGCACTATAAGGTAGGCAGATCACATTGAGCTGTGTGGCTCAGCTGACCACCCCCAGGTAGACCTAAGAGATGAGGGTCATTGAAACTTGCCACATGGTGGAAACCCTCTTCTAAAAAGGCCAGCTCTGCAGGGGGTTGGCATATTCCTTTAGGGTTTAGGGGGTTCTGTTACATGTTAAAAATGAATCTGATTCCAATCAAAGTGATAATGACGGGCGATAAATGGATAGCCTCCAAGGGAGGGATAGAGGAGGGAGAGGGAGAAGGTGATGTGGGAACCATGAAAGGACTCCTGACAAGTTAGTGATGAATGCGTTAGTATCAATCAGGAAATGCCAACTACTGTATACAAGGCTGCAAATCACTGTCTTAATCCTCCTCACAGCCAATAAGGTCCAAAGGAAGGTACAACTGGGAGTTACAGGTTGAGAAATTAATCCTCACTTAAGACAGTTGAGCATGCTCCTTAGCTTCTACTAAGTCTTAGTTTCTGCATGTGCAAGAAAAGAAAAACCCTCATTCCAACAGGTAGTTTTGTGTCGAATTTGTTACTTTTCTCATCACTGTGACCAAACACATGACAAGAAGCAACTTAAAGGAGGACGGGTTTGTCATGGCTCACAGTTTAAGGGGATACATTCCATCATGACTGGGAAGTCATAACAGCAGGAGGAGGAAAGGAACTGTCCACATGGTATACTCAGGAAGGGGAGTATGAACATGAAGTGGGGCCAGGTTATAAAACCCCAAGGCCCATCTACAGTGACCCACTTCTTCCAAGAAGGCTCCATCTCTTTTTTTTTATTTATTCATTTATTATGTATACAATATTCTGTCTCTGTGTATACCTGAGGGCCAGAAGAGGGCACCAGACCTCATTACAGATGGTTGTGAGCCACCATGTGGTTGCTGGGAATTGAACTCAGGACCTTTGGAAGAGCAGGCAATGCTTTTAACCTCTGAGCCATCCATCTCTTGATTCCATAGCCATTACAAACAGTACCACTTCTTGGGGACCACGAGCCTGTGGTGGGCACTTCACATCTAAACCCCAAGTATCAAATGTGATAATTGAAGGGCTCTATAGTCCCAACCATGGCAAACACAGGCCTGAGCCTGGCAAACATGGTGTCAACAGGTTTTGCCTTTACCTTTCTCCCCCTTACTAACCTGGTAGATCACATTCCTAAAGCTGGCCACCAAGCTCTAGTACTTTATTTGGTCACTGACTCATTCCTGAGACTGATCACCAAGGTCCAACTGTCAAAACACCAAGGTTCAGCAATCAAAATCCATTATTTTGACTAACCTAATCAAAATACCTGATCAGAACTTACCAACATGCCCTGGTTAACACAGACCTTCTCTTTTTTGCCTCTTAAAATTAACACCTTCAAAGCTGCCATTTCTGCCCAATTCTGATTCAGCCACCTTGTCTCTTTGTCTTGTTTAATAAAGAATCTTTGGTTTGTGTTTGGAAATCGATGTTTGGATGTGGTCTATACTATCTGGGGTCCAGAAGGGAACACCCCTAAGTATGTAGGTCCCTTCAATTGTGTGTGTGTGTGTGTGTGTGTATAGTTTTTTGTTTTGTTTTGTTTTGTTTTGATACAGGACTTTTCTCTGTAGCCCTAACTGTCCTGGAACTCATTCTGTAGACCGGGCTAGCCTCGAACTCACAGAGATCCATCTCCCTCTGCTTCCCAAATGCAGGAATTAAAGGAGTGAGCCATCACTACCCAGAACTCTGTGTGTGTGTGTATATGTGTGTGTATGTGTGTGTGTGTGTGTGTACTTACATGCATTTTATCATCAGAGATTAGGAGTGAACCTCAGAGCACCCACTAGGTTTTATTCTCACCTTTTCACTGGAGAACAACCCCAAAGGTTGTATATTTTTTTGAAAGTCCCACCCTTGGCAAATACATTCTTCAGTGCATCACACTTTAGAAAGTAAATGAACACTCTACTAATATGTCCTGGTGACTTTGTTGTGGAGGAGACCAAAGAAGAACATCAGTTATTTATATTTGCTTTTTCTCTTAAAGTGTTTTGAGACAGGGTCTTGTGTAGCCGGGATTACAGACTTCCACTCCCACATCTATTTGATTTCCATTTTTCTCTCCTTTTTTTAAATTCTGGGGATAGAACCCAGGACTGTTAGGCAATGACTTTGCCAAAAGATTTACTTCCCCACCCCCCAAAACACCTGTTTGGAGGCGTGCGTTCTGTTCTGTTGCTGCCAATCAGCCTGCAATAGGAAGGGTAGATCTGGAAGGAAGACCACTGCCTTGATCTGAGCTTTTGAGGATTTAATCCTGGATCTAGGGTAGAGGAGCTGCATTAAGGGCTTTGCTGGTGTGGGCAAGGAGGCTGACCCACCAAATCTGGACACATTCCACAGTCTCTCACTAGTCTGGAACTTGCCATGTAGGCTAGACTGCTTGGGCCCAGGGATCTGTTTGTCTGTGGATGTCAAACTCCTAGGTTACGAGCGCATGCTGCCACAGCAGGCCTTTCTGTGTGTGTGTGTGTGTGGGGGGGGCTCTAGAGAATTGAACATAGGTCCACACGATTACAAGTGTTTTACTGACTGAGCTATCTCTCTAGCTCCTGAAAAATGTAAACACATGCATGTCTACACATACGCCCACACATATGCTCGAACACTGTTCTTTTACGTTTAATAAGGAGTCAGAATTAAGTGTAAACACATGCATGCCTACAGTATGCACACACATGTGCACAAACAATTTTCTTTTACATTAAATAAGGAGCCAGAATTCAACTTAACCACAAATCAGAGCTAACGATATTAATTGACTGAATTCAGTCAGAACCACATCTAAGGTATTCCTTTTTATTTTCAGTGAGCTACAAACCAGATCAACAATGTTTGGAAAATTTGAATATAAATTCCAATGACACCAAGCCTTCTTATCCTGTGAGATGATTTTTGCAGTGGTAATGATTATCCTATAAAGCACCTGCATTTTCTGAAACAAACCTGAAAGGAAATAGATATTCATGCTGTTCAGGGGTACATTGTCAATACTTCAAAACGGATTTGTAAGGCTGGAGACATGGTTAGTGGTTAAAAGAATCTAATGTTCTTTCAGACCACCCGAGTTTGTCTGTCAACGCCTATGTTAGCTCACAACCACTGTAACTCCAGGCCTGGGGATATGACACCCTCTTCTGGCCTCTGAGACTGTACGTGCACGCATGTGCATGCGCACGTGTGCGCACGCGCACACCCACCTACCCACACACTTTTTAAAAATCCACGAATAAAAGATTCCATTTTAGCACAGCAATAGCAAAATGCACCGTAATAATAATATCCTGTGTGTCTTTGTGAAACTTAGTGGTTCAAGTACATGAAATGTAACATAATACATGCAGGACTATCAAAAAAATTAAATTTCTATTATATCTCTCTTTTATGCCACTCTTGTGTGTGATTAGATAAATTACTTTCAAGCATTCTGGTTTTATGCAATTAATTTTGTTTCTTGTCGATAAAAATCAAAGGGAGCCACCCAGCTGTCTGAAAACAAGCTATTATATCTGAATGTTAAAATAATTTAATTGGTGACGACAGAATGGTACCCTTTCTACCTGTTTGCTTCTTGCTTCACTGAACCCAGACTTTGTTCGAAAAATGAGTCTGTGGGGTTCACAGCTCTGGCTGTAGATAAAAACCTTATTTGTAAAGTAGGTAAGATGAAACCTCTTTCATAGAAATTGATGCGGAGCCTTTATTTCACTGAGTTATTGTTTTCTGAGGCTGAGCAAACACTCTACCACTGACCCACACATCCAGATCCCCACTTGCAGACTTTAGGGGAGCACTTTTCTACTGAGTCAAACCCCAATCCCTTCACTGGGAAATTCTAGGAAGGAACTTTACCACTGAGCCACACCCGCAGCCCCATACTTGGGCATTTAGATAGATTCTTACCACTGAACCATGGAGGCAAGTGCCTTGACCAGCTCAGCCACTTAGATTGCTGGCCCCTTCTAGTTCAACTTTTAGACATTTTAGTGTTTAGATTCCAGATGTGAGGCCATGGGATATTTTTCCAAGGCTCTACTTTAGTAGTATATTTTAATATTACAAGCCATTAAATTTCAGATTATTATCTTAATTTAAAAATTTCTCCAATTTAAATATCCACTCTGTGTGTATGTGTGTATGTGTGTGTGTGTGTGTGTGCACGCACATGTGCACAAGGGTGTGTGCAGTCCAAAAGTTGATATTGGGGGGTCCTCTTTGCTCTATACTTTCTTTTTTAACTATCTGTCTATCACTATCATCTATCTATCTATCTATCTATCTATCTATCTATCTATCTATCTATCATCTATCATCTATCCTATTTGTATTTGTCAGGTATGAGGGGCCAGGTTCCATAGCACACACATGTGTAGGTCAGAGGGCCCTCTCCTTCTTTCATGTGTGTCCTGGAGATTGAATTCTGGTCATTGGACTTCATGGCCAGTGCCTTTAACTATACCGAACCACCTCACCTGTCCTCCGCTTTAATTTTTGACGCAGGGTCTTTCACTGAACCCGGAGCTCTCCTGTTTATCTAGACTGGGTAGCTGGTGGTTTCAGGGATTCTCTTGTCTCATGTACCCAGTCCTGGGAAAATAGGCGTGTACTGCCGATCCCTGAATTTTTACATGGGTCCTAGAGGATCAAACTCAAAGCCTCATGCTTTTGCTCCAAACACTTTACCAACTTCTCCCAGGCCCCCATGATCCATTTTGAAGTTACTGTAAGTTATCAGACAATTTTTGCTTGTGCTTAATGTGGACAGTGGTATTGATGCCAATGGAATCTGCGTGAGGTGTCCTTGATGCTGGTATTATTCCACCTTCCTCTTTGCAACTCTAGAGTATGAGAGTGAAGGGGAGATTGGAAGAGAAAGAGAGAGAGGAGAAAAGGATACAGGGCGTGCATACGAGGGAGAAAGCAAGCAAGCGAACTGGGATGTGGTGTTTAAACAATTAATTTATGCTTGTATGAGGGAGGGAGGAAGGGATGGAGGGAGGGAGGGAGAGAGAGAGAGAGAACATGTGAGCACAGATGCCCACAGAAGCAAAAGGAGGGCACTGGGTACCAGATCCCCTGAAACTGGAGTTACAGATGGCTGTGAGCTGCCCACTGTGGGCACTGTGAACTGAATTCAGTTCCCCTGCTAGAGCAGCCAGTCTTTCACCCAGGGAGCCATCTCCCCAGCTGGAGGGGAGATACTTTGATGAGAGAATGTTTTTACTACACTTTCTGCAGGTTTGCTGCAGTGTCCTGTCCTAGGGGTCTTGATGTGGTCACTCCGGGAATTTGGGTCATTTCTGCAATTCCAGGCAGCCCTGTGACTTGTATGCCTGGTGTCCTTCTTGCCTTCCCTTCATCTCCCCAGTGGCTGTTTTCATGTGACTTCCCAGGCTTGAAAAGACAGAGAACATGAAGCCCAGGGTTCTGGGCTCTGGTGTCTCACCCTGCAGGACGGTGAGGACAATATAGGAACTCTGGGTTTCTTTCTCTTCTGAGCCTCTCCCTCCCCTGGGATAGCTTGTCTTATTTATTTTCTTTACTGCAGGGCTAAATCCCTGTTATTGCTGGAGGTAATTAGCTTGAGCAATTAGAATCATGTCTATTCCCTCTCTAGCTTTCCTCCCAGCCAGGAAAAGCAGAGGTGAGGCCCTGAAATGGTAAGGGGGAGGGCTTTCCTGTCTGAATCATTTTCTGCCTCTGTCCCCCTGACTAGCTTCCCAACTTTTCAGCCTGTTTCTCTAGAAATTAATGTAACCATGGGATATTGTTTATTGACCGTCTTTCTCCTGTATTTCTTTTTAAAGGGAAGATGGGTATAAGAAGTGGTAGTTTCTAGATCCTTATCTAGATTACCAAATAGAATGATATGTACTTGCGCGTTCCTCCTTGGAGATTATTTTTCCTTGATTGGCTATTTTAATACTGGTTTTAATTCACTTTCAAATTTATTTTGTCAGCTGTGAGAGCTGAAGAAAAGTGTGATCCTGATTTATCTCTTCATGTTATCTTTCCATAACATTTGAAAATATGTAGGTCACATTTTGTGAGGAGTGAGGGCTTTGAACCAGAGAGACTTCAATTAAAATTCTTGTTCCATCATGCATGGTGATATTGGACATACCATTTGTTCTTCGTGGGTCTCTGTGTGCCCTCTCATTCAGGGATAGCTGCTATCATTATAAAGCATCAGGCACACTTTGGCAGGAGTGTTCTTTTTGTGGTTGCCATGGTTTGAGTGAGAACAGCCTCCACAGGCTTGGACTGTTTGAGTACTTGGTCCTCAGTTGGTGGCTCTGCTTGGGCAGATTTAGGAGGTGTGGTCTTGCTGCAGGAAATATATTAATAAGGGGTGGCTTTGAGGTTTCAAAGTCTCCCACCATTTCAGTTTAAGATATGAGCACTCTGCTCACTGCTCTGGCCTCCATGCCTGCTTACTGCCATGATTCCTTATCATGGTGGTGATAGGCTCTGGTCCCTCTGGAGTTATACGTTCAAAATAAACTCCTCCTTCTAATGGTTGTCTAGGTCATGAGGCTTTATTACAGCAATACGTAAGTAATGAATGCAATGGTGCTTGGGATGAACCCAGGGTTTTGTGAATAATAAGTGCTCCACCACTGAGCCACACCCCAGCCCCTCACTGGGGGATTCTAGGCAGGGGCTCTACCACTGAGTCACACCCCAGCCCCTCACTGGGGGATTCTAGGCAGGGTCTCTACCACTGAGTCACACCCCAGCCCCTCACTGGGGGATTCTAGGCAGGGGCTCTACCACTGAGCCGCACCCCAGCCCCTCACTGGGAGATTCTAGGCAGGGGCTCTACCACTGAGTCACACCCCAGCCCCTCACTGGGGGATTCTAGGCAGGGGCTCTACCACTGAGCCACACCCCAGCCCCTCACTGGGGGATTCTAGGCAGGGGTTCTACCACTGCGCCGCACCCCAGCCCCTCACTGGGGGATTCTAGGCAGGTGCTCTACCACTGAGTCACACCCCAGCCCCTCACTGGGGGATTCTAGGAAGGGGCTCTACCACTGAGTCACACCCCAGCCCCTCACTGGGGGATTCTAGGCAGGGGCTCTACCACTGAGCCACACCCCAGCCCCTCACTGGGGGATTCTAGGCAGGTGCTCTACCACTGAGCCACACTCCAGCCCCTCACTGGGGGATTCTAGGCAGGTGCTCTATCACTGAGCCATAACCCAGCCCCCTACTGGGGGATTCTAGACAAATGTCCTATTGTTGAGCCATACTCAAGCTCTTCAGTAGTCCCTATGTGAACACACTCTACAGCTGAGCCCATGTTTTCCAGGACCTCTCTTGGAGATTCCAGGTAAGGGCTCTACCACGGGGCTATCTATCCTGAGCTCAAGTACAGGAATACAGACACAAGTATAAAAAGTTTATTATCTCTAAGAGGCCATTTTCAAGGATAGATTGCAAAAGACATGATCTCTTCACAAAGCCTCTGGATGGGCCAGAGCGGAAAACCCAGCTCTGGTGGCGGTAGAGAAAAGACAGTGATAGTGATCTCTCATCCCTGCCAGGTGAGGACACATGCGATGAGAGAGAGACCATGGTGGGCTGGGGTTAGCAGGAAAACAAGCGAGAGAACCTCAGACCCTGGAGATCGGTGAGAGGTAGCACTGTGGAGGACGTGCTTGCTCTTTGTACTCCCATTGTCCTCCGTAGAGAACACAGTTTACCATTTCAGCAAAAAGAAAATTCCAGGCAAAAAAATGTCACAGCTTGGCATGGGTTTTAGAAATTCACCTAGAAGCGCTGAGAATGATGGTTAAGGAGAATTCGGCAGGGGGTATAAATGACAGCAGGTCCCGTTAGCCACTGGTTATGGTTTTGCTGTGAATAGTATGCTTATGCATTGAAGGCTTGTTCTCCAGACGGTAGATCCAAGAAATTTTGGGTGATTGAATCCCTAGGGCTTGAACCGCATCAATGAACCACTAGCTTGACTGCATAATTGAAAAGTGCTGGAAATATTTAAAGGCGGGACCTAGCTGTAAGAAATTACTTTCTTGGTATCTGTGTTTTTTTAGGTGGTTTCTTATTCTGGCCCCTTCTGTTTTTCTCTTTGCTTCCTGGCTTCCTTGCGGCCAGCAGCCTTCTTCCAAGCTGCCCTTCTGTTAGGATGTTCTGGACTCACCACATTCATAAAAGCTAAGGATCCAGCCAACCATGGACTGAGAGCTTTAAAACCGTGAACCCAAATAAGTATTTTACTTGTTCAGGAACATCTCACAGGAAGTTGGTCCTCTAGCCCTTCATAGGAAGTATGTCATTTAGTATCTTACCGGAGGTCCGTCCTCTACAGTAAGTAGATCCTCCAGCTCCCAGGGGAGTGGATCCTTTAAGCCCCCCACTGAAAGTGTATCCTCCTGCCTATGTGAGGAGCTGGAAGTAGGCCTTCCAGCTAATGCCACATGGGAAAGAGAGCAGCTGGGTACAATCTAGGGTGAAATAAGGGATTACTATTGTTTTAAAAACATGGCATTGGTGATGATGGTTTCTAACTCAGCAACAGATAACATAGTAGGAGAGAAGACCTAAACTATCTATCAAGGAACAGATGTATTCAGATAAAACACAGCAAAGGCCTTTGCGGAGGCACTGGCTATTTTAACGAAACAGATTAAGCATCAGGCGTTCTGCTACAACATGGGAAGATGAGCTAAATGGGCAAGGTCCTTCCTGGTTGCTGGTCCATGAGGATGGAAGGTAGGATGAATTCCATGAGGCTCTTCCCAACCCACAATCAGTGGCATGGCCTGTGAAAACATAGTAAGGGTTGGTTGGGGTATAGATCAGTGGTAGATAGTATGCCTGTCATATATGAGACTTTAGGTTTTATCTCTCTCGTGATGTATGTGTGCGTGCGTGCCCATGTGCATACAATGTACCTGCATGTATATAGACACTGTGTGCAGATGTCGCTTATGAATTCAGAGGCAGAGGTGTTCCGCAATCACTCCCCACATTTTCAGGCAGGGCTTCTCACTGCACCCAGAGTTTATCAGTTCTACCAGTCCAGCTGGCCAGCGGGCTCTGAGGACTCTGTGGTCTCTAATTCCCGAGTCCTGGCACTGCAGGTGGGTGGCCGAGTTGGGCAGCATCTAGATGGGTCCTGGGGCTTCAATCTCTGGGCCTCGTGCTTTTGTAAGCAAGCACTTTGTCACTGAGATGTCTCCCCAGCTCCTTCTCTCTTGTTTTTAAAGGTAGGACATCCTGTGTCCTCAGCTGACCTTAGGACAACCTTGAACATTAGATCCTCCTGCTTCCACCTCCCAAATGCTGAGGCCACAGGCATACACTCCCACATCCGGTCTATGAAATACTGGGGATGGAACCCAGAGCTTCATGCATGCTAGGCAAGCGCTCTACCAACTGAGCCACATCTTAAGCTCAGGGTTATTATTTTTACTATTTAATACTCTATACTTTTATTATACATAAACTTATTATATATAATAAAAGTATTATTACTTCGTTTCAGAAATGAAAAACATTGCAAAAATGTAATGTCATCGGGGTAGAGGTTTTGGCATTCATGTAGTATAAGCCTGACATCAAACAAGGGGTTTATTCTCTAAGCCCCAGTGAACACATTAGGAAGTGGCTTCTTTTTGTTGTTTTTTGTTTTGTTTCATTTTATTTTTTCTTTTTCCTCTTTAGGGGAAAACATCCATGTGGGCATTTGCTTTTCTTGCTAGCCTGGCATTGTAGGCTGTTTAGTTCAAAGCACAAAGCTCTTGGTATTTGCATCTGTGTTTGTTCCTTTCTTTTTGAGGTGCAGAGAGGGAGGATTACCAGGGTTTCCACCTCAAGTGCTCTCAGCTCTGGATCAAAAGAGGGGGCTTTAGAGTCTTTGTCTGAGATTCAATATAAGATGATTCTTGGGTTAGAGTTTCTGCGTAAATTGGTTTGGGTTGAACATCAGAGAGGAGGGCATAAACCCAAGCATTGTAAACTACAAAGTCATACACAAATATCTATTATTTTTATAATTAAAGTGGAATCTTGGGTTTAGTTTAGCGGTATTCAAGGAAGGAAGTATTAATGAGGACATTTCACTCGAAATTATTCAATTAGTAAGTCGCATAAAAACTTGTTTTGTTTTGTTTTTATCCCAACTGCTTGTACTGGCTTTTTGGAATCCATTTTCTTTGGATGGACACCTTGCTCAGCCTAGATATAGTAGGGAGAGCCTTGGACCTTCCCCGAAGCAATGCGCCTTACTCTCTCTGAGGAGTGGATGGGAGTGGGGTGAGGGGAGTGGGTCGGTAGAAGGAAAGGGAGGAGGGTAGAGAATGGGAACTGGGATTGGTATGTACAATGAAAAAGATAGCTTTCGTTTTTAAAAAAATGAGAGAAAAGAAAAACAAAAAAAACTGTCTCCTCACAAAGACAACATAGTTCCCTGTAGGACCCAGCCATGACAAGCTTCATAGAGGCCTGAGTCTCAGTAGTTTACCCTAAAGCAATACCTGTATCCAGGAAAGACCACAAACTGAGGCCACCCAGGAACAGACCAAAGGAAATTCCTAACGTTCCAACCATCGTAGATAGAATCACCTGCCAGCTCACACCCATTGCTTTTCACCAGGACACCCCTAGACAAATGTCAGCCAATCAGGGATCCTAAACTTTAGAAATCCCTCACCCCCACTTTTACTACTATAAAAACCCAACTCTAACTGAGCTAAGGGCTCTCCGATTATTCCAATATGTTGGATACACGGAGAGATCGAGTTTGCAAACTTGTGTAAGAATAAAGGCTCTTTGCTCTTACATACAAGACTGGGTCTCCTAGTTGGTTTGGCCGGGTATTCCGTGATCTGGACATAGCATTTGGAGGCTCTCTGGGATCCCCCAAGCCCACCAGGACCATTGCCCTGTAGAGCCTTCAGCTGGCTGGTAAGTTCTGTCCTTCATTTTGTGTCATTTTGCAAATGGGCCCAGAATCTGTGAGAACCTGTAGACGCTCTATGCAGATGTGCAAAAAAGATCACAGGTGGGGTACCTGGAGAGACATCCCCAGGACCCTTCTGTATAAGAGTGGATCATTCTGGTTTCTGTAGATAGAAGTGAGGGATGCTCTTCTATCCTGCACCCGTTAGGGTGGGTCTCAATGCAAAACAGCTTGAGGCTGTCGTCTTCCATTCAGTTTTGCCTCTAGGCGCCAGGAGGACTCTGTGTTGTTCTATGTGCTGTTTTGTTTTTGTCTTTTGTGCGTCCTCTTTCTGATTTACGAGACTAATGTGATGGGACAGACTCAAAGCATGACTTCTTTGACTTCGGTACTGGATTACTTTACAGGACTTTAGAGATAGGGTCATAAGCATAGAGGCATATTTTCCTTAAAGGGATTAGATGAACAACCTCTACCCACTTAAACGTTTCATAGAAAGGAGGCAGGTTTGCCATACAAGTGCGAGGCTGCGGGGCAGCTTGCTTGTACGGATGGGTGGCTTGTTAAGACAGTTAATACAGCCTTGTTATGACAATGTAGCAAGGCTGCCAGCCACAAGGTTTGGCTCGGAGGACCAAGGGCAATGAGTTGAAGTCACTGGCTATAGGTGTTAAGCTGTGGTGGCCCTGTTGTGACACTATAGCCAGACTTCCCTCCACCTGACTGCTTTAATCATTCAGATCCAATGGGTTATAAATATCTGTCATCATTTAGAGGGCTGGTTACAAATTACTATTGGTTAGGGTATGGAAAAAAACTGCTGTTGGTCTCAGATGCTTCATGCTGGTACAGGATTTTATGTGATGTAAGTTTAAAGTTATTTTTCTTATAGTATATACATGTTTCTGTTCTTGCTTAAAATATTATAGCCATATACTATATTGTAAACTACTGAGGGAAAACACAAGAAAGACTTTGGTAAGAGTTTTTATGTTGTCTGAAAAGCGAGAAAGACTTTGGTAAAAAGTGAGAAAGACTTTGGTATGTTGTCTGGAAAGCAAGGGAGAAAGCAGGAGGCTGAAGGAATAAAGAGAGGAAAAATAAATTGAAGGTATATAGGAAGACACAGAAGGCCAGAAGGGGATATGAACTATGTTTGCTGTGGTTTCTCATATCTGCAAATACTGAATGTGCTTGTTTTGTTGAAAAGTTTGTCTAGGTAAGTTTTCTTGCAAGCATGGAGCTGAGACAGAAATGGTTTGGATATTTTATGCTGTCTCTGCCACCCCTCACTGCTGTGGCTACATTTATTGGCCTGACTTCAGAGTTTATCTCTGAGCTCTGGTTACTGGATCTGGGTTAGCAGAAATTCAGATGACTTTTTGGTGTAGATAATGTTAAAACTGATTTATGCTGTTCTTTATTGAAAAGCTGGCTCTAGAGTTGGGTTATGACTCTTCCTTCGCTAGACCCATGCTTATTTAAAAGTCTCCTCTGTCAGTCTGAGCCCCTGACACAATGACTAGGAGAAAAAAAAATCACAAAGCAGAACAATCAAAAAGTCTGAACTTGGTTTATGTGAACATTCTGTAGCTTCATATTTATAGTTTTATTTTGTTAGATATGGTCAAAAATCTGTTAAATTAAAATAAAACTGGTTAAAAGTTAATTAGTAACACTGAAAATTGATAACTTAAAATCTATGCATGGGTAATTTTAAAGAAACCATAAGGCATGATTCTATTTTATATATTTGATTGCCATTTTGCTAGAGTTAGAAAAAAAAATGGATGCCACGTGATTTCCCTACCATCTTGATTTCCAAGATAGTTTGAATTGGGTAGATTTTTGTATGAGGACTCATGTCCCATTCTGAAAACAGGATTTAATGTGTGTGTGTGTGTGTGTGTGTATCATTTAAAGTGTTAATGATGTACCTCAATGTTTTTATACTCAAAAATGTACCTTTATCTGCCAGCTAGACTTGGTTAATTTAAGAGTCACCCAGGTGATGACGGTTATAAAGATATAAAGGGATCATAGGAAACAGCTGAGGTTTACAAATGTATGGCAGGACCAGAGTCCCAAAGAATGTGCAGTTGCAAGAATGGACCTTAACAGTTTTATAAATGTCAGTGCCAGGTGATAGCCACCAGAAGCAGCAGCTACAGTGAAATGGAGCAAACTGAGATCCAAAAACCAGGCCATGTGTATGCCGTTGAAGGTGGGGCTGAAGAGCTACTGTATTTTTGATATTGCAGGAAGACATTTAAGAGATTTTAATTTTTTAAAGAACAGCTAAAACTATGGGGGCATCTGTGCTTATAAAATGTTTCATATTGTTAATGTTTGGGCTTAAAATAAAAAGCTAAAAATTAGGCTCAGAGCCATAAGCACCAAAAGCTAACCAGAAACGGAAATGTTCATTTCTTGTGATGCAGAAGACAATGACCTAAGCAGTTTGATAGAGGGCTTGGAACAGCACCCAAGCCTATGGATCTCAATCTTTTGGGGTTGTACAGGGGTAGCCTAGGACCAACTGCATGTCAGATGTTTGAATTGAGGTTGATAACATTGGCAAAACTGCAGTTGTAAATTAAGAATGGAAGAAAAGTTTATAATGGGGGGATCATAACATGGGAAACTATATTAAAAGATCAAAGCATTAAAAATATTAACTAGTGGTTTAAAAATGTATCTCCTTGCTCAAGGTCTGTTTAGGTTTCAAAATGAATGTTTAGCTTCCTTGTCTTTGCTAGCTTTATTGGGCTTAAGTTATCTGGATAAACTGAGTCATATACATTTTTTGTATTGATGTAACACGAACGGGGCCCGGCCTGCTTGTTTGGGTTTTCTGTCCTCCCACCAGGTACCCCCAGCTATTTAGCCCCAAAGAAAATCACACATAGGTCTCCATAAATTATAAGCTGATTGGCCCATTAGCTCTAGCCTCTCACTGTCTAACTCTCACATCTTGATTAACCCATTTTTCTGATCTATGTTAGCCATGTGGCTCAGTACCTTTTTTCAGTGAGGCAGATCACATCCTGCTGCTTCGGTGATCTGGGCAGGAGTGGGAGGAATCAACTTCCTCCTTCCCAGAATTCTCCTGTTCTCATTATATCATTTCTACTTCCTGTCTGGTTTTCCCGCCTATATTTCCTGCCTGGCCAATCAGCGTTTATTTGTAACATGATTGACAGAATACAGACAATTCTCCCGCACCATATTGATACTAAGAGAAACCAATTTCTAAATTGTTAATTTTTTTTCAGTTTTAACTGTGTGAGTATGTGTGTGTGTGTGTGTGTCTGTGCATGTGTGTTAATGTGCATGTGCACACATACATACATCAGTATAGGCATCCACAGAGGCCAGAAGAAGGTCCTGGGTCCCCTGGAGCTGGAGTAACAGGTGGCTGTGAGTCTCCTGAGATGGATCTTTTGCAGTAGCAGGAAGTGCTCTCAAGGACACGGCCATATATCCAGCCCTATATTAACTTTTTGTATGGGGTCTCAAGATGTACTCAGGCTGACCTTGAACTCACAATGCTCCCGCTTCAACTCTGTAATGACTGAGAATAAAGGTGTGCACCACCATGGATGGTTCTTAATTTTGGAGCCAAGGAGTCTGGTTGGGCCCAACAGGCTTGCTGGGAATGACCTCATACTCATCAGTAGCCTTTGGTTGCCAGGTTGTTTTTTCTTTATCTTTTAAGACAGGGTCTCATGCAGACTATGCTAGCTGCAAGTGAGGTTGATCTTGAACTTGTCATTTTCCTGCCTCCAGAGCTTGGGGGCTGGGATTGCAGGTATCGGCCTGCATGCCTGGTTTATGTAGTTCTGGGGATGGACTCCAGCTTCATGCGTACTAGGCAAGCACCCTGTTGACTGAGTTGCATCTCTTGCTACTTGAGTTTGGGGAACATGGTGCTCAGTTGGCCTGGACTCTGCAGCAATTGGAATTGTTACTGATGGCTCAGTTTTTATAATTTGGGTTTCCCCAGTCACCTTTATTTAAGTACTTGGTGTGTGTGTGTGTGTGTGTGTGTGTGTATACACGTATTCTTATGCATGTGCATGAGGAAGCCAGCCAATGCCAAACATCTTTCTCTATTCCCTTTCACCTTTTCCTCTTGATAAAGTTTCTCACAGATTCTGAAGTTTGCCAACCCAGCTACCCAGTCACTCCCAAAGATCCTCTTGTTTCTGCCTTTCCACCACTTGGATGACAGGAACATGTTATTACACTTGACTCTGTCTGTCTGTCTGTCTGTCTGTCTGTCTGTCTATCTATCTATCTATCTATCTATCTATCTATCTATCTATCTATCTGAGCTCAGGGCCTTGTGCAGCCAGCTCTTAGGTGAGCAGTTACCATCTCTCTAGCCCTACAGTGTAAGCATCTTATGTCTCTGCCTGCCATCGTCACTGGCTTTTCTTCCCATTTCCTTCTTCATGCTGAATGATGGTGCTACCTAGGGTTTAACACTTAAAGGCTTTCCAGTGTCCTAAGATGCCATCTTGTATTTACAAGACTCACATCCATCCAGTGGGTGACTATCCATCTGTCTACATACCCAATATGCCAACCAGGTTCCGAGGAGTCTCAAAACCTGCCCCCTGCCCCTGAAACACAAACTTTTAGTGGTGACTTTTTTAATGATACAGAAACAAACAGCTATCTTCATGGCAAGGATCTTATATTTTAGAGAAAGGGAGATGTGCATTTGCAGCTTTGAGAGATGAGCCTGTGTTGTGTGTTGTGTGTGTGTGTGCACATGCATGCACATACATGTGCATACCTGTCTGTATGTGGAAGGAAGAAGACAACCTTAGATGTCCTCTTAAGGAATGTTGTCCACCTCCTCTGTGACAGGTTCTCTTTTTGTCCTGGAACACACCAAGTAGTCTAGACAGACAGGTCATTGGGTCCCAGGGATTCCCATCTCTGCCTTCCCAATACTCTGCCACACACTGTTCTGAAAAGCATCATTGACAAATAACACCCGATGCTGTCCTCTGGCTCCCACAAGCACATTTATGCAGGCACATATACCTGTGTGCATACCTACGCACAAGTATAAAACTCCAAAACAGAAATAATAAAATAAATCAAATTAAATCTCTTCTAATAGTATGGGAATGCTTCTGTCGTGTAATGGCAAACTTGAGCCTCTCTGGTTTGGTGAGTAAATTATTTTTCAGTCCAGTTGGGAAGGCAGAAATATGGTGCGGAACTATGTTATTGAGATTCAGAAACAGTCACCAAAATAAATGAAAACAAACCCGGGAGCAGCTTGTATGCGTGTCTGTTCTCACTGATGGAAACATTATGGGATGTTGAGGGATGTCAGAGAGGATGCAATCACGCTCCCCTGGATATAGACCACTTGAGATTTGACAACTTTGCATTTTTCTTTATTTCTGTGACAGGTCTATCTTTGGCCACCCATATTGGCTGTTTTTCTTATAAACGGCAGTAAAGGAAAGAGGGGGAAGGGAGACGCCTTATTAATCAACTTGGTTATGATTTTACAGCATCGTGCTCAGGGGGACACACCAAGCTGGAAGCAGCAGTCTGGAAAACGTATGACTTGAAGGAATTCGAGACTGTGGAAACTCCACAGGTGGACAAGAGCCAGGCTTGTGTCTGGCCAGCATGGTGCCCGGAAGCCTGTCTGGGCTGCGTTTCCCACTCAAGACAGGAACACGGCAGAGTCACTGGGCTGTTTCTGCATCTTCACCCTAGTTCCCCTCCCTTTTTCCATCCTTACCCTCCTCTCTCCCTTCCTTCTTTGCTCCCTTTCTGCTTTTTCTCCTTTTTTCCCTCATCTTTTCCCATTTTTCTCTTCTCTTCCTTTTCCTTGTCTGTTCCCTCCTCTTCCTAGGTTTGCCTTCCTTCTTCCTGTTCTCGTTGCTTTTGCTCTCTCCTCCTTATCCACTTTCTTTTCTCCCTCTCTTCTTTGCTTTGCTTTTCCTCCTCATCTTCTTCTCTTTTCTTTCACTACCTTGTCTTCCTTCCCCTCCTCTTCCTCCTCTTCTTTTTCTAGTTCCTTCCCCCCATCTTTCTCCTCTGCCCTTTCCTCTTTCTTCTCCATTCCCTCTTCTTCCCGTTCATTCTCTCTTTCCTTTTCCTGCTCCTTTTCCTTTCTCAGCACCAATTTCTAAATTTGACAGGCTAGCTTTGAACTCATGGTGCTCCTGCTTCTCCGGTCTCCTGAGTGCTGGCATTGCACCCATAAGCCACCACGCTGGATCTGTGTATCTTTTCTGCACGTGTGTGTTGTGTATGTGCACATACAAGGCCAGAGGAGGACTCTAGGTATTTTACTCTGTCACTCTACACCTCGTTCTCTTGAGACAGGGTCTCTCACTGAAACTGGAGCAAGGCTACAGCTCTTTCTGTCTCCATCCCTCGAAGGACTGGAGTTACAAGAGTACAGTGATGCTTTTTATATGGGTCCTGGTGGTTTGAACTCAGGTCTTAAGCTTGCGCATCAAGGGCTCTTACTCACTGAGGCATCTCCTCAGCCCCAGTGCATTGCTTTAAAACCAATATTGTATCATCTACACTCAGGATAGTGGCTACTCAGAAATTTTGTTAAATGAATGAATGAATGAACCATCCCTTTTCAGATGGTCATAGTTTTTTTTGGGGGGGGAATTTCTTTTTTGAAATTTTCTTCTCCTTCTGGGAACACGTCTGATGGAGGAGAGTTGACCATGTACATGTATGTGATCAGGGCATCTTAGTCTGGTGGAGGAGAGTTGACCATGTACATGTATGTGATCAGGGCATCTTAGTCTGGTGGAGAGTTGACTGTGTACATGTATGTGATCAGGGTGTCTCAGTCTGATGGAGGAGAGTTGACTGTGTACATGTATGTGATCAGGGCATCTTAGTCTGGTGGAGAGTTGACTGTGTACATGTATGTGATCAGGGTATCTCAGTCTGATGGAGGAGAGATGACTGTGTGTAGGTGGTCAGGGTGTTTTCTTGGGCAGTGAGAAATAAGGAAGAATTGGCTGGAGCTTTTCAGACATGCCTACTTCTTGCACCAGTGTGAGGATTGACTCCACGGGATTTCTGTGGGCCGGGAGGAAGAGACAGAACACCGAGTCCTCTCCTGAGCCAAGAGCTGAGTACAGTCATTCCATTTGGTGACTGGGTAGGGGACCTGGACAGGAAACAGGCAGTTGGCTTTGGTAAGTGGCAGGTGTTATTTAAATAGCAAAGCTGGTGTGAGTCTGGCCAGAAGTACATGTGGCTTCCCAGCACGTGTCTGGAGGCTCAGAGCAGTGAGAAATAGATGAGGCCCCCAGCAGCCCTGTGTATGGGAGGAGGTGTTCTATGGTGTACACAGGTAAATGAATGTGCCCGTTTCTCCAGCTTTGGAGGTCACACTTTATTAACCAAATGTCATAAGCTGAACTTCTATATTGCTATTTTGTGGTAAATCTTGTGTACATGTGTATGTTCATGCGTGTGCATATATGTTCATGGTACACTTGTGCAGGTCAGAGAAAACCTCAGGTTTTGGTCCCAGCCGTTCACCTTGTTTGAGACAATGTCTCTTGTTTGCTGTTGAGAAAGCCCTGCTAGCTGACTCAGAGATTCTCTAGTCTCTGTCCTTTTTGTTTTTGTTTTTTGTTTTTCGACACAGGGTTTCTCTGTGTAGCTTTGGAGCCTGTCCTGGTACTTGTCCTATAGACCAGGCTGGCCTTGAATTCACAGAGATCTGCCCATCTCTGCCTCCCAAGTGCTAGGATTAAAGGCGTGTGCCACAAACGCCTGGCTCAGTCTCTGCCTTTCTTTCTTACAAGAGACATACAATGTACCCGGTTTTCCCTGGATTCTGAGCATCTGAACTCACATCCTCATGTTTGTCCAGTAAGTACTTTACCCACTGAGCCATCTCTCCAACCCTGTGCTAAGTCTTGTATTCAGTCTATCCTTTTGTAGGGCATGCACATATATGATAGCATGTCCCTGGAATGTGGCTGGTTATCTGTGGCTGCTGTACACTGGATGCTATAAAGGCATGGGTCAGATATATGTACCAACTACACACATCTATCCAAAGAAAACGGAGTCAAAATGTTGATGAGACATCTGTCCTCAAAGGCTCGTTAACAGTACTGCTGATAACCGTCAAAATCACCACTATGGATGAATGAATGCAGAAAATGTGGGGCAAGTTGGTCATCCTAGCACACGGGAGGAAGAGGCAGGAGAACCGTGATTCAAAGGCAGCCTGAGCTACATAAAAATGTTCAAGGCTAACCTGGGCTCCATGAGACCCTGATGCAGAGAAAATGAACAAGGGCCCAGGAGATGGCTTATCTGGAAGCACTTGCCATTCAAGCCTGAGTTGTTCTCAGACATCCATACACTTACAATTGCGTACATGTATGTACACAAAACAATAATTAATAATTAAAAATAAGATTGAACAAACAGACAAACAAAAAAGAATAAAACAAAACAAAATATGGTAAAAATACATAGTAGTGCCCTACTCAATCAAAAAATGTATGACATCGTCTCATTTCCACCAACCTTGACAGGTGCAGGGAACCTTACGTGAAGTGAGCTAGCTAGACTAGAAGACAACATTACACAGCCATTCATAGTTGGGATATAAAAGGTGATCTTCTAGAGTGGAGTAGAATGGTGGCAAACAGTCTTGGGCTATGAGAGAGGAAAGGGGGTGCAAGAATGTGAAGATCAATAGATACGTGATTACAGTTAAATCGACATCTACAGGGCAGAGGCAGGGGGAGGTCACAGTACAGTGTACACTTGTGTGAAAATGGCCTTCATGCACTAAAAAATTGTCTTTTAAATGCATTTGTTCAGAGTTCCTGAAAGTAGAAACAAGTTACACTCTGCACAATGTGGATTTTGGTGGGTTGGAAAGAGCATAGCTGAAGAGTCTCAGGGGTGACCCACTCTTTTGAAAGGAGTGTAGCCTGGTTTGTAACTTAGAAGTTTCTTGGAAAACTGTTCAATGTGCTTCTAAGGCTGAGGTGTGGCTCACTGAACAGAGCGCTTGTCTAGAATCCTCCAGTGTGAAGCTGAGGGCATGTTGCTCAGTGGTAGATCTCTTGTCTACCATACAGAAGACTTTCTGTTGCATTCCTAGCAACACATGCCCACACACACACACACACACACACACACACACACACCTTGCAGGAGACTTTTATTTCTGTTTCTAATTCCGTGTGCATGTTTACGGATCTGTGTATGTGAGGGAAAGGTGCTGGTGGAGACCAGAAGAGAGCAAGATGCCTTAGATCTGTGGCTACAGGCACTTGTGAGCCACCCAGTGTGGGTGCTGGGAACCAAACCTGGGTCCCCTACAAGAACAGCAACTTCTCCCAAACACCACACCCTGTCTCCTTTACCACACTGTACATTTTTGATGATCTTTCTTGCCTTGCTCTCACAAGGACCTGGGTTTGGATGCTCAGCACTGGCTGCAGTAGTAAGCACCTTTCATCCCAGCACTGATGCGGTGGAGGCAGGAGGAACACTAAGGTTCTCGGGGCATCAAATCCAGCTGGGTCATCAAACTCCAAATTCAATGAAAGATCCTGCCACAAGAAATAAGCAGAAAGTGATTGAGGACGACACCCAATGTCAACCTCTGGCTTCCTCACATATACTTGTGCCCCACACATGTAAATGAATCTCATGTAGATACTACCCATGATAATTCAATAGAAAGGCCCAAGATCATGCATTACAGTCAACCCTCATTATAGGAAAACGCTATCTTTGCAAATTTGACAACTCACAAAAATTTATTTTAATCCCTCCAAATCAATACTTTCGGTATTTTTTAGAGTTATCCTCAGATTTTCTTTCTTTCTTTTTTTTATTTTTATTTTTTGAGACAGGGTTTCTCTGAAGCTTTTTGGTTCCTGTCCTGGAACTAGCTCTTGTAGACCAGGCTGGCCTCGAACTCACAGAGATCCTCCTGTCTCTGCCTCCCGAGTGCTGGGATTAAAGGCGTGCGCCACCACCGCCCGGCTCAGATTTTCACAAGAGCAAATAAAGCCGTGTTCGCTTGCATCAGCTCCTACACAGTCACGACTGGAGGCTAGGATCAGGATGAGACGGGAAGTTCAGCAGGACAGGGCTTGAATGTCCGATCTGGCAGTAGTGAGAGAGGTGCCTCGGACAAATCCCGGGACACTTTCACTCTCCCTTTCTCACTTGTGAAATAAGGCGGGATCTACCAGCATGAGTTGTGCTTAGGATTTCAGGTAGTAGTCTATATGAGATGTGTGTCTGAGTTATTTCCCTGGGAGTAGTGATTCAGTATGTACTAAATAGGGTTCTCCAACACTGCACCGAAGGAGACTTCTGGGAATTGTGGGAATTGGCTCTATATATTAAGGTGTAATTACACGTTAAGGTTACTATTAACTTCTTTTTCTTGTTCTGTGACTATTGGAAGTGGCTACCTACAATAAAATGCACCTGGATTTCTACTAATACAACACACGACCTTAAATATTTCAGTGTGTCTGTGTGAACACTGCCTCTCGTCTTCATAACGTTTTAATACAAATAAGATTTTGTTCTTCTTCAAGCAAATGCATTTCCCTTTTACTCTTCTGCATCCATGGTGGTTAGATCTCACTGGGCAATGACAAGGCATCCAGCAGGCGGAAAGAACGTGAAGGAGGAAGGCTTCAGAGAGTTCCATCCACCTTGGAGGAGAAGATATGGAGGAGTGGTTCAAGCATGAGGCAGTGGAGAGCTGTTTACCTCAGGGCTAACAGGGAGCAGAAGACAAGAGGGGAAGCCATTAGGGATAAACTATCCCCAGGGAAGCACTCCCAGTGAGACATTTCCTCCACTCACTTCTTCACTTCTCTCTTCACAGATTCCTGAAACAGCTCTCCTACTGAAGAGCAAGCATTTAAATCATGATCCTATGGAGCATGCTTCTTATTAAACTGTAGTAGAGATTGTCCATGTGGAAGGTGGAAACAGAGACCTGGGATTCTTGCTGTCTGCTGGGATAGATTACATCCCTCGTCTATTAACAGAGGACTCTTATTCATTTATTCACCTATTTATTGGTTTATTTTTAAGGCTTATTTTTAATTACACTCATGTGTGTGTATCTGTGCACATGAGTGCATTGACTTCAGAGGGTAGAAGAGGGCGTTAGATGCCCTGCATGGACTGAATTCCATGAAACAGCCAAAGTAAAATTCTTCCCGTATGTGGTTTCTGTCAGGTGTTTCATTGCAGCAAGAGGAATGCTAATACAACCTCACAGGCAAACTCTTCTGAGGCAGGAATCTACCACACTATAGCCAGAGGCCACTCGTTCATTTTCCAGCCATCCAGACCCAATTTAATCACACGGAAATTATATTATTACAATACTACTTGGCCTAGTAGCTCATGCTTCTTATTGACTAACTCTTATATCTTAAATTAACCCATTTCTATTAATCTGTGTATCTCCATGTGGTTGCAGCATACTGGTAAGGTTCCATCCAGTGTCTGGTGTCTGTCTCCTCCAGAGGTCACGTGGCTTCTCTCTGACTCTATCTTCTTTTCTCCTCTATTTCTGCTTGGAATTCCCGCCTTCCCTTATTCTGTGCTACCATAGGTTTAAAGCAGCTTCTTTATTAACCAATGGTAATAGAACATATTTATAGCATACAGAGGGAAATCCCACATCACCACACCCATCTGGTGCTTACTGATTTCCATAGCTGAAGATACAGAGTGGCCTTGATCTCTTCTTCCCATTGCTTTCATCACCCAGTGACAGGATTCTGAGTTATAACAGATCATCTACAACAAATCTCTCTCTTTGTTGCTGTCCCCCACCCCTGTGTGTGTGTGTGATCGCGTGTGTGTGTATGTATCTATGTATTTGTGTGTGTGTGTGTATGTGCACGTGTGTGTGGGTACTTACAGAAGTCAGAAAGGGGTGTCAGATCTTTGGAACTGGAGTGACAGACAGTTGTGAGCTTCCCAACACTAGTGCTGAGATCCCAAATCTGATCCTGATAGAATAGTCCATGCTCTTACCCACTGAGCCATCTCTCCAGCCTGTGTTGTTACCTTCTTACAGTTAAGGTGGTTATATATTTCCTTCACTTGCATTGTTAAAAATTATAAACAGACAAATACTGACTGGCTCATAAGTCAAAACCCTGGACACCCCTCACTGACACCACACTGCCATCTTTTTGCTATATTTACTTTACATATATGACTATGTATGTAGCTTTGTTTTCATGGCCTTTTTATAAAATGTAAATATCATATCATTCTATCCCTATTGATTTCACTACATGTATTCTAATGCTAAGAACAACTACTTACACAGAACACTACTGTGGGCACACTTGTAGTGTCTGTACTAATTTTCTGCTATCACAGAACATCTAAGAGATTTCCAGATGCTATCAAGGGGCTTTCGTAGCTCTTTCCTCCTTTGAACCAAGGCTTGATCAAGTCATGTTTTGCACTGTGTTATTCTGTCTCTCTTGATTTCTTTAGAACAGCCCCCCATCTCTGTTCTTTTATGTCTGGCGAGAATTTATCTTATTGTTCGAAACTTCTTCAAAGATCAGGGATGGTTTAAACCAAAATAGTAAGGTATTTGGGGATTTATAAAGAAAAATATATGATAATATTAGCACTGAAACCCATTGGGAAAAGTTGGAAGTCTTTACATTTTTTAATATGTGGGGTGTATGTGTGCAGGTGTTCCTGAGTGTGTATGTGTGTGTATGTGTGCGCGCCCTGTGTAGGCCAGAGGATAAATGTAAGTGCTGTTGTAGGAACCATCTATTTTTCCTGGGACAAGGTGTTTCACTAGCCTGGAACTTTCCACGTAGGTTAGGCTGGCTGTCAGCAAGCCCAGGGATCCTCCTGTCTCTGTCTCCCCAGATATTCCTGACTTTTTATAAAGTTGCTGGGACTCAAGCTCAGGTCTTCACTTGCCCAGCAAGTGCCTTCCCCTCTGAGCCATTTCCCCAGGTCCCCAAGCAGTGGCTTCTGTTCATTTTAGCAACCCCAAATCCCAAGGAATCTAGGTGGAGAAAAATCCAGGAATCTAACAAGAATGGCTCCTTTCCCCAAAGCAGCATGTCATTGTTCAACACGTTGGGGTTCATAGCCTCTTCTTCCCTTGATTTTCAGAGCTATGTGTATTTTTAGAGAAATGAATCCCACACATTTTTCATTAATTGGCATTGTTTTCTCAGAGCTTTCTGTGCTGTCTTGGGGGTGGGGGGAATCTTTTTCACTTCCCTTTCAAGCTTTTCTCTTCCTTAGCTAAGTTGCATTTGCCTCAGAGAACTGTACAATCTCTCGCCTGGGGAGATTTAAAGTCCTTGGGTTTGTAAACCCACAAGGTGGGAGGAGACCCACCCACTCTTTCCCCCCAGCCTTTGTCCATGGAAGAAGATGGTGCTGCCCATCAAACTGAATGTGTAGTCACATCCCCATTGTTGGGACAGCAAAACACCTGGTAGAAGCAACTCAAGAGAGAAGGGGTTGGCTTTGGCTCACGGTCTTAGGTTACACGTCACTGACTACTCCTCATCATGGTGGGGAAGGCATGGCAGCAGCAGAGTGAGGGCAGCTGCTGAGTGAGGCAGTTGGTTATGTGCTACCCACCCTCAGGAAGCAGAGAGCCATGAATGCCAGTGCTCATCTCTCTTCTTCATTTATTCATCCCAGGCCCTTAGTGCATGGGATAGTGATGCTCACCTTCAGGGCGGGGCTTCCCACCTCAGTTAATGCATACTAGAAGGCCTCTCGTAGGCATGCCCAGAGGTTAGATCTTGTCAAGTTCACATTCAGTATTAGCCATCATACCAAGAGAGTCGAACTTCAATATCACTACCAGCTCCTGAGACAGACCTGATTGGAGCAGAACGCATAAGCCAATGGTAGCTGCCTACATTATGACTGATGTGAATGGATGAAGTTCTGGCTTCCTCATATTCTGTCCCATAGGGAGATGCTGCTTTTGTGGTTTTACCTAGGGTTGCTGCTCCCTCCTGGCATGAGACCTTGCCCTAGTGTGCCTGGTAGGGATACACACTTTCTCTTTGGTTTGCTCCTATGGGTGTTTCTGACCACCTCCATTTAGTGACTAATTTCCCCTTACATGCCCAGTTAAGATTGCTCCGTGTGGAACAAGACCCAGCCCAGGTACATGTACGGCTAGAGAGACAGACAAGGGTTTCTATTTGTGCCATGGTTCTTACACGTTGTCATACTCTAGAATCTTCTGAAACATTAGTCAGATTCAAACTGCTAGGTCTTGCCCTGCTCTGATTCTGTAGGTCTAAGACAGCAAGCTCCCCATTGTGTGTGAGTGTGTGCATGTGTGCGTGTGTGTGTGTGCATGTGTGCGTGTTTACACATGGAATTCACAGGTCTACTTATTGATCTGCCTTTTCCGGCTGATCAGTGAACTCCATGGATTCTCCTGTCTCTGACCCCCTAGTGCTGGGATTTTTAGACGCATGCTACCACACCTGACTCTTTTCCTTGAGTTCTGGGGGGGTCCAACTCCATTCCTCATGTTTGTGCCCCAAGCGCTTTACTGTCTGAGCTATGTCCCCAGTTCCCTCTGCCCCAAGCCCTAGCACCAAGCATTCCAGTGAGCTCAGGGAGCTCTGTCTTGAGAACCCTTGAAATTTCAACCAGGAGAACAGTGACTGGGAATAGAGAAGGCTCTGGGAGGAGGCCATGATTGCCGAGTCTGCCCAGATGGTCCTCTGGAGCCCTTCTCCGGCAGGCACCGGGCCCGCAGTGTTACTGCCAAGTTGGCATCCCCGGCCCTCCCGCCTGTGCTCTTAGCAGCAGGAATGAAGAGTTATATAATCCACAGTGTCACCACCTCCAGCTCTAGTTTGTTCCACGCGCTGCCTTCCCAGGCAGATTCCCTCTGAGCACTTCTGCCAAGGAATCTGTGAGAAGGAGGAGTGTGGATGCTCTACTTGGGGAGAATTATAGAAAAAAGGAACCCAAAGGAACTTAGTTTTGGACCCAGGTCTGGAAGCTCATCCCAAGAAAAACCCATATCAGAGGCATGGATTTCAGGGAGAAGTAAAGGGAAAAGAAAAAAAAAAAAAAAAAAAAAACAGGATGAGGAGGTGGAGAAAGATTGACAAAAAAAAAAAAAAAACTCATTTCCAATATGGAATAGAAATAACAAAGGAAAATCTTTTCATAATACTGTAGGCCTGTAATCCCAGCACTCAGGAGGCTGAGGTACGATGTTCAGGAGTTCTAGGCCAGCCTGGGCTACACAGTGAATTTGAGGCTAGACAAGGTTACATAAGACCCTGTCTGTAAAAGTACCTGTCCCCCAAAACAAAAACAATAGAGAAATAATGAAGGCAAGAGACAGTAGTAGGCCAATAGTACGTAGGGACAACAGTTCATGTCTTCGTAGGAGTGGGGGCAGAGCCTTCAGGAGCTTGGGCTCCACCTTTGCCCCCTCCTTTCATGGGCTGACATCCGTTCAGTGTCTGGAAAGTAAAGTACCTTTAGCATCGAAGGTGGAGAAAGAGCTGGGGCAAGGCTAGGACAAGATAACCGGGTGTTAGTTTTGGGCAAAATATTTCTCCAATGATCGCCATGTCTAGGTGTAGACTTGAGAGACTCTGACTTTAAGGGTAAGGCCCTAAAGGCCCCCACTGAGGAACCCAAGAAACATCCACACCAAAACCAGTGGGAGACAATGCTTAGCACAGCTGCATATGACCCCTCAAAACTCGAATTTCAAGTCAACTAAAAGTGGTCTTCCTCCCTCCCTGTGTGCCTCCCTCCCTCCCTCTTCCTCTCTCCCTTCATCCCTCCCTCCCTCAATCCCTCCCTCCCTGCCTCCCTTCTTCCTTCTTCTTTTCCTCCTTGTTTTTCTGAGACAGGGTTTTACGCTATAGCCGAGGCTGACCTAGAATATACTATATTTAGTACAAGTTCACCTCAAACTCAAGGCAATGCCTCTGCTTCAGTTTCCCAAGTGTTGAGATTACAAGGATGTACCACCCCTGCCCGCTTGTCTTGCTTGCCTGTTTTTGTCCACATTAGCCATCGAACCCAGGGCCTTGAGGATGCTAGGCAAGCACTCTTCCACTGGGCTACATCCCAAGCTTTTGTTTTTGAGACAGTCTTGCTATGTAGGCCAGCTGGACTGGAGCTTGTGATCCTCCTGTCTCAGCCTCCGGGATGCTGAGATTAAAGGAGTGTGCTCCTGTGCCTGGGGTTGGGGTCTTCTTTGTCCTTGAATGTCGAAGTTCCTTTGTATGATTTTAAGTGAGGCCCTACAGCTTCCTCTGGGGACAGGATCTGAGCTGGTCCTATCAGGAGCAGAGCCAGGTTCTTTGCAGGCAGATGCTGTGACCTGCTGGCCGCTGGCCTCCCCACCATTTAGAAGAGAGCACCTTGTAGGTGCCCACCTGGGTAGAAGACTGGCCGTGCCTATAAAGAATTACAATTTACATGAGAATGACAGGGCGAACCGCAGAGTGACCGATCCGCTTTGCCCACAGCCAACTCCTTTCTGCCTGACTACATTTGATTTGAATTCCTCTAGAAACACCAGTTCCACAGTGCTTGGGCAGTATTGAAAAGGTCAGCAGAGGCAATGTCAGACATGATCTGTGGCTGCTCTACAAGCGCTCTGGCAGCCACGCAGAACAATATGTTACAGTGGCCAACAGCCGTCCTGGCTCTCCGGGAGCATCTCTTTATATAGTTGGTAGCGACAGACTGTGCGTGCTCGTGTGTGTGTCTACATGTGTTCGCAGGAGCACATAGCGCGGCGCAAGCGTGGAGGGATCGGAGGACAGCCTTAGCTGCGGGATTGTAAGCATGTACCTCCCAGAGCTTTTTTACGTGGCTCCAGAGAGCACCCATGTCCTCTTGGATGTACAGCAAGGACCTTACTGACTGAGCTGTCTTCTCAGCCGTTCTCTGTGTTGTATTTCTCTCCTTCTTCTCTTGAATATCAGTATATCACGAGCTAATGTTTTCTTTTTTCTTTTTTTTCTTTCTTTTTTTTTTTTTTTCCAAGATAAATGTTTTGATCTGGCTTCTATAGGCAGCCCGGCTCAGTGTGTTTGCACATTAAATATAAGTTACAGCAACTCAGAGGCTTAGAGGCCTGCACACGGCGCTTACCTTGGAGAGATTCGGGTCTAATAGAAACCTTGTGATCTTCTGCCCTGCTTCGCCTCAGGCAAAGATATGTTGAGGGCCTGTTCTTCAGGCTTAAAAGGAAAGCTTGCCTGTGATTCTTAGATAGTGAAACGACGGGTTTATAGTCAAGAGCCTACGGTGCAGCCAGCGTAGATCCGGAGAGGCACAGGCTGGGACAAAGTTGGGGAACAACATGTTTATTAGGGATCTTTTATGGAAAGGAGAGGACGGAATAGAACTGGACTAAGGGAGAAGGGGAAATGCGCAGTGATCCATGGCTGGTAGGAGGCAGGAATTCAAGATCAACACTGACTATAGGGCATCCGCAGCCCAGTCTAGAGATGCCCGGCCTCTTAGAGTTTTACCCTCATTCATGGACAGGTTGTGGGCTGTGGTATGACCATGAGCCTGAGACCTTCGTGTGTTTGATCTGAGTTAGGGACACTTGGAAGCTATGCACCAAGCTTGCTTCCTGCTAATGGTGATGAGAACAGGAGACAGAAACTGATTAGGCAGATTTAGGGACAGGGGCCCCCAGAGTGAATTGTTCTAATTTTTGTCCTTGGCTAAAAGCAGAAAATATCCTCGATTCTGTTCTGGCCAGAGGCCAAGGATACCAGAGGAGTGCGGGGCGGTGCCTTAATTGCTGTGCTGAAACACCATGACCAAAAGCAAGTTAGGAGGAAATGAGGAGAAAGAGAGGAAGGGAAAGGAGAAGAAAGAGCAAGTAAGAGAAGGCCGAGGAAGGAGGAGGGGAAGAAGAGAGATGTCCACATAATTCCTTGACAGCACCCACCTCCCAGTGACTAGGCCCTCCCACTAGGCCCCGCCTCCTAAAGGCATCACCACCTGCCCATAGCACCGAGCTGGACGCAAAGTCCTCTCCATACAGGCCATGGAAGGGCAGGCCAGATTCAAACATCTGCAACCCTCCAGGGAAAACCTCCTGCCTTCCCTCCACCCCACATCAGTTCCCCTGAGCTAATTCTACCCACCTGTCAAGTGTCATCTGTAGAAAGGCACCCAGGCGGAACTAGCCTAATTTGGCAGCGTGACCCAGAGCTCAGCTTGTAAAGGCAAGGGGTACTTAAAAATGGGTGGTCACTCAGCCAAGCTGACTGGCTCAAATAACTGGGAAGGTGGAAATAACCACTCATGAAAATGCTTTTTGCTTCCAAGATTTCCCGGGCACTGAAGGTCAGTAGATTAGCCTCTTCCTTGTCATAGTTTAGGAGCTGGCCTTGGAGGTCTGTCTACCTCCCTTACGTTTTCTTACTTTCTAACCTGTGCAACTGAGTGACAGCTCGCTCTCTCTCTCTCTCTCTCTCTCTCTCTCTCTCTCTCTCTCTCTCTCTCTCTCTTGCTCGCTCGCGCGCGCGCGCAGGATACTCCCGCTTAGGACATCAGACCCGACACTCGATTCATCAACCCAGACGATACAGCCCATGAAGTTGTTTAGAAAACATTTTACAAAAATTAAATTACACTCTTGGCGTCTTTGCTTCCCAGTCCCTACAGGGGGAAAAAAATAAAAACCACAAAACAACTTAATGGAGAAGTCTCTGTTGTGTTTGTTTTTCTGGCTTACACAGCTAGAGGTTGAACTGAGCTCCAGCTGGGGAGCAGCGCTCACTCAATGAGACTGTATTGCTTATTGCCTGCTATTTCTTTCCTTGTCTGCTGTCTCTGTTATTGTATGGTAGGTAGTCTTTCTCCGACAGAGACCGAAGGCTCGAGAACGCACACGCTAAGCACCAGAATCACACCTGTTTTCTATTAGCTTTTGTCCGTTATTTTAATTCTCTGCCTATTGTGTAGGTCCTTGGAAATGCATGTAAATCAACATCTCCATTCAAAAGGGAGGACCAGAGAAGTATTTCAGGAACGAGATCTGAATTTTCCATACCCATCATAATGGAGAGGGCCAGTGAATAGCTGTTGATGATCAGGTGCACACATCACAGGGATACAAGGAGGAGAATAATTGAGCACATCATGAAGTCTTCCAAGCACCACGTCTTTTCACAGGGTCACTGTGATAAGTGACGGCTACCAAGATGAGGATGCTTCAGATGTGTTCTCAAGAGAGTGCGGGCGTGAAGTTCTTCACGAGAAGTAATCAGAAAGCATGCTGTTGGCAGAAAAAGAGCAGGAGAGAATGTTTCATCAGAGTCAAGAAACTCTGGTTTCCTAATCACTTCTGCTAATCCCGAGTACACTTGGGTGAGCTATACTTTCTTTGTGAATCCCTCCCTTTCTCGCTTTCTCTCTTTTTCGCTATCTTTCTCCCCTGCATTGGGAGTTGAACCTATAGTCCTCTAGAATACTGGACAAGTGTTCTGTCACTGAACCATACCCCTATTCTCTCAAAGGGGGATTCTAGGCAGGGGCTCTAACACTGAGAAACACCCCAGCCCCTCACTGGGGGATTCTAAGCAGGTGCTCTACCACTGAGCCATACCCCAGCCCCTCACTGGGGGATTCTAGGCAGGTGTTCTACCACTGAGCCACACCCCAGCCCCTCACTGGGGGATTCTAGGCAGGTGCTCTACCACTGAGCCACACCCCAGCCCCTCACTGGGGGATTCTAGGCAGGTGCTCTACCACTGAACCACACCCCAGCTCCTCACTGGGGGATTCTAGGCAGGTGCTCTATTACTAAGTGATATTGCTAAACCTTTACTGAGGAGTTCTGGGTAAGTGTTGTACCACTGAGCCATGCCCACGGTCCCTCCCTGGGCAACTCTAGGCAGTGCTTTATTAGTGAGCCACATCCCAGTCCTTCATCTTTTACTCTTAGCCAAGGTTGCTGTGCATGGACAACATTAACAGTCTCCTGATGCATGGACTAAAAATTAATTTAATGCAAAGGCAGAAAAAAAGAAGGAATGGAGAGTTAATTTAATATTTTCTGGGATAGCTGCAGCAAGGACGCTCTCAGAGAATGGGGGGGCACGAGGAGGGAGTGGTTTAATAGCAGTTGAGGGGAAGGTTATTTAGTCTTATCATATAAGCCATTTGTGGAGAAGTCAGTATGGGAGCCAACACTTCTCACTATCTTCTTTTGTAGTAGATCTCACCGCACCTGTTTTCTCTCTTGAGAGAGGCCCATTTGTGGTCAGGCTTCATGGGTCATGAAGAGCTGGGCTCTAAATGTCTGCCTAAGACCCCAGGTCAGGCTTTAGCAGGCAGGATCTGATGGTTAAATTGTAAGGATCTTGCTTTTATTTTTGTCTCTTTTTGTGTTTGGCATTGTCTCCACAAGGGTCTCAAAAGTTGCCAAGTTGGTCTTGAATTTGTGATCCTCTTGCCTCAGCCTCTGGAGTATCCAGGATGACAAGACTACACTACCACACATGGATAGTCTAACTTTTTAACTGTTACTTATTTCTCTAGATTCCAACTTTTCTCATGAAAGAAAAAAAAGTTTAGAAAAATGACACCTACCTCTAAGTTCGAATATTTAATTTAACCAAATAAACATCCTACAAATATAATTATGTATAGGACTACATGACACCATTATTTTCAATTGTTTTATGTCTGTATAGATGTTTTCTTTTAGGTGAGATAGACAAATGGAACCTTATCAGTTATTTTGAAGAAAATAAAATAAAAAGCGTAAGTAGGGTTGGGATGTAGCACAGTGGCTGATCACTTGCCTAGAATCCCCCTGTGAGGGGCTGGTGTGTGGCTCATGGGTAGAGCACCTGCCTAGAATCCCCCAGTGAGGGGCTGGGGTGTGGCTCAGGGGTAGAGCACCTGCCTAGAATCCCCCAGTGAGGGGCTGGGGTGTGGCTCAGTGGTAGAGCCCCTGCCTAAAATCCCCCAGTGAGGGGATGGGGTGTGGCTCAGCAGTAGAACATCTGTTTACCAAGGACATCCACAGAGATACTTTGTTTCAAGAGTGGACTGTTAAGTATTCTTTTTCTAGAAGGGGAGATAATTGAATTTGTTGCATAGGACTGATGATTTAGTTAAGGAGCTATTAATTCTGTGAAATCCAGTGTGAGAATCCCACTGCTTTTGCAGCTAACATGAGTTCCAAATTCCTTATTTAATTTTTTAAAATAGGTCTCATGTGGCCCAGGTTGTCCTTGAATATACTATACAGCTGAGAATGACCTTCAACTCCAAAATCCTCTTGCCTTCAATTCTTGGCTGCTATGATTACAGGGGTTTATAATCATGTCTGGCTTCTCTTAAGCTTTTTGAGTGTGTAAATTAGGGTACCTCAATCTTTATCATGTCAAAGTAAGGGCAAAGTGACTATGCTGACCTAGACCGAACATCCCACTAACCTGGGAAACACTGTGGGAAGCTTTGTTCGTTGCTGGGCATATTTTCTTCTTCTGTGAAATGACGAAGGCGAAGCAGATGATCTCTCCCAGGTCTCTTCTGTCTCTAAACATCCATGATGTATGGCACTTTGAATTCAATTGATTATTTTCCGGACTCGTCTGCGTAAGTCGGCTCAGCCCCAGCTCTCCCTGCTCAGCCCTTCTGACAGTGATAAGTTGCAAAGTCATATAGAAGGGAGTTTTCTGTCTTCAGTTCGGGAGACGAATCTCGCTCTATTACTTGGGGTAACTCAATTCAATTCACATTTGATTCAATGTTGACTGAATAGTTACTCCAGCCAAATTGCCAGGGAGCCTTCTTGTTTCCCCCTTGAGTCTTAGGAAGGCTGATGATTATCTCTTCTCTCTCCTTCAATCACAAAGCGTGTATTGACTGTCTACTGTAGCCTAGGTATTAGGCATTAAAGATAAATCAGATGGGAATTCTTGTCTTTTGAAGGCATGCCAGATAGTGGGTTTTTTTCTTTTTCTTTTTGCCTCTTGTGTTGGAGATTGAATCTAAATCCTCATGCTGGCTAGGCAGATGCTTAATCACTGAGCCTCGCCACGCCCCCAGCCCCTCACTGGGGGATTCTGGGCAGGGGTTCTACCACTGAGCCATGCCCCCAGCCCCTCACTGGGGGATTCTAGGCAGGTGCTCTACCATTGAGCCATGCCCCCAGCCCCTCACTAGGGGATTCTAGGCAGATGATCTACCACTGAGCCACACCCCAGCCCCTCACTGGGGGATTTTAGGCAGGTGCTCTACCACTGAGCCACACCCCAGCCCCTCACTGGGGGATTCTAGGCAGGTGCTTTATCACTGAGCTATGCTTCCAGCTCCTTGCTGGAGAGTTCTAGGCAAGTGCTTTTTCACTGAGTTGTATCCCAGTCCTTCACTGGGGGGGGGGTATTATTATGTAAGTGCTCTTCCATTGAGCTATAACCCTAGCTCTATATCCCAATCTTTTAATTTGAGACTGATTTTCATTTTAAATTGTCTGGGATGGCATTGAACATTTGATTCCCTGGCCTCAGCCTTCTGAATAACTGGGATGACAGTCCTGTGTCACCAGGTCCAGATCAAATAGGATTTAAGTAAAAACAGACTTTCTTGTTAGTCTTACCCGCATTCTATCAGTAGCTCTCCTATATGTCAACTGTGTGACGCTGGACAAAGTAAGATTCCATGTAATTAGGTTCTCTTTCTTTCTCAGTGACATTAGAAAGTTTGTCATCTATGTCTGCGAATTCTGCACCTCAGATTCAACACACAGAAGGTTGAAAATATTCAGAAAAATTCAGTCGCATCTCTACAGAGTATGTGGAGACTTTTTCTTGTTATTTTGATAACAACAGATATTTCTATTTTATTTCATGTTACTGGTGATGTAGAGGTTACCAAATGTGCACAGGGCATGAATTGAGGTTATATGCAGATGCTCTACCATTTCCCATATGAAACTTCCACATTCATTGATTCTGATTTCCTCAGTGGGACTGAGAAATCTGATTTCCTGTGGATACTGATAAGTGACCCCACCTGTTCTGTATGTTGTGTACAAATGCCCAACCTACAGAGAGCTGCATTTAGTGTTCAGTGTGGACAGTGAAGCTGCTAGTATCTTAGGAACAGAAAAGGTCCTGTCACGGTTTTAAAGTTTATAGAGAATACTTATCTGGGCCTGGGGAGAGGGCTCAGTGAGTAAAGTGATTGCTGCACAAACATAGGGACCTGAGTTTGGATTCCCAGAACCCACACAAAGCTGGGTGCTGGATCAGTTCATCTGTAATGAACTATGGCAAAGTGGAAGGTGGAGACAGATGATTTCCTAGTGCTCATGGGCCAGCACAATAGGAGAACTGGTCAAACGTGCGGAAGTCAAGAACCAACACTGTGATTGCCCTATGGCCTCTACACGTGTGTGTATGGCATGTATGTACGCATGCATGTGTGTGCAAGCACGCACGCACACACACACAGAAAGAGAGAGAGAGAGAGAGAGAGAATCAAATACTCAATTTCCCAACTTTTACTGAATCCTCCAGGTGACATTTATAACAGATCTAGAAATGAATTAAGATCTTTCAGAAATAAAGAGAGAACAGGCTTCTAGCCTACAGAGTCAGGGAGACAAAGATTGGCATCAGAGCGTCTATGACTGAGAGTGACATGATTCTGTGGAGAGGGAAATACAGTCTTCAGCATCTTTGGCATCTTCTTGGAGATAACTCAGGAAATATGGGCTCTATCTGGCAAGCAGGAGCATTGCTTTCAAATGTCTACCATGAAAGAAAAGATGGATGGAGCAGGAGGAAGGAGGGCAGGGATTTCTTTGCTTCAGAGGATTTACCTTTTCCTTTGGAGGAAGCTCTATGCTAAGTCTGGACCTTTGGGCTGAGGCTGCAGATTTTCTTGGCTTTTCCAAACTTTGTGACACTATGCATGAGACAGGTACTTTCTATTTGCCTCCACCCCATTCTTTTGACTGCTGTAAAGAAAAAACCAACCAAACAAAAATAAAACAGAACAAAACAAAATAACAAATCAGGTGGGGGTATCAAATTTGATACTTGATCTAGAATATTCTGCAAGCTTTGAATTATTTACTTTGATTCAAAGTAAATTTGACCAACAGCCATTCTGATTTGAATTCAAATTTCAGTCATTTTCTTTATTTTTTTAGATTTATTTTATATTTTAAATTTCTCTCTCTCTCACTCGCTTGCTCACTTTCTCTCTCTCTCTCTCTCTCTCTCTCTCTGTGTGTGTGTGTGTGTGTGTGTGTGTGTGTGTGTAGAAGTGGGTGCAGATCCTTGGAGCTGGATTTAGAAGTGGTTATGAGCTGCCTCACAGGGCTCCTCTATAAGAGCAATAAGTACCCTTAACCACTGAGTCATCTGTCCACCCCCCCCCGTTTCTTTTTGCCAAATAGAGTATCTTTGATTTATCCTTTGTCAGCTCCATACGTGTAAACTGTGTATCTTTTTTATAATAAAGATTTTCTTTTAAAAACTGTCTACTTGATTATGTTATATGCTCTATACCAACTCTTCCTCTCCTCCTCTCAGGCACTTCCGATACATTCCCCCATCCCTACTCAGGATCTCTCTTTATTCTTAGTATTTTTAACCCCATTGAGTCCAATTTGCACACCTGCCTGAATGTTGGCTGCTCTTGCTTGTGGAAAGCCCTGGCGCCCCAGCTGCGATGACTTCCTGAGTGTAGTAGCCACGTCACACCAGCAGACAGCACTCCACAGCACCTCACTCCATCATTTAGCTGGAACATTCTTTCTGTCTCCTCTTCAGTGATGTCGCTTAAGCAGGTGGGAGTGGGTGGACCTTTCTCCTTAGAACCTTACATACATTAGGGATGCAATAAGTAGTTGTGGCTTGATCACTCACCAGGTGTGAGAAGGTTGAGCCAGCAGTGTTTGGCCATGGAATCAGGATATGCCCTGACTTTCAAAGTCTCCACCATGTCATAGCCTGGGCCCAGGGTGTCCTTCTGGAGGTCCCAGTGTGAAGACCGATGAGTCACCCCTGTTCTTATAAGCATGAGAAATTTTCTTTGCCAACACCTCACTCTTGTAACTGCATTTAAAAATAGATAATCTTTCCAAAAGTCAAATATAATATCAAAGGCTCAGGTACTAGGGAAGTGGAAATTCGGTGTAGCCAGTGTAGGCAAGCCTCCTCCGAGATTCAAGGTGTCAAACTGTGTTACTCTGGTTATTGCTTTACAGTATTTCAAATCGTGTTACATTATATCACGCCACTCTGGAATATGAAGTGAGCCCCAAACTGTCGGATAATGGGCAAACACAAGGGTTGCCTGACAGTACGAATTATCCTTGAGCGGTTTGGCGTAAAGTAATCACACCACTCTTTAGGGAGAGGGCAAAAGGGAAAAAAATAACAGAGCTAGACATTTTGGATGGAATAGCAGTATAGTCAGATTCAGTGACCCGCTCAGGCAGCGTCCAGCGGTCCCAGTGCCCCTGTCACACTCTGCAAGCGTCCCGGAGCATCCCTCATTGTGGATGGGGAAATGCGGTGTCCGTCAAGGTCTCTCCTGATGAATAGAGCTGTTGCTCACCAAGAAAAGGCAATCAGTGACAGGTGAAAATGACCATTTAATTCACACGCCAAGGCTGCAGCTCCTCAGGTTCCTAGCAACCTGACTCGCTGAGCCTATTCTGTTCTCACTGAATAAAGGGACTTACAGATTAGAGAGTATGACTTAATAGTGTGTGTGTGTGTGTGTGTGTGTGTGTGCATGCTCTTGTGAGTATGCACACGCACACAAGTGCATGCACATGTACACATATGAAATGAATGCAACAGTGTGGAAGCCAGAGGACACCTTGGGTGGTTTGCAGGTGCATCTTCAGGCTTGCTAGTCCGGGAGCATCTGGAGGTCCTCCTGTCTCCCCATAGGAATGCTATGCTGTTACTATTCTCCAGTTTGAGGGGTTCTAGGGATCTGAACTCTGGTCCTCACACTTGTAAACAAACACTTTATTCACCGAGTTGTTTTTCCCAACTCATAGTTTTGTAAACAGACATTTTGCAGGCTGCCGCGTCCTTCTTTCTGAGCGCTGCTTTATTCTATAAGCAAAATACTCTCTTTTTATGACAGCTTTTTGTAATCTGTATTTGCATCTCCATTAAAAGCTGCAAATAATGAACATTGAACTTGTGAGCTGTTATGACAATTGTTGGTGGCAGGGGCTTGGGGGAAAACGTTGAGCAGCAATCAGACAACAGCTGGGGCTAGTCATATCCCAGAAGCTCGATTCTCACACTTCAGTACCTGGAGAGGAGCCTGCCCATGCCAAGTCATAGCAGACTGAGGTCAATGAACTAGAATGTGTATTAAGAGTAGCTGATGTTGCAGCCAAATGTAACAGAACCTGGGTGACAGTCGGCAAGGTTCACTCCAAAGAGTGAGTGACCAGAACTAGGTATGAGGAGAATGCCAGGAAGAATGTTCTCCATGTATGCAGTTCCTGGAAGGAATTTTACACTCTTGCAGCTTTTCATGAATGGATCCAGGCTCATAGATAAGGTACAACCTTGTTTACCTCTATATTTATATCTGGCAACTTCCTGGCCCTTTTCTATGACCTTATTTCATATGTCCATCTGTCCACATCCAACCATCCATTCATCCAGCCAGCCAGCCATCCTTCTGCTCATCCTATGTTTTTTGTCTGTCTGTCTGTCTGTCTGTCTGTCTGTCCATCCACCCACCTATTTATTTATCTGTTATGATTAACTTTAATTAATAAGTTGACAAGACTAGAATCATCTGGGAAAGGAAGTCTTAATGAGGGATTATCTATATTGGGAAGACCTGTGGATGTATTTATGGGGGAATGTCTTAATTAAGTTATTGATGTGGGAAGACCAAGTCACTGTGGGCAGTGTTCTTTTCTGGGCAGGGGATCCTGAACTGTGGAAGAGTAGAGAAACTGAGGCGAGCAATGAACAAGCAATCAAGCATGCATGCATGCATGCATGTGTACATTCGTTTCTCTCTGCTCTTGATTGTGGATGCAGTGTAATTAGCTATTTTAAGTTCCTGCACAGTGAGAGACTATAACCTGGAACTGTAAATGGAAATAAAGCCCTTTGTCACCTAAATTGTTTTCTGTTAGTGTATTTCAGTACAGCAGCAGGAATGAAAACAGATTATCTGTCTTCCCTTGATCCATCCACTCACCCACCCAGCCATACATCATCCACCCACCTTCTGTCCATTTCTCTACTCACCTGATGGAGAGTCACAGGCTTTACTATTCAAAGCCTATTTATTTATCTTTCCAAAGTACCGTCACACTTTTACAACCACATCAAGGTGCCCAACCAATAAGATTGCTGAAGATCATAACCCTAACTAAGTTGCTATGTAAAATTAACCTCACAGAAGGGAAGAGCCCTATTCGGTGAAACTTCCAACACTTATGGTAAAGGACAGACTGCCTACTCTTCTTTTCTGACTCAGATTCGACAGCACCTTCTTTGGACAGGACACAGTTCATCATGGCAGGAAAAGCATAATAGCAGGAGGATGAGACAGCTGGTCACATGACATCCACAGCCAGGAAGCAGAGGGAGATGGATACTGGTGCTCAGCTCACTTTCTTCTTTTGATTCAGCCCATGGGATGTTGGTGTTGCTTGCAAATATGGTCTTTGCTACTACCTCAGTTAACCTAATATAGAACCTTTCTCACAGACATGGCCAGGGATTTGTCTCCAAGGTGATTCTAGATCCTGTTAAGTTGGCAACATGAACCATCACACCACATGGTCTGATTTACCACAGTTTCCTGTTTTAGTTACAAATGACAAAACAGGTATTTAATTGAAGGATTCTTTCAGAGAACTACAGAAGAGAATGCTATGATTTGACAAAATCAAATTCCTTTTCCTTTTTTTTCCCCCAGTTATGAAAGACAGTGCTCCTATTACTGGACCTACAGAGACAATCTAAATCTTGAGTAATAGGGAAGTGAAGGAGGAGGAGGATGAGGAGGAGGAGGAGGAGGAGGAGGAGGAGGAGGAGGAGGAGAAGAAGAAGAAGAAGAAGAAGAAGAAGAAGAAGAAGAAGAAGAAGAAGAAGAAGAAGAAGAAGAAGAAGCAGAAGCAGCAGCAAGCACCTGGCGCCCAGGGCTCAGCATAAAATGCAACTGTTTGTTTAGTATTTTATCAACTACATTGAGTCTACAATGCACTCAACTTAAAGACTGGTTTCATTCTTAAGAAAATAGAATTGTAGTAAGGTTCTGATGTTGTAATAAGTATTGCTTTGCCAATAACCCCAGTTTCAGATGCCTATATGACATTGTGGCAAACTTGTTGTATATGCTTTTGCTTTTATTTTTTTAAAAAAAAACTTTCATTTTTAGTTCATGTGTGTGGGTGTTTGACCTGTTGTATGTCTATGTATGTATGCACCATGTGTTTTATTGCCCTTGAAGGGCAGAGCAAGGCATAGACCCTCTGCAGGGGAAGTTACAGAAAGTTATTAGCTGCCATGTGGATGATGGGAACTGAACCTGCATCCTGTGCGAAGGCAACAAGTGATCTTGACCTCTCCAGACACTACTTTTAATTAAAACAAACAAACAAAAAAAAATCTTTTTATGTGTATGTGTCTGTGAGAGGGGGTGCCAGAAGAAGGTGTCCTATTCCCTGGGGCAGGAGTGACAGGCAATTGTACACTGAATGACTCAGATGCTGGGAACCCAACATAGGCCCTGTGGATGAGCAGCGAGAGCTCTCGCTGCTGAGCTGTTTTTTTCAGTCCTGTCTCTCCCCTCTAAATGGGAGTAAGGAGTAGACCTCGCTGTCTGTGTGACACTTACATGTTTCAAGTCATCTACTGGTACACGTGTTTCCTTCTCAATGCTCTGAAAGGCAGCTAAACTAGGTCTAGCTGCCTTGTTTGCCTTGGGAGTTTAGCACATGACTAGGCACTAACAGACTTCTCAGCAGACACCTGACTCTCAGTGTGGGTTCAATTCAGTTCAACCCAGCGCAGCTCAAAGACTCTGGTGTAATCCCGCTAATAGCTGGGGGTCAGGGAATGGAAACTACCTCTGGCCACTGGTGTTTTGCCTCCATTAGATTTGCAAATGAATGAGAACCTGCACTCTGAGGCAGAGCCTTTGTTGATTTAGTACTCAATGAAAGGAGTCCTGGCGTTCCCAGTCCTGTCCAACCTTTCAACAGCATCCAATTTCCTAAACCCAATATCTGCCTGCATTATTGGAGAGCCCAAGTCTGTCTGGAGGGCAGAAGGACTTATCAGGACTCTCTATTCGCTTCCTTTTGCCGAGCCCTGGATTTTCCTTTTTAATCACAAAGCCTATTCCTTCTAGGTTTTTTCTTTCTTTGATTGCCTGGAACTCGGGGAGATATTGTCTGTCTTGTCTAGCCCCATTGCATGAGCTCAGCTCTCGCCTCGAGGACGGGGGTTTGGTGCCCGAGTTTATCTTCAGCAGTCCGGCTTGCCATTGGTTTCCGAGGGATGTTTAGCCTTCCCCTCCTATCAAGAGGCGAGCTCCCTTGTCTTATCTGGGTTCCATATGCTCTCTAGTCTTCTCATGTGACCACTTATTACTGCATTAGTTCAGAACCCTTGAGAAAAGCAGCATACGGGAGAAAGCGTTTATTCGGGCTCACGCTTCCAGGGCGCGGTTCATCATGTTCCGGAAAGCACGGTATCAGGAGTGTGAGGCATTCCGTTGCTGGTGGGTTAGGTGCTGGTGGTGGGCATTTGGTATTATGGGGCTTCACAGCAAAAGGCAGTTACTTACTCGGCTAGGAAGGATTCTTTAGATTAGATTGAGGTGGGTAGGCCGACCTTAACTGTGGATGACACCATCCCACTAACTAGGGTTCCCAGATGGAGTATAAAGGAGAGTGAGCCGAATACCAGCGTTCATCTCTCTCTGCTTCCTGACTGTGGATGCCATGTGACCAGTCGTCTCATGGTTCTGCTGCTATGTCTTCTCCATCATGCTGGACCGTAACCTTTAACTGTGAGCAAAGTAAACCCTTCCTTATGTAGCTTTTTGTCGGGTGTTCGATCACAGCAGCATGTTCAGAAACACATGCAATAGGAAACTCCTTCCAGAATCCTTGCTAATTGTCAGCGCTGCAGGGGGCTGTGTGATGTAACCCACTAGGGTGATTAGTATTAACTGTCCACTTGACAAGCTCTAGAATCCCCTAGAAGCCTGTGAGCACAATTGTGAGGGATCATCTAGGTTAGCTTTTGTGCTTACTTGTAGGGACTCATAATGATTTCCCTAATTGAGTTGGGAAGATCCACCCACTGTGGGTGGTACCATTCCCCATGCTTCGATCCTAGACTGTATAAAAGGAAGGATGGAGCTGAGCATAAGCATCCAGTGCTCTCCTGACTGTGGACTGTGAATGCGAGTCGGCCAGCTGCCTTGACTTCCCTGGCACGGTGGAGCTGTGAGCTATTCAACCTTGAGTTGCTTTGGTCTGCATATTTTATCTCAGCAGCAGCAAAAGTGACTGACACTTACCCATTCCATCCTTTCATTGTGTTACTACATAGGTTTCCACTCGAGCCTGGAATAAACAAGATCTCTGTGTCTCTCAGTGGTTAGCACTCTAATAATAATAAACAACAACAATAACAATTTTTGCTGGAAAAACAAGAAAATGCACTTTTTTTAAAAAAAAAGGTATTATTTTTATTTTTATCTATGCATATTTGTGTGTGTCTAGGTATTGGGATGTGCACATGTGTGCAGGTGCCTACCGAGTGAGAAAGAGGGTGGCAATGCCCTGGAGCTGAAGTTAGAGGTCTTGGTAAGCCACTCCATGAAGCTCCTGGTAACTGAACTCAGGTCCTCTGGAAGAGCAGCAGATGCACTAACCACTGAGCAATCTCTCCAGCTCCCGGGAAATACATTCCATTTGCTTGTGATCATACTGCGATGATAGATAATTGCACAGTAATCAATCTTGTTTTGTCAGCATGACTCCCATATCAAAAAGACTCTGTGGGTTTTTTTTTAAGCCACAAATAAAGGTAAAATTTAGAAATGTGAAGCATCCATAATGACAGATAATACTGTTAAGTAATGACTTTGCACCAGCCTTTCACCAGAATCTTCATGTATATCGAATTCTTCTCCTCCACACCTCTCTGCTCTTCCCTTTGTGCACAGTGTTCATTTATTTTTCCTTGCATACCTAGCTAATCACCGCTCTAACTTTTATAGACAGAGATGGAAGAGAGATTTGGCAATGCGACTTATGATCCCTCAGGGTTCTTAATCTATCTCAACATTAAGAACACTTTTAAAACAGGGTTTTGAGCCCGTGGAGGATAAGTTCACATTTACACTTAATCATCCTGTGTTGTGGAGCCTCCAGCAAGTTAGCTCATCTTTTTAAATGAAATGTCTTTCCCTACTGTCTCAGAAAGCTTTCTGTTGCTGTGATAAAACACCCCGACCAAAGGAACTTAAGGAAGAAAAGGTTAGTATGTTCTGTTCCCAAGAGGATGAAGTCTATCATGATGGGGAAGTCATGGGAACAGGGATGGGAAGCGGGCTGGTCACATGCATCTCAGGAAACAGGGAATCTACAGGAAGTAGGGTCAGAATAGAAAGTCTTACAGTTTTCTCTTAGTGACCTACTTCCTCCACCTAAAGGAAGGAAGGTTCCCAAGTCCTCCCCAATAGTGCCACCAACTAGGAACCAAATGTCCTAACAAATGAGCCTATGGGGCTATTTTACATTCAAGCCACTACAACTATAAATCCAGGACTTTTTATAACCCCCCCAAAGTCATTGTAATAATCAATGTATGTATGTTAGTTAACTTTCTATTGCTATGAAAAAATACCTGACCAAAAGACTTGGAGGAGGAAGGCTTTACTTTGGTTCGTGGTTTCAGAGGGCTCATCCCATGGTCAGTTGGCTTCATTGTTTCTTGGCTGTGGTAAGACAGCGCATCTCAGCAGATGGGCCTGGAGAAGCAAAGTTACTGGCTGCATGGTATCTAAAAAGCAGAGGGGGAAGGGGAAGGAACTGAAAACAAGATTTACCTCCAATGATATGACAACCCAAGTGATCTATTCCTTCCTCCCAACTAGATACTATTTTCAGAATATTCCAGTGCCACTTCCCAAAAAGCCTTAAATTAAATCAGGAATGCAGTAAGTGGATGAACCCATTGATGAAGTCAGAGCCCTCATGATCCAATCGCCTTCCCAATGTCTTATCTCTGAACACTGTCACATTTGGAACCAAAGATTCAGCATATGTATCTGTCCTTGTAACTCAAAGAGGAAGCGCTTAGCATACTCTCTGGTTCAAAATGCTGACAGTATACTCTTTTCTGCTTCACTTTGTAATTTGACATGGTAACAAATCATCTGGCAAGAAGCCCCTTAAGGAAGAAACAGTTCATTGTGGTTCATTGTTTGAGTGTATACTCCATCATAGTGGGAATGGCAGGAGGTGGCTGGTCACATTGTATCCATGCATAATCAGGAAGCAACTTTCTCCTTTTTATATCAGATCGTGGGATGGTGCTGCCCACATCCAGGGTGGGTTTTCCCTGTAGTGAGACCTCTCTGGAAATGCCTCGCAGACATGCCCATGAGTGTGTTGCTCGGGTATTTCAAAATTCCATCAAGGTGACAATCAGGATTAACCACCATGCCAGGTGTGGTGGTGCACACCTTTGGTCCATCACTCAGGAGTCTGTGACAGCTGGATCTCTGTGCATTTGATACCAGACTGGTCCACATAGGGAGTTCCAGGCTGTCCAGGGCTGCAGAGTGAAAAACAAAAGAAAAAAAGATTAACCTTTAAAGAAAGTATTCTTCTCCTCAGAGGAAACAGACTCTCCAGCTTGTAACAGGTGGTAGAAAGCTCGCCTAGCATGCGAAGGTCCCTGGATTCAATCCTCACTGCTGAAAGAAAAAAAGTAAGATTGTGACGCTCGCTCCATTCCCACCATGAATTTCTTGCATTTGAGCAGAGATAGGATCTCAGACCAAGTGCGCTCGTGCAGGAGCTTGCTGGAGGTAGCCAGGGCCTCAGTAGTTGCTTATAGACTTTCTCCATCATCTCACTTGACGTACCAAGGAGAAGAGATGCTGTCCTTTCTTGGAAACAAGAGCAGGTGTAAGGTCAAGGAAAGCACTTGGAGTATGGATACACAGAGAGTCTGTCTTCACATACCTTGCTCTTTCTAAAAATGCGGGGGAGGTCTGAATAGAAAAACGAATGCTGGGAATTATGGGTTCATGTTATTTCAGAACACAGCTCAAGGCTCTAGGTGTCAAGTGATGCTTTAGGGGTTCCAATTGGGGTGGTACCCAGAGGCAGTTCTTTCTTTGCATCTAATGGGTTCTGGGAATCCAGATCAGGTTGTCAGACTTGATGTCGTGCTGAGCCATTGCTGGCTCTATGCCCATTTTTTTTTAATACCCAGTTCAAGGCTTCCTCTTTCCAAAGTGTATTTTGGCCCAAAGTACTCTGTAGGTAAGTACGTTCATTCCACTTCACCCCTGGCACAAGCAGTTGGTGTGACACCCAGGGCATACTTTATGGTTCTTTTCCTGTGGTTTTATTTATGCTTTTCTGGGTTTTCCAGCTAGAAAGTAAACTACTGACATACGCCCATCTGTTTAACTGTGTGACTACTAGACACTGACATAGTATGTCCCATGTCTCAACATTGTACTAACAGTTCTCACACAAGTAATGCTTTCTGTGTGCGTGTATGTTCATCTATATGTCGGTGTATGTGCAGGTGTGTGTACATGATTGCCGAAGTCAGAGGACAACCTCAGGTGTCCCTCTCAGGGAAGCCACTTACCGTCTTTAAGCCTAGAGCTTACCAATTAGGCTAGCATGGCTGCTCAGGGAGCCTCAGGGAATCCCCCATCTCCATCTTTCCTAATGCTGGGATTACAGGCATACACACCACATTTGGCATTTTCATGAGGGTTCTGGGGACTAAATTCAGGTTCTTATGTTTATAGAGCAAGTGATTTTTTTGGCTGAGCCATCACCCTGGCCAACTGGTAATGTTATTTTATCTCTTAGAAAACACTGTGAAGGGTTAGCACTAGGTTCATGGATTTTTATTTGAACCTAGGTTTGCCTGATTTGTCCATAGAACTAGAACAGAATCACATAACCACCAGAAACAACTGGTCTGGGTTTCCGCTCGGGTCCCGTGTGAAATCATCTTTACAATAGAGCAAATGCTGTCAAGGTTGACCATGCTTGCACTTGTTTTGAATTCATCACAGCATCCAGCTCTGTGCTTTACATGTAATTAAAACTTAATTAATCTTGATGAAGTCTTTGGGAAAAAAAAAGCACTGTAGGGATGCTTTCTAAGACTCATCACTTTTAACTTAATCTCTCCCCTTCAGAAATGCTGAATAGCGTTGAAGATGAGAAGTGGTTTATAATATGCTTTCGGGTGCTGGAGAGATGGCTCAGCAGTTAAGGATTGCTATTCTTTCAGAGGACCTGAGTTCAGTATCCACATTGGGTACCTCCCAACCACCTATAGCTTCATTTCCAGTGGATCTGACACCCTCTTATGGTCTCCTTGGGTACTGCACTCATGGGGCATATACCCAAATACAGATACACATAAGTATACATAATTGAATCTTCAAAAATTGCAAACATGAGATTATGTTTTTGGACCTTATTGGTAATTTTATGACAGGCCTAGTGATCAATAGGATTTTGAGAATTGTTGAACTGTTGGTGATTTGCTCATAGGAACTAGTTTAGGGGTCAGCCATAAGTTTGAGAGGATCAAAGTCTAAGTAAGGTTCAGAGACTTGATCTAGATTCTGCTAGTGCTATCTGAAGACTTTGAAATTATCTAGAAATCAGTATTTTTAACCTCAGTGACCCCAAAACATGCTTAGTAGGTAGAATAACCCTCTTGAAGACCTTAAAATATTCCTAGCTGTGTTCTCTAACTTGAAAAGGACTCAAATTTATGAGCTCTTCCTGCTTCATCTTCCTAAATGCTGGGATTACAGGACTGAGCTGCCATGCCTAGTAGTCAACTGGATTTTGGTCACTATCCACAGGCAATTTAATGAGAATAGATGCTTGAGAAATACATATCACATATTAATTAACTGTATGCTTTTGAATGACCAGACATGTGTCGCAGTACATGTGCCTGACTAGGCCAGCTTTCAGGATCTAGTTCTCACCTACCACCTCAGTCCCAAGGATTGCAACTTGGGTCTTCAGTATTGGCAGCCAGAGCCTTTACCCACTGAGCCACAGTGCCAGCCCAGATAGTCGTAATAAATGATTTTGAGATGGTTGAGTATTTGTATACAAAGAGATAATCTATATCTAAACTTTAGATCTTATATGAAAATGACTCACAATAGGAAAGAAAGTATCAATTCAATTTAAACTACCATTTAAAGTAAAAAAATGTTTTAGAAGAAGGAAATCTTTGTGGAATGGGTCTGGAGAAGGAGTCATTTATCATTAAACTGAATGAAGCATGATCCATGAGAAAAAGAAACGATGGTAGGATTGATTTCATTAAAATAGCAACTTCTACTCTGTGGGAAACAGGAATAAGGGAGTGGAAGGCCGGCTGCAGACTGGAAGAAAATACCCACAACCTACATCTTCAGGATAAGATCTGTACCCACAACATAGAACTGCTACCAGTGATTAGGGGCTGAGCAGGCATTTCCAGGTTCTTGGCTTCTCCAAATAATTGAAAACAGGGGCTCGCATAGGCCACCAGAAGTAAGACAACACTCTTCAATGTGAGGTGAGAGGTGCAGGTCATAGAATATTATGTTGTCAAGACTGTCAGTGGGCCATGTGAGTGAGGTCCTCAAGGGCCACCACAGCCTGGGCTCTCTTTTTCTGGGGTCTGATGGAAGCTGGTTACTAAGGACCATGATTTGGAGGGCTCTCTATTTTGATCAATATATTCATCTATATATTAATTTTTACCACTGTACATGTCCCTTCCCAACATGCATCTGGTTCTAATCATGTGCTGTTGTGCACACACAGTTATACACAAGATTAAGATGGTAAATAAATGATTATCCCTAAAGTTTTCTTGAAGGACACAGTTTGCTTCACTGGCATGTACCCAAAACCAATTTATGCTGGATCAGCCATTCAATTTTCCTTAGAGGACACTTAGAAATCCACTTGAGTATGACCTGTTGAAATTTCATTATTAGGGACAGAGAGGTCTATACTTTTGTTCAGAAATGGGAGTCTGTAGCCTGTTTTAGGCGGGATTCAAGGGGTTCTGATGTTGCTAGGTAGACTGTTTGGAGAGGTATGTAAGGGTGTGTGCGCATAGTAGGTGCAAGTAGGGAAACTGGATTGCCAAATGTATTATTACAAAGGCGGCATACTTGAAACTCCAAACCAAATAGGGTTCCACAGTGCTTAACCGTCTTCTTTGCCTCCTTCAGAATCAGTTCCCAAATCTCAATATTAAGGAAACAGGCAAGGGGTTGGAGAGACATTAAAATGCTTGTTGATGAAGACCTGAATTTAGAGTGCCTATGTCCACATAGAAAGTCAGGAGTGGTGCTGTGTGCCTGCAATCCCAGTACAGGGGAGGCAGAGACGGGAGGACCCCATGAGCTTACACTGACTGATCAAGCTAGCTGAATCTGTGAGTTCCAGGTTTATGGAGAGACCTTGTCTCAAAGCACCTGAAGAAGACACACACCATCAACCTCTGGCCTTCACACATGCACAATGCACATGTGTGTGCCATGCATATTCCTTCATATATATATATGATATATATGAAATATATATATGATATATATATATATAATATATAGTGAGTTTGAGACCCCTCTGATTCTGTCTCAAACAAATTTTCTATGCTTGTCTATCTCATGGAAAGACAGTTTTACTGGATGCCAATTTTTAAAAAGCAGGACTGTAGAGATGGTGCTAGGAGTAAGCACTGCTCTCGCACAGAACCAGAGTGTGGGGTTCCCAGCACCTGTGTTGGGCAGCTCACAACTGCCTGCAACTCCACACTGAGGGAATCTGTGGGCAACTGTATTCACATGTGCTTAAAAAACAGAAGCAAATATGAAGAAATTAATAAGTCAAAGGAGGAAAATAGCAAAGGTGGATCAGAGATGAGGCAGTGTGGAGTGTCAGGCAAAAGTAAGTGTAGAAGTGTAAGGACCTGACCTTCCCAGAGGACTATGACATAAATAAAGAGAGACGTGGGTGTGGGTGTGTTTAGCAAGAGAGGGAGATACCCTTGGAAGAAGCTGGAATGAACCTGGGGCAGAGGCTCTGGGGGTTATGACTGTAGAGGCACAGTCTGGGAGGAAAGACTGAAGGACTTAAGAGTCAGATCCATGTCAAATTGTAAAGGCATCTCAGTGTCTGGGGAAATAGTTCTATCCAGTTCTTTGGGGTAGGGAGTGGCTGCAGATACCTAAGTAGCGTTTCTTTGCCAAGGTCACTCTGTCTCTTTAGATTTATTCTTACTATGTGTATGTGTGTGTCTATGTACATGAGGGCAGTTACACATGAAGTCCAGAGACGGTGGATGCCCTGGAGCTAGAGTTACAGGCAATTGTGAGCTGCTCAACATGGGGAGGGGGTCTAAGAAATGAACTCAAATGCTCTGGAAGAGCAGTAATTGCTTTAAGAATCAAACTGTCTCTCCAGCCTGGGTCACTCCATTTTATAAGACTCTTCCATTAACATTGTTTTCCAGATTCTTACCCTCCTTAATGTCATAGCCAATTCCACATATAGATCCTCGGTTGATAGACCATCTCTTCCTGGTCATCTCTCCCTGGCCATCTCTTCCTGGCCGTCTTTCCCTGGCTGCCTCTCCCTAACCATCTCTCTCTGACCCTCTCTCCCGGGTCAGCCAGGAATCAAAGCCTGACTGTAAGCATGACCACAGACAGACCTCCCATCAGTCACGTGGTACAGATCCTCTTCTTTTCTCTGCTGTTAGGAAGGGACTCTTACTCTGTGATGTGAGCTAGTGTCTCTGCCGTGGTGCTGTCTGCCTGTCCTTCTATGTTGCTAATATTTTTTTAATAAATCTTTTATTAGAAGGAAAGCCTGCCTCAGAGTCCCCTTTGAGCACCAAATTTACAATCTTTCAATCATCAGTGGTTTTTTTAGGTCCCTAAGTCCAGGAGGATAGAACCCCAAATTTGCAATCTTCAAGCATCAGTGGTTCTTTCAGCCCCTAAACCCAGGAGGATGGAACCCCAAATATTTTAAGTTTCCTGAAAGTGTCTGGGGGGAAAAGAGACTGCAAAAACACTTCTTAAGATAGTCATTTATAGAACCCTTTGGTTAAGTTTACAAATGAGACCCTCTATAAAACACCATATTCACTAGGGAAATAATTCCAGGATTGATCTAAATCCTTTAGTCTCATAGTATTTATGTAAACATCTGTCTCAGTCGGGTCCCTGCAGGAAACAGATGGCACACTCCAAAGGAGAAGCTGAAGGGAGTGGAGGGACTATTTACACAGATGTGGGCCGGGTTAAGCCAGCTGCCAGAGGCAGTCAAGTGTCTAGGCTGTTACTACCTCGAGGTCAGAATTAAGAATGTGGGGGGACGCTTCCACATTCTGCAGGACCTGATCCCATTGGAGGAACCTCCATCTCTGCAAGAAGGTAAAAGATCTAGAAACCCCGTCAGTCCCCGGCAGAATAAAAAGACTAAGAAAATTAAGGGGATGTAGGAAAGACCTCACCCAGGGTCTAGTCTGCAGTTCCTGCTGGCTGAGCATCCAAACTTCAATAACAAATGACGAAATCACGGTTGTCTACAGAAGGCAATATGCCCTTTCCCAAGAAATAACTCAAATGAGAATTTAAAAACAACAACAACAACAGCGTACAGGTACAGGGGAGGCAATAGAATACCCACCTAGCATGCCCCAAACCTTGGGTTCCATTCTCGGCATAATATGAGTTGGATGTGGTGGCACATGTCACCAATCTCGGCATTCAGGAGGTGCGTGCAGGGGAAGAAATTCAAGGTCACCCTTAGCCAGGAAGCTAGTTACGGGGCCAGCCTGGGTATGGAGCCTTTCTAAACAATCACACTGTATTTATTTAAGGTGACCTTGACTTACCTATACCAGCACTAGTCTCTTGTGCTTACATCTGAACAACTCAAAATTGTCTTAGAATTTCAATTTACAGATAGGAAGTGCTCCTAAGAGAAATAAGTCAACCAGCCCATACTTTTTTTTTGTACTTAATTTTTAAACTTTAATTAATCTAAAAACCTTGGAAACTGTGTCTTTGGAACAGAGTCATTATGGAAGCCACAGAATCACATGCGCAGCCACTTCAGAAAGAGCTAAGTGTGAAGAAGCCCATGCCCAGGTGGGTACTAGTCTTCTCATAAGTTGTTCCATTACCCCGCCCCATCCCCCATTGCTTCTCTCTCTCCCATGCTTAATTTGTAAGCATGCACTGTCTCTTGTGGCTACTCAATAAACGTACTAGCTTTGCTTCACTCCGATTCTTAAAATTCTTTTCTGTGGTATGGCCAAAGATCCAGCATCTTTACCTGGTGGAGGTCTCTAAGTGGGTAGGTCCTCCTCCGGCTGCCAGATGCTGTGATGGGCATTTTTCTACCCACCCCACCCCCTGCATCATTTCCCAGTATATATAGAGAGAGCTGGAGTGATAAATGTCCTGGCATCTCTTTCCTCCTGATATCTTACCTCCCGGTGGTTCTTCCAACTGACCCAAATACAAATGTAACCAAAGACCCTGTTGGTGGAACCCATTCATCTTGTGTCAGTTGAGGGTGGAAAGGATGGTAGATGCTTGTGGGTGTAGCAAATGGTGGATACATCCAACAAACTGTTATCACTTATGTCTGATTACAGCAGGATAGAAAGGTAGGGAAAGTTATTGGGGCACCGGAAGGGAAAGGAACCCCTTACTCTAGAGTCTGGTTGATACTGGTTGAGGTTTGAATAATAATCACCTCCATAAGCTCACAGAGAGTGGCATTCCTAGTAGGTCTGGCCTTGTTGGAGTAGGTGTGGACTTGTTGGAATGGGGTAGTCATGTGTTTCACCGAGGGTAGGCTTTGAGGTTTCTGATGGAGGTGGGTCATCTTTCTATCTGTTGTTTCATTGGTTAAGTAATAAAGAAACTGCCTTGGCCCCTTTAATAGGACAGAAAATTAGGTAGGCGGAGTAAACAGAGAGAATGCTGGGAGAAAGAAGCCGAGTAAGGAGTCGCCATGATTCTCTCACTCCAGACAGACGCAGGTTAAGATCTTCCCTGGTAAGCCAGCTCGTGGGGCTACACAGAATATTAGAAATGGGTTAGATCAATATGTAAGAGCTAGCCAATAAGAGGCTGGAGCTAATGGGCCAGGCAGGGTTTAAAAGAATACAGTTTCCGTGTAATTATTTCGGGGCATAAGCTAAGCCATGCGGGCGGCCGGGTGCCGGGACGCAGCCCTGCCGCTTATATTACAACAGGTTTCAGATGCGCAAGCCAGGCCCAGTGTCTCACTCTTCCTGCTGCCTGCTGATTCAGAGGTAGAACTCTCAGTTCCTTCTCCAGCACCATGTCTGCCTGCGTGTTGCCATGTTTTCCACCATGATGACAATGGACTGGAGTACTGAACCTAAGCCAGGCCCCAATTTAATGCAAGAATCCCAGCCTAACTAACAATATTTGCTTTACCTCTTTCCCAGCTGCAAGCCTATGTAGAGCTCTCACCAGAAACCTCATTTACAGTAAAAGGACACACACTAAGCCCTGGTTTAACCCCAATGGTTCTTGGTTTTAACTTATCAGAATATAAACCCATCCCCAAGACCTTCCCACAAGAGCCACCCTATTCCCACACTTACTAAAAAGAGAGAGGAAAGAATAGAATGCTTCTTGGCAATTCTTTGAGATGTAGCTTGAGAGGCACCCAGATGGTGTACAAGTCTACTGCTCATGCATACAATTGTGGCTTTTCCTTAAGAAGCCCATACCTGTACTTGGTAGATCCTGTCTTTCTTGTTCATCCATTTCTCTTAACCCCTTTTGCTTAAAATATTTATGAAAAATGTCTTTTAATAAACTCAATTTCTTCTTCATATTGACTTACCTTGAAATTTTTTTCTGTGTCAAATCCAAAAATTTGATTTCATCTGAGTTGAGGTTCCTAAAAGATTGCAGGAACTCTTCAGGCTGATTCGGGTGACTCCATGGAGCCGTGCCTTCTCCCTGCAGCTGCTGGTAGATAGAGGTTCTAAAACTTACTGGAATTTGATTTTATAGAGATTCCAGGGGATGGGTGTGGGGAGTTGGAGTGTGAGTTGGGAAATCCGAGATAGGCATGGTCAACTATTCTTCTATGCTGTTGGATTCTGATCAGAATTTTCCATGGTTGGTACCTTGTCAAATGGACACACGGACGCTCAGGGATTTGTGGAGACTGCGTTCATTGTTTGTTGGTAAGTGTGGGATTTAGTGATGTGTGCCTGGTATATAGACAAGCCCCTTGACAAATTCTGGTGGAGGGGAGGACAGTTACATTCAAGGCTCCCAGTGATAAGGGCTCACATTTCAGGGAAGGCCCTTGAGACACTGCCCGGGGACCCAGGCTTGTTGGTTCCTCTGGTTACCTTTGTCCTCATTTATTTGCATCAATCAGAAATAAGGAGATCAGTCTGCACTAATGGGAGGAGCATCGGGCTACCAAGAAGTAAGACACACAAGACGTAATGAAGAAGGAGCCCTGGGGACAGGGATGCCTCTTTCTGCATTGTTCCTAATTAGCAGCAGAGGGACTCAGGGAACCCCACAGAGACCGGCTAACCACCATTAACTCCAGCAAAGAACCCTGCCACCGCTGTGGCCACACCTGACGCTTCTCCTTCAGTCCCTTAGGGACACGTGTTTTCTTGGCAGGCTGTGATTTGGTCACAGGCATGATTGGTGACTCAGATGGGACTGTAAAGTAATGGCCCCAAGTAAGCTACAGCTGACAGAGATCACACGGTTAAAACTCGAAAGCTTTAGCAGATGTCTGCACGATTTAACAGAGGGACCGAGAGGAAGCTCAACCAATCAGGCTAACGATCATTTATTGAACACTTGTTAGGAGTAGAGGTGTTTGCGTGTGTGTGTAATCTTTCAAGCCCACATGGGATAATTGAAAGAATGAGGTAAGATACATCATGTAAAATGGGGAGTGCCCTGGTAGCTTTTATTTTTTATCATTGTGACTATCTTTTTCTGCAGCCATTACCCCTGCTTGATTCATCATGCTCCCAGCAAGCAACGATCCAGGGAAATGAGGGAACAGTTCTCTAAGACCTCCCACCTTTCCCTGATAACTTTACCTCGCGTCTCCTCCACTTGACTTCTCCCTGGCGCCCCGCCTTACGGAATTGATGGAGCAATCACATCCCGTGAGCCTGCGGAAATAAAATAGAAGCAAGACGCGATGTCTTCCCTCCTGGAATTTATATCCGTTGCCAGCTTCTGTAAAACATGCCTTCGGAGGAGGGGCTTGGCTTTCACGAAGATGAATGAAAGTCGGGATTGTTTTGACACAGGTGTTAGATCACACGCTCTCTCTAGCTGCTTCTCCTTTGCTGGGAAACCAGGCCACATACCCCCGCGGCTCTCTCTCTGGGCAGACATGGAGCTGATAAACAAGGCATGCTGTGGCCTTGAAGTGTCTCTCTCCCTTGACAGCTGTGAGCCCCCCTCCCCGTCTCATACCCAGGCTCAAGACAACTTCCAATTTGAACTGTAGTTTTAAAGGCTTATTCTTTTCTAGATTATGTGTATCTGTGTGTGCCTGTGTGAGTATGGCGGTCTGTGGAGTCCAGAAGAGAGCCTTGTATCCTATAGAACTGGAGTTTTAGGCAGTTCTGGGCTACCCAGATGTGGCTGCTGGGACCTGAACTCAGGTCCTCAACAAGAGCAGTAAGAGTTCTTAGCAGCCCGTGCCATCTCTTTAGCTCAGAGACATTTATCTAATGGCTTCTCACCTGACCTGTGATTTCTGGACCTCTAGCATATAGGCTGGGTCTTATGACATGGAAAACCAAAAAGAGTCAGAGACTCCATTTGCTCTTCAGAACGGAAGGGAATTGGATTCAGAGATAAATTCTTTTCCTTCAGGATCCCCATCACATGGCAAGTCCCACGCTACCCACGATGGCTGTCTTTCCTAATGAAATCCTCCCTCCAACCCAGGGCTCACTCTCCCGCTTCAGTGCCCCACCCTTGCTATTTCTGGTTGCAGTGCTGAAACTCTACCTCAGAAGATCCTTTGTGAAGATGATGTGACTCAGCTTCCTTTCCATGAGCCTGTAACAAATCCTTTATCAATCAGAGCAATGACGATCGCTAAGCGCGATGGGTTCTTCTCAGTCAGTTAAAGAACTGAAAGACGAAGCAAGCCCTCAGAGCAGAACAAAGCCAAAGTTTATTTACAAATATTGTAGACGCCTCAGGTAGATGAAGATGGATGCTTGGAGTTTGAGTGCTGTGGTCTCTAAAGGTTTCTGGGGATTTTCTAGGTTTGGGGTGCCCCGCCTGGTTACCGCTCCCCATCCCCCTTTCTATGAGCCTGCAGGCAACCGTGTGCCCCATATGTAGTGGGGACTGGGTCTCTGCTTTTGTACATGGGAACAGAAGTAACTGCAGTGGATTCCTGCCTTGATGCTCTGGTGTGGAAAATCGTATGGTTTGCTTTGGTCAATGTGGGCTCCTCTTTGCAGTTGTGATGTGGGGGTGGGAGAAGACAGAGAGACAAAGAGAGAGTCCGAGAGAGACACAGAGAGAGCCACTACATATCAGAGAAAATGGTCTACCTCTTTCAAGGAAATGAAATCTTTCGGCCTACTGCTGCAGGGACTGGGCGGGGGGGTTCTCACCAAGAAAAGGTCCAACTAGGTATTTTTATATCTCCCTTCTGCCATCATAGTGGTCCATGAACTCAACAGAAATGAACACCTTTAGTTAGTTACTTAGAGAATTGACAGTTCTGTATAAAATTCTGTATAATATGTCCTGGCCCAATGTTAGCTCGCCCTCTCAGACCTTTGATACTCTCTGATAAGAGGCTGATTGTGAGGTGGGCCCTGTGACAGCCAATGATTTCTCACTGTAGAAGTGACATCACTTAGATGCATGCTCTTTGGCCACTGCTTTCCACTCACGACTATAAAAATAATTTAACAGTAGTCTCTCCAGTAACCTCACAGTGGTGGGCTTCCTATTTTCTATGGCAGGCATTCCTTCTGCATAGTTCCCAGCATAGCGAGGTCTTTATTCTCTAACTAAACACTGTCCCTGCAAGCCTTCTTGCTGTTGACAGAGTCTTAGTGTCTAAAGACACCCTTAATGTCCTGCTCAAGTTGAGCAGCAAGGAGATTTATTTTCAAAATCTCGGGGCTGGGGACATAGCTCAGCAGTAGAATGTTTAGCTACTATGCTAGAGATCCTGGGTTGAGTCCTAGAACCTAAACAAACCAAAATAGAGAAAAACCTAAACTCCAAATGATATCCTGTATCGGGGGCTGAAGGTATAGTTCACTTGGAGAGTGCTTGCTCAGCATGCACAAGGCCCAGGGTCTATCCTTAGCAATACAGAGAGGGAAGAGAATATTCTTGGGTGTGTTGACTCTTGCATGCTATCTCTTCTCTTCCTTCTCTCTCTGTGTATGAGAGAGAGAAACAGAGAGAAAGAAAGAGACCATTAATACTTTATTCAACAGCCGAAAACAATGTTCGTATCACCTAATAAGTTGTCAACCTATGTATTTTATTTTTATGTTAGAAAATCTACTACCACATTCTTAGTGTACCCAATAAAAATGAATGGGAAGATGGGCTGTGTGAACTCTGTGGGGTTATTCAACTTGACCCAGGAGTCCTGGCTCTGTGTGCAGGGAGATGATGGTTTTCAAAGCCACATTTGACATCACTTCTCAACACCCTGCGCAACACTGAAACCCCAGGGCCTTGCCCAGGGATGCACCTGCCTCATGGAATCTTTCTGAGGAATGTGCTTGCCTCACAGAGCCTCTCTCAGGGACTCACCTGCCTCACAGTCCCTCCCTTGCAATTTTCTGCTGACATCACTGGGAATTGCCTGCCTTGTGGCTTTTGTCCTTTTCTGGTTAGGTACTCCTCGCAGTAATGATTCTGTTTTCCTGGGTGAATTTAATTGTGAAACAGTAATTGCCCAAGCTGGTGTTAGAGAAGGATTCTGTTAGCTCACTGGGACCTTCTCCTCATTAAGGATTACTGCCCTCTCTATTCCATGTAAGATCAGAATGTTATTAGGAGTTCCACTGGCCAGTTCCCAGCTCCAGATCCCTTGTATTGATGACTTCTCTCATGGCTGTAATCTAAAGCCTGACAAGAAGCAACTTAAAGAACGAAGGGTTTGTTTCTGCTCATTGTTGAAGAAAGGACCCAGTCCAAGAGCAGGGAAGACATGACAATGGAGTCTGGTCACATTGTATCCACATCCAGGGAGCAGGCAGCAGAGAGCCAGTGGGGACAGGCTACTGTAAAAGCTCGAGGTACACCTCTGAGTGACTCACTTCCTCCGGTAAAGTTCCATTTTGTAGACGTGCCAGGATCTCCCTAAATCAGCACCTCCAGCCGGTGACCAAGTGTCCAAACACATGAGTCTGTGGGGACCACCTCACCTCTTACTGGGAACATGTAGGGAATCAGGAAAGGGATGGCCCAGAGACTTAGGAGAGCTAGTGTTTCTGATGATGTCCCATTTGAAGGAGAAGCTGAGCTGATATCTTGGAAGAGTCAGGAGGGACCCAGAAGAACCACAGAGACCAAGGTTGTGTAGAAATGAGTCCTCAAAGAGACTCTAGCAATAAGGCTGGGGCCTCCAGTTAACTAGGTTTTTGTTGTTGCTGCTAAATCTGTTATTTTATATTTATGATTTTTTTCTATTAGAACATCAAATTTATTATCAAATTTGATGTGTGATTTGAATGAGTCTCCTAGAAAGTTCATGTGTTAGAAATTCAATCCTTAAAGCCTTATGGTGATGGCATTTCCATGGGGCCTTTGGATATTGGCAGCTATGTGAGTTCTTGAGGATGGATCCCTTTGATGGTGCTAGCGGCTTTATAAGAAGAGTGCCCTGATTCAAAGACTTCCTCTGTCATGGCATGTAGCACTCCCCTCCAGGCCATATGACAATGAGAAGATGTTCACCAAGGGCCAGCACACAATCTTTGCCTTCCCAATCTCCAAAACGATGGGCTAAATCAAACTCTATTCTTCGTAAATTACCCAGTCTGCAGCTTTTTGTTACAGCAGGAAGCAGGCCAGCTCTAGATCATACATTCACTATATGTTTAGATTATGATCATGGCCAGGGTCTGTTTCCAGGAAACAGAGAGCAAAGAAGTAGAGACAGGCTGCTATACTGAGTTAAGCATTTCCTTCTGTAAGGGTCCACATCTTGAAGGTTTCATAGTCTCCGAACACAGTTGGTCCAACTGGGGACCAAGTGTTTAAACACACAATCCTATAGGGTGCATTACCCATTCAAATTTCAACAAGGGAGAGCCCTTGGGACATGTGGAAATGAGAAAAGGTGTGGTGGTGGGTCAGAAAGTTTAACTGCCCGCCCATGGTGAGGGAGGGAAGGAACTTGTGACTGGGGCTATACAAGGTACTCCATCAGGGCATTGGTTATTTGGTCTTTGTTTGGGGTTGGTGCCAGTTCTGCAGAAATGAAGAGTAAACTATTGCTTTCTCTGATGGTCGTGAAGATTTGTCAGGGAGGGTCAAGGGTGTTGCTAGTGGACAAGAGTGGGGTTGTGCATCCCTGACTTAACCCATGGAGAGATGTCACAATCAGAAGGAGACAGTACCTATTGTGCAGGGCTGCCCTGGCCCTGGACTCCATCTGTTAATTTTGTAGCCTTATGACCAACACACTTGATAGAAACAAATCAAGGGAGAGAAGACCTATTTTGGCTCATGGTTTCAGAGGATATCAGTTCACAGTGGCTTAATTTGGCTCACAGACTGTACCCCAAGAAGTCTAGCTCAGCCACCTGTTCTTGAGAAGTCAATTAAAATAGCAAAAGTAATAGCAAAAGACGGAACAAGGAACTCTGTTCCACGTGACCACAGTGAGAAGAGGGACAGAGAGATCCAGGGACACCCCGTAAGTCCATCTTCAGGGTCATGTAGTGAGATTAAAATCGAAATAGAGAGACCAGGGCATGCACATTTAAGCTGTCCTGGTCAAGGTGTGGGTCTGCCCACCATTAATCCATCAAAGTCTGGGCCTCAGTTTCAATCTATGAGATGGTCTGACAGTTGTAAATCTTTCCCCAGAGATAAGTTCCTCATCTAGCTAGCAGATTTTCCCTTTCCAAACATGAGATTCCTGGGGAAATCACCACCCCTGCTTAGTTTTTGGTGAGACATTCATTGTGTCAAGAGTCTGCTTGTCAAATTGAGGACACAGTATCTCTTTAGAATATCTTCATTTCTGCCAGGCCAGGTGTAGCAGGGAAGGCTGTATCTCTCCCTCCCTCTCTCTCTCTCTCTCTCTCTCTCTCTCTCTCTCTCTCTCTCGTCCCATTACATCTATCTGTTTGTTTTACTTTGCAGGTATGGTGGAGTGGGAGGCTGAAGTGTGTGGGGAACTTGGGAATGGGAGTATCCAGAAGGCATAGTATTATGCTAACTGTTTCTGGGGAGCCGTCAACAGATGCCTATCTACCCCAGGTGGGGCACCAGGAACAGACCAAGGTACAATTCCAATGAAGTTTAGCTTGGTGAACTTTTTGGGCTTACTTCCAAGAGCATGTGGGAGCAGTTACTCAGAATGGGGCTGACCCCCAAGCAGCTGCCTCACCGCAGAGTCTCATCCAGTTACGGTGATGGAGTGGGACCTCGTAGAAGCTACATCATGGAGTACTCTCTCAGATAACCTTTACTTCCTGTTTAGCATCCCCCAAGATCCCTTGCAACTGGAGGAGGGAAAGAGGACATAAACACTGGAATCCCAGATGAGGGTTCTGTGACCCTCCCCTTCCTCCTCCTTCTGGAGAGTAGCAATATCCTAGTTACTATTCCCACAGACCTAACTATCACAATTCTTTTTAATTAGTTACCTTGGCTACCAGGCCAGGATGATCAATCACTACTACAAAATAGAGGCAAGTTCAAAGTCAGCCTGGGCTACACAGCAAGACCTTATTTCAAAAGCAAACAAACATTTAAAAAATAATACAAAGCAAACAAAACAACCAAACAAAGCACAGAGTGTAGGAGGGCGGGGGAGCATAGTTGTCACATCGCTGTGGGGTCAGGAAACAGCAAGCTCAGGGAGCCCTGGGGGCCCGATAACATCTTCTAGGAATCCTTCATGAAAAACCTATTTTCACCTATTTTCTTAAAGGTTCCACAGTCTCCCAAAATAACACCACCAATTGGGAGCAAGCAAGCAGTACTACACAAGACTGTGGAGGGCATTTGAGACTCAAATCGGAACAAAAGGGAAGTTAGATGCAAATCAGACTGGCCAGGTGGCTCAGCAGGTCGGGGGTTCTTGCTGCCAAGACCCACAGGGTGGAAGGAGAGATTTGGTTCTTGCAAATTGTCTCTGCTCGTCACATGGGTGTGCACATGATCTCACACGTGCATAGTAAACAAACAAACACATAACCGCAATAGGACATAAAAATGCATTGTACTGGAGAGGGTTTCATTTTGGACTAAGAGAGTAAGAACATTCTAGTTTACCCAAGAGGCCATAAAGGAATCAAGGGGCAGGGCAGGGTGGGATGGGTGGGAAGATAGCAGAGAAAGTGGCAGAAAGGGCAAACACAAGTGTGTGTGTGTGTCTTGTGGGTGTCTGGGAGGGGCGGTGGTGGTGGGTGGACATGAAGGGTTAGGGGTGAGGCTGAGAAGTGATGATGAACCCATATGAGGTGATGACCCTTTGGGGATGCCTCAGATTGCTCACTGCTTCCTCCCCATACCCTGCCCCCATAACGCTCAGCTGGAGTCAGCTTGGCTTTGCACCCATCAGCCCTGGTGCGGGAGAATATAATGGAACATAATGAACGCTCAGACGCCTGACGCTGAACTATCTGAACTCCTACATTGTGCCAGAGTGGGCAGATTTAAAGTTTTGTTTTTTGCTGTCCTAAGAACAACCAGCTGTTCTCTCTCACAGAAAACAGGCAAGATGAGGGCTTAGGAGGGAGAGAAGAGGATTTATTGAATTTGATGAAGGATTTCCTGGCAATGAAAACACAAAGAGAACTATGATCTCTACAATGCTATGTCTAATGGGAAGGAATTGGAACTCCCATTGGAAATCTGAAATGCTAAACAAAAGCTCCCAGAGTTCTGTGGCTTCAATACCCTCCTCGGCATTTACTATGGTCCATTGTCACTGTGACAAAATGCCTGACAGGAGCGCCTCAAAGGAAGAAAGTCTATTTTGGTTCATGGTTTTAGAGGAATTTTGGTCTGCCATGGTGGAGAAGCAATGGTGTTGGAAGCAGCTTTCTCTACAGTAGTGTAAAACTGTAACAGGGTTGGTGATGATCGTCTGGGGACATTGCCAAAGTCATTCCCTGGTGCACACAAAGAAGTTAATGGCCAGGAAAGACAGAAAAGCAAGCCACAAAGAGAAAAGTCACAGTTCTAACCCTTTGGGATGTGAGGGGCCCTAAGGCTCGTGGTCTGCCAGAGGGATGCTGGCTTGGGTGTTTTATAGGGTCACTGGGTGCCCCCTTTCTTCTATCGGTCCTGTTAGGATACATACCCTACACTTTCTTCACTCACCCATCCCCCCCTTTCTTAACAGGGTCTCAGGTAGCTCAAGTTGGCCTCAGACTCATTATGTAGTCAAAGATGACCTTAGACATCTGATCCTCCTGCTTATCCCTCCATGTATTGGGATTACAGGGGTGCTGCTGGCGAATCCTCCTAAAGCCTAGACAGCAGGATTCTCTTGAGATTGTACAGCTCTGCACCCCTTGAATCAGGTTAGACGGGAATGGCATCTGCTCATACTACTGCCCCACCCCTACCCCACAACAGCCATTTTGTCGTCTATCCTGTGGTACTACCCGAAGATGACCCTCTCGAGTTCTAGTCCCGTCAACTCCAGTTGGGTTGGATGAATTTGCCTAGTCTGGTTGGCCAATGAACCCCATCCATTCTCCCCTTGCCACCTCCACAGGCTTGGAATTGTAAGCACTTGCCACCCAGTTGGCTTTCAAGTAGGCAGCAGGGATCTGAGTTCAGGTGTTCAAACTTGCACAGAAAGTACTTTGCTTCCAGAATCGTCTCCCCAGGCTCTCACATAGCATTTGCTGTGGTGGCTTCATAAATGGTCTCTGAAACTGTTGTAACTCCTCCAGGGAGGGCCCGGTGCATGATCCTGTAGGCCCCTTTCATCTCAGACAAGCTGTAATTCTAGATAATGATCCAAAGCCTGTTGCTTGCTTTATGTCAAAATCATCTTCAGTCGTTTAATACATTGAAATCGTTTTCTCTCGGTGCTACGGCCACAGTAAACAGACACGAGGGAAATTGTCCCCTCTTTATTCTCGCGCTGATGGAAAGCTTCTAAAGTGCTGGCCAATGTGGGAAAATTTACTCAGGCTTTCACTGTTTTGTGCAACGGACAAAGAATAGATCTGGCTTTGTGGAAGATGAAATTTCCTTTTGCCAGGTGGCCCCTCGCGGTAGAGAATGCGGGACGAAGGAAGGAAGGAAGAGGGAAACGTGGCCTGTCATTTTCTTTGCTGGGAAGGGTTGGAATCCTGCACACTGCCACACAGAGAGGCATTGTGGGCGCTCAGCTCTGTGTGAGTTCTGACTGAGGCTGCTTGGAGGGCACGTGGCTTCTTGAAGAATTAGGACATGAGTGGCTGGGGAAATGGCTCAACCAGTAAAGCGCTTGTTTTGTAAGTACGAGGACCTGAGTTCAATCCCCAAGAACCGAAGCTGAAAAACAAAACCAACAACAAAAAAGCGTGGCTGGAGATGTAGCTTAGAGGCAGAGGAATTGCCTAGCATGCAACCCCAAAACAGACAACAAACAAATACGCAAACAAAGGAAAACCATAACACAAAGGGCCAGTGAGATGGCTTTCAGATCAAAATGCTTTTTGCTTGGCCTGATGACCCGAAGTCTACCCCAGGTTCTACACAGTGGAAGTCAGAGAGAACCAACTCCCTAAAGCTGTCCTCTGACCTCCACATGTTCATGTGAGCACACGCATGTGTGTGCACACATATGAAAGTATACACACCATGAATACATTGATGGAATAAAGGGAAGAAAATGAAAGACTGCATTTTCGGGGATCATGTCTATACTTTGTTATGAGAGCAGTTTCTCTGACTATATAGAGCACCTGAGACCAAAAGTGTTCCTTTAAAACACACACGCATACACACATGCATGTGTGCACACACTTGCATGCACACGCTTGTTTGAGAATTAGTATATGGGAATGTGTTTTGCCAATTGTCTTTCTGTTACCATGACAAAATATCTAAGTAAAACAACTTAAAAAAGAAAAAGAAAGAAAGTTCCTTTGGCTCATGACTTCAGTCCGTGATCACTTTGTCACTTTGCTGTGGGTGCGTAGTAAAGTCGAACATCATGGCAGAGAGGTTATTACAGAGTAAAACTGTTCATGTACAGCATCCAGTAGAGCAAGAAGAAAGAGGCACGAAGATTAATATGGGAGAAGTCAGTTATGGACGGTGAGATGGCTCAAAGGGTATACACATTTTCTGTCGAGTCTGGTGACCTGAGTTTGATCCGCAGGAAGAAACACTGACTCCCGACTCCAGGAGTCCTCTGACCTCCATGCAAACCTTGGCAGGAGTGCAGGAGCGCATACACACACAGGAAAATGTCATTTTTTTTTTTTAGAAAGAAAAGATGCAGTTGACATAAATGCTGTAAACATATTTCTACCAGGGTTTCTTATGTAGTCCAGAACCTTATGCATTCGGGATCTACCAGAGGTGGTCCAGAGTACAGTGAGCTCGGCCTTCCCACAGCAATCATCTTTCAAGATAATCTCTCACTGATGTGGCTATAGGGCAACATGACCTTGGAAACCCCTCAGCTGAGATCCCTTCTAGTCTGGGTAAAGTCTGGATAACTGAAGCCCGCTAGAGCTTGCTCAGAAGCTTCTGGAAGATTCATTGCAACAGCTTGTACTGAATCTTATATCCAGAGTCATGAGGACTGGGTGGGATTGAGATTTGTGTTGACAGCAAGTTCCCAGGTGATGTCTATGTTTAGGACCGGGGACCACACACACCAGAGACCACATGCTAAATGTCAGCTATGGGGCAGACACTGGGCTAGGATAAAGAAAACCATGGGTATTCCTTTCTTTAGACTGTTTCCTTCACAAATGATTCAAATACTTACTCTCATCTCATCTTTAATATGAGAATAACTACCCTTACTTCCCAGGGCCACCTTGTCAATTGAGTGACATTGAGTCACGGACCTTTGCTATGGTGGAAGGACACATCTTCAGACCTTTGCAAGTACTCGAGACTTCAAATACCATTAAAGCATGTCATTTTTATTCATAAAATTTAGTTATGCATAAGCGAAAAATCTAAGTGATCCCTTGCAGCCCCTAACGATTCTTTAAATATGGGATTGAAGCAAGTAAAATAAGTTCCAGTTGGAACAGTCATTGAGCAATTTCAGAATTACTTCCCCTGGGATCCTGACAGAGTATTTGGTTCTAGGCAATGCTCATATTTGGTATTTTATCCTTGACTTTATCTGACACCTATCTTCACCTTCTATTTATCTCTCCTGCTCATGTCTGCAGTTGACTTAAAAATATGATCTTCACCCACTCCATGAAGACGTAAAACACTTTATACAAGGGCGATGGAACAGTTGGCACTGAGTAGAGGAAACAATGCTGGCCCTGGGGAGATGGCCCAGTGAAAGGGCTTGCTGAAAGTTCAGTCTGAGGATCTGAGTTCAAATCCCTGGCACAACCATTTAAAGCTGGAAAATGTAATACGCACCTGTAATTCTAGAGTACCCATGGTGGTTTGGGAGGTAGACACAGGAGAGTCCCCAGAAGCCCATGGCTCGTTAGCTAGCCTGGTGCTCACAGCCATGAGCAACAAGGCAACTTGCCTCTAACGAGGCAATAGAAGACTGACACCTGAGGTTGTCTTCTGACTTCAATACACATGCCAAGGAAGACATGCACTGCGTTGATACGTGCAAACACATTCGTGAACACACACACACACACACACACACACGATAGAGGGTCTAGCCGGTGAGCATTGTCATTAGCTCTCACATCTGTTAATATGTCAACCTCTTCCACAGGATACCCATGCCATTCAGTAGCAGACGTTATCTTCCATGTTGCATTCTGGGTAACTCAAACTCTTTGCCATCCCTTCAAGCTTCTCCTTGGGAAGCCTTCACCATGCCCATAGGAATTAGACAATGGTCCCTGGCATGTCTGTTCCCATGCCAAACAATACATGCTCACCCAGGAATTCACTCGCTCCCTACAGAAACTTGCAAATCTTTTCACAAACTCAACGCTGCACGTCTGATGGTTCACTATGCACAGATTTGGTTTCATGTGCAAAGTTATTAAAATACTGTATAAAATTACTCTCGGTCTACAAATTCAAGGTTTCTTTTTTAAATTTAGAGAGTGTATGAGTGTGTGTATGTGTATGTACACATGTGTGTGCTAATGTGCCTGTGTGCAGAATCATAGGTAGCTGCATATATATGTACACCAGAGGTCAACCTTGGGTACCATTCCTCAGGAGTGCCATCTGTCCATCTTTTTATTATTGTTGTTGTTGTTGTTGTTGTTGTTATGAAACAACATAGGCTTACAGACCAGTCAACCCCAGATATCTGGCCGTCTCTGCCTCCTTCATCCTGGAATCACAAGTATGTGCAACCATGCCCTGCTTTCATGTGGCTTCTTGCTGAATATCAGTTTTCTCTGAACTGTAACATTCTCTAGAGGAATGAAGGCTCATGAGATGCTGGTATTGAACAAACTTCACATGTCTGGGAAAGCTGAAGCTCACGAGATTTACCAGGGCCATGCCTAAGGTTAGAGAAGCAGCCAATAACTAGTAAGGAAGGGACTCACGAGTTGAGGTTCCTCCAGGATGCTGCTTCTGTGAGTTGTAGCCAGTGATGGCGCAGGCTGAGTTATTTCTGTTCCTATAAGCCACTCCTCACTCCTGTTTTAGCTAGTAACCCCAGTAGTTTCTGGTTAACCAGATTGCATGATGATAAATATGCTGTTACCTTGGTCTGTCCTGGGTTCCCTGACTGGGATGAGTATGCATGTATGTGCTGTGTCTTCCCAGGGAAAGACTCACGCAATAGTCCTGGGATTGAATTCAGGTCCTCATGCTTCTGTAGCAAGCATTTTTTTTTAATAGACTGAACTAGCTCATTCCAGCCTGATCTAAATATCTTAAGCAACAAGCCTCTTCAGTAAACACTGTCTGCACTATTTTTTTCTTTATGCGTTGAATGATTGGCTGGGCATTTGTTCACATATATTGACTCACAGATTTTAGGACTAGCCACACACAGGATTGGGTAGTATACCTCTGTACCCTCAGCCCTCAGGATGCTGAATCAGAAGGGTCATGGGTTCAAGTCCAAGTCCAACCCAACCGGAGTACATAGATCCCTGCCACGCAAACAATCACCAAACCAACAGGTCAGGAGAGATTCATAAAATTATCTTCAAGTTAAGCATCAAATTCTGTAATTATTGGTATTGCTTTCATGTACAGTGAGGGTCTACATAATTTCCCTGTGGTAGAATGCAGAGAAATCAAAACGATAAACAAGATCTCTCACTTCATTGAAGCACAAAATTTAAATCTGTGTTTGCTAACAATATTTCAATTTCTGGAGAAAATTTAACATGGAGAGACTGAATAATTGTATTTCCATCTTTGCTCTGGGAGACTTCTGTTTATTTATTGCTTTGGTAAAGAATGCTAAAAACTTGGACCTCTTCATTGCAATATTTACCTTTGTCAAATAAATTTATTGCTTAACATCCTACTGATTTGATCTTATAAACATTCTCATCAACTATTCACCCTAGGTATTACAGCAAAAAGAAATTTAGCAGCCAAGTTAGGCTTTGTGAATAGTAATTTTTTTAAGATTTATTTTTATTATTTGTATTTGCTTGTGTGTGGTGGGGGTGGTGGTGTGAGCATGAATGCAGTGCCCACAGAAGCCAGAATAGGGCACTGGATCCTCTGGAGCTGGAGCTACAGGTGGTTAGATGGCTCCTAATTTGGGTACAAGGAACCCCACTCTGGAAGAGCAGCAAAAATTTTAGGCTACTGAACCATCCCTCCAGCCCCCATCATGCAGTGCATTCTTCAGTAGAGAAAACAAATACGGAAGTACTAATAAGTCATAAACATTTGCGTGCTGGTTTATGTTTCACAAAACATCTTTCCATCTCGGACCTGCCTCCTGGGAGGCAGGAGGTAGGGTTCTCTCTGTGAAATGTGCCTTGGATATGAAATGTCCCCTGTAGGCTCATGTCTTGGCATCTTGTTCTCTAGCTGATGGATATTCGAAATGTTTAGAAGGTTGGACCTAGTGCGAGGAAGTCCCAAAGGACCATGCTGTTGGGATACCTGGTCCACTCCCTGTCTTACTCTCTGATCCCCATTTCCTATGACATAAGCTGCCCTCTTCCCATTTTACTGCTATCATGATATCTCATCCACATACACAAAGCCAAGAAACCACACATTGGCCCCTCTGGAATTGTGGGTGAAAATAGATTATTTTTTCTTTAAGTTATTTATGTCAGGTAATTTGATTCTTAGCAATGCAAAACTAATAGAGTATATTTTTTCCATAAATTTGTTTTTAATCATATTGATGGTGTGCAACTCCTGGGAGCTTATTCCTTTTAATGGAAAAACCTGTTAACTCAAACTTAACCTAAAGGAGATTTATTTTCACACTCTCAGTATTAGAGGAAAATAAATGAAACTAAAATGAGTGAACATCAAAATGCCTAACGTTGTGTCCTTTGGCTGATTTGCTCATTGCATCGTTCGTTTCTCAAATATGTCTTGAGCATCTGTGGTATCTTGGTATGTCTTCCATCAACTGCTAAAATCTTGAGACTGCACCAGGAGACTGTAAAGAAGACAGCCACTGGATCCAGAAAGTTTAAGCTCATCTGCCAGTGACCACGTATCTTTGGACACAATCATTTTGCTCATCTAGTTTTGTTTTCTTCTAAAATATGGGTAATAAGGTAGGCAGTGGTGGCACATGCCTTTAATCTCAACACTAGGGAGACAGAGGTAGGTGAATCTCTATGAGCTCCAGGATAGCCAGAGCTACAGAGAGAAACACTGTCTGGAAAAACCACACATACATTCCATGATGGAATGTTGACACACTCCTTATTATGCATGTATTGTAAAGGTAACCATGGTTGCTGTGTGCTAATGACTTTGATGGCTGTGTCATAACATAATGGCAACATTTCACAGCACACTTCCTTGTCCTCAGACTCTTATACTCTTTCTTCTTCTTTCTGCAGTGTTCCCTGAGCCTTAGTGGGTAGTGATATGGATGTCCAATTTAGGTGAGTTTCACAATAAAAATTACTTTAACCAGATTTCAGATTTTTCTCCTGTTCCCCTCAAACCTATTCAAATCAATGGTGTAACAATTCGAAGTTTATTATCTGGTGGGGTTGCCTTCATATCTGCAGTTTGCTCGATTTTGGGGAGGACAAGAAGGGAGAGTGATGGATCTGGATGAAGAACTCTAAGAGGTTTGGCTACCCATGGGTTCATGCTGCCGGGATTAAGGAGGAACAGTGACATAGCAGCCTACAAGAGTTCCTTTGTGCCTGCATGCGGCAGGCCTCACAGTTAAGTGTGCAGGAGCACAGTGTCAATATATTCATCACGGCCATAAAGGCTGTGAGCAAAAGTAGCCTTAGAGGAAGGCTAGGAGGTTTTCCCAAACTGTCAACACAAACCAGCCCTCAGGGGGTGGTTTACTGAGTACATCTGGCAGTTGTGTACATTATAGACAAGGGGTTTTCATGTGTTATAGCTTTGTCTAGTTACAGAAGGCTAATGCTCTAACCTCCTCTTTTAGGAAAGGAAAAGACTGAGGCACAGAGGTCTTAGTAAAAGAATTAACTGAAGTCTAAACGATAGGAACTGACTGAGATTACCTATTTAACAGAAATGTTTACAGGAGCTCCTGTAGCCTAGGGTGGCTTCAAACTCACTATGTAGAGAAGAATGACATTGAATGGTCTTTCTGCCTCCACTACCTCCCAAGTTTGGAGACCACAGGCACGTACCACCATGCCTGCTTTATGTGGTTCTAGGGATCGAATCCTGGGCTTCCCCCATGCAAGGTAAGCAATCTACCAACTGAGTTACACTCCTAGTAACAAATCACATTTATATCAAGACAGTTTTGACCCCAAGGTTCTTTTTTTTTTTGAGACAGGGTTTCTCTGTGGCTTTGGAGCCTGTCCTGGCACTAGCTCTGTAGACCAGGCTGGTCTCGAACTCCCAGAGATCCGCCTGCCTCTGCCTCCCGAGTGCTGGGATTAAAGGCGTGCGCCACCATCGCCCAGCAGACCCCAAGGTTCTTTTCCATAAACCTGGCCCAGTTTGAGGAGGTTAATAATTAGGCCTGACAGGAGGTCTGGTCCTTTTTTTTTTTTTTTTTTTTTATCTGCCTCCTGATCTCCTATCTCTGCAGTTTGGTTTTCTCATCTGTGCCATGAGAATCAGTTTTGAATTTTGGTTGGAGAGGAGGGACACTTTTCTCTTAAAAAGTTACAATTTTTCTTATGGAGAGAGTGGGGGTGGGATTGGGTGTCACTGGGTCCTAGCAACTCAGCGACCTAATTCTACTGTAGAATTTCTGGAATACCACTGAACCAAAGTCCTATAACAAAAGACAAAAGACCTTTCCAGTTCTACCTTTTTTTTTTTTTAATGGCCATGGATCTAAAGAAACAGAGAGACAGGAAAATGTGTGTGTGTGTGTGTGTGTGTGTGTGTGTGTGTGTGCATTTGAGTGAACATATGCATATGCATGTGAATGTGTAGAAGCCAGAGGTCAATTTGGATTCCTTTCTTGACTGCTTCCATCTTATCCTGGAAAGCAGGTCTCTCACCAAATTATTGGCTAGCCTGGCTAGCCAGTGCCTCTCAGGGTCTGCCTATCTCCCCAGTGATGAGGTTACAAACACCTACCACCATGGAAGTTTTTCCCATAGGTTCTGAGTATCAATCTCACGTTGAGCGGTAAACACACTCTATCAACTCATCTTTCATATTCTTTTACAACTGTGTCTGTCATAGTCTCCTTAAGAATTCAGAACCATTTCAGGGAGCCTCATGAAGCACTGGCATGGTAAAGGCTAAAGGGATTAGATTGAAGGAAGGGAGAAGTGAGAATTTTAAGTTGGTCTAGAAACTGGACCTGTTTTTAGAGTTGTAAGCAATTTGTAAATTTTTCTAAAAGACTTATTTTTCCTTTCATCACCTGATGAAGGTTAATATTCAGGAAGATGCCTATATGTTTTTCTTTGGGTTCACCTTCTTATTTAGCTTCTCTAGGATCACAAATTATAGGCTCAATGTCCTTTATTTATGGCTAGAAACCAAATATGAGTGAGTACATCCCCTGTTTCTCTTTTTGGGTCTGGCTTACCTCACTCAGGATAGTGTTTTCTATTTCCGCCCATTTGCATGCAAAATTCAAGAAGTCATTGTTTTTTACTGCTGAGTAGTACTCTAATATGTATATATTCCACACTTTCTTCATCCATTCTTCCATTGAAGGGCATCTAGGTTGTTTCCAGGTTCTGGCTATTACAAACAATGCTGCTATGAACATAGTTGAGCATATACTTTTGTTGACAGAGACCCACATTGGAGCACCAGACTGAAATCTCAAGGTCCAAATCAGGAGCAGAAGGAGAGAGACCATGAGCAAGGAACTCAGGACCGCGAAGGGGGCACCCACACATTGAGGCAATGAGGATGTTCTATCGGGAACTCACCAAGACCAGTTGGCCCGGGTCTGAAAAAGCATGGGATAAAACCGACCTCGCTGAACATAGCGGACAATGAGGACTACTGAGAACTCAAGAACAATGGCAGTGGGTTTTTTATCCTACTGCATGTACTGGCTTTGTGGGAGCCTAGGCAGCTTGGATGCTCACCTTACTAGACCTGGATGGAGGTGGGTGGTCCTTGGACTTCCCATAGGGCAGGGAACCCTGATTGCTCTTAGAGCTGACGAGGGAGGAGGACTTGATTGGGGCAGGGGGAGGGAAATGGGAGGCGGTGGTGGGGAGGAGGCAGAAATCTTTAATAAAGAAATAAATAAATTTTTAAAAAAAGACTTTTTTATTTTTATTCCTAAAAGAAATCCATATTGGGTTGTCCTCATAAACTGCAATTATTTTTAAATAGCACTAATGAATAATTTAAAGACCCACTGGGTTAGGCAATTAGTTTTAAGTGTGGATTAATTGCTTTCTTTATAATATTCCATATTCATTTTTTGCCATCATATGGACAGATATTTCATCTTCTTTAAAAAATATTTTATGTTCTCTAAAATGTTCTGATAGGTGTGAACATCATAAAATGTGACAGTGTTCCTTTCCCGGTATTGGGGGAACTGAGAAAAACCCTGGGGTTTTCTCTTGCCTCCCCGTCTACATCAGCAGGCAGGGTAAACGGTATAGTTTAGGTCTGAGCTAGCTATGAAGATGTAGGTGTGCCGGGATTGCGTCTCCAGGTAACAGTGTTCTGAGGCAGAGCTTTGGGGAACCAATTGGACCATGAAAGCTTGAGCCTCATGAAATTAATCCACCAGGGGAATCCTAGCTCCTCCTCCTCTTCCTTTCTTTCTCTAGTCCTCTTTTTCTTCTTCCCCTTCTACTTTCTCTTCTTTCTTCTCCTCATCTCTAGCAAAACCTTGGGGTCTTTCTAGCCTTGGGACTCCAGTTCACGCCCAACCCCTGCCCTGTGATTCTCAGGACATTGAATCAGATTCAGCTACATCAACAGTAACTCAAGACATCCAGCTTTCAGAATGAGCTCTTGTGAGGATTTTATAGTTTTCATAGCCATGTGACCCAGTTTTCCCAATAAATCTCATGTAAATAGCCCACTGGATCGCATTTGAGAGTCCCAGCACACATTGTCGTCATTCTTTTGCTCATCGCTGTGGCAGCAAAATGCTTGACAGAAACAGCTCAATGAACGAAGGGCTTATTTTATTTCATGGCTGGGAGGGTTCAGCCCATCATGGCAAGAAAGTGAAGGCAGCTACAGCAAGCAGTCTGTCGGTGGGGAAAACTTAGTATAGCTGGGTATCTCACTGCAGCTGACTGAAGCAGAGATCTCTGAGCAGAAGCAAGGCTGGGCCTATATAACTCTCAGGGGTGCTCCCCTGTGATCCACCCAGATCTGACATCCATGCCTTCCACTCCAAAGGCTGGGGACCAAGTACTTACAGACAAGGGTCTTGGTGGGGGATGTTTAACACTTGAAGCAGAGCATACATCTTCACAGAAAAGGCAATCTGTCTGCATCAGCAACAGTGCTCTGCCCTTGCCTTTAATAAGACCTCTTTGAATGCTATAGCTCCTTTAACCCTTTCATAGCCATGTTGAATACTATTATAGGGACCAGAAGGATGGCTTAGCAGTTACCAGTACTTCTAGGTCATTTTGCTACTCCACCAGTATTAGTTTTCTTTTATGTACTTTATATATATATATATATATATATATATATATACACACACACACACACACACACACATATATATATAGTCCTAATTAGCTTCACACACAGCCTAGAGTCTTCTGAAAGGGTCTCAATTGAGGGATTGCTCAGAGCAGATTGGCCTGTGGTAATGTCTGTGAAAGATTATCTTGATTGATGATTGATATGGTAGCACCCATCCCTGTGGGCAATACCATCCCTAGGCAAGTAGGCCTGACCTTTATAAGGAAGCTAAGTAAACATGAGTCAGTAAGCCAGAGAGTGAGCCAGTGAGTAGCCTTCCCTATGGTTTCTACTCAAGTTCCTGGCCTGACTTCCCTCCGTGAAGCACTTGGCCACAGAATGTAAGCCAAACCAAACCTTTTCTTCTCACATTGATGTTGGTCATATTGTTTTATCGCAGCTTACTAAAGTCGGTACTCACAAGCTACTTAACATTTTGCATCTCTTTTTGTTCTATTGATTCTGGCTGTCTTGGTAGCATCTTAAATAACCAATAGCGTTTTTCTTTAAATAGTATTTCAGACATCGTGTGTAGAGTGATGGGAGTTGAAATTTCTGTGTTCTGACCTTGGTCTTGACCCAGAGTTGCTTTGTAGTTGGGACAAGAGGAAGTAGATGTCTTTTAATCAATCATGAGGATCAATTCTACTATTTTAGATTTCCAAGGATGTAATGGCATGAAGTTTTTATATCCCAAGCTGAACTTTTCCCTGCATGTTAAGGAAAATTAAGCAAAGTTGGAAATAGGTCAACCATACAAGGAGCATAGACTATCAGTCGTATAGAGGCCCCAATCCATTCAACACAGGGAATATATTTTTGGTATTGTTCACCCAAAGTTCCTATTATGTTGTATTAGTTACTTTTCTGATTTCATTCGTGTTCATGGTGTAAGAAGGGAGATAGATCACCGTGGTGGGGAAGTCAGGGCAGTGGGAACTTATGGGGTTGGTCACACTGCCTGTGTAGTCAGTGGGGCCAGACCTCAGATGCTCAAGACCTTCCCCCAGTGACTCATTTCCTCTAATAGTGGTTCTCATGACTCCTTTGGTGGGATGAAAGATCCTTTTACAGGGGTCACTTATCAAATATTCTGCAATCAGACATTTACATTATGATTCCTAACAGCAAAATTATACTTAGAAGATAGCAATGAAATAATTTTATGGTTGGTGGTCACCACAACATGAGAAACTTTATTAAAGGGTCTCAGCATTAGGAAGGTTGAGAACCTCTGTCCTAAAGGCTCAAAAACTTTCAAAACAGCGTTATCAGCACCAAGGGCCAAATGTTCAAAACCATGAACCCTGGGAGGGGAGAGCACATTCTAACCATGACAAATGCGAAGGTACAATTAACTTGGAGATTTCATCCTAGAGATAAGCAAATAATTTCTGTCTGGTAGAACAGAAAACCCCCCAAATGATATTTTGATGCCCCATAGAACTTTAAAAGATTTTTTTTGATCTAGCTAAAAAAAAAAAAAAAAAAAACCCATTGTAACATTTCTTTGAAAACTGATCTTAAAATACCCAGCTCTTCAGACTTTCTTTGAACTAATCTTAACATGTCAATAATGAATAAATTGAATAAGATCTTTGACACGTGTTCATTTTATATTTACACGCGAGTCGGGATATTATCTTTCAGAAAATTATGATTTCTGTAGGCTTCTCTATAGCAGTGCCCCAGCTGGATGAACCTGACAGATTCAGTTCAACTACATTGCTTGAAAAACGCATTTGGAGCTGGGAAGATGCGGCAGTTAGTAAAGTGTTTTCAGGGCAGGCATAAGAACCTTAGTTTGATCCCCAGAGCCAACATTAAAAACCCAGCTTCCAGCCTAGGGAAGGGAGAGACAGGTAAATCCCTGAGACTTCGTGGCCAGCAAGCCTAGTCTGTTTGTTGAGCTCCAGGTTCAGAGAAGGACCCTGCCTCTGAAAACAAAGTGGATGTCTCTTTGGTGGCCTTCTGTGAGTGTATGAGAGAGATCCATGCTCAGCTGGGTGAGACAAGGATTTCATTTTATCAGCTGTTTAATTGCTTATATATGAGTGTTTGTAAGCAAAAATCAATTAAGAGCTTGCTGGAAGAAGAAACCTTTGAGATCTGACCAAGAGAACCTCTCAGTTTGCTTACAGGATTGCTGTTATACTGGGAATAAACTCAGGACCTTGTGCATGGTAGGAAAGTGTTCTATCAGTGAAATTTCGTGTTCCTAGCCCCTCCCTGGGGGATTCTAAGCAGGTGCTCTACCACTGAGCCACACCCCAACCCCTCACTGGGGGATTCTAGGCAGGTGCTCTACCACTGAGCCACACCCCAACCCCTCACTGGGGGATTCTAGGCAGGTGCTCTACCATTGAGCCACACCCCAGCCCCTCACTGGGGGATTCTAGGCTGGGTGCTCTACCACTGAGCTACATTGTTTAGAGGGTCAAATTATAGTCTCTGATTTTGTTTCATTTTGTTTTGGAGGCAGAGTTTTACCCTGTAATCCTGGCCATCTCAGAACTCAGTATTGTAGCCCTGGTTAGCCTTGAACTTGCTGTCTTCCAGCCTCTGTGTCCTTAGTTCTGGGTTAAAGGTGAGTACCACCATGCCTAGGTATGTTGGGTTATTTGATTTTATTTGTTAGAGTCATGGTTTCCATCTCCAGCCCAAGTTCACCTGAAATTCACTATCTAGTCTGGGCTGGTATCAAACTCATGGCAATCCCCCTGCCTCGGTCTCTCAAGTTCTGACATTACAGATGCCGGGTCACCATACACTACCAGTCAATTGATTTGACAAAGATATAAGGATGACAACATCTAACCTGTTCTCTTAACATTTTGTGTTTATTTATTGTGTGCGAGTGTGCATACTTATGCGGGCAGGGGCGTGCATGGCACATGGGATGTGTGTGGAGGTCAGAGGACACCCTGAGACATCAGCTGTCTCATTTCATCCCGTGGGTGTTGGAGACCAAAGTCAGGCCACCAGTGTTGGCGGAAAGTGCTCTCACCCTCCAGGTCGTCTTGCCAGTGAACATAATCCTTTAAACACATGCTGCAGCAATTGGATTATCCCAAGCAAGAGAATGAATCTTAATTCGCACCTCATAACATACACCGAAATAGAACCTAGGAACTAAACAGTAAGACCAAGCTAGAAAACTTCCGGGAGAAAAACAGGAGAAAACCCTTTTCATCCTGAGTGAAACATAAGAGAAAAACTACAATCCTTAAAAGATTAAAATAAATAAATAACTAAAAGATCAATGGTGCTTTTGCAAAGTGAAAACTTTTACATTTAGAAGACACTATTCAAAGAATGAAATGATGAACTACAGATTGGTACTAAGCACTCTGAAACATGTATCTAAAGAGGCTTCCCTCCATGATGCCTACCCCTCAAGGCCTAACCAGAAGAAAAACAGCTTAATTAAAAAGTAATGATATACAGAGGTCCAGGAAAATGACACAGTTGGTAAAAATGATGGTCATGTAAGCGTGAGGACCTGAGTTCGAGTCCCTAGAGCCCACATAAGAACACCAATTTAGAATCCCAGCGCTAGGGCTATGGACATGGGTACATCTGTGGGCTTCTCTGACCACTCACACTAGCCCAGTAGATGACCTCTGGGCCAGTGAGAGACCTTGTGTCAAAAGACAGACAAACGGGCTGGAGAGATTGTCAAGCGGTTAAAAACACTGAATGCTCTGCCTGCCACAGGACCCAGGTTCAATTCCCAGCGCCCTCATGACAGCTCACAACTGTGTGTTACTCCAGTTTCAGAGGATCTGACCCCCTCGTACAGACATACACCCAGGCTAAACACCAATGCACATAAAATATAAAGAATCATTAAAACATTAACCCAGACAAACAAGCAAACAAGTTCATGTCAGAGAACAATTCAAGAGCAACACTCAAAGCTTTCCTCTGACCTCAACATACAAATATGCATACCTGCATGTGCACCTGCACACACGCGAGCACACAAACACACACACACAGTCATAAAAAGACGTTAACAAACTTTTTTTCTTCCAAGAAGATGTCTAGTGGTCAAATAGGAAATAATCCTTGGGATGTTTAATCTTGGTTACCTCCATAGTAGGAAGCAGTTTCTAGACCAGTGGTTCTCACCCTTCCTAGTGCTGGGACCCTTTAATACAGTTCCTCATGTTGTGGTGACCCCCTCCCCAACCATAAAATTATTTTCGTTGCTACTACATAACTGTAATTTTGTTATAAATCGTAATATAAATATTTTTGGAGATAGAAGTTTGTTGAAGGGGTCGCGACCCACAGGTTGAGGACCTCTGCTCTAGGGACTGTCTACTTCCTGCTGGTTAGGGCGTCTACTATGATGCTGCCTCTGCTCACATCCTTCACCAACATCAGAAGCCAGTTTCTTCAGCTTTCCCACATGTACTGTGGCTCTTGAGAAGTCCTCCAAGTCTTCAGCACAAGGTTAAAATTCCAGAATTATCTAGCTTTGGGGACTGAGCAGCTACTTGGTTTTCAACTTCTCAGTATGCAGACAGTCATTGCTGGATTTCCTAGCCCCTATTGTATATGTAGATCTAATATACTAATATGTCCTCTCTGATATATATATATATATATATATATATATATATATATATATATATATTCATATATTCTATCAGTTCTGCTTCTCCAGGGAACTCTACCAAATGAAATAATTTATGCTAATTAAAAGCGTAGTACGGTGCTTGCTTAGAATATCCCAGTGAGGAACTATGGGTGTTGCTCAGTGGTGGAGCATCTGCCTAGAATCCCCCAGTAAGGTGTAAAAGATATGACTTGGCAATTCAGCACCTGCCTAGACTCTCCTAGTGAGAGGTGAGGAACTTGCATGATTCAGTGGTAAATCCCCAGTTAGCCACAGGGGCTGTGGCTTCATGGTAAAGCACTATGTAGCACACATAATGGCCCTGGTTCCAGTTGCCAGTATCACCAAACAAGCGGTTCTATTATTTCTCTTTACAAAGACACAGATGCTGTGAGTCCTTTGTCTTTTTCCCTTTGTCTTTCTGTGTCTATGAATTAATTCAACATAGTTGTAGGGATTGGATGGGAAAATATTTAGTCAAATCTAAAGGGATGTTCAGGCTGCTCTCATTCAAGTTCCTATAGCTGACACGTTATTGGTTTAAATATTTCAAAACCCGAACACTTCCTGGGAATGCCCTGGAGATTGGTCCTTCTCTTCCCCACCTACAATATGTCCTTATGCTGTGAGCAAAAAGCGATCCAACCTTCATAAATAGTTCACACTACTCCAATGTGGAATTTCTTTCTCTATTCTGAGATTATTGATTACTGCAATAAATGAGCCACCGTCATTCAATTTCATAATAAAATAGGTTTCTGCTTTGTTCTCATACTTGCCTGGAGGTTCTACAGGCTGGAATTCATCTTCAACAGGAAAGTCAGCCTTACAGTTTCATTGAAAGAATCGGACAGCAGAGAAAAAAAATTAATACGTTTCCCCCCTGCCCCCACTCATGCTGGGTTCATGCCTGACAAGAGATAGACCAATCAGAGAACAGCATAAGAAAAAAATTATGTTCTCTGTATAAGAATGGACAGAATCTGACATAATCATTAAAATTAACCACAGTTAAAGACAGACATCACATGTTTTCTTTCATGTGCTGGTATATATGTATAGACATGTAGTGGATAACTGTGTACATATGAAGTAGAGAGGAGACTGGAATGAAGAAAGGGGCTAGCGGGTGAAGATAAAGAAGATAAGGCAGAAATGAAAGGGCATAGGGAATGTGATAATCAATCATCATTTCAAACTTGGCTGTGTGTCACCTGGAAGTCACACCGCTGGGCTTGTCTGTGAGCGGGTTTCCAAAGAGATCTAACTGAGATGGGACGAGCAATCCTGAACGTGGGCAGTCCCATCCCATAGACTGTGGACTCAACTGAAGCTTACACGAGAAAGTGAGCTGCACGCCGGCGTCCATCTCTCTCTGCTTCCCGATGGAGGATGACATGTGACCGGCCGCCTCCTGCTGCTGCCACACCTTCCCTGGCGTGGTTACTGTGCCCTCAAACTGTGAGCCAAACTTCCTCAAGTTTCTTTTTTATTAAGTGTATTGGGGCATATTGTCGCCGCCACAAGGAAAATAACAAATACAGCTCTGCCAGACCTGCTTATAAAGATCAAAAACTATTGTTTTCATGTGTATATGTGTGTGGTGTTCATGTGTGTCTACGTGTAAGCATCTAAACATGTTAAGCATGCAGAAGCCAGAGGCTGGTAACAACTGTGCCCCACGTTCTTTACCGGGGCCGTGTCTCTTGGCTGGATATGAAGTCTACCAATCCTCCGGAGTCTATCTGGCCACTTTCCTACGGATCTTCAGTCTCTGCCTCTTGAATGCTAGGATTACAGACAGTCACCACACTTTCCCACGTTTTACACAGGAGTCAGAGACCCAAACATTGGTTCTCATGCGTGCGTGGCAAGCGCTTTATCCAGTGAGCCCGCCGCGAGGCTCCTGAAAATTAAGTTACTAAAGCGAATTGACTCCCGTCGGATTCAAACAGAAGCCATTTGGCTTAAGAGCTTACCTTACCCATTTGGTGGGCTGTTTCTGTAGCTAACTCGGACCCTCACTGCCCTGTAAGTTAATTTCCCACAGATTTGGCCCCCGTGTTTTCCCCCAAATTGGCATCATATGTCTGTGCGCCGGGCGTGCTCTTGCAGCAGCGGTTTGCAAAGGCTTTGAGCACACAGCCCGCGCCAAGTGTCCATTTGTTATCCAGTGTGACCTAGTCATTTTCCAGAGACTGTAACCAGGCCCCAGAAAGGCCAGCGGACTTGTCACAGGGCAGCAAATGCTGAGAACCTCCAGCCAATTGTCTGTCTTGGAAACTCCCTTGTCACGGGGAACAAAATATCCTTTGATGCAACCACAATGCAGCCACAAGCAGCTCAAAATATTCCCTATTCTGGCAACAAATAACTCACAGTGTCATTACCTGTCTGATGCCTTTTGAAGCCGCACTGCTCCCGAGAGTGCTCTGTCACTGGCATGACAGCCCCTCATGTTGTACAGTTCCCAGAAGGTGACATTTGGCTTTTGTGCTTTAAAAGGCGCAAGACGGATCATAGAGAGTGCCGGTACATTCCAGAAAGCAGAAGGCTTACATTAGACCATCCAGTGGGCGAAGAGGGGGAAGTGCCTGATAATATTTATTTATGTTCTCCATTGAAATCGCTCTCCATTGTGGCTTAGTGAAGAAAAGAGTTTTATAAGGGCCGGGGACACAGCGCGGTTGATAAAGGGCTTGCCACGCAAGCAAGAAGGTGTAAGTTCGGTACTCAGACCCACATTTAAAACAAAACAAAAAGCTAGGCACAGTGGCAGGTGCTTATAATCCCGGTGCTGGGGAGGTTGGTTCCAGGTAAAACTGAGTGACCCCATCACTGAAAACAATGAAGAGTACAGGCCCGCATCCCCGTGCCCAACCCCAGCTTGCCTAACTCTGAACTTCTCTTCCCGTACAGAAGTCAGTCTTTTCTGTAAAGATCTTGAGCGCGAGGGTTTTCATGCTCTGCGGGCTGTGCAATCTGTGCCGCTACCTACTCAGTTTTGTCTTTCTAACACTAAACAGACGCAGACAATATGGGAAGAGATAAGCACAGCCTTGCTCCAGTACAACAAAGACTGGCATCAGACCAGACTGGGCATGCAGGGGTATTGTGTGAGTTGATTTTGAGTGGTTGTTGACCAAAATAGAAGACAGAAGCGGCTTTTGTGGGCTGTGTATGAAGCTCCGTCGTCCAGTATGCTTACCTGGCATGCCCAGAGCTCTGAGTTCCATCCTCGGCACCACACAGAAGCAGGTGTTTTCACGCATCCCTGTAATCTGAGGACCGAGGAGGCAGAAACAGGAAGATTCCTAGGATTTGCTGGCTGGTCACTTTAGCCTGGTTGGCCAATGAGAGAACTCATCTAAAATAAACAAGGTGCACTATCCCCCCGAGGAATGACCCCGAGGTTGTGCACCCGCGCGCGCGCGCGCGCGCACACACACACACACATACACACACACACCATCTGATTGAGAGGTCTCTATATGACAAACAATGTCTGTCACTTTAACATATAAACTGGAAGATTTAAATCGAATGCCCATGTACATCTGGCTAGCTACATGAACTTGGAAGTGACACCTAGTCTCTCTGAGCTTCAAGAGCTTCAGCTCCGAGGAGCAACATGAATTCTTCCTGCCAACGATTGCTGTAAAGATTAAACGGGATCGGTCTCAAAGCTCCGTGGTAAGACCTACTTTTTAACGTATAAATACATAGCAAAGTGCTTTTCTTTTAATATAAACTGAATTCTCAAAGAGATTAAATCTGAAGGGGGTTTAATCCTTCCAGCAGTGGGCACCGCTCTTGAAGTCGTAATCCACCGTGGAAACAGGGGATCATTTAGACATTGCAAGAGTCTCAAAGGTCTGAGAATGAATTTTCAGATGTCTCCAAGGCCAGAATTTTAATAAAATGTACATTCAGCATAAATTATATTACTCGCATGAAAATTTGCTTTCTGGTACAAATAGAGACGACCGGCAGATGAGAGCCAAGCAGGGCTGTATTATTTTCAATCCGATCTATGTTCTCCTGTGTTTTCCTGGGAGGAAGACAGATAAGGTGAGGTCACCCCCTCATCTCCAGCGATTCTTAGAATGCTTATTCAATAAAATGTTGTGTGTGTGTGTGTGTGTGTGTGTAGGGGGGGGTGCCTGTGCAGCCGGATCCCAGATCCCGCATCATGCTGAAGGGTGAGAACATTTATACTCCCTGATTGTTACCAAGAGCCCAATTTTAATTTGTTTGCTATTTCTGTTGATGCCAAGGCCTGGTTAATCTATCCATTGAAAGTCCTTAAGAATATTAACAGCGAATCCTCATAGAATTGCTGCAGGGTTTTTTAAATGTTTGTGAATTACCCTGACAGGCTTTTAGTTTTAACTCACATTAAGTAGATTTCATTATTAACAAGAATACGAGCAAATTAAAATGAGGCCATTAACATTGTAAACACGACGCCTTTTTTTTTTTAAAGCACGTTTGAAAAAAAAAGTTGGGATAATGCATTTTTGCAAAATAAACCTGGCAAAAATAAAGAGGAAAGAAATCAAAGTTAGCCACAAGAACACAGACAAGATGCTTATAAGCAAGTATAAAGAAATATTACCTAAGCAAAAGGGGATTGAATGAAAACTTGGGGCCTGAATTTTGATTTTTGGCCAATTTTTCACAAATTAATTTGCTGTCGGGTAATTCATTATATGGCCAATAAAAATGTGAATAAAATTTGTGAATAAAAAATTCAAAGAATTTATTAGAAGTACCAAAAATATGTCGATCCTCTGTTTCCCCCTCTGGTGCTGGAGAGGGAGCTGAGGGGTCTTAGGTATGCCAGGTGTAGTAATTATTTGCTACTGTCACAAAATGTCTCATAGAAGCAATTTATAGCAAAATGGGTGGATTCGGGCTCACAGTTAAAAAGATACAGTCTATTATGATGGGGAAGCAGGGTGGCTAGGGCAGTTCAGTCCATGGTCTCTGGAGCTTGCAATGGTTGGTTGCATCATGGGGGATCAGAAATCAGAGCGCTCAGATTTGAATTGGGATTGTGTATCACCTTTAAGACCCTAAGACCCACCCGCCGACCAAGGTCAAAGGCTCCATGACGTCCCTAAAGAGCATCATCTTCTTGGGACTAGATATTCAAACAAGAGTCTGCAAGGGACATTGTGCATTCAAAAGAGACTAGAGAGTGAGCTAAGCTCTAACAGCTAAGCTCTAGTCCCAGCGCACCTCAAATATATCAACAGTGTCCCCATCACTAGACACTAACTGGGTGTCTTATGATTTACTTCAGGTCTCCCATCCAAACACTAACCAGGCTGTACCCTGTTTAGCTGAGATCAACTGTGTTAATTTAATTCAATGCTTTCACTAATGACTTAGAATTAGGGATGACTTCACAAATGAAGGGCTTCATGCCATAAACATGACTCTGGTCAGATCCTGTGTTTCCAGACCCACCACCATGTGACTGGCCTCTGCATGCTGCAGCTACCGTCCTTTCCCCAAAGCCATGGGTACCTGGGATATTCATGCTTCAGTTCCTCTTGGCTATGTACTAAAAGCATCCATAATCCCCACTCAGGTTGAGTAATTTGTGATAAGGGCTCACGTGGAACTCAGGAAAACTCACAAAATGCCAGGTTTGCTGGTTTATTATAAAGGGGATTAAAACAGATGCATATAAACAGACAGATGAAGAGGGGCATAGGCAAAGATATTGGAAAGGGATGCAGAGTCTCCAGGCCTTCTAGGAGGTCACCACCTTCCTGGTACCTCATTGTACTCATTGTACTCTCTCTGAGACCCTTTCTTTGGAGTTTTTTCAGAGTTCCATTACATACACATTGTAGATTAAATCTAGACACCAGTGACTAACTCAACCTCTAGACTGTCTCCTTCTTGGAAGTTGGGGTCAAGACTCACAAATCTTTAATGACATGGCTGCTTCCTCTTTACATCCGCTGCATTTTCCAAGGGACACCTCATTAGCATAAACTCTGGTCTGACTGCAAAGAAATTTATACCGAATAACAAAAAGTGGTCTTCTCATTGCTGTCACTTGGGAGAGTCTGTGCCAGGAACTAGGGAGAAGGCTAAATATCCACTGCTTCTTAGGGGACAATCTCGAGGGCAGTATAAACCCTGGGACGGAGGCTAGAGAGTAAGGGTGGGAAACCCACTGCCTTGTGGGACAGAGGAAGTGACAGAGTAAAGGCGAAAGAGTTAGACGGATGAGAGAGAGGGTGACAATTGGGGGCGCAGCGGTCAATTTTGGCTGTCAACTTGACATAACCTAGTATCACTTGGGAAGAGAATTTCCATGAGAGACTGTCTATGTTGTATCAGTTTATGGTCATGTCTGTGGGGGGTTAAGTTATTGATGCGGAAAGACTCAGCTTGAAAGTGGGTGGCACCACCCCTTGAGTAGGAGTCCTGGACTGTATGAGAGTCAAGAAAGCTAGCTGGGCACCAGGCATGCATGCATGCATTTTTTTCTCTGCCCTCAGATGACTCAGTGGTTAAGAGCACAAGTTGCTTTTTCAGGGGAGCTGGGTTCTAATCCCAGCACTCACGTGGTAGCTTACGACCACATGTAGCTCCAGTTCCAGAGGAAGTGAAGTTCCTTCCTGCCTCCATCACCATCAGCTAAGCGCATGATATCCTTATACACATGCAGGCAAGGCACTCATACAGATCAAAGAAAAGTAAATATGACATTTCTCTCTGCTCTTGCCTGGGGTGTGACTAGCTGCTTCAAGTAAATGTCTTGATTTCCTCTCAGTAATGGACTGTAACCTGGAACTGTGAACGGAAATAAACCCATCTCCCCTAAGGTGCTTTTCGCTGAGATACTTTATCACTACACGAGAAATGAATCTAGAGTAGGAGGCAACGGGAGGTGGCCCCAAAGGTTAAGCAGATGGCGTGGAGTGTTGGCGTTTAGAAACCTGCACCTCAACATTCGGCACTTTGTCTTGCCAAATGCCTCAAACTAACTGCAAATTAACCACAGAGCCATCTCTCCAGTCCCAGAACGCACATTTTAAGCATCAGGTATCATATTTTAGATTCAAAATGGCATCCTGGGCACTGGGGAGATGGCTCAGTTAGTAAAGCATTTGCCTTGAAAGCTAGCATGTAGGATATAGGACCTGAGGTCAATACACAGAACACATGTTAAAAAGACATAACCAGGCGTGATGACTGCCTCTTGTAATCCCAGTACTGGGAACATGGAAACAGGAAGATCCCTGGGGCTTGCTAGAAGGCTAGCCTAGCCTGTTTGGTGAACTCCAGACCAGTGAAAGAGACCCTGTTCCAAAAACCAGCATTGAAGGTATTCCTGAGGAATGGCAAGTGGTTTTTCTCTGGCTTCCTCATGCACACATAGGAACAGGCTTCTACATACCCATGCATATGCATTAGAAAGAGAGAGAGATGAAATGATGGTCCAGCAGTTAAGAGCATCGGCTATTCTTCTAGAGGACCGGAGTCAGGTCCCTACCTATGTCCAGCGATCACAGCTGCTGTAACTCTAGTTCCGGGGGGGCCAGCGTTCTCTTGCTTTCACAAGCCCCTGTGTGCACTCACACAAACACACATAAAGTGCACTGCTGTGGACTATTAGTTGAAGATGTGTTACATTTGTCTATGCTGAGGAACATTTGTTTAATGATGCAAAGATGTGTTGCATTCTTTTATCTTGAATTTGTTTAACTCTGTGAAGCTGTGTTACTTTGTCTAAAACACCTGATGAGTCTAATAAAGAGCAGAATGGTCAATAGGTAGATAGGAGAAAGAATAGGTGGGGCTGGTAGGCACAGAGAAGAAATAGGAGAAGAAAAGATTGAGGAGAATAAAGGGAAAGAAGGAAGGGTACCAGGGGCCAGGAACCCAGCTACACAGAAAGTCACAGAGTAAGAAGAAAGGTATATAGAATAGAGGAAGATAAAAGTCTAGAGGCAAAAGGTAGACAGGGTAGTTTAAGTTAAGAAAAACCAGCTAGAAACAAGTCAAACTAAGGCTAGGCATTCATAAGCAAGAATAAGTCTCCGTGTATTTATTTGAGAGCTGGGTGGAGGGCCCTCAAAAGACCAAAGAGTTAAAACAAAAAACAAAAACACCCAACTATAATGCACTTAATAAAAAATTTAAAAGTTTTTAAAAAACATAAACATGGAATATTCTGGATTTCCCAGGGGGACCATTTCCCTTTACATTTCTTCTGTATGGTCATGAGGACACAAACATCCAGTAGTTTTCAATTTTTCTATGATTTCATTAGGATATTTAAAAAGGGAAGTTCTGGCTTGCTGGTCATATGGTGTCACCTCTGCAAGTTTTACAGAACTATCTGGTCTCTGAACCTACTTTGTTAACACACCGACAGACAAGAGAGGCTGCCAGGGTGTTGCTATGGGAACTGTTGTCTCAAAATCAGGAGTAGCAGGCTCTCTGTAAGGGGCTGTGATAAGAAGGGCAGGGAAGAGATTTACCCCTTAATTCTTCCTCATTGGGAGCGGGGAGTAGTCTGCTCTTCTCTGCCAATTCAGAGCTAGCCGGACCTTACTGTGGCTCTCCAACAAGGATAATAGTATGTGCGTGAGTTTTAGACAGAACAGATTTGGGTCCGAATTCCCGGTTCACTCCACTGCCTGGGACTCTGCTGCTGTGTTCTTCAAGAAGCAACCATTACAATCATATTTACCTTCAGCAGCTGGTGTGGCTCTTTGAGGGGACATCTGTAACTTGTCTAAGGCAGTGTGAAAATCAGTAAGAATGAGACACTCCACAGAGCCACTGCACCGAGACGAGAGATTCTGCCTACCACAGTCTTGGTGGTTATTTCCAAAGCAACTTGGAGAAAGATCTCACATCCATTAGAGCCTGATAAGGGGCATGTACAGGGCTGGGAAGCACGCCAGCCTCCAGGTGGCTCACTTTGCATCAGATGCACCTGAGGCTCCACCACACCTGGTATAGCAACGTGGTTTGGACATCTCTGCGCTTGGCTGTTGTGAGTCAATCCAAATTGGAGGTGCATTCTCTTTCTGATTTTGTGGGGGCGTTTCCTTGTGGAGATACAGCGAATACCTCTTCGTGTCAGTTAGGCACTGATGAGAAACCAAAGAAATGGTTCCACCCAGTTCTAGATGAGTGAGCTAATGAGTTCACTGGAGGTGGTTTTTGACATCTGGAGCACCAAAAATGCCACCCAAGTATGACTGACAATTCACAAAAGCCACGTCCTTGGGGCTCCACACACAGCTCGCAGGCAGCTCCACCAAAGAATCTTTCATACCAGCCACAGTCATTGCTTATATAACTCTAGAGGGAAATCTTTTTTTTTTTTTTTTTTTTTTTTGTTTTTTGTTTTTTTTTTGTTTTGTTTTTCGTGACAGGGTTTCTCTGTGGTTTTGGAGCCTGTCCTGGAACTAGCTCTGTAGACCAGGCTGGTCTCGAACTCACAGAGATCCGCCTGCCTCTGCCTCCCGAGTGCTGGGATTAAAGGCGTGCGCCACCACCGCCCGGCTCTAGAGGGAAATCTTGTAAATCTTGTAAGACGCAGGATCTTCCTGGGATGTCTAACTTTCCTTGATTTCTTGAACCTTATTAGATTCTTCCTCCTCATTCCCAAAGGGAATGTCTCAGTTCAAAGGAAAGTGCTGTACAAACAGACCTCTTAGTGAGAAAAGAATAAGCAGCTAGGATCTAGCAATTGTTATGGTTGGGTTGTGAAATATCTCTCACAGGCTTATGTGTGGTTGGGTTGTGAAATATCTCCCATAGGCTTAAGTGTGGTTGGGTTGCATTTACTCTTTGGCTCTTTGGAGGTCCTGCTACCCAGCTCCCAAATAAATCACACGGAGTCTTACTCTTTTCTATGAATGCCAGGCCTTACCTTGGCTTGTTTCTAGCCAGCTTTTCCTAAATTATCCTGTCTATTTTTTTTTTACCTCTGGGCTTTTACCCTTCTATATACCTTTCTTTACGTCTTACTCTGTGACTGGCTGTGTAGCTGGTTGGCTGGCCCTGGAGTCCTCCTCTCCTTCTTCTTTCTCCCCTTGATTCCTCTTTTCTCCTTCTATTATTGTCTCTGCCTGCCACCTATCTCTGCATGGCCATTGGTCACACAGCTCCACAGAGTTAAACAAATGCCACATAAAAGAATGCAACACATCTTTGCAACATTGAAGAAATGTTCCACAGCATAAACAAATGCAACACATCTTCAACTAATACTCCACAACACTTACGTGTCTGGGCACTTGGTTCCAGCTACAGGCTCTATTCTGAGAGGCTGTGAAACTGTGAAATCTGGCTGGTTTATTATTAGGTCACCGGGAGCAGGCCTTGAAGGACAGCTCATCTTTGGTTCCAATCTTATTCTCTGCTTCCTTGTTGACTCCAATGAGAAACTAGCACAGATTTCCCTCCACTATGGACTGACCAATGGCAGCCACCACGCTGTCCTGCCACAGTGGACCATGCTATAGGAGACTGTGAACCAAAATAATCCTTCTCTTTATTATACTGCTCCAGTCAGTCATTTTGACACAGCACTGTGAAAAGTCGCTAACACAGAAATGTGCACAGTACCAGCTGTCTATGTCTGTCCCGCTCCAGTCCTGCTGGGTAACCTCCGTCTTCTCGCTTAGAATTTACAGTGACCTGTGAGGGGAGGAGGAAGGCAGAAGGAGCCGTGCCTGGGGGTAGCTGCCATGAAGGCTGCGAGAATGCTCAGATGACGGACGCTGGCTGTGTAATTTAGATAGGATCGTCTCCCGGAACTCTCTCCCGAGTTTAATGCTCCCGTCACATGTAGATGGTATTAAGAGGGTGGAAAACTGGTGGAGCTCTGGGAAGTGACTATATTTGGATGAGGGTGTTAGGGTGGGGCTGCTGAGAGTGAGCCCTCATGGCTCTGTAAGAAGAGGGCCAGATGGTCACATGGTACTTGATGACTCCTGGGAATTGTCTCGGGATTGCTCCATCAGAATGTCCTCCTTGGACGTGAGTGATGTCAGTGCTGAGCCGCTGAATGTCCAAAGCTGGTCAAAACAAACGTCTTTAGAAAGCTAACTGTCTTGGGTATTTCTTGACAGCAACAAGTATGTAGAAGCCCTATTGTGAAGTAAAAGGGGTCCACTTAGTTGGGGAGCCAAATCTACCACATAGAACTGAGAAAGTAGTTAAATCTGGATGGGAAGTGGAGGTATTGATCAGAAGGGAGTCTGGATAGGGGACAGGTAAGAGCAGGAGGATGGAGGAGATATAAAGGATGGAGAAGGTGACTTTGGGGTCACTCTGCCATTGATGGACACGTCTCCTGTGTAGGCTGAGGTGCCACGGTGGCCTGAGATACCTGGCTTTAGCTCGGCCCTTAAGATGAACTCAATTAGAGCCAAGTGTGGTGTCACACACCTGTAACTCCAGCACTCGGGGAATGGAAAGAGCAGAATACTAGCTCAAGGTCAGCCTGGGTCGCACAGTGAGGCCCTTTCAAAACAGAGACAGAAGTGGAAAAGCAAGGGCTAAAAATGCAGTTCAGTGGTAGAGCAGCCGCAAGGTTCTGGGTTTGATCGCCCACACCCAAGTGATTAATTAAAACATTGAAAAGTGGCAGATCAAGTCGCCACTAGCAGAATCCACATTCTTCTAAGACCTCTTGGTAATGAACTTCTCAAGGGGACATTGTCTGTACAGTTACTCAGGTGCCTCTCTGTCACGTTGACTGTAGAAGACGTGGGACTCACCAGCCATGTTACCCATACTGAACACACACAGGCTGTGAGCTGTTAGGAGTTTGCTCTATGATTAGCTCAACATATGCTTTGATGTTTCTATTCTGGGTGGTCTCTCTTACCTACCCTAACTGTTGGTGTTGTGATTATTACTGTTGTTGCTATTATTTTGTGTGGCAACCTGGATTGAACCCAAGGGCTTCCCGTGCACTTGGGAAGTGTTCTAGCACTGAGCTACGACTCCAACCATTTACATTCTGACCTAGTTATCTTCTGATTGCTGTGGCAATAATGCCAAGTGCAAAAGCAACTTAAGATAGAGTCTATTTGGATTTACGGTTCTTGGGAGATGCAGTGCCACCAGGGTGGCGAGTCATGGCAACAGGCAGAGAAGGTACAGTGGCTGGAGCAGAGGCCGGCTGGTCACATCATGTCTGTCATTAGGAAGAAGGAGCAATGAACGCATGGCTCTGCTCTGCTCTGCTTCTTCAGTTCTACAGTCCAGGATCCCAAGTAGGGAATGGTGGAATGGTGTCTCCAGCCACAGGATGGGTCTTCCATTAACATAATTGAGACAACCCCCTCAGAGAGGCCCGGAGGCTCTTCTCTCAGATGGCTCTAGATTCTTTCAAGCTGATGATCGGCATAAACCATCGCATGTATGCTTTTAGCAATGAGTCACGGTGGTCCATGTTCACAGTCCTAGCCCTTGAGAGGATGTGTGTGTCGTTTACTTCCCCCTGCTGTGCCAAAATACCAGACGGAAGCAGCTGAGTTATGGAGGTTTACAGGTTAAGAAGAGATGCAGACCATTATGACAGGGAAGTCGTGTGCCAGAAGTACGAGGCAGCTCACTACTTTGCCTCCACAGGAAGCAAAAAGCAGACAGGACGTAGGACTAGTCTGCAGAACTCCAAGGGTCACGCCTTCCTCCTGTCATCTCCAAATTCTACAGGTTCCACACCCTTCCAAAAAAGCTGGAGACCAAATATTTAAACACACGAGCCCATGAAAGGCATTTCGTATCAACACTGAGGCTGGGCGACTGTGACTTGAAGGCCAAGTGGAAACTATTAAACACAGTGCAGGCTCAGCTCTAATCCCACTGTCCTTCCCATGTTGGAACATATGTCCTACATCAGAGTCACCAATGGATGGGAGCTAGTCCTTGACCTTGTCTCCCAGTGCTCTGAGAACACTGGGGTCCAGATGCTCAGGCTCAAGAGGACCCAGAGTAGGAGTTCCCCTTGGAAACATGCCTGCATTTGGGACTAATTACCTAGATGTCATGCACACACACAGACTCTCTGGTGAACCACAAAGGAATCAAGAAGTCTTGAGCTAAAATTGACTGAACAATGATGTATTAATTTTCTTATCACTGAGGCTGGGGGACATGGCTCAGTTAGTAAAGTGTTTGCTTAGCATGTAGGAAGCTCTGGGTTCTGTCCTAAGTACTGTACAAAACAGACACAGGGAAGCACTTCCGTAATCTTAGCACTTGGGTGGCAGAGGGAGGAGCATCTGAAGGCCATTCTCAGCAACACAGAGAGTTTAAAGCCACCCTGGGAAACACGAGACACTATTTAAAATGAATGGAAATAAATGAGTAATCAGAAAAAAGGACTTTTTTTTTATAAAAAAAAAAGGTAGTCCTCTTCTTGTTGTTGTGACTACATACATGACAGAAATGACTTAAAAGAGAAAGGTTCATTTTGACTCAAGATCCAGAATGTTCAATCCAATACGGAGAGAAGCACGAATTGTATTAATGGCTTTCAGCAGTGGAAACTTCTGGTAGCTGGTCATATCATGGCAATAGACAGGAAGAAGAGAGATCGGCCAGAAATGGGGCTTGTGTGTCTATGGACTTCAAAAAGAGAGAGGGGTACCCTCTCTGCTAGCTAGTCCCCCACCCCTAGATGTTTCACAACTATCCGTTGGGAACAAAGTTTTCCCACACACGATGCTATGAGGGACACTGAACATCCATTCTTCCTGTCTCAGCCTCTCTCAAGTTCTAGGTTTCCAGGCATGGACCCTAATTCCAGGCAAATGAATCCTTTAACTCATCAGTGTTTATTTTAAACTTGTGTGTGTACACGTGTGCATTTGCGAGTGTTTGTGTGGGTGTGGATGCACAGGCTGGAGGTCAAACCCAGGTCACTCTATGTCTCTACCTTGGTTTTGGAGACAGTTTCTGGCCTCAAACTCCTCAGTTCATTCAGACTGGGTGCCCAAAGAGCCCAGAGATGCTCTGTCTCCCCAGTGACCCAATTATAATTATTTGTTCCTGGTTTTGTTTGTTTAGTTTAAACATGGGTTATGAAGATTAATTTCAGGTCCTCATGCTTGCAAGACATCCAAGTTATCACTCCGGGTCTAATGTATACATTTGCCTGAGACAGATAAATGTATGAATGTATGTGCATGTTCTTGTGTATGGGTGTGGGCATGTGTGTGCCACAGCATGTGTGTAGCAGGCAGAGGATAGCAGTAAGTTGTCAGTCCTTGGCCCCCCATCTTGTTCAAGACAGAGCCTCTTGATGCTTGCTGCTATGTAAGTCAGGCTAACTGGTCTGTGAGTTTCCAGGGATTCTCCTGTCTCAGCTTTTCATCTACTGGTAGGGGACACTGGGATAGCAGAGGCTTGCCCAAATGTGTTCTGGGGATCAAATTCAAGTTCTCATGCTTGTGCAGCAATGACTCTATTAACTGAGCTAGCCCTTCAGCCTCAATACCTTTTCTTAGTATATAATTTTATATAGGGGTAGGGGTTTGGAACCTGTGAGCTAGCAGAATAATGTTTTTTTTTACTACTTCTAAATAAGGAAATCACTTAGTCTACTGTTAATTCATATATATATTCATATATATATGAATTAAATGATAATTATTTAACATCTACACCTCTGGAAGTACTAAAGATGGCTTCCATTCATTGTCTTTACATTTTGGTAGAGAGATGTCATACTACACTTTTCCTGTTAGAGCTTTGGTACCAAAGAAAAAGAAAAGCAAACTAACTCATTCTTGGAGGCAGAGGATGAGGTCACTAAATGATTGCAATGTCTAGAGATCCAGACAGGCAGGTGGGATAATCAAAGGAGTGCCTAGAAAATGGTACAAAGATCACAGTTTCTCTGGGTTTCCCTGGCGGTGGCTGTGGTTGTCCATAGGGTTGAATATGGACAAACTGGAAGGGACAGCAGCCCCTGTTATTCCTAGTTTTGGAAGGGGTGTTGTCCGTAGTCCCTGGGAAGTCTCATATTGTTCCCACACATTTGTGTGCGGTCCCCGCCTGGTCACTTTTGTATTGTCCTCCCTCATCTGAACTCTGATTTCTGGACTGGCTGTGGCCAGCTGATCCCTCATGGAAGGAATCCGGTAGTTGCTAAGTGCTCAATAAATGTCAGCTATTTTTATTATCAGGATAACTGGCTGCCATTCTTCTGCAAAGTTACTGTCCTGGAATCTATGCTCCTTAGAGACGGAGCACAGAAGACTTTCAGGGAAAAGGAGGCAGTACCACACTGGATTAAATCTTGAAGGGGGGGAGGGAGGGAGGGAGGGAGGGAGGGAGGGAGGGAGGGAGTTTACATGAGTTTAGGTGCGTGCGTGCGTATGTGTGTGTGTGTGTGTGCATGAGCGTGGAGGCTGGAGGTCAACTGTGTAGCTGTCCTCTTTATTTGAATGTACTCTCCTCTCTCTCTGTGTATGTGTGTGTATGTAGGTGCACATGCCTATGTTGTGTGCATGTGGAAGCCGGAGGTTGATGTTGAGGGCTCTCTATATAATGCTTTACCTTGCTTTTTGAGCCAAGTCTCTCATTGAACCTGGAGCTGGCCAGTTTGGCTAGACTGGTTGTCCACGCTCTCAGGATCGGCCTGTCTTTATCCCTTGTTGTTCTAGGGTTCCTGGTGTGCACCACGCCTGGCTTTTTCTGTGGATCCTGAACATCCAAACCCAGGTCATTGTGCTTACTTTAGAGTAAGCAGGCTCCAGAACCTCTTCACCTTCATTTTTGAAACAGTCTATCGCTAACTTAGGGGTTCACTGATTTATCTAGGTTTATCTAATTAGCAAGCCCCAGGAATCCACCTGTCTCCATCTCCCCAATGCTGGAATGCAAATGTGCACCACAACCCCTGGATTTTTCACGTGGGTTTTGGGAATGGAACTCAGGTCCTCATTCCTACACAGCAAGTCCTTTACCAACCGAGTTTTTTTGCAGCCCCTAACTTAAACTTTTAAACTTAGCATTCGTTTAAAATCTCTTTACAGGGCTCATGACAAGACAACTCCCCTCGGAAGAACTATGGTTTCCACCTTTCTGGATCTAGTACCAGCAGCTCCCAGGTGGGAATGAACCAGGCACCCGCCAGGCCACATCGCTCTAGGGAGCAGGCGGAGCTTCTGCTGCTCTGAGTTCCTAAGTGGAACCAAATGTGAACTCCTCTTACCAAACCCTTTCAGAACAGAGTGCACGCAGGACCCTGCAAGGGAACGGGGAACTTTTGCCTAGATAGACACCCCCTCCCATCTTTCCCTTTGCAGAGGGCTGCTGACGTGTCTGGAATCGCAGTCACTCACAAATATACCGGGACTGTGATATGCAAACCCCAGAATGCTTATGCTTTGAAATGTCAGACCTTTGAGTCTAAAAGCAGACTTCAAAGGGGCTCGGGAACCTGGCAATTAACCAGCGCTCCCTGCTCGGAATGAAAGCGGGTGGATTCGCTGTGATACACAGATGGCATGGGTGGTACCAGTGGTCAACGTCACCTCGGTGTGCGAGCACCGCTTTGTCTGGTCCCCACCCGCTTTTGTAACTCATTGTTTACCATTATTGTTTAGAAGTTATTCCACAGCACCGTGGCGAGCCTTCAAATCATTTCATTTTTTTCTTTGTTCTTGAAATTTTCATACATGTATGCGATGAAATGCGATCATACCGACCCCTTCCCCCTCCTATTCCTGTATACACCTGACGTGTCCCTCATCCAAACTTCATGTCTTTTTTTTTTTTTTTGATAACCTGATAAAGTCCAGTGAGTGTTCTTCATACGTGAACAGGTGTAAATGGGTCACCCACTAGAGCATGGAAGTCCTATCAGTGACCAAATCCTCCGAAAAGAAGAATAGCCTCTCGGTAAGGGGTGGAGTCTGGAGACCATTTACCCCGTCCACGCTGTAAGTTTTGCTGGCTTGGTCTTGGGCAGGCACCCGCAGCCGCTCGGCGCTCACGAGCGGAGCAGACGCATCATGCATCATGTCTACAAGGCAGCAGGTCACATCCTCTGGCTCTCACAGTCTTTTCACCCCCTCTTCCCTGGACTTCTCTAGGGGAGAGCTACATCAGAGTTTTCTTCTGCTCTGCATGTGCACGTGTGTTTGTGTGCAAACACACGAGTGTGGAGGCCGGAAGACACTTTGACTGCCGTTCCTCAGACCCATCCACGGTGTTGTATTTTGAAAGAGCGTTTCTCTATGGCCCAGAGCCCACCCATTTGGCCAGGCTGGAGAAACCAATGAGCTACTTTCCCCCAGCGCTTGGATTACAAGCACATGCCAGAAACTCTCCTAGCTTTTTAATTAATTGATTAACGTGGTTCTGGGGATCAAATTCAGGTTATTGTACTTGAAAGGCAAGCACTCTTTGGTCTGAACCATTTCTCCCACCTGCAGATCATTTGTGTGTGTGTGTGTGTGCGTGTGTGTGTGCATGTGTGTGTGTGTGATGCTATTATACTCAGAACAGTATCAACTGTGGTTTTGACCATAGCAAGGTCGAGATCTTGTTGTCCAGTCATGCTCCCATGGCTTCGAAGGAGTCTCTGCCCTCGTTCCTTTCTTTTGTATCTGGGTTCACGCATTTCATTGAACTCCTGTCCTGATTTGGCTCCTTATTCTCATTTATCTAAATGCTTCACGTCAGACATTAAGGGCATGTTTGTCCATTTTTTTTATTGATACGATGACATTCCCGAGGCTTTGTATTTTTTAAAGAAAAGGCATTTGTTTCAGCTATAACTTTAACTATTCAGAGTCCTTTAAGTATGAATCCAAGATCTGGAATTTAGCGTTGGCTGTCTATATCATTCCATGACAGGTATCACGATAGAAGTGTGTGTGTGTATGTGTGTGTGTGTGTGCGCGCGCGCGCGTGCGTTTGCGTGCTTTGGGGTAGGGGAGAGAGTCGTGGTCATTCTGAAAGCCAGAGAGAAGAGGTGTCAATCTTGATTTTCTGTGAGAACAGGTGTATGTATACACATGTCTGTGTAGGTGTATTTTCACACACAGCCTATGAGACAAGTTCTAGTGTTGTTCACCATGCAAATCAATCCTATTTTATTATTATTATTTTGCTAATTTGGTGTGTATGTATGATGTCTACATGTCCTTGTATCTCCATTTCCCAGACTTTTTTTTTTTTTTTAACATGGGCCTTAGGGATTGAATTTAGGTCCTAGCACGTACAGGGCAAATACTTGACCATGAGCTACCACTCCCGCCCAGGTCTTGATCTTCTGTAACAGCCCTCTGTGAGAACAAACTGGAGTCCTTCAAGAACTAGATTAACTTCCTATATTAATTCCCCCCAGTGATCTTCCGCTAGGTGCCACCTCCTCACACATTAAGGGTCAAAGTTCCAACATAGGATGTTCTGTCCGACACTCAAGCCGCAGCCAAACCATCGCAGAGTGTGTACAGACAGAAAGAAACCTCCATTGCTAGCCTCAGGGGACTAATCACACAGGGATTAGCCAACGAGAAGGCTTCGATGTGCAGGATCATTGGTGAAAAGAGAGTGGCTGAGGATGCAAGTTCACGGCAGGATAGGAGGAGGGGTTGAGAAGAAAACACTGGGGTGCTTTCCTTCTGGGAAAGTAGCCATTACTGACTTAAACTCAACTATCATTTAAGGCAATTGAACTTCTGTTTTCTTCCACACATGATGCTCAGAAAGATTTTAATATCTCACATGGGTCTGCAGAGCTGCTCTAGCAGAGGACCCAAGTTCCGTTTCCAGCACTCACGTCAGGTAGCTCACAACTCCCTATAACACCAGCTCGGGGTGATCCAACATCCTCTACTGGTCTCCATGGACACCTACACTCACATATACATAACGCAGAAGAAAAATAAAACAAGTCTTTGAGAAATAAAATACCACAAGCAACACCATTCTGTCTGGGTGGGAAGGACATTACATTTTTGGATATCAAAACCGTTTGGTGTGGGTTCATATTTCACTAGTGACTTTTATCAACTCTTATTGTCTCAGAGCCTTCTTTATTTTCTTGCTGTTAAATGCTGTTTAAGTTGGGTAGGATGCCATGCATGCTGACATTGTATTTGGCAAGCATCGTCTTAAAGAGTATTTTCTCTCACCTGTGGCTCCTAGACTATATGGATTCATAAAATCAGATTTGTACAGACGCCATGAAAGTAAAAGTGAAATGGTCTAAGAAGCAAACGGGGCTGAGGGTGGAGGTAAAGGGGAGGAGTGAGGGGTAAAAGAAGTGTGTTCAATGTACAATATAGTGATGTAGAAATCCAGTGTAATAAAATGAAAAAGAGAAAACCCCTGTTTTGTGATCATCTATACCTACATATTATGCAGTTCCTTTCTTCCACCCTCTTTTCATCCTGGGGTACCAGAGACAGACTCCAAAACAGTACTCTATCACTGAGCCTCAGTTCCCGCCTCTCCCTGGAGGATTCTGGGCAAAATCCACGTCTCCTTTTTGTGTATTTAACTTGAGACAGGATTTCATCGCATGGCTCAGGCTCATCTTAATCTCACTCTGCTGTCCAACCAGTCCTTGAACTTGCGATCCACCTGCCTCCGCAGTCTGAGTAGCTTAAATCGCTAGCCCCACTAGGACGTACTCTCTAACATTTTCCAGTGCCGAGACAGATACAAACGACCCGTATCTCAAACAATTGCCCTATCTGTAATGGCTGTTCATAGTAGATGTTGTTTATATTTTCAAGTGATGGATACATGGTATGATGTCTACTGTCTGGCAGGGGAGGGTCCTTTTGGATAGTTTTTGGTAGTTAAAGGCCCATCCCTCCATATTCTGAAATACTGCAAATCACTGGAAGCACAGTGGGAGGCGAGTCTCCTCTATTCCTTGTTCCCCAGGGCGTAGAAACCATGACATGGGGGACTGCACATGCCGTCCACTTAGAACACAACCAGGAAGTGTCTGACCGGCAGTTCTAACCACACTGTACATTTGCACCCTCCTGCTGCACCCGGAAGAACTAAGGTTCGAAGGAAGATTTGCCTTGTACAGGTCGCATCCGTCAGGTCTGTCTGCACCATGTCACAGGGTAGGAAGTGACTGGCTTAGATGGGTTTGCTTCTGCAATGCAGCAGGGCGTGAGAGAGGTCTGCAGCCAGCACATGAGTCAAGTGCATGCAGATGGCTTGTCCTCTGCCTGTCTGTAGACTCCCACTAAGGGTGAGAATTTACTTGGGTGTGCATATGTGAAGGATGTGTGCTGTGTATATGTGGTGTGTGTGTGTGTGCATATGCTTGTGATCCCTGTGAGAGTCTGTCTAAACAAACAAACAAACAAACAAACAAGCAACAGGAACCAAGGAGATGGCTCAGTATCTGAGTGCTCACTATGCAGTCCTTGAGAACTGGAGTTCAGATCCCCAGAGACTCATGCAAATGCCCAGTGGCCATGGCGACCCACCTGTAATTCCAGCTTCAGAAGGCAGGTGCTTCTTGATCCTCAGATCAAGCTGGACAAGGGGACTAGCCATACGAATGAGCTCTGGGTTTGACTGAGAGACCTGCCCTCATTGTAAAAGTTGTAAGAGTGATTGAGGATGATTCCTGACATAAATCTCAGGTCTACACACACACACACACACACACACACACATACACACACACCATACACTCACCCCTCCACTATACATACTTACCCATACCATACCACACACACTCATACATACACACCCCACACACACACCGCAACGCTCACATACATTTACACACACACATGCACAGCCCCCACACACGCACACACACACCTGTGCATCTATGTATATGAAAGATAAGTATGCATACATACATGCACAACATATACACAAAACCCCACTGACACCTCAGGTTGATCTTTGGCCTATACACACACCCCAGATGCATGAGTGTGCACCCATGTGCCCATTGGTATAAACATGCACACACATGTAAATGCATATGCCCAAGAATGCAATATTGGATGGAACTGGCAGGGTACTGGTGTGCCTTCAAACTTCATTAATGACTGAGACCTGTTTGGAAGATTACAGCCTCAGTTCAAATAGGGAAATGGAATCTCTTTCTCTCTCTCTCTCTCTCTCTCTCTCTCTCTCTCTCTCTCTCTCTCTCTCTCTCTCTCTCTCTCTCACCCAGGGCCTTGCACATGCTAGGCAAGTGCTTGACTGCCAGGCTACACCCCAGGTTCTTGGTTGTATCTTTCTTGAAAGGTATTTTTTATTACATTACACGTTATACAGTATATGTGTGAGATGTGTTGTACACATGTGTGAATTGTGTGGTATATATGTGTATGTATGTATTATGTGTGTGGTGTGTATGTGTGTGTGGTATGTGTTCTTTGTGTTTGTGTATAATTTGTGTATGTTGTGTGTTGTGTGTATATATGATGTATCTTGTGTGCTATGGTGCATACATGTACATATTCATGTGTGTGTATGTGTATATTGTGATGTATTGTGCATATGTGTGTGTATGTGTGCTTATATGTGGTATGCCTGTAGCAGTCAGAGGTAAACTCTCAGGTGTCAGCTTTTTCTTCAAACATGTGGGTCCTAGGGGTCAAACTCAGGTTATCTGGTTTGGCGCCTGTACCTGCTGAGCCATCCCATCAGCCCTGTCAAGTTCTCTCCAGAAAGGAGCTGAGTGGCACTCTCGTCTACCAGCTGCCGTGTTATTCGATGAACTGCCAGGGCAGCACCTTCTCTAACATCTCAATTCGAGCTGAATGGTCCCTTCACGAGCCTTTTCATCCCAGGAAAGCTTCAGCAAAGCACGGGGAGAACGAGTGTGCTTCCTGGAGCTCCAGATGCCCTTGCTCCAGATGCCCTTCCCCCGGCATCCGAACATTCCATCAGATTGACCTCCCAGGTCTTCACATTTGTCCCGAATATCCTTGGAGCAAACCAACAGTCATCTTGGGGAGCTCGGCTGACACCCCTTATAGATGATCATCGCGGCTTGACTTCTTGACTGGTTACATCCTCCCCCTCCGAGCATCCGAATGCTCCCCACCACTTATTGTACACAACTCTGCTTAATTGCACGTGGCCTGGATGAAGGGCTGGAGGAGAAGTGGGGAGGGGCTCCCCCTATGCAGTACAGGGCTAGGGTAACCTGCAGGATCCTTGTTGGATAATTAGGCACTCTCACATGTGTAAGTAACCCCTTATTCATGCTCTTGTAAGGAAGCCCAATCAAGTCATCGGTTCCCTATTGTGCATTTTGGTGGAATCAGTTGGTCTTCCATTTGTCATTGGGACTTTGGCGGAAGAGGTAAACATTATTTGTCTGTCCCCCATGGAGAGGAATTTTCAGGACACTAAAAGAGTATTGGCCAATCAGAGCCTCAGGGTTGAGACCTGGGAGAACTCTGGATGCACGGGAAGGGAGTGGGAGTTCCTGAGCGGCTGGCTGGGAGGAGCTAGAGCTTCCGGGAGATGCTGAGTGGGGCTGCTTCCACTCCTCAGGAAAAGGCCCTCACAACCCACCCTCCCATCCTCTTTCCTGGGCTCCATTCCAGGACCAGCAGGCAACAGCGGCGTCCCCGCATGCTGGCTCCTGACTCGCCATTTGGGTTTTCGGAAATTCGATTTTGGAAAACACATCTTGCTTTCGTTCCTTTGAGCTGGGTGCATTTGAAGATGGCGTTCAGAAAGGGGCTGTGTGGGCTCCAGGCCAAAAGGCAGCATCCTTGAGCAGAAAGGAATCAGCTTTTCCACAGCAGCTGATTTGACTCCATGGGGTGGTCTGTGAATGCCCCGCACTGTTCTGCTCCTGTCCTTACAGTTGGTGGCGTCATCGCTGAATTACCAATCCTTGTATGACTGCTGGTCCTCACATTCCTGCCTCAGGGGAACCACATACTTTCCCCTGGTGTGTGTGTGCTCCCATGTGTGTGGTGCTTACACAAGCATGCCACAATGCCATGGTGTGTTGTGGAGGTCAGAGGACAATTTGCCGAAGTTGGTGCTCTCCTACTATGTGGACTCTGGGAATTGAACTCTGGTCATCAGGTTTGGCGGCCAACATCTTTACCCACTGATCCATCTCCTGCCCACACTCCCCCCGCTTTGTTGTTCTTTTGGAGACAAAGACACACTTGGAACTTGCCAGCTAGGCTAAGCTGACCAGCAAGCCCTAGGGATCTGCTTGTCTTTGTTTTCCACACCTGATATTTTTGTAAGGTTTTTGGTGTTCAAACTCAGAGCAAGCGCTTTATGGGCTGAGCTGCCACCTGGCCCCAGATGAATGACTTGTTCGGGGCTCTCTGCTGCAGAATAAACTCTCCACTTCTCGGGGAAGGATCTGAGAGGGAATCCTTTGTCTATCACAGTCAAGCAATACTTCCCCTAGTAGTCAGCCAGAGCTGAGGTTTGAATGTCCTCTATGGACTCACATTTAAAATGCTTGGCCCAAGTCTGGTAGGGCTGTTTGGGAAGCGTGTGGCACTTTTGGAAATAGAACTGAGGTGGAGGAAATGAGTCACCCTGCTGGCCCCTTCACTCACATTACATGCACAGCCACAGATACACAAACAGCAACTAGAAATACATTTTAACTAGTGGATGGTAGTGGACAGACGGCTTAGCAGCTACAAACACATGCTGGTCTTGCAGAGGACCAGAGTTCAGTTCCAGGCTCCTTTGCATGGCAGTTAGCTTACAACTGCTCGATGGGGATCCCAACTACAGGACAATCTACTCCTTGGAGATCGAGCATCCTCTTCTGGCCTTCTTGGGTACTGCACACACATGTGTGCATACACACACACACACACACACAAATAATAAAATACATCTTTAACAGCGACCTCAGGATATTTGGGTTTTTTTTTTCTGCCCATTTCAAAGCTTTTATATCTGTGCATCTAGGCAATATAACAGTCCCTGCAGCTTAGGCTGTGGTGTCCAAAATACCAGGGTGATTGATCTCCTTTTGTCTCATCTCAACTTGCCCATCTGCAAACTAAGTGCAATAACAGCTACTGCTTTCTTTTAAGGCTGTTGTGTGGTTCGAAGTCACGTGTAACATTCTCGGCATTGCGTCTGCTGCACACTTCCGTGGGCATGAGCTGGTATGGGTGTCAGCATACGGCCCATTGTTTTAGGATAGTCTAGCCCCTTGGCCAGGAAGAAAGGTTCAGTATCTAAGCACTCATTGTGCAGGTAGGAAGACTTGAATTTCGATCCCCAGAACCTATGTAAATGCAGGGTGGGCCTGTCAGCCTGACTATAATTCTAGCCTCAGAAGGCAGGAACAGTGGATTCCCAGAGCAAGCTGGCTAGTAACATCAGTCATGTTGTCCAACTCTGGGATTGATTGAGAGACCCTGCCTCGAATGGGCATAGTGGAGGAGAGATTGCGTGAGAATTCTGCTGTACTGGTTAGTTTTTGTCAACTTGACACAGTCTTGAGTCGTCTGAGAAGAGGGAATTTTAACTGAGGAGTTGCATTTGTCAGAATGGTCCATAGGCTAGTCTGTGGGGCTTTTTATTGGTTAACGTTGCTGTGGGAGGACCAAGCCCCCTGTGTGTGGTGCCATCCCAGGGTAGGTGGTCTTGGGAGCAAGCCAATAAGCAGCACTCCCCCATGGCCTCTGCATCAGCTCCTGTCTCCAGGTTTCTGCTCTCTTTGAGGTCCTGCCCTGACTTCCCTCAGCAGTGGAGGGTGTCCTAAGAGTTGTAAGCTGAAATAAATCCTTTCCCCCAAGTTGATTTTGGTTGATGGGTTTTTATCACAGCAATAGAAACCCTAATGACACTTGAATTCCCTCAGGGATGGACTGTAACCCGCAAGCCAAATAAGCAATCCTTTCGTACTGAAGTTGCTGTTGCTCAGCGTTTTATCACAGCAACAGACAGCATACTAAGAAAATTTCTAACATCTACCTCAGGCTTCTACAAGCAGGCATACACACATGTGTCCTCACACATGCAAGCATGCACACATGTCTATCAGACATGGATGTAACTCCTACATACACACACACACACACACACACACACACTCACACACACTCACATGAGTAAAAAAAAAAAAATTTCTGGCCCTCCAATCCCTTCCATCTCAGCGGGATATCTCTAGCTAGCCAGCGGCCCTCCCTGCTATCCCTCAGCCAGCTTTCTCTCATTTGCCCTCCCCAACCTGTTTCCCCTTTCACTGTGTCTGGAACAATGGGAAAGGCTTGTCTCAGGACTGTCAAAAGTCTCCCCGGGAAGTGCCAAAGCTTTCAGGGTCATCTGACAAGATAGTAAGGAAGCAAGCCTTGGGAGAAATTCAAATATCAAGCATAATTTGGTACTTGATACAGGAAAGAAAAGTCTTCTGATTTCGTTTCATTGACATTTTCTCTCTTCTCTCTACCCAGCTTTCCGCAGGGGAAAGCTTTTCCCACAGAGGCTGGAGGAGAAGCAGCAGCAACAGGTGGGCATCTTTAAGAATACCACGCTAAGCCGGGCGGTGGTGGCACATGCCTTTAATCCCAGCACTCGGGAGGCAGAGGCAGGTGGATCTCTGTGAGTTCGAGGCCAGCCTGGTCTACAAGAGCTAGTTCCAGGACAGGAACCAAAAAGCTACAGAGAAACCCTGTCTCGAAAATCAAAAAAAAAAAAAAAAAAAAAAAAAAAAATACCACCCTCCCTTCACCAGTGTTAGTGCACCCAGCCTCCTTCACTTATGTGGCCACTTCTACCAGTCACCGGGTGGTCTTCACAGTGCTGGTAAGGTCAGATGCTTTTCAGATGGGCTACTTTTTGATATTTGTTTTTTTATTTTAAATGTGCACATGTGGGTGCACCCCTCGTGGTCCTGACTTCCTTGCTCATGTTCTCGCTCCTTCTGCAGTGGAACTGATTTATTGGGAGCCCACCAAGGCCAGCGGGTCTGGGACTGAATAAGCATGGGTTGAAACTGGACTCTCTGAACATGGCAGACAATGAAGGCTGATGAGAAGCCAAGGACAATGGCACTAGGTTTCGATCCTAATACGTGAACTGGCTTTGTGGGAGCTTAGCCTGTTTGGATGCTCACCTTCCTGGACCTAGATAGAAGACCTTCGTCTTCCCGCAGGGCAGGGAATTTGGACTGCTCTTCAGTATCGAGAGGGAGGGGGAATGGTGTGGGGGGAGGAGAAGAGGAGTGGAGATAGGGGGAGGGGAGTGGGGGGAGGGGACAATATTTGGGAGGAGGGGAGGGAAATGGGAAACGGGGAGCAGGTGGAAATTTTAATTAAAAAAGAATAAAAATAAAAAAATGTGCGCATGTGTGTGTGTGTGTGTGTGTGTGTGCAGGTGCATGTGTACATGAGTGTGTCTGTGTATGTGTCGGTGACTGCAGTGTCTGAGGAGGCCAGAAGGGGACTTAGATCTCGTGGAACTGGAATTTACAACGCAACTCAGGTGCTGGGAACCAAAACCCAGATTGTCTGCAAAAGCAACACGTGCTCCAACTGCTGAGCCACCTCTTTAGTCCCAGGGTAGAAATGTTTTAATGAGGGTCAAAGACCTCATCAAATGGGTAGCAATTATTTATAAAGTTAATTATTCATAAACTTAAAGTTTTCTTAAATGTCTGTGTAAATGGAAAACAGAAACTACTTTTGTATGTGTATTAACATGGCCCTCTTTTGTGTATGTGTGTGCGTATGTTCATGTATGTATCATGCGTGTATAGGCATGTGTGTGTATAGGAGTGTGTGTGACTGTGTGTGAAGGCCAGAGGGAAACTTGGGGATCTGTTCTTTAGGCACTATCACACTGGGTCTTGAGAGAGGGTCTCTGATTGGTCTGAACCTTATCAAGTGAGACTAGGAATCCCAACCATCCCATCACTTTCCATCTTCACCCCCTACAGCAGGCACTGCTGGAAGTTTTTTGTTACATTGGTTCTGGAGATCAAACCCAAGTCCTCATGTCTGCACAAAAAACCCTTTCCTGACTGAGCTAGCCACGCTGCAAACACACACACACACACACACACTCACACTTTAAAGCTAGCCTCCAGTTTCCACTTGCCTTTCTTTGACAGACAGGAGGGAGACGGAGTTCCCTCTCTTCCTGGAAGGCCCCATCTCTTCCTGGGAGTGACTGGTTCGGTTGACAGCCTTCTCCAGTTCAGGCTTCCAATCCTCTCCAAGCTGGCGATGCTGGCACTTGTGGAAGAATCATTTTACCACACAGCTGCTATTGTAAACAGGGAGGCCTCTGTGCTGGAGGGTGGGGGCCAGTCTTCACAACAGCTCCATCTAAATGCAAATCCGGATCCCCTGCCAGACATGGAGGTGAAAGCTTTCCTATTAGCAGGCGGGAGATAGGAGAGTTAATTTAATGCTAAAACATTCCTAAGCAAGGAGAGCAATTTCCCCTGTTGAGCGGTGGCCTCATTTTCTCTCCATGACCACTGTGCCCATAATATGATAATTTTTACCTTTTTAAACTTTGCTGAAGGAAAAAGGACAGTCATCTGTCTTTGGAAATGGTTCCTTGTGCATTCATTTTTATCTACAAAAATGCAGCTATTTGTCTATTTGGCGAATGAATGGCCTGGGAAAAGCCAAAAGATGATGACGGTGGCGTTGCGATGCGTTGGGTTCAACACCAGTACTTGACTTCGTGAACTCCCTCCAGGCAGGTGGTGTGTGTTCCACCAGGCTGCTGGCTACTCGGTTCTTCTCTCTTCCCCTGTGTAATTCCCTCTCTTTTTTCCTCTCTCCTGGAATTGAGAAGAAAATGTAAGGACAACCAAATTCTATTGTATAGAGTTTAGTTATGACTGGAATGGGACGTGCCCCCCACAGGCTCGTGTGCGGTATGTTTACTTGGTCCCCAGTTGGCAGGGCTCTTCTGGAAGGTTGTGGACACTTTGGAGGCGGAGCCTCAGTAGAGAGTGTCAGGTCAGGATGGGAGCCCGTGGACCTTGAAACATGGCCTGGCTTCACTTGCAGCTTCTGGGCTGTAGGTGACCCAGACCCCTCAGGCTGAAGTTGCCATGGCTTTCACGTCATGAAAGACGGTGCCCTTAAACCCTTCCTTAAGACATTATGGACCAGCATTTGATCACAACAATGAAGTAAGTAACTGATATACACGAGGTATTCCTCCTAGAGGAAGAGAATCCCTGGGGGTGAGGATGATCTTGAGGTTTCAGGTTTGGGGCTCAAGGAGGATCCGAGGCAGCTTGTCCTTTGGTGGAAGGGATTTATCAGATGAGCTATTAAGGCCAAAAACAGACAGGGGTATGGTGGGGTTCTAAGGAGCGTTCAGGCCCATTGAGGCAGAGTTGGGGGTGGTCTCTTTTTAAAGATCTCAGTGGGAGGGAGAGGTTTCCAGTCCCATGGTGGAGGAGTTGTCTGTAGTATTGCTTACTGCTTAGAGTCAGACTGTCTCTGATTCCCAGTCAGTGGGGTGGGGACCCAAGGGTCTTGTGTTTTGAGGAAGGGAGGAAGGAATCTTGTTAACATGTGACTCAAAATAAGTAGGTGAGGTGGAGGGAGGGGCACAGGGAGTTAAAGTGTTCCGACTTAGGGGGGAGATAAGTGTGTCACCTGTAGCGTACTGATGTGGCAGAGCCTGGCCGCCTGGGCCTGTAGACGTCTTTAGGGAAATGGAGAATATGATGCCTTCTGGAATCTGGACACCTGGGGAGTCTACAGGGGACTGGACATTAACAGATAGTAGGGGGCTGACTATTTTCTTGTATGAAAGAAGAGCCACTGTAGGTGGGCATGGCTTAGAGGCTAGGTCAAAACCTGACTGTGGGCCATAGCTCCACCTCTGGCCTCATCTCTCTTTCTCTCTGCTTCTTGATGTAACAAGATGTAAGAGGCCACATGGACAGCTCCAGGTGCCACAGATGACAGCACCCAGCTGTGTGCACCCCTAAACCCGATGGACTGTCTCCCCTCAAAGCATGAATCTGCCTCCTTTAAGTTGCTTCTGTCGGGTATTTGTATTAAGTAGATGTTAAAGAAGCTAATACAGTGGGTAGGGAAGCATTAAAATGGATCCACAGGGCTGGTGAGATAGCTCAGCTGATAAGAGCACTTGTTGTGTGAGCATGGGGGCCCGAGTTCTAATCCTGAACTTAAAAAGGTAAGCATAACCGAGCTGGCCTGTAACCTTAGCTCAGCTGGGGGCAGAGATAGGGGCAGTGGGATTGCTGCAGCCTGCTGGCTGCCAATCTAACTTCAGGGTCAGTGAGAATCGGTCAGAGTGACAAAACAGGACACTCGATGTCCTCTTCTTGCCTTCATAAGTATGCACACACATGTGCATATGTCACACATGTAAACACACACACACAAAGTTCAAGGCCAATACTAGCAAATACTTGTTGGATAAAATGTGTCCTGCTTCCTAAACATCTTATGTCCCTTGCTTCCAGGTTGTGTGACTTAGATCATTCAGCAGGACTGCGACACCTTACCGGCTGCAGACATTACTGATAATCAAGTCACGTGCATAGATAGAAGGGGAAAGTGAGTGCTTTCTAAATCCACAGAGCAGAGCTTGCAGTGTAGCTCACTGCAGCATGAAGAGGAGGCTCTTTTCTCCTTTGCCTCAAGAGAGGAAGCCCACTTGCATGTGTGCCCTATCCAAGAAGGTACAGCCAATAGGAAGTAACAGTTGACTCTCTGGACTTGTGGGTTTCCTCTCTATAAATTGTTTGCAATTCCAAAACCAGTGCTTGCAACTTGAAACCTTCTTGTAGTAGTCTGAACAGTGCATAGAACTGCAAAAACTAAGAGTTACAACACACACACACACACACACTTTTACTGAGGTCAAACAAAGTGGTTCTCCAGATTGACCTCCAATTCTTCTTCCCCCGCCTCCACTTCCCAAGAGCGGGTGTTTCAGGCATGCTCACCACACCTGTTTTGTGTGGAGTGGGGGATAGAACCCAGGGCTTCAAGTATGATAGGCTACCATTCCTCCAGCTGGGCCACATCCCCAGCCTCTTTCCTTTCTGTCTGTTTGTCTCTTCCCTACTGTCTGTCTTTTACTTCTCTCAAGTTACATTTATTTAGTGTGTGTGTGTGTGTGTGTGTGTGTGTGTGTGTATGCATGCATGCATGCATGCCATAATACCTGTAAGGAGGTCAGAGATCAGGTTTTAGAAGTTGCTTCTCTATCTATGATTTAGGGATCAAACTCAGCCAGATTTGGAGGCAAGTGCTTTTACCCACTGAGCCATCTTGACCCCTCTACCCGTCAACCTCACCTTTTCTGGGGGTGCTGGTGACTGAACCCAGAGCCCCGTGCGTATTAAGCATACGGCTGAGCTACACCCAAGCTTTCAGGTCGACTCCTATTATTGCATCAGAATAAAACTGAGAAACATGTAAACCCATTCTTTAGCCCAACTCAGCACAAAATGGCGGAGGGGACAGGGACAGATTCCAGTGAGCATCACTCAGATTCAGGAAAAAAAGACTCCAGAATTCCCCTCAGTGGAAGAAGAAGCTGGTGCTGCAAATCTCAGGCTACCTGAGGTCAGTTCCTTGGTTATTTCTAAGTCTAGAGTCTATCAAAATGCATCAAAATAATCAAAGAAGATGCTGTTGAAGACAAGTCCTCTGTGATTGGCTGCTACTTTTTGGGAGATATAGCCAGACCTGGTTAGAATCAGAAGGGATGCTAGCTCACAGAATTGGGAATGCCAGGAGTTAGGAAGACAGAAACGTGATTGTCCTAGTAACCACACCGTTGTGCTAACAGTGTGACAGATGTGTTGCTAGGTAAAATTGGCTGCTGATTGCATTCACTACTTTTCTCACTGCTGTGTCAAAACAGCCGACAGAAGAACTTAAGAAAAAAACTGTTTGCTTTGGCTCACTGTTGAAGGGTGCAGTCCATCATGGTGGGGAAGGCGTGGCGGCAGGAGGGTGAGGCAGCTGGTCACATGGCATTCACAGTCAGGAAGCAGCGAGAGACAGATTCTGGTGCTCAGCTCACGTTAACTTTTTTATGCAGTCCAGGCCCCATCCTGTGGCATGGTCCTTCCCAAATTTAGGGTGGGTCTTCCTACTCTGGTTAATTTGATCTAGACCCATAGATTTGCCTCCTAGATGATTCTAGATCCTGTGATGGCCAATACTGATTGCTAACCTGACAGACTCTAGAATCACATAAGAGACAGACTTCTGGGCATGTCTGTAGGGGTCGTCTAGATAAGGTTAATAGAACTGAGAAGACCCATCCTCAATATGTGTACCTTTGTCCCATGGACTGGGGTCCTGTACTGAATAAAAATGAGAAATCAAACCAAGTAACAGTATTTGTTTCTCTCTAGTTCCAGACAAACCCTTCCAGATACTTGTCTCCATTACTTCCCTGCCATGATAGACCAAATCCTCACGCCACAATCCCAAATAAACCCTTCTTTCCTTAAGTTGCTTTTGCTAGGCATTTGGTCACAGCAGTAAGAAAAATAATTAACTAAGCCCGAAAGGTCTGACCCCTCTCCCACTACAATCCAGCTCTTCAACAGTTCCAATTCCCACCGCCAATCAGCACCAACCCCAGGAGGGAACATCCCAGAACCAATCTGTTGCAGGACTGTCAGCCATTCCTACTTATTCTTACAGCATTTTACACTATCTGCAGAGAAGGCGCCTGTTATTTCTGGTAAGAACCTGGTGTCACATGAGCTTCCTCGAGCGCTGCTGAGAAAGAGCCTTCCCAGTGGCTTGCAGCCTGACCCCTCTGTTTCCAATCCCACTCTCCTTAAAAGGGATTACTCCCTGATCAAAGCAGGAAATGGGATTTGAAATGCCATTGATTCTTTGTAGCCGGACTCTTTCTGTCTCCACTTTCTCCTCTTTCTTTCTTTCCTGTCCGTTTCTTTGTGCCCAGGATGAGGGGTAGACCCCAGGGAGCTAGAAGTTGAATAGTTTTGTTGAGGTTGGAACAGTAAGAAATTAAAGAGCTCAAAGACTCATCTGAACGATGCAGATGGTTTAGAGTAGTTGCTCGCTTTTGGATGTCCTCGTTCCAATTAATCCTGTCTCCAGCCTTAAGGTAAGATTTTAAAGTGGGTAATAAGATCCCCCAAATCCCACTGTTTTGAAAGAATCCTTATTGTCTAATTCCTTCTAGCTTTGCAGTAATGCTTTCAAGGGGTTTCAAAGCCAGAGCCCTGAAAACGCAAGACTCCCCCCTTCAGCCTGGGAAATAAGTCAAAATAATTGATTCTTCAGGGTCCTTAATTGGTCAGGAATATAGACGGAATCCTCCAAAGATCGAGACCCATTTGTTATATAAATTTTAGGATGAAAAGAGCTGAAGGCAGAGTTAAGATCTGAGTCAGGTGGGAAAAATAATGTCAGAGTGGAAATTTTCAACAGACCCTGGGCATGCCGGTGGATTATTTTTGAAGTTCCTGGTGTATTTAACCCGGCCAGTAGACAGGTTATTTAATGCTCTGGCCTTCATTCTCTCATTTCTGCTGGATTTCACCCTGTGTTGGGAGCGAGCACTCTACGTTCAAGGGCTGGCATTGCATGCGATGGTTGGGGAGCGGGGAAGGGTCTTTCATTCACCCTGGAGAGGAACTGGTTTTATGAGAACGGAAAATGAATGTCTGCATCATGTGTTATTGTTAGTGGGAGACAAAAATCTGGTCTCAGACTGCTTACATATGCAGGAATGGCCTTGACCTCTGAGCCTCCTACCTTCATCTCTGCTGTGTTGGGATTACAGACACAGTAGTACCCTGTTAGTGCGGTGCTAGACATCAAACCCAGAGCTTCTGGCATGCTAGGCAGGAACTCTACCAACTGAGCCACAACCCCATCCCACACATCCATCCTTAAGTCTATATAGTGCAATAGGTTCAAGGATAAACCACGTCTGTGCTTGTGCTCATCCTCAGCTTTTGGAAAATCAAATGTTGCAGGATTGATACACAGGTAGATAGTCATTTGAAATACGGGGACTTTGGATTTCTGAATAACATTCCAACTCTCTTTTTACATTTTTTTCTTTTGAGACAAGGTCTCCTTAACTGGCTAGGGTGGCCTTGAATTCTTGTCACTGCAGTCCTGGCAGACATTGATTTTGGAATCCGTCTCCTCAGCCTTTCCAAGTAACTGGGATGGCAGGCTTGCAGCATAAGGGCTAGCTTTGTTTACTTTCATCTCAGTTATGCTTTCTGGAGTCTCATAGCTTAAATCTGTTTCCTTTTTTCATTAGCTTCTTTCTTTCAAATATTCAAGACGGCAGTCTTATTCCTTCCTACCCTGTCATCCTTTTTTCTTACCTCTAAATATATTTTCTGTTGTTTAAAAATTTTGATTGTACAGTTATTTGTCTGCCTTGTGGATCGGGAGACACAGGCATGTCTGTGTGGAGGTCAGAGGACAAGCTGGGGGAGTTGGTTCTTTCCTTCCAACATGTGGATCCTAGGGATAGAGTTCAGGCCATTAGATTTGGCAGCAAGCTCCCTGACCCACTAAGTCATCTCACCAACACCCCCCTCCCCTCTTTTTTCCTTTTCCATCTTCTCTTTTTTAACTCCTAAACTGACTTTTAATTACTTCTTTTTTTCTAAGCAAAGGATTTCCTTGTGTTTTCAGCTGCTGTATATAGGGCAGGACAGCTCATCACCAACAGCTGGAGGATAAAGAATTCCTTTTATACCTACCTCTGCGTCAAAATATACCTTTAGTCTCTATCACGTCTTTCCTCACTGGTGGCTCTTTTCTTTCCTAACTCTGTTTCATTAGCTTTTACTTTAGGATGGTTCCACTTCATCCAAACTCTTTCAAATGCACCTATTTTAGAAATGGGCCACCCATACCCTTAGGGTTGGAGCCCAGACCAGAGCAGTGAAATTATCTGTGTGCATGAGGGATCAGGCAGCCCTCCACATTGTTCTCTCGAACGTTAGAAGATTGAGGTGGGGTGGATTCCAATTAATGAAGAACTATTTATAATATTCCTCAAAAGCCACTGCGCTTTTTCCAGAGGGGAATTTTTTTTTATTAACGAATGAAGTATGCTAAAGACCTCTTTGTGGTCCAAAAGCAAAGGATGGATTACTATTTGAGAAGTGCATATGTGCGTGGTTGCATGTGAATGCCCCTGAAGGCATTATCAAGTCTACAGTTAGGGTAGGAATATCAAGGTTTATCTTAGGACAGCAAATTAAAAGAATACTAAGTCTGGATTAAGGTTCTCCCTTCTTTTTTTTGTTTTTTTTTCTTTATAAAGAGTGATTTATTTTTATTATATGTGTGTGGGTGGTTTGTCTGCAAGTACGTGCAGGTACATGTTTGTACCGATGACCTCAGAGGTCAGAAGCGGGTGTGAGATTCCCTGGAACTGGAGTTAGAGATTGTTGTAAATGTCCATGTAGTGCTAGGAACCCAACCTCTATTCCTCTGCAAGAGCAACTGGTGCTTTTAACCCCCGAGCCATCTTTCCAGCCCAAAGCTCTCCCATATTGCATCCTCTCTGTCTGGGTGGCAATTGTGTCTCTGCCTTTCCTCTTCTCAGAATCCTAGTCTGGTCGCCCTGCCTATACTTCCTGCCTGGCTATTGGCCAATCAGTATTTAATGAAACCAGTATGAGTGACAAATCTTTACAGGGTGCAAGAGCATTACTACACAGCACAGGTTCCTGCCCTGACTTCCATCTGCTGTTGTGATAAAATGCCTTGACAAAAGCGACTTCAAGGACAGAGGGTTTATTCTGGCTCTCAGTCAAAGGGCAAAGCCATCATGGTGGGAAAGGCATCAGGTGCTTGGTGTCGCTGGTCTCCTTGTGGCCACAGTGAAAAAAATAAATAAATAAAATCTGTAAACAAAGAACTCTTGTACTTACACCACTTTATCCCTTTTCTACAGCTCAGGTCTCAGCCCAGGGAATGATGCTACCCATGGTGGGTAAGTCTTCTTATCTCAATAACCTAATGAAGATAACCCACCACGGCCTGCTCAGAGCCCTGTCTCTCAGGTGATTCTACATTTCATCAGGTTGACGATTGAGATTAGCCATCACAACGCAACGGGACCTGATTTTGGACAATTGAAGGAAGAATGGATAGGTAAAGATTCATCACCATGTGAGCATAAGGTGACAGAATTGTGTTCATTTCAACTAAAGCTGTATTTGATGACTGATTGTTTTGACTGATGTCTTGGATATATAATTATTTGTTTCCATTTTGGGGGTGAGAAACAGAAGAGAAATGAATTGTACAAAGGGAAACATGAAGATTTTTCTTTTAAAATTCTATGTAGGACTGGAGAGATTGCTCAGCAGGTGTATCACTTGCCATACACGTGTGAGAACCTGAGCGGGAATTCTCAGAACCCATGGGAAAGCCAGCTGTGGAACACACGGTCCTAGTCCCAGCAATCTCACAGTGAAATGGGAGGCAAGGTAGGAGAATCCTGATTTCCCACACATGTCCTATCACACACACACATACAGACATACACACATAGACACACATATAGACACACACAGACACACACACAGGCACACACACACACATATAGACACATAGACACACACAGACATCACACAGACACATAGACACACATAGACACACACACAGGCACACACACAGACATACAGACACATAGACACACACACAGACACACACAGGCACACACACAGACATACAGACACATAGACACACACACAGACACACACAGACATCACACAGACACATAGACACACATAGACACACACAGACACACACACAGACACACACAGACATACAGACACATAGACACACATAGACACGCATTACATCTTTTCAATGGTTATGAATGAGAGAAAAGATATTTGTTGTCATTCAATAACATGTATTGTAAAAGACTATTCCTATATTTGATTTATTTTATGTGGTTTTTGAGACAGGATCTCATCATGTAGCCCAGGCTGATACTACATTTGCAATTCTCCTGCTTCAGGCTCCCATGTGTTGTTGGGACAACAGGTATTTACCATCATATGCAGCTATAAAAGATTTTTCATTGACTTGCTGCACATCAAAAGATACACTCATTATTAACCAACTAAGTAAGAATGACAGGTGTCTTGCTTTAATTGTCATAGAGTCATCTGAGAATGCCTTGATTGAAGCATTGACTAGACTAGACTGGCCTCTAGGTATGTTCTGGGAGATTTTATTGATTACTAGTTGATCTAGGAGGGCCCAATTCACCGTGGTCAGTACCATCCCTAAGCAATCAGTCCTGAGATGCATGAGAAAGCTAGCCAAGTAGGAGCATTGGAGAAAGCGGGGGAAAAAAAGCATTCCTCTATGGTTTCTGCTTCAAGGTCTTGCCTTGAGTTCAGTTTTGACTTCCCTCAGTGATAGACGGTGACATGGAAGTGTAAACCAAGTTTAAATTTTCTACCCCTCAGTTGATTTGGGTTACAATGTTTTTATCTCAGCAACTGAAAGGAAACTGGAGCAACATGAAAATAAATTTATGACCCAGAACACTGTCTGTGATGAAAATTGATTAGCAGCTATGATTTTGGTAGGACAAGACAGAGTTATGATAAAATACAACACCCATATTTCTCTATGATACACACAATGGCTAGTATTGGGGGCCTAGCTAATGAGTAGCCTCATAAATCTAAAGGGGCTACCTTCTCGATGGATCTATAATCGACTCATGAGTATTTGCTTCCTGGATTTTGTTAGCTACTTTATGTGTTGCGGAGGACAATACCTAACAAACACAGCTTAAGGAAGAGGGTGTTTCTTTTGGCTCTCAGTTTGAGAGTACAGTCCATCATAGTGGGGTGAGCGTGGCAGCAGCAGCATGAGGCAGCTGGTCACATGACATTGCAGGCAGGAAGCAGAGAGAGATGGACGCTGGTGCTCAGCTCACTTTCTCCTTTTTATTCAGACTCAGACCCTACTCATGGAATGGTGGTGTCCACATTCAGGGTTCGTCTTCCTTCCTCAACTAATTAGGTCCTGAAACTCCCTCATAGACACACTCAGAGGTCTGTCTATTCAGCGATTATATATCCGATCAACTGGACAATCAATATTCACCATCATATAGTCCCACCTCTCCACGTAATCAACACTTAGATAACCAGTCTTTCATCTCATAACCTTCTTGTATTCCTAACAGTGCCTGCATTGCTTAGTTTTCTAGTTGCTGAGACAGAATGCCCGACAGAAACAGCTGAAAGGAGAATGAATTAGTTTTGGCTCACACAGTTTCGGGAAATAGATTCCATCAGGGTCAGGAGGCATAGCAGCCAGAATGAGTCCATGTATACCTCCCTAACTGTGAGAAGCAACTCCTCACATTTTGCTGGATCGTGGTGCAGGGATGGGGAGGAAGTGGGGCAGTGAGATGGCTCAGCTAATGTCTTAGTCACTGCTCTATTGCTGTGAAGAGACGCTATGGCCAAGGCAACTCTTATAAAAGAAAATCTTATAAAAGAAAATCTCCTGATGCTGTGACCCTTTAATATGGTTCCTCATGTTGTGGTGACCCCCAAACATAAAATTATTATATATATATATAATTATTATATATAACTATATATTATATATAACTGTAATTTTGCTACTGTTCTGAATTGTAATGTAAATATCTGGTAAGCAGAATATATTTTCATTGCTAGACTTGACCCGAAGGTGTGGTTAAGAATCACTCCTTCCTCCCTCTTTCCTTCCCTTCATCTTGTCTCCCTCTATTGTTTCTCTTCTCTTTTCTCCATAGACATATTTCTGCTCTGGTGGTATCCCCTCATACACTGCCCTCTTGACTTTTAAGAATGAGCTCTGTCACCCGTAGGAATGTACCAAAGGAAGCATCTTGAATATGCTTTCCTTTGACATTTAGAGATTTGCCTGTATGTGGTCTCCAGTGAATAGATGAGTGAAGCCCTGTGAGCCTTTTGCCTGGGGAAACTGAGGAGGCTTTCAACAGACAGGCTAGGTACTGAATTCCTATAATGAGTTCTTTTAAAAGCCCAGCAGATGTGAAAAATGTTTTTTTTCCCACAGGCTTCTATTGATTAGGAAGAAAAATAAGACAATTGGCAATTGTGCAGGTAGAGCGCAAAGGGGCATTAATGTCAACGGGGACACACCAGGTTGCCATTTTTTTTCATGTTGATAAGAACAGGAATGTATGTCTTTTAAAATTCAAAAGAATTGAAAACTAGGATTCTCTAAAGACAGAAAGCTTTCTAAAAATATAGAACATCTGTAATCAATGTTTTGTACAAATAGGCAAGAAGGAAGAAAAACCAAGTGAGTAACCATGGGGATGGAAGAGGGCCGGTACCCATGTGTGCCAGATAAGCCTAAACTTTGGCAGGCAACCACCTTTGTTGGTTAGTCTCACCTACTCCCCTTGGGACTCACTGTGTAGACCAGACTGGCCCTGAACTCAGAGATTCAATTGCCTCTGTCTCCTGAGTGTTGGGATAAAGCACATGTATCACTATGCCCAGTAATCATTTTTAATGACTTATTTGTGTGTGTGTGTGTGTGTGTGTGTAAGCATGCACACATGTTCATACAGCTACCCACAGAAGCCAGAAGAGGCTATCAGATCCCCTGAACCTAGAGTTATAGGTGGCTGTCAGTTGTCCATCGTGGGTGCTGGGAACTGGACTCAGATCCTCAGCCCTCCTGTGTTAGTTAACCCTGATAACCAACCGGACTGGGTTGAGAAGTACCCAGGGTGACTAAAGTTCCCCAGGGTATGTCTCTGCATGAGAGTTTTCAGACACAACTGGGTCATGATGGATCTGACATAATCAAGCATTAATCCATCATTGGATTAAAAGCATGAGCAGACTAACAAGAGGTGATGAAACCAAAGATAAGCCCGGGAGAATCTGGTGAGCATAGAGTGTCATTAGGAGCTATGTCATGTCCAGACTTGTTGGATGGCTCAGCTTCACTGATCAGACTTAGAATCACCTTGGGGTTGTATCTCTGAGTGTGTCCATGAGGCCATTTCCAGAAAGCCTTAACTGAAAAGAGAAGACGTAACCTGAATGTGGGCAGCCGCATTCCATGGGTCTCAGACTGAAGGAAAAGGAGAAACTGAGTGGAGCAGCAGCATCCTGGCTCTCTGCTTCCTGACTGTGGGTGTCATATGACAAAGCACCTGCAGCCATGTCTTTCCCATCATAATGTACCTGGAGCCCCGAACTGTGAGCCACAATACTTGTATTTGATCATGGCTATGACAAAATTATTTTCTCTTGTTCTCTCTCTCCCTCTCCTTCTTTCCTTCTCTCTTTTGAGACAAGGTCTCACCTCAGACTGGCCTCTAACTCACTATGTACCAGAAGGTGACAGAGATCTTCTGATTCTTTTGTATCTACCTCCCACATTCTTGGATTGCAGTGTTAGGATTATGGATATATGCCAATGAACTCAGTTTACAGGGTGCTGCATATAAAATCCAAGGTTTCCCACATGTAGGCAATCACTCTGCCAATTGAGCCATGTCCCCAGCCATTATTCCTTGTTTATACACTGTCAAATTACACAGGCATCTGTCAATCATGAGATCTGGCTGGATGCATCCTCATCCCTTAGTATCTGTGGTAGAACATCCCTCCACATAAGTACCAAAGTCTATGCAGGCTCAAGACCATTGTATTAGATAGCATAATATTTGCATAGAGCTGACACATATCTTTCCATGTATTTTACAATATCCCTAGATAAGTTATAACACTCATATAATGTGACTATTATGGGGATGGTTGTTAAATGCCAATATGATGAGCACCAAAGTCTGTGGAAGTTCTGTGGGAGTGTGGCACTTTGCACACCTACTCCATTCAGTGTTGATCAGATCCACAGGGGTGGACTGGAATCTGTGAATAGGGAGTTCATGAATACAGAAGGTCAATAGGGTATCTTGTCCTTCCAGGACATCAGGATGGAGACTCCATCCCCATATTTCCATCATTTCCAGGTTAGGAATTAAAAGAATATGGTTCACATCAGTTACTGATGCTTCTGGGTAGAAATGAGAAGCAACTCTGTTTGAATCAGGGTCTGGCTGTGGAGTCCAGGCTGGTCTGGGGCTCCTGATCCTCCTGCCTCAGTCTTCTGAGTGCTGGGTCACAGGTCTGTGCCACCGTGCCTAGTAACATGACACTCTCACCTCATTTCTCTGGCTTAGATGGTTCCCAAGGCTCTGGCCTTTTCACGGGGAAATCCTGCCATGCACTATGCACCCTAGAGTGAGGGGGAAGGAATGAAGAACGGCACGGATATTGGCCACAGTCACAGCCATTCATGTACATTCATCACTACACATAAAAAGTAGTCTTGAAGCCGGAAGGGGGTTATGGAGGGATCAAGGCAGAACTGGAGAGGAGGGAGTTTTTAATATGATCAAAATGCATTGCATAAATATATGAAATTCTCAGATTATATCTAAAAGTTTTTATTAAAAATTGCAGTCCCTATTAGCAAATTTAATTCGAACCCTCTCAAATAAATACTCTGATAATTGATGTGTGTGTGTGTGTGGTGTGTGTGTGTGTGTTTGGTGCATGTGTAAGTGTATGTGGTGGATATACATGTACATATGTGAAACACATGTGTTTGTGTGTGTAGCACATGTGTAGGAATATGTGGTTTTTGTACAAATGTGTGTGATACATTTGTGTATGGTACATGTGTAAGTATATGTGGTATATGGGCATGTGTATGATGCACGTATTTGTGCGTGTGTAAGTGTATGTGGTATATATATATATCTATCTATATATATATGGATATGTGTGAGATATACGTGTTTGTATGTGTGTGGTAATATGTAAGTGTATGTGATGTATGTATGTATTCATAAAGAGGCCAGACACTATCTGATGTCGTTCCACAGGTGTCATCTACTTTGTTTTTTGAAATAAGGTCTCTCACTGGCCTGGAACTTGCCTAGCAACTGAGGCTGACGCCAGTGAGTCCTAGGGCCATTCCTGTCTCTTCTGTCCACAGCATAAACCACACACGGCTTCAGGGATCTAACTCAGATCCTCACGCTTGACTGGCAAGCACTTTGCTGACGGAGCCACTTCCCCAGCCTCACGAGTAAGCTTTCTAACTGCCAAGGAAGCGGAGGCCCAGGAAGGTTGAGAGCAGTCTAAGGTCTAAGTAGTACTGGAGTTGAGAGTTTTAACCCAGCCTCTCACCTCTTATCATTGACTGTATCTTAATGGACAGCTCTTGATTGAAAAGCACATTTTCTATAGTTCACCGGGGTGCCCAAATATTAGTTTCTTCTACCTGCAAGAGAGTAGTCAGGATCAGTAAAGGGCAAACACCGTGGGGAGGTGTGTAGGACTATCAGCCAATGCAGCCATTGTGCAGGCTCCGCAGATCCAAAGGGATTGATTGTTTATCACAGAGTTCCAGCTTTGGGTGAGATGTTTCAGAACCTCTGAGGCTGAAGGCAAAGGCCAGCCCCGCATGTGGAGGTGACGATGTCATTAATATCAGAGGTTCTCAGCAGCAAGTCCCAGTCGCCCAGGTGATGCCGGCATTTGGCTGCACTCGCATCCGCACTCAGAGACCCCTTCACTCCTCAGGAACCTGCTGCATTCTGTTTTGCCTCTGGTAATTGAGCTGCCTGACCTCTGTGGGAGCCTTCCTGTTCCTTCTCTGAGAGGGGAATTGATTTGTCAAGCATACATCCACATTTCTCCACCGGGGCAGATTCATTCTGTCTGCGAGCCACACATTACACTTTCAGAGTCCGGCTCTGAAACCTGTCATGGGCGAAGCCAGAGCTCTCTGCTTCTCTTCTTGACAGATCCAAAATGTCAAGGCGTAAGAGAGTTATTTATTTACTTAACGGATATGTGACCATGCCAGGTATATCTATCAGGCAGAGCCAGGTAGGTCTAGAAGCCCCATTCGCATCTTAGAACCCCAAGATTAAATAGCCAAGTTTCAAAAGACTGTTATGGTTTGAATGAGTGAGAATTATTGCTCATAGGCATCTATCTATCTATCTATCTATCTATCTATCTATCTATCTATCTATCTATCTATCATCTATCTATGTACACACACACACACATACACACACACACACACACACACACACACACACATTGGTCCCCAGTCAGTGGTGCCATTTGGGAAGGTTGTTAAGCCTTTAGAGGACAGAGCCTTGCTGGGAGGCAGTAGGCCACTGGGGGCTGACCTTGAGCCTTTATAGTCCAGCACTGCCTCCTGTTCCCCATCTGTCTCTGGACTATTGATGCAATGCAACTGGCCTGTCTCATGCTCCCCGAAGCCTGTTTTCCTTGACATGGTAGTCTGAAGCTTTCTGAAACTATGTGCCAAAATAAGCCATTTCTTCCCTAAGTAGTTTTGGTCTGGCATTTTTCACAGCCACGTGTAAAATAGCTTAGGATAAGGACAAGTTTAAATCAGAGGTCCTGCACTCCTGGGTAGGCCATCTAGAGCGATGGTTCTCAATCTGTGGGTCACAACCCCCTCACATCTATTTGTAACTATGAAATTATATCCTGCGTATCAGGTATTTACATCACAATTCACAACAGCAGCAAAAATCACAGTTATGAAGTAAGAACTAAAAATATTTTTATGGTTGGGGTCATCATAGCATGGAGAACTGTATTAAAGGGTCGCAGCCTTAGGAAAGTTGAGAACCCCTGTGTTAGAGGGTCTCCCTTGCCCAAAATATCAGTGAGTATATAATATCATGCCACTGCACAGGGCAAGCCCCCAAATTCCATCTCAATGACACAAGTTCAAGAAAGCACAGGTATGTCTAGTTTTTCTAAAAGCTGAACGAAGGGGAAAACATGGAAAGAAAACGTCTACCATCATTAGTGAAGTTTAATGGCCATCACAGACCAAACGTCCTGTCCTAAAAGGAGGCTCAATGAGGAGGTGGGACCAGTTTCCCAGAGTTCACAGATGGGAAAGCCATGTGGCCCAGAGAGGCAGAGTCGCATTTCTAAAAACGAAAGAACTAGGTTGTTGCAGTTACTTTTCTGTTGCCACACTCAAACACCCTGGTGACAAGCAGGTCAAAGAATTTTAGTTCACAAACTCCGTGTCACAGTCCGTCACCACAGAGAAGCAATGGAGGCATGGACTGGAGACAGCTGGCCGCCAGAGTCACGAGCAGAGAGAAATGAGTGCATTCAGAATTTCTAGCTTTCTTTAGTTTTACACAGCTCGGAGCCCAGCCTAGGGAATGGTGCAGATCACAGAGGACTGAGTCTACCCACACCAATTAAGAAGTGAGACTGTTTCCCATAAGCCTTCACACGGACCAAGCCGGTCTAGATGGTTCTTCAATTGAGACTCCCTTCTTGGGTGATTCTAGGTTGTGTTGAGTGGACAGTTAAAACTAACCAGCATGTAGGTCCATCTCAAACTCGGGTCAGCACCCAAGACAGGAAACAGCATCAAGTCAGACAGAACACTTGCTGCTCATGCAGAGAGCCCAGGTTGGGTTCTAGCACCCACATCAGACAGTGTGTAATCTCCTATAACTTCAGTTCCAGAGGATCCAATACCTCATTCCGGCCTCCGTGGGTACTGCATACACAGGGTATACATATGGACAAGTAGGCATACCTGTACATACACATTTAAAAGTAAATTAACTAATTTACGAAATGAATCAGCATTATGAGCACTTTCTTAGTAGAACATGTCTCCCAACTTCCTCCTTCATACACAACTCCTAAATATTCTCTCATGATTAACCATGATTTTTCACTATTTTTTGGTTGTGTGTTTGCTTATGCATGTATGAAGGGGACCCATATGCGTATACATGCTTATGTATGTGGAAGCTAGAGGTCAAGTTTGGGTGTCATTCCTAATGTACGTGTGTGTGTGTGTGTGTGCAAGAGTACACACATAAGTGCAGTCAATACCTCTCATGTCAGAGCTATCAGACACCACTGGAGTTACCAGGGAGGGGGTTCTGAGTCATTCAGTGTGATAACGGGAATTGAGCTCAGTCCCTCTGCAAGAGTCAAGCATGTCCTTAACCTCTGAGTCCTTTCTTGTGTTCTGAGAGAGGATCTCTCATTGGCCTAGAAACCCAAGTAAACAAGGCTACCAGCCAGCTCCAGGGACCTGTTTATCTCAGTACTGATTTTGAAATGTACTTGAGGAACCTAATATAAGTTAAGACATTTTTCACCCCAAGGCATACACAACCCCTTCTACTTGTTTTTAAAACCTCTACTAACCTGATAACCAAGGAATGTCTTTGTCCCAAGGTAGAATGTTATGCCAAAAGCTGATTCCATGTCGCCAGCACACACTTTATTGTGTCAGAGAAAATTCATATGTTTAAATGATGGGGTCTAGGGAGATGGCTGGATGGGTAAAGTTCTCGTTGCACAGGCATGAGGACTGAGTGAAAATCCTCAGGACCTCTATAAAGCCAGGTATAATAGTGCACGATAGTAATCCCAAAACTTCTGTAGCAGGATGGGAAACAGACAGGAAAAGCCGTGGAAGCTTTCAGGTTAGCTAGCCTGGTGTACATAGTGATCAATAACGAGAGACCTTGTTTAAAAACTGTGGAAGGCAGGTATCTGATCTTCACATGCATGTAGTGGCACACACACACACACACACACACACACAGAGAGAGAGAGAGAGAGAGAGAGATTTTGTGTGTATGCATGTCCATGTGTGTGGGCCTGTGTATGTGTAGAGGTCAGAGATGAACTAAGAGTTCCTCTCCTTAGGAACCATATGGCTTCTTTTGTAAGATAGGGTTCCTTGCTAACCTAGGACCCACCCATTAGGCTATATTGGCTGGCATGCAAGCCACAGAGATCCATCGGGCTTTGCCTCTCAGGTGCTGGGATTACAAATGTATGCCAGCACACTTGATGTTTTATGTGGCTGTTAGGAATGGAACTTAGGTCTTCACGTTTTACAGAATAGGCATTTTACCAACTGAACCATCTTCCCAGCCCCTGAAAAACATGGTGGTCTTCATTGACCATTCCCTGAGCCTTTTGGGACTTGAACCTCTTCAAACTATGAGCTCAATAACCATTCTGTCTCTGCAAGTCAGTTACCTCAGGCAATTTGTGAGAGTCGTGTGAGCCTGACGACGACAGAGCCTACACACTTAACTTCAGTGTTGAGGAGGGCAATTGAGCATGAAAATGATTTCTTGCAACAAAAGTTACAGTTTGGAGACAGGAGATTTGCCTGGCGCTTAAGAGCACTTGCTGCTCTTCCAGAAGACACGGTTCTCAGCACCCTCATCATGGGGCTTACAACCACTTGTAATCCCAGCCCTCAGAAGTTGACCCTCTCTTCTGGATTCCATAGGCACCTCCTCTCTCCCTCTCCCTCCCTCCCTCCCTCCCTCCCTCCCTCCCTCCCTCCCTCCCTCCCTCCCTCCCTCCCTCCCTCCCTCCCTCTCTCTCTTTCACACACACACACACACACACACACACACACACACACACACACACTCTTAATCATAAAATAAGTATTTTCGGAAGTTAGAGTTTCACACAGTTCTGACACCGAGTGGCTCTTTTCTTCCAGGCTACACAGCTGTAACCATTGTAACCATCCTACGCCTCAGGTTCTGCTGAGATCCTGTGAGCTGCTGGCTGTGCCGACAGCTGCTTTGCTTGTACACGGCTTACTCCATTTCCTGAGTTCTCAGACTCCCTCTTTTTAACACTAAGATTAAGAGCAATTACTGCCTCCCTCTGAACTTCTCAGTGCCCATTTCATCTGCCCTGTTTTGCTCCTGACATTTCCAGTAATTCAGTGCGGACATTCCTCCAGGATATAGTAACCGCAGCCTGCTTGGAAGCAATCACCGATGGAAGAGGTCTATTTACCCTGTGCTCAGAGCACTCCAGCGTCTGAGCTCGACTCTGTGAGATGACACTTGAAAGAAGAGCTGTCTACGACGTGCCTTTCCTGCATTTCTCTTCTTCGTGCCTGACCGAAAGAGCATCTACAGCTAATTCAGAAACGAGTAGCTGGAAGCAGCCCATAGGGCACAGAGATGGACTCAGAACCAGGAAAAACAGGGATTCTAAATCCAGGGAACTCAAAGCCAATACAAAACTGAACACAGAGAGCCTGCGTACTATTTCTGCTCATGCTAGCATCCTTGATTTTAAAGGTTAATTTTAGTGTGTGTGTGTGCGTGTGCATGTGAGAGAGAGAGACAGAGACAGAGACAGAGAGAGTATATATGTGAGTACCAATTGCACTCAGGTTCCCTTTGAGACCAGAGACAATGTCAGATCCCCTAGACCCGGAGATACAGGTAGTTGTGAGCCTCCCCATTATGGATGCTGTGAACTGAGCTCGAGTCTTGTACAAAGAGCAGCAAATGCTCTCTTAGCTACCGAGCCCTCTTTTCAGCCCGCACCCCCGATTTCAAAGTCTTCCAGATATTCATCTCCTTTGCATTCACTGAGCACAGACTTTGTGTCAGGCGGTCCTTAAGGACTCTGCAGGCATTTTATAGATGGATGCTCACAGCGAAACCGTGAATCAGAAGAGGTGATGCCCTGGCTCTCATCTGATAGATGACAACCCAACTCAGAGAGGTGTCACATAGGTCCGACTTGGTCAACTTGATTGAACGGGGAGATGTGGGGATGGAGGACCCACACTTCATAATAATGAATTTGAGGTTCTCTGAGTCATGAAAGGCCAGGCATTCTATTTTTGCTTCTGTGGAACCAGCCTAAAGAAAATGCACCACGGGAACACAAAGAGCAATTTTTATAGCCCCGAAAGCACGTCCCTCCTCCATTTCCTAACTGGATGAGTGCTCAGGAGGCACGCTTTTCCCTTTTCATTGCCTAAAGTTAATATTTTCAAATAGGCATTAGCTTATGACCCTAGTCCTCTAAGACAGCAGGCTTACTGCCAGAAGAACCAGGTCAGAGCTGGCAGACCTCACTAGGAACATCACAGACTGGTCCAGTCTGGGAATAAAGCAAACTCTAGACTAGACAATAGAGACTAAACTGTGTCTTTCCTCTACTCCAGATCCCTAGCACACGAGAGCAAAGATGGGAAGGGACAAACTACCTATATCTCTGTGGTTCTGGGATCATTTACCCCATAGTCTGTGTGTTATACTAGAGCACCTTACCCCGGGAGCGTATTATATGAGTTAGGTCTCGCCTCTGTTCCTGACATCCTGTCTTCAGAGGCCCTCTGGGTTGGCCTACATAACCAGGCTAACTGAGGTTTTTACCTTTTTCATCCTGAGATAAATCTTTGTTGAACTTTAAACTGTGTAGGTGCTTTTATATTGAAAATTTAAAATAAACAGCAAGCTATTTCTTACGAGAGCTGCCTTGGAGATTTGTAAGGCACAGTCCTGAGTGTGTCTGGTATTTCTAGGAGCAGTTAGGTTATGAGGACAGTGGCTTCTTTAATAGGGTGAAGCCCTTGATGGATTCAGGGTATGATGGTGCTGCTGGGTGACAGTGGAAACTAGGAGGTGGAGTCTCAGTAGGGGAAGGAGGTCCCTGGAGATGTGTCCTTGGAAGCTGTATTTTGCCTTAAACCCTTCCTGTATCCATTTCCTCTGTTTCCTATCTGCCCCAATGTGAGCTTTTCTGCTCTGCTGTAGCCTCCCCACCATGATGGACTGAAGTTTCTGGAACTGTGAGCTCAAATAAATCCTCCTTTAAGTTGGTTTTCTGGGGTATTAGCAAGTGATACAAAGCCCGAGTCATCTTTCCAGCTATTAAATGAGGCCTCTGTGGTCCATATTTTCCTCTGATTCCAAAATAATACATACATTATACAATACGTATAGTTGCATATTATATGTCAATTATTATATGTTTTGTATCTATATATTTGAGACAGGGTATCACTATGTGGTCATGACTAGCCTAGAACTTAAAAGTACGTGGACCAGGCTAGCCTACAACTCACAGAGATCCTGCTTCTACCTCCCAAGAGCTGGAATGAAAGGTATATGCCAGCATGCTTGGTCAATGATTATTCTCTTAAGTTAGAATTGTTGGAAGGTATGGGTAGGGGTTAGTGCCTTTATTTACTAAGTGAAAATGACTATTTTCTCCCAATTAAGAGATACATATATAATTTGGTGATGTATTTTAGGGGAAGGTTGAAAAGAGGCGAGAAGAAAAGGAGAAGGTGATGATGAAGATGAAGAAGAGGAAGAAAAAAAGAAGGAGAAATTTATCAAGCTTACTCCCTATACAACAATTCATGGGAGACAGGGTTTCATATTGGACTACAATAATCTGGACCAGTGTGTCCAGATTATGACAAACGTGACTGCAGAGTGCTCATCCCCAAATGAGACATCAGCATCCCACTCCCCTTTCTAAGTCAGGGAACTTCTCAGAGAAGAGAGTGGGAAAATCGTTAGAGTCGGAGGTTGGGAAGGACTGCTTTGAGACCATATCTTCTGAACATGGCACAGTTGCTGGGCTCGCAAACCCACAGAGGCTGTGGTGGCCTGCGCAAGGAGAAGCCAGTCAACATTCCAATAAAGCTGGGAGGATATTACAAACCCAACCCCCAGCTGAGGAGTTGTTGGCAATTAAAAGCTGCCAGGGTAGGGGGCGTCAGCTCTTTTAAAGGATGAAGCTCCTGGTAGGTTGCCCCGGCTCCAGTGAATGGCTCTACACCTGTGCATGTGTGGGCACCATTGATCAGACTCAGTGGGCTATTAAAGGGGGGCGGGCATGAAGTTGGGAGGGAGGAATTTTGGAGGAGTGTATATATATATATACATACATATACATACATATATATGTATATATATATACATACATATATATGTATATATATATATATATCTTCAGTGTGTGTTTAAGGTGATTTCAGAGCTGAAGAGATGAGTGTGTTGGCTCCCCTTGCAAAGGGCCTGGGTTTGGTTCCAAGCATCCATTCTAGGATCTCACAGTCACCGGTAACTCGACTCCAGGGGATCTGGCACTTTCTGTTGATCTATAGGGTACCTTAACACATGTGGTACACATATCTACACACACGCGCACACACGCACACACACATGCACACATGCACGCACTAAAAATAGCAGACAAATCTTTTTACAACATGATTTTAGTCTGAAAACATCTTTTTGATAATTGTGTTCATGAAGTTCCAAAGTCAATGTCATACAGGGCAAGCGAACAAAGGCCACAGGGAAGTGTGTGGGAACATTTCAACTGGGTTGATAGCTAGAGCATCCATGAATGGAATCGTCACCTGAGCATACCCTCTGAACTCCAGGAAGCCCTCCTCACCGCCTGCTCCCATGAAATAGTTCAGTTGTTTTATTTAAATTTTATACCGGTGTGACAAATTGTCCCGATTTTAGTGCTTAAAGCTACAGTCATTTATCACGTTAAAATATGTCAGGTCAGACATCTGGGTGTGCTTGGCTGGGTTCTCCACTTAGCTTTTTACAAGGTAGAAATGAAGATGTTAGCTAGGCCAGGGTCACATATGGAAGGTCTAAGGAAGAACTTGCTTTCCCCATCCAGACCATCGGCAGTCTTGAGGTTTCTGTGCATGTAGGTTTAGAGTCCATCTCTCCTGCCTGACTGTTGGTTCGAGTACTTCTCCACTCCAAGAGGCTATTTTTTGGGGCGGGAGGGGGGCTTTGCATCTAGCTCCTCATCTCCAAAGCCAACATCACCACATAGAGTCTAGCTCTTGCTTCAAGCCTCTCTGACTCCCTCTTCTGCTGCAAGCCACTGACAACCTCCGCATTTAAGAGCTTGCTGATTGGGCCGGGCCACAGCCGTTCCCTCCATATTTGAAGCTTAAATTGATGTTGGACTTCAGTGACATCCACAAATTCTCATCCCAGCAGTCCCAAGATGACTGTTTAATTTAGTAGCCAAGGGGGAAGATCTTAGGGTGTCCTTAGAAGTGCCTGCCTCTCCCAGCACTCGGGAGGCAGAGGCAGGCGGATCTCTGGGAGTTCGAGGCCAGCCTGGTCTACAAGTGCTAGTTCCAGGATAGGCTCCAAAGCTACAGAGAAACCCTGTCTCAAAAAAAAAAAAAAAAAAAAAAAAAAAGAAATGCCTGCCTCGGTTGCCTTTACTGAAATGATGACATTCTTTTTGCCATATTCAAGCAGATCAGAGGTGGACAACTGACCCAAGCTAGGTCAATTAGTGTATTTCTTCGGATCGCTGAAGTAACTCTCTCTCTGCCTAGAAGGGTGGGGGGAGTTTCTTTTCTAATCGATAAGAAGCATTGAGCACATTTTTTTAAACAAGAGAATAATGTGTGTGTGCATGTGTGTGTGTGCATGCGTGTGTGTGTGTGTGTTTGTGTAATTTAAAAGCAGTGTTGAGGGCTGGAGTGATAACTCAGTGGCCGAGGATCTAAGTTCAACCCCCAGAACTCACATTTAATGAGCTAGGTATGGTGGCATGTGGAGACAGGTGGCTCCTTGGGACTCATCGGCCAGCGAGCCTACCCTTCTTGTTGAGTTCCATGCCAGCAGGACTGTTACAAAAAAAAAAAATAGTGCCTAAGGAGTGTTACCAGAAGTCGTCCTCTGGCCTGCACACACACACACACACACACACACACACACACACACACTATGTTGAGACTGGAATATTAGAATCTAAAGAATGGATACAGTTAGGGGACACATTAAGGTGACCTGAAACACCTATCCGTGACTCTTTTTAAAAGATTTTTAATGTATAACTGTGTATGGATACCCACAGGGGCCGGAATAGCATGTCATAACCCCTGGTGTTCTTCTAGCTTTGTTTTTTATTTGTTTTTACATCGGTCTAGGAGTCCTGCTCATGGGATGATGCAGACCACGTTTAAAATAGGTTTTCCCTTCTCGGTTACTCTTCTCAATGACACACCAGAAGTGTGTCTCCTAAATCCAGCCACACTAACAGTGCAAGTGAACCATTTCAAGGTTATGAACTGAGAGGCAGAGAAGACTTGGTTCTCTGATGCAAGCCAGGAATGAGACTACTGTTAACTGTGTTAGTTTGGATATAACTGCCCCCCATAATCCCACTGGGAGTGGCACTATTGGGAAGTGTGACTTTGTTGGAGTGGGTGTGGCCTACCTGGAGGAAGTGAGTCATGATGGGGGTGGACTCTGAGGTTTCCTCTTCTCAGGATACCATCCAGTGTCTCAGTCAACTTCCTGTTGCCTGGAAGATGTAAGACTCCCAGTGATTTCTCCATCACATCTGCCTGCACCGCTGCCTGTCATGATGATAATAGACTGAACCTCTGAAACCATAAGAGAGGTACTCCAATTAAATGTTTTCTTCATAAGCGTTGTGGTGGTCATGGTATCTCTTCACGGCAGTAGAGACCCTAACTGAGACATTAACTAAGGTCAGACTGTAATTGCAGATGTGTGTGTGGAGGAGGGAACTCCCTGTGGGAGGTAGAGAGTGGGATCTCTGATGGGCAGATAAGAATGCCAGCTAGAACTTACGTGAAGGGAGTTTGTACGTCTGGCTGGCTACGACCAGAGTATTGGTGGCTAACGGTGGGGTAGTTTGTTCCCTGGTGTCTCCCATGCTGAAAGTTGTGTCCTTGTTAACAGTATTGAAAGATGGTAGGGTCTTTAAGACGTGGGGTCTTATGAGAGTTAATTAGTACCTGGGGGTTCACACTCTTGAAAAGGGTTAACTAACTCTGGCCTACCAGGACTCGATTAGGTCTCAGAGGACCAGATTGATGGTCACAAAAATGTGTTGTTAAGATGAATTTGGCCTTTCCAGCCCTATGTTTTACCTTCTCCCTTGCCATGTGACCTCTTTTTCTTCTACACACGCACATATTCCAGTCATATGTGCCTGCGCACCATGAGACCTTCATTTTAACCAAGGCTGGTGGCTTCAGCCTCAAGACCCTTGATCCAAAATAAACCCCCTTAAGAAAAAAGCCACTGGCCTCCCGTATTTTATCTTAGCAACACAAAATGAATGAACACAAGGGGTTAAAGTTGGGGTTACCCACGTGATAAGGATACCAAGATGGTCTCTGTATAGTTCTCGAGTGAACAAGGTTAGCAAGGTTGAGAGCAGGAGGAAGGCACTGAGCAAGCAGGGGAATGGAAGAGAGAACATTTTACTGAGTTTGAAAAATACTGACATAATGGATTTGGTATTGACTAACCTCCTGCTACCACTCTCGCTTACAGACACATGATATTTTTTCTCATTTTAATTGTGTTAAAATGTACATAACACAAAACCCACCATATCCATCTTTTTTCTAAGTGTGTTGTTCAATCGTATTAAGGGCACTCCCGTTGTTGAGCGACTGTCACCACCATCCATCTCCAGAACTTGCCACGTGCAAAATTGAAATTGTAACTGAGTAAATAGCTCCCTTGCTCATCTTTCCCCAGCCACCGGGAAGCACCGCTTGATTTCCTGTCTCCGTGGAGCAGACTGCTCTGTGTACCCTCACGTCGGTTCAATTATATGGATCTAGCTTGGTGTGAGCTGGCTCATGTCATCTCAGTTGTTATAATGTTCTCAGGTTTTATTCTTTCTGTAGCACGTGTCAAATGTTCCTTCATTTACGGCTACATAACGTTCCCTCGTATGCATGCATCACAGGTTATGTCCTTACTCTAGAGATTCACCTGTTCTTCTCTCAGAAGGTGAAAATCGTCAAAATGGGGGAGACAATGAGGCTATGATGGATACTTAATCTGCCTAGAAAATGGGGTATTATTTCCTTTGATAATTCCATTCCTGCCATGTTTTTTTCCACATCTGGGAAACAATCAGCTTTTCAAGGGACTCCAAGTAGACATTGGGCAGCTTCCTGGAGTTTTAAATTTTAGTTTATTTTTTAAGTGTGTGTGTGCGCGCATGCGCGTGCACAGGCATGCTTGCTCTGTGTCCACAGACATCAGGAGAGGGTGGTAAATGCCCTGGTGTTGGAGTTACTAGTTACAGGTGCCTATGAACCATCCATCATAGGTCCTGGGAACCTAACTCAAGCCTTCTGCAAGGGCAACAAATGCTCTTAACTACTAAGCCATTGCTCCAACCCCAATTTGGTGTTTTAAATAAAGGAGCAACGTGTTAATCCTTCAAGGTCCATGGGTTCTCTTTCTGCTTTAATTTCCCTTCCATTGTGTGTGCAGGTAGGTGTGTATGTGTGTGTATATACATGCTTGCTTTGCACATGTGTGAGCAGGCACATTTTTGTGCGGGTGCATGTAAATGTGTGTGTTTTCAAGTGCTGGCCCAAGGTTGATGTCAGAGATCATTCATGATCACTCTTTCAACTTATTCATTGATGCTGGCCCTCTCAATCAAACTCAGAGCTCATTGATATGACTAGGACAGCTCGTTTTGTGGATCCAGCACCTCTACCTTATGAGTCTGGAATAACAGACAGGTTATCATGACTACTTGGCATTCACATTGTTTTCTGGGCCTCTGAACTGCTCATGCTTTAAAGGCAAAGGGTTTAACCACCAAGGCTCTATCTGTTTGAATTTTATTCTGCATGAACCACATGTCAAAAATACATTTATTCAATTATCTACCTCTACAATCAGTAAAGGATTAGAAGTCATTCAACATTGGGGATCGAACTCTGGTCCTCATGCTTTCAAGGCAAGCAATTACCCGAATGAGCCACCTCCCCAGTCCCTGGCTGCTAATGTTTTGATGCTCCATTCCAGTATCCACTGCGGTCTCCAGCAATCTGTACACTTGGCCCCGGTTCCTTTGGATCCATGCAGAGATGCCAGCAATTTAGCACAATGTTTTATTGGCTTCCATTGGAAGAACAAGATAAGAAGCGGCCAGCGGGAGAGCATTGCTGTGCTTTTTTGGTAAAGCGATGCTCTGCTCAGTTCAAGGGCTGCATTATTTTTAGCTCTTATTATTCCAGTGAGCTCCTAATTGGTCACCGTGCCTTGATTCTTGTCTCGTTCCCTCTTCCCCTCCCCCTCACCATGTTCCACACCGAGTAATCATTCTAATCTTTCTAAAATGCACATTTTATCACACTCAGCCTCCTGATTGCAATGCTTCAAGAGTTCTGTCTTAGTTGTGGGACGCATTCCAAGCTCTGGGCTCTGCTCCATAACCTACAAGTTCTGCTACGGCCTGGCCCTGGCTCGTTTCCCCAGCATGTTCTCTTCTACTCCGCACTGCAGACCCAACTTCCCCACACATGCCCTGCTCTTCCCACCATCCATTGCCTCCCACCTGCTCTTCCTTCTGCTTCCTTTCCCAGTTGGCCTAATCCTACACTGCTTCAAAGTTTGACTGGAGTATACCTCGTTCCAGAAGAACATCCCTCCCCATCCCTGCCGTGGCTAACTCCCTGAGTTCTCCCTCCTTTTGGTTATACGTGACACTATCATGGACTCAAACAAACCCTTCCATCTCTGGAGACAAGGGTTTCTCACTAAATAAGGTTGCCATTCTCTGACTATGCTGGCTAGCTAACTGACTCTCAGGATTCACTGGTTTTCAGCTCCCAGTGCTGGGATTGCAGGTGCTTGCAGCCACGCCTGACTTTTTATGAAGGTTCTCAAATATTTATCACACACACCCTTGTCTGTCAACTTGTGCATGCTCCTCTGGGCCATAAGTATGGGATAGGGTGGACAACTGTGCATCCTATGTCTAGAACAAGCTTGCTAGTGCAATAGTTTGGATATGGAATGTTTCTGAATTCCTGTGTGTTGAAATGTTTGTCTTCCAGGGAAGGAACAAGCATATGTCCAAACTAGTCCCTCTAACTAGTCCCTGGTGACAGTGGTATGGCTGAGGCAGACTGTGGGGCCACTGGCAGTGGCACCAGGATTAACCCCTACTGCTTGTACTTGCTTTTTGGGGGCCCTATTCTCTTCCTTGTTTTTCTGTTTTACTGTGTCCTGGCTGTGAGGTGAATGGCTGTGTTTCACTGCAAGCTTCCATCATGATCTAAGGCCTCATTATTGGCTCCAAACACCAGGATAATTAAGCCTTCAACATCATGAGCCAAAGGAACCACTTCTCCTTATAAGTGGATTATCTTGCAGCATGTTGGAGTGGCGCACATCTGGAATTTAGTGGACCTGCAATAAATATTAAAAAGTCTCTTCAGTGCTACAAATATGAGCTTCATTATTCTACTGCTGGAGCCCCTCACAGTGAGAGAACTGTCTGCACCCCAGGTGGTAGAAGACACTGTACTCTTGACTATATCATGTGTATATATACATATATATATGTGTGTGTGTGTGTGCGTGTGTGTGTGTATGGATGTGTGTTAGTCTGTGTGTGCATGTATGTGTGGTGCCAGGGGACAATCATGGCGTCATTCCTCAGAAGCCATCTACCTTGCTCATTTTTTTTTCTTTTGGTGGTGGTTGTTTTAAAAATTGATTTAATTCAGTATTATTGGTGTTGTTCGAGTGTGTGCCTTGGCGCACATGTGGAGGTCAGAGGCCATCTTGTGCGAGTCAGCTCTCTCATTCTATCTCGTGAGTCTTGGCACTGGAAATCAGGTCGCCAATCTTGGCTGCAAGTGCCTTTACCTGCTGAGCCATCTTGTCAACCCAAAGTTGGTTTTGACATTATTTTTCTTTTCATTGGCTATCCCAGGGGTTGAACATATAGCCTCATGCATGAAAGGTGTCTGCTTTATCACTGAGCCACAGACCTGGTCTCATTTTGTTTTTTGAGACAGGGTCTCTAAATAGCCTAGAATTTTCCATGTTGGTTAGACTGGCTAGCTACTCAGTCCCAGGAACCTGCCTGCCTCCACTTCCTCAGTTTTGAGATTTTAAGTGTGCTGCTCCACCGTGCTGACCTGTTTTATGTGGGTTCTGATGATCAAATGCAAGTCCTCCTATTTGCATAGCAAACATCTTACCCTCTGAGTCATCTCCTAGCCCTTGGAGAAATACATTTTTTTAACAGTTTGGTTTTGTTTTTCAAAATTCTGTCTAATCATCCAGGAACCTGTGAGTCCTGTTTTGCGAAGCTCAGATCTCAGTTTTCAAAGTAGTAGTTCATCTCTTTGATATTGTTCATAATTTACTTATGCTTTCCTTAAAAAAAAAACCAACAGCGGTTAAGTTATTCCAAGAAAAAATTGTACCTGAAAAGTTAAAGGATAAATCAATGTGTGTATAAATGCCTATTCCCCACTGCAAAGAAAAAAAAAGCTAGTTAAAATTGGTATGTGTGTGCATATGTGTATGTGAGTGTGCCTGCATGTATTTATGAAAAAGAGGTGCCAGCACAGACTAGAAATTGTGTCCTGTGTGTATGCATGTGTCTCTGTGTGCTATGTGTTAGCGTGTCCCCCTTTGTGGACATATGTGGAAGCCAGAGTTTGACATGGGTTGATTGGGTGTTTTCTTGATCATTTCTCACCTTGTTTCTGAGGCAGGGTCCTCTCACCAGACCTGGAGCTTGCTAATTGGTTAGGCTGGAAGGCCAGCAGACCCTGGGGATGGCTCTGTGCCTGTTGTCCCATCTCTGGTGTTAGAGTTACATGCCTCCATCCTTGGCTTTGTATATGGGCGCTGGAGATCTGAACTCAGATCCCTCTGCTTGCATGGCAGGCACTTTACTAACTGAGTCATCTCCTCGGGGGCTGGACAGGAAATCTTATGGTTAGCATTGACAGAGTGCAGATAACTCAGACACGAACTGACTCAAGCTGGTTGCAGTTGATAGTAAGAATTAAAGAGAGCCAGCGGCTAAGAGCAAAGTCATGGCTTAGATTCACAAAGCCAGGCAGAAATGTATTGAAAATCCATATGACAAGAAAGGCATGTGGTAGCAATGAGATGGCTCTGACATTGACAGCTTCCATTTCCTGGCCTAAGCCATGCAGTTGAGGGGTCTGGATGCCACATGGTGACATCTGACAGAACAAATGTATTGATGGATGGACCAGCCAGTTCCCTGGGAAGACAGAGGGATACCTGCAGGATTGGGGGGGGGGGGTAGCTGGCCAAGTCTTTGAATTTGTCGTCATCCAAATTAGTTATTAGTGAAATTAGTCATTTCACTCCTGAGCTGGGTTTTCATACATTGCCATTTGCGGAGAGAAGTCTTTAAGAACTGAATATCAACCCCATTCATCTTTTGAAAAGATTTCTTCCTTTTCTCCTCCTCTCCCACCTTCTCCTCTTATTCTTCCTCTTATTTTTTTCTTCTTTCTGTCTTTCTCTTGTGTGTGCACAAGAGGACATCAAATCCCCTGGAGCTGGTAGTTGTGAGCCACCTGACACGGGGTCTGGGAACTGAGGTTGGGTCCCTGAAGGAGCAGTAAGTGCTCTTAACCATCTATCTAGCTCCCACACATACATTTTTACAGTGTTAAGGTTAGGCCAGAAAATGTACATGAAACATAGCCTACTGTCATGGAAGGGTGTGGTAACATGTGGGGTTCAAAGGATTGGGCAGAAAGGGCTATCTTTGTGGGGTTCAAGTAGAGACAAGAATACGTGCTCTGCACCAAGTAAGGGAGAAAAGAGTACAACATAGGACAATCCATAAATCAGAGGCCTCTGCTTTGTTACCCTTGGTGTAGTGAGAAAACACCCTGACAAAAGCAATTTACAGAAGGAAGGGTTTATTTCAGCTCATGATTAGAGGACACAGCCCATCGTGGCAGGGAAGCCATGGCAGCAGGAGTGTGAAGCTGCTGGTCACGTGGCACCCACAGTCAGGAAGCAGAGAAAGATGGATGCTGGTGCTCAGCTCACTTTCTCCTTCTTCAGTCAGAACCCCAACCCATGGCACAGTGTTTCTTCCCACTTTGATTAACCTACTCAAGGCAGTCTCTCATAGGTATGCTTAGAACTAACCCAATCTAAGTCTTTCTCAGCAGGCACGCCCAAAGACTTGTCTGCTAGGTGATTCTAGACCCGGTCAAGTTGACAGCTAACACTTACTATCAGGACTTTGCAACAGGAGTGAAAAGATTGGGTGTCACCAACGGTGGAGTCCACATGTGACATCAACTGTGTGCCCATAACCTTCAAGAGAACAGAATATAAAAAAAAATACAGCCTCAGGAATGGATAGATACAGGATCATGGTTAAAAAGCACTTGTTACTCATACAAAGGACCTGGGTTCAGTTCCTCTTCTAACCTCTACAGGCAGCAGGCATGCTTGTGGTACACATACATACATACATGCAGGTACAACATTCAAATATGTTTTAAAAAAATAAATCTTTAAAAAAAACCCTGCCACCTCAAAAACAGAGGACCAGTCTGATAGAGTTTGCAGATAAGGAATGATGGTTTGACCATGGTGATGGTGTACAGAGTCTTTGGTTAGCTGGTGAACCTTGATGTGCGTAACGAGAGTTGAAACCCAGCAAAGCTGTACATCCAAATAGCACGTGCACTGCCAAATCTTGACTGCGTGCCTAGTAAATCCTTTGTATATTTATCTCACACACTTGATGCACAATGAAGAGACACACCATAAAATATGTGTCATGCTTCTTAATAAAACGTGGTAGGGAGAGTGGTTCTTCAATAATTCACATTAATAGGACCAATAAAGATTTATGCTGCCTGCTGATCATCCAGGAAGCTAATTATATGGAGGAATTTTCAAATGGCACAGGGAGTTAGTGCTGTGGGAATACTACTGCTTTTCATGATATCGTGCACCATTATTCATTTGTTCGTCTATCCATCCATTCATTCATCTATTCATTCATTCATTCATTTAAATAGCTGTTGATTAATATTGATATTAATTTCAATATGAAGGTCCTTCCTCCCTTCCTCCCTCCCTCCCTCCCTCCTTCCTTCTTTCCTGTTGCTATTGACTTTACACTAACCTCAATATGAAGGTATAGCAAATTAATCTGAGTGGGTTTAAAGCTGAGCTTTTTCACACTCTGGATCTTTAGGCAGTGCATCTATCAGTGTCTCTTCTGCTTTATAAAAGGATTTACTCTATAACTTACACTTTCTGAAAACTTTCTTGTTGAGTGTGATAAATATTTTATACATTTGCATACCACCACTCCATCTCTGCAAATGGCTTCCCATCATGCTCACCTGGCTCTGTATTAATGTTGACATAAAAGGCAAGGGATATTACACGCAGGTTCCAGAGGACACAAATGTCCCTCTGCACAGTTAAAGCTGGTGTTAAATCACTTGTGTCCGATGGGATAAGGATCTATATAGCCAATCATGTTTATAGATGATAATGTCGTATGACAATGCCAGTAGGAGAGACATCTCTGTTAGTCAAATAATGAGCCTAGCCTTGAAAATAATAGGCATCATCACATCTAGAGAAATCTACTACTCAGTATGGGACTCTACAGTTTATATGCACGTCATAATTTTCTTTCTTTCTTTCTTTCTTTCTTTTTTTTTTTTTTTTTTTTTTTTTTGGATTTTCGAGACAGGGTTTCTCTGTAGTTTTTGGTACCTGTCCTGGAACTAGCTCTTGTAGACCAGGCTGGCCTCGAACTCACAGAGATCCTCCTGCCTCTGCCTGCCGAGTGCTGGGATTAAAGGCATGTGCCAGCACCACCCGGCTGCACGTCATAATTTTCATGATAGTCTTATAAAGTAAACTACTTGCCACTCTCAGCATTATTATCACTATCACCATCATCATCATCACCATCATTGCATCCAGCATTATCATCATCATATCATATTTCTTGGGAACCAGGGAAACAGCTTAGTCAGTAGACTTCTTGGCTTGCAAACAGGAGGATCCGAACTCGGTATCTAGTACTGACGCTTAAAAAACAAAACAACTCAAAGTGGGAGGAAGTATTTGTAATCCCAGCTCTAGATAGGTGGAGACATGTGGATCCAGAGCATTTGCTGGACAGCTTCTCTAGACATACACACACATGCATACACACACACACCACACATGCACACACACTCATCTTCCTTAATAAGTACTCCATTGTTCTTACAAGGGATAATTGATGCTCTTAAAGGGAGGATCTTGGCGCTGGTGCAGTCAATCTGATCAATACACAGACAGTATTAATCAGGTACATATTCTAATAGACTTTACAAATGTACAGTTCAGGGCATCTCGGGACTACCAGACACTTCCAATGGACTATACCATTATCTGGTTCAAATAGGGCCATCAGAGCATGTTCAAGACAAAATATGCAACTTCAGCCTAATGAATCTTCCAGTTTTCTCCAAACAAAATTCTCATCGAAAGATGGCCTCTGCGTCTAGTGTAGAAGGGAGGAGCCAGTGATCAATGGTTGCTAGGAACTGGTGAAATAATGTTGACTTTATGAGGGTACAAGAGCTGGTGTTCAGTGAATTTCTTAGAGCAAAGGTGAAATCCCAATACGCTTGTACAGAGAAACTGGTGCCTCCACTCTTGGCTTCCAACCCTCCTTTGGAGAACAGCCTGCTTGTGGTTAGCAAGTGACTCTGAATTAGCTGGAGTTTGAGATTGCATCCGGGTGTCAAGTGCTTTCATAAGGGCGAAGGTGCTGTGAAGCTGTAGTAAACTTGCTTAGCACGCACAAGGCCCCAAGTTCAATGACCAGGGCTACAGAAAGTAAGTGTTAAGAATGCTCGTACAAGTGAAACCTAGACTGGTGAGTGGCTGGGAAGATCACACAGAAGTTCTTGAAATGAATGAAGGAAGCCAACTACTCAAGGAAGCAAAGGAGAAGAAAAGCTTTCTCCTTTGCATTGTAGTACTGAGAAGGGTTTGGGGTAAGAATGGATTTAGGAGCTGTGATCAGTACAAGATCCATACAGGAATGTTCACGTTTAATCAGAGGGCAAGGACAGATTTGGAAGGCTGGTGGCTGAACCTGGCTAGAGGTGCATTAACACAGGAGCATTTTAAAATACTTGCTGTGCAATCAAGGAGACTAGAGATTCAGTCCTCACAACCTACGTAAAAATCCCAGTATGTTGTGTGGTATTCGTTTGTAATCTCAGTGTCAAGGAGTCAGAAGTTAGAGGTTGCCTGGCCAGCCAGCCTAGACTGCTTGGTGAGTTCCAGGCTAGTGAGGGATCCTGCTTCAAAACACAAAGCCAAGATAAATGGTATCCTGAAGAAGTTGACCATGAGTGCATGGGTTCATGGATGCATGGGTTCACAGATGCATGGTTGAATGTGTGCATGGGTGCATAAGTGCGTGGGTTCATGTGTGCATGAGTGCATGCATGCAATGGTACATGGGTGAATGCATGCACACATGCATGCATACCTTCCTATAAGCAGCCACATGCATAATGAAATTATTGTTGGGCAAAATACTGGGGATTATTATGGTGAGAAGGTGCCAATCACAAGACCAAGGATGCAAAATGTAAGAACAATGAACTACTGTGCAATTAATATGCAGAAATGGGAGCGTGCCCGCTGGAAGAGATTACAGGTCTATGGGCTTAATATTCATCATGTCTGGGAGGATGCTGGCTTCCTATTACGAGCTGCAGTGTAATTAAATCAAGGAACAGGGCTAGAACTGGCTGCTGAAGAGTCTTAGGCACTCGTGCAGCACCGGAGGTAGCTCCTGCCTGAGATTTGTACCTGGGGGACCACACAGAAGCCATCTAGCCTGCGTGGAGTGGGAGGGAGCCTCTGGGTGAGCATAGACATCTGACATCACTTCTGTTCCTGTTTTGTTTGTTTATTTATTCATGCATTGATTTATTTATTATTTATTCTTTGAGAATTTCCCACACATATTCAAGGAAATATGTTCATATCCGCCTCCTGTTTACTTCCCCCCGACTCCCAGTTCCTCCCAACACATTCCTCTCTCAACTTTGTATCCTCTTTTCTGTTCATTTTAATAACCCGTGAAGTCCAATTAGTGCTCAGTCTTGGGCTTGGTGAATGTCCTGACATATGTGCTGTTTTTTTCTCTACCTGATTGCCTTCCCCCTGGGCTCAGCTGCTCCGTTGCTTTCTCAGGGGGCTCAGTCCATAAGTACACATTTCCAACCTCCTGCTGGAGATATTGTAAGCGACGGGGAGCAGGCAGCATCCGGCTCCCCTCTGCCCCAGGGGACACAACGCCACACTGGAAGCTTTACACAGCTTCACACAAAACACAAAATACTGGAAAGGAAACCTTTCCCATGGGGTGTGTTGATTAAATTGATTAAATGCATGTCAGGCACTTAGAACAGTGCCTAATAATCAGGGTGAAATGTTCAAAACTGTTTATTAGAAGTGTGCTGGTGTGTGTTTGTGTGTGTGTGTGTGTGCTAGAGTGTGTAGAGGTCAGAGGATGACCTTGGATCTCCATCTTCACCTTCCACTGTGTTTAGGGTCTCTTTTTGTATGCCACTGTGTAACCAAGCTAGCTGTCTCTTGAATGTTCAGGGGTTCTCCTGTTTCCGTCTCCCATCTCACTGGAGATGATAGACACATGTTTCTGTGTCTGACTTTACAAGAATTCTGGGGATTTGAACCCAGGTCCTCATGCTTGTGCAGCATCTGCTTTACCCACAGATCATCTCCACGGCTTATGTGTTTGTTTAAAAGTCTCATGATGGGAGCTGGAGAGAGCGCTCAGCAGTTAAGAGCACTCTCTCTTCTGAACCACCTGAGTTCTATTCCCAACACTCATGCCAAGCAGCTCACAGAGAATCTGAGACCCTCTTCTGACTCCTGAAGATACTAACATACAAGTGGCGTGCACACGGTCACATAGATATACACACATACACATATGTTTGAAAAACAAGCAAGCAAAAATCAAAAGTCTGTGGTGATTGATGCTGGGGAAATCTGAAAGCCAAATTTCTGGTTCTCACAGATCCAAATGCAAATAGCTTTCAATATACAAACACTGGGTTTCAGAACCAGGGCCATAGATGGGTAACTAGAAGGTGTGGATATATTTGTGTGTGTGTATGTGTGTGTGTGTGTGAAAAGATGGGCCATAGCTCAGTGGTAAAGTGTTATCTAGCAGACAGTAAGGATTCTGTCTCTAGCATGGAAGAATGACAGCAGCAGCAGCAACAGCACCAGCGCCAAGCTGTCTCCCCACTCCCTCCTGCCTCCACAGCAACCCTCTGCTCTGCACGTGACTCCCCCTCATACAGCCTCACTGGTTTCTTGATCTGACTTTCAGAACTGCTCATAACTCAGTGCCTATCTCCCATCCTCACACACAGGCTCACACCCACACCTCTTTCCTCAACCCATACTCTCTTGGCGTTGACACCCCGTGGTCCCACCATTTGGGTCCAGCTTAAGGACATGCAAGTCCTCCTCCATTCTGGTCTGCTTTTCTCCTCTTTCGCCCCCTTTTCCAAACGTCCTGTAAATATACAAGATAAAGGTTCCTCAAAATCCCTGTACCACTAGAAGCACCCTTGAGGCAAAAGCCCAGCTCACAGGGTGGCCGGGAAAGTCATGATTTTTGTTGATTATAAACGAAGATTTAGCCCTGTTTGTGAGATTTTCAAAGGTGTCTGGGAAGAACAAAGCCATATTCCAGGTTACACACATGCTGACTTTGGTATCAGAATCTCTTTATCCTTCCAAGTCCCAATGGTCTCCTATCAATATCTTCCCTCTCTGACTCATTTAAAACTTATAACAGAAAAAAGTTTACTATTCATTAGTTACATTGCAAAGTTGGGCAGGAGGGAAGATAATGGCAGAAATACTACTTAGTCATAAAACATAAGATGTGTTTGTGGGGTGGGAATGAGACTGCACCAGAGAGAATGACTTGGGTTAATGGCGAGTTTCTATGGATCAGTTACTCAGCTCGTGATTCTGTAATGTAGCTGTGGAAAGTTCCAGATTGGCCTGTGTACACACTGGGGAGGTCAGTGTGAGCAAATGTGCACACAGTTTCCAGTCTTGTAACCCCCATTATGTAAATTAGGGGCATACAAATAGACCTATATAAATAGATCCTGTGCAAATCAGGTCTTGGTTGGTTAATGGTAGGTTTCAGGGAAGGCTGGCTCTGATTGCTGGGTGCTGGGCTGTAGCTATCTGGTTACTGCAGTCCAGAGCTACAGTCTAAGTTTCTGGACCAAGCTTGTGCAAATTCCATGATGAGGACCAGATCAATTTTTTTTTTGGCCTCTTAACGATGGTCTTCCTTCCATAGAAGGTAATCTATGTCTCCCCCACCCTGCAATAGACCATATAGGATTATCCAGACCTCTGTCACTAGCCTCCTTAACTTTGAATGATTCAGGTAGTGAGTTTAGAATAGCTCATAACGAGAGCCCAAGCAAATTGCCATCTGATAGCGAGAAAAATGGAGGACTTGAAAGAAGACTGGGTGTGCAATCAGAGCACCGGTGTCAGCCACATACAGTTTTGCTTCGTCTTTGCCTTCCACTCATTAGATGGGGGCTCTTGAAGACTAGAGCCCCACTCAGCACCCTCTCCCTGGGACCTATAGTGACTAGCACGGTAGGGAGTCATTAAACATTTATCGAGTAAATAGAAGTTATAGAAATGTCCCCCAATTCTATTGCTATTGTCACTGGATTTCGGAATAGCAGGCTCCCTGGTCTGTAAGCATCCCAGAATTCTCCCTGTTCTACCACCCATCTCCCCACTTGAGTGCTAAGAGTACAAATGTTTGCTCCTGCACTCAAGTCCCTCGGGTCTGTAGAGCAAGCGCGTTACCCAGCAAACCATCACCTCAGCCCCAGTTTTGTTCTTGCTCTGGATACAGCCAGGTGCTTGGCTTTGTCCATCTAATCACCTGTTGTTTTGGCTGCCCCGTGCTACTGATACAGGAATAGCCAAGTGTCTTTGATAACCATTAAGTCTTTTCTAGTTCCTCGGTGGGCTTGGCTTGTGGGACTAGGGTCCTGGAAACTCAATACCCATCAAAGCTACCAAAACTAGTGGCTTTGGGATTCTTATCTCATGAATGTAAAGAATGAATTCAAGGGCTACAGAGGGTGAGCTTTTTAAGAAAGGCATTTTACAGGGGTTTTAAGAGCAAGCAAGCAGCGCTCCTGTATAGTAGGAGGGAGCTGTCTCTGGGAGGGGGACATGGGGTTGCTAAGGTTGTCCTGGACAGCTGAAGGAGTGAGGGAGGTAGAGCTGGTCCATCCTCTTTCCATTCCTGGTGTCCAGCTGCCATACAGTTTCATTCACATCACAGGAAAGGGGTGCCTTTAAGGGTAAGGGATTAAAACAAAAACAACAGACAGACAGACAACAGACAGACAGACATGCCCTTTCTGGCATCTGGGGCCTCTGGCCATGGTGGAATCAGAGATATCTTGGCTTAACCTCCTAGCCTGTCTGACATCTGGCAAAGACGAGGCTGTAAGGGAGCCCAAGGACATTTCTGGCATTTAGCTTTTAGAGGTCTTTTCCCTCAGCATTACCTAGCCAATTTCTATCTCCTCTTCTCATCAGTACCAGCCAAACCTCCACCTTGAGACTTGGCTAATTCTCCCTGGGGAGAAAGCATGTGTCTATTAAAGTCTCCAGGCTCCCAGTCTTTTGCAAGCTAAAATTGGGTTTTGATAATAAAAATACTTTGAGGTCTTTAACACTCAAGGAGCCGCCAGCTGACACCGTGGCACTGTATTAATTTTCTGTTTAATAAAGCATATTGGAGCCTCCACATGGGCTGTGCGTGCCTGCCTGGGGAGGGCAGAAACACAAGGCAGCGTTTCACTTAAAGCAGGAGGCAGCACTAGATAAAAGGAGTCTAATTGAAGTGCACAATATGCTTACCCGTGTAGCTGCTGATAAAACAGAGCTGCTCCCCCCTCCCCCTTTGCACAGTACAAAGGATAAAATCAGAGCCACTAAGTCAAATCACACCGCACAGGATCCTTTAGTGTAGGTCTGTGGCCCTCTGTGTTTTGTAAGGGATCAAGGCTTGAAAGCTTAGCTCTGCAGAACGTGTGGCTGTTGGGACTGACTGTGGGCTCACAGGAGGCAAGAACAGCTCAAGTGTGACTCCTGGCAAGAAGTGGCAAGCCTGCCTCATTTGCATGAAGGCTGGGATTCAAAGCCTTTCCAAGATCACTTGTTATACCTCTGGGTAGCCCTTTAATTTGGGTGAAAGAGTGCATATAATTTCTTCTTATTACAACCAGTGAAACAGATAATGGTTAGCTTATTGTGGGGTTAATTTTCAACCCGACTGGCTTTGGAATCTCCTAGGAGACACACATTTGGGTGTGTCTGTGAGTGTTTCCTATGGAACGGTTAAGGGTTGGTCTTCCCTCCACGGGAGCGGCACTAGTCCATGGGGTGGGGTCCTCTGCTGAATAGAAGAAGAATCTGAGTCAAGCTGCAGCATTTGTTTCTTGCTCTTTCCTTGCCATGGATGTAACATGACAAGCTGCTTCATGTTCCTCCCAATATGCCTTTCCCATCATGATGGACTGTGAGCCAAATAAATACTGTTTTCGTGTGTTTCTTACTGCCAGGTATTTTCCTCACAGCAATGAGAAAGGTAGGTAGTAGTCACACATGCACATCTGTCTGTGTTAGACTCCCATCAATAGGTTGAAAACATTTCATTTCTTTTTGTTTTCAGGCAGGGTCTCAGGTAGTACAATGTGGCTTTAAATTCACTTACTATCCAAGGATGGCCTTAAACTCTTGATTTTCCTACCTCTACCTCCCCAGTGCTAAGATGATAAGCATGTATCACCAAGCCCGGGGTTAGGCAGTGTCAGATTTCAAACCCAGTTCCTCACACTTGTTAGGTAAGCATTCTTACAACTAAGCCACATTTCTAGCCATTGGGTCCCCCCCCCTCCCAATGATAGCCTTAAGCAGAACCTAAAGAAGAAGGCAATCAATGCTTGACATGTATTTAGAGTGGTCATTTCGATGGTCAGCTTGATTGGATTGTGAGACACCTTCCCAGCAAGGATTGACTAAGGAGTAGGCTTACCCCTGAGTGGGAACCATCCCATGCCATGTGCTGGGAGTCTGGAATGAGTACAAGAAGCAAGAAGAGAATGGCATGGGTGAGGCGGATGGCTCAGTAGGTAAAGCCACCTGTCACTAAGCATGGCTACGTGAGCTCAATTAACGAGGACCACTTTCCATGGATTGTCCTCTTACCTTCACACACATGCTAGGGTGCACATGAAAGTGAGCAAATGTGCATTTACACACCAAATAAATAAATAAATAAATAAATAAATAAATGTAAAAAACTTGCTTATAAGGGATATAACTCACAAGCAAAGCATTTCCCCTCCCGTTTCCTGACTGCTTTGATGTGAGCTGCTTTGATCAGCCTTGAACCCCCTCCATGATGAACTCACCTCACATCTTTGAAATTAAGCAAATTAGATCATTTCTCGTCTAAGTTGTTGATGTCAAGTATTCTGTCCTTTTAAGGAATTACATTTGTTTAGTTATCACTCACTCCCCAGTATGTGTGTGTGTGTACACCTGCATGCATGTGTATTTGCCTGGTTGCATGTGTTGTCAGAAAACAAATTAAAGAGCAGTTTGTTTTCTGTTGTGTAGGTCCAAGAAATGCAACTCAGGTCATGAAGCTGGGCAGCAAGGACCTTCATCCTCTGAGCCATCTCACCGGGACAATCACAGTGTTTGATCCTTATCAACATTATCTGCACTAAATTCAGATGGAGCCCAAAAGAAAAGACAGTTTATCTGAATATGAGTGTGTGCACATGAGTGCAGTGCCCACAGAGGCCAGAAGAGGGCATTGGATGCCCTGAAGTTGGAGTTGCAGATTGTGAGTTGCCCGACAGGGTTGCTGGCAACTGAGCTCAGGTTGTCTGCAAGAACAGAATGTGCTCTTCATGACTGAGTCATCATTTCAGCCAAGTTCTGCTCTTCTAGAACCATCGGGAATCCACTGGCATAACCTTTGCCTGCAGGTCAGGAAATCTCTTTTGGTTCATATTGCTCCAAGCCTCCTCAAGACAATGAAAACTAAAGCTGGTTCAGTGTTTTCAGTGGGAGCAGGGACCTTTAATGGGCCCCAGAGCCTTGCTTTGAGTTGTTGACCAACTGTGTGTATGTGAGGAAATTAATGTCTGGTTCACTGGTAGACAGGAAATGTAAAACAGCAAATATCTCATGTTTTTATGAGCACACATTGGAAATTAGTCAGCTGTTTTCCTGTTGTTTTCCTCATACCTCATGCAAGAGGTCAGAGCAAAATTACTTTTTCTCCTCATTTAGATTGACAGATTCTAATTGTGTATATTTATGTGGTAGAAAGTAGTGTTATGAATTTTTTGATACAATGTGGGATGATTGAATTATTGCCACAAATATTTAAAATTTTTAGTGATTAGACATTTGGAATGTAGTAGCAGAAATTAAATGTACAGGGCTGGGAAGATAGTAAAGGTAGTTGCCATACAGGCTGTGGGAGGATCTAATTTCAGTCCCTAGAATCCACACATAAACCTGGAGGCAGAAGCAAGCAGATTCCTGGAGTCCTCTGAGTGTACATGTTGAACTCCAGGCCAGCGAGATAGCCTCCTTAAAAAATCCAATATGATAATGCTTGAAAAATGACACCAAGGTTGACCTCTGACTTCCACACCATCTTCAGTGTGTCCACATACATGTGCGCCTGACACACAGTCAGACATATCCGTCCTGTGTAAGAGAGACAGATATGAAACAATGGCCTTGAACTTGGTATGTAGCCAAAGCTGGGCTTGAATAACTCATTACCCTTCCTCTACCTCCCAAATACTAGCAAAACAGGCATGTATGCCATCATCCTGTTGCTGAAAGAAAATATGAATCTTAGGGGTTGGAGAGATTGCTCAGTGGTTAAGACCACATGCTATCATTCCAGAGCCTGAGTTCAGTTCCCAGCTCCAATGCTGGGCAGCTCACAATCACTACTTCTAGCTTCTGTGGAAGCTTGCACACAAGTGCAGACATATGTGTATGTGCGCTATGTGTGCACACATACACACACACAGTAAATTTTTAAAAGAAAGGACAATATAAATTTCTATGAATCTCTTAACATTCCAAATAATGCATAGCAATGTTGACATTGCATCTTCCCCAGCTCTCTCTCTCTCTCTCTCTCTGCAAATGCAATGCAGTGTTGATCATTTCATCTATCCCCCCTCTCCCCCCATTCTCTCTCTCTCTCTGCATTAAGATTCCCCATGTCCTGGTAGATTAAAGCTTGAGCTCTTTGGAAGGGACAAGAAGGCACAAAAACCCCGTCCTACTAGAAGCGAACTCTCATAATTGCTCCTCCCCCCACCCTTCTGTAGCCCAGAGTGCACCTACTCATGCCAGGACCCCTGAATCAGCAGCTTTCAATAGAAGTCATAATTCCAGATGAGAGCCAGTTGGTTTGTTCGGCGCTTCAGCAGAGGGCTTCTTGCCAAGCTCTCTGAATGGTCCCTCTCTTTCGACTTCCCTCAGAACAGGTTATAACTCTGCTCTAAGCTGCCAACGGCAGGGATGGCATTTAACATGCTTTCCAATGAAATCGGTTTTATGTAGTTAGCAAGCTAATGCATACAGAAGGTACAGGTGATTTCTAAACACAGGGGAGCTCTGTCGGTGCCAAATGACTTAGCTTATTGATAGCCCTAGGAGGGGGTGTGTTTTCGTCTCCAGATCAGGAATGTGAGACCTGAGGTTGGGCAGAGTTTCACAGCTGTGACTCGAATTTTCCAGGGATAGAAAAAAAAAAGCCGTATCTATGTGCTTGTGTGCCTGTGGAAGCCAGAAGACAACCTCAGGTGTCAGACTGCAGGCCTTATTCATTCAGTTCTTAAACTCTGAGGTAAGGTCTCTCGCTGGCCTAGACCTCATCTGTTCAGGTAGGCTGTCTGTCTGGCGAGAACCGGGGACCCTCCAGTCCACACTGCCCCACTACTGGGATTATAAGGGAATGCTACTAGACTTTTTAAAACATAGGTGCTGGGTATTGAACTCAGGTCCTTGTGCTTGCTGGGAAGGTTATTCATCATCGAAACCATCTTCCCAACCCTAAAAGTCCATCTACCTAATGGTGTCTTCATCATTGAAGTGCTACTTGGCTAACAGTACCTAGGACTTTGGATGGATACATTGTGACTTGGTACATAGACTGAGGTGAAAATTCCGACTCTTCGCTATGATTTTTGGAACTCCTAAGGAATTTAGGACACATTACAGTGTATAAAAATACCAATAGGGAAGCCGGGCGGTGGTGGCGCACGCCTTTAATCCCAGCACTCAGGAGGCAGAGGCAGGAGGATCTCTGGAAGTTCGAGGCCAGCCTGGTCTATAAGAGCTAGTTCCGGGACGGGCACCAAAGCTACAGAGAAACCCTGTCCGAAAAACCAAAAAAAAAAAAAAAAAAAATACAATAGGGAAAATATGAAAAATCTTTAAGGTTTTCCACTATTACAATGGAAGGAGTTTTTAAGGTCTGTGTGTGTGTGTGTGTGTGTGTGTGTGTATAACATATGTGTGTCTGTGCCTGCAGAGGCCAGAGGAGATCTGGGGTTACAGATGGTTGTGAGATGCCTGATGCGGCTGCTGGGAAGTGAACTCAGGTCTTCTGGAAGAACCACAGGTGCTTTATCTCTAAACCACCTCTTCAGTCCTTGGCTAGAATCTGCAGCATCAGCATCCATAGAAAACTGCCACACTGGCATCAAACAAATGAACCACAGTTGAATGAATTTCCACCCCTTGAATACCTTTCACCTAGATGCCCAGGTACATCAGTGAGCAGCCTTCCTGCTATGCAGTACCAAAGAAGAGGATTATGCAAAGCAGGGCTATTTCCAACATACCTCCTTCCCCGCAAGAAGCAATCTAAAAATTGCCTGCTATTATGGTTGGGAATAAGATAGGTTATTAAATGAATGACAGAAAAATAAGGAGACGTCCATCAAAGTGTCTATCTACTTCCTGCTCCTAGAACTTGTGTATATCCTGAGGGTGTCAGTGAGCAATTCATGGGTAAGGGTGTCTGAAGTGGAAGGAACTAGAACTGCGAAAGGAAAGACTTACAAATTGTGTCCTCCAGCTCCTAACTGAATCATTTCTCTCTTGGCATTATCTTTCAAAGTAGAAAATTGATGGCTCGCTGGTTGCAGGGAGAAAATGCACAGATGTACTTGCAAGATTGGTTTTTAGCAACATGTGGAGGAGAAGCTGGTGGGGGGCTGGCTCCAGGGGATCCTGGGCTTGCTCACCATCAGCAGGAAATACTGTGTGGATACCCTGTGTCTTGTCTAAGAGTAGGATAGGAGAAGGGCCTGAAGGATGTTTGATGCCAAATCCTACCTAGCGAACATTGGCAAAAAGGAGGTTGGCTATTTCTATTCTCCTCTCAGAACAAACAGTAGAAGGTCTGAGAGAGGAGTAAAATAAATACTTAGCCAAGGTCCCTGTGGTGGTTTGAATAGGAATAGCCTTCATAGGATTGTAGATTTGAATGCTTAATTATTAGGGAGTGGAACTGCTTGAGAGGGATTAGGAGGTGTGGCCTTGTTGGAGTAGGTGTGGCTTTGTTGGAAGAAATGTGTCATTGAGGGTAGGCTTTGTGATTTCAAAAGCTCGAGCCAGGTACGGTATCACTCTCTTCCTGCTGCTGCCTGTGGATCCAGATGGGAGCCCTTAGCTACTCCTCCTGCATCATGTCTGCCTGCATGCTGCCATGCTTCCTGCCATGCCAGTAATGAACCAAACCTCTGAGAGTATAAGCAAACCCCAGTTAAATGCTTTCCTTTTTAAGAGTGGCCATGATCATGGTGTCTCTTCATAGCAATAGAACACTGACAGAGACAGCCCCTTTTCTGAGACTTGTGCTAGGAAGAAAGGGAGATTGCAAAATAGCTTAGGCACACATCTTCCAGAAATCCTGAGAAAACTTCCTGAAGCAGTGGATACTAGGGTTAATATGTCAGAGTCTGGACTCTAGAAACCCTAGCAAGCTTTCCTCAGTCCCCCACCTTCAATAGGAAAATTGAAGAGACAAATTAAGAAAAGTAGAGGAGGAAAAAAAAAAAAAGCAAATTGTAGTCAATCCAGCCATACTGGGAAGAGGAAAAACTAGGTCCACTGACTCCTTTCCCCCTAAGTCCAAATTTGTGGATTCTAACATGAGGCTTAGGTTTAGTTGAAAGCAAGAGGCATGCACGCCTGAGCAGTACTGGCCAAAGTGTGGTCCTGCCCATCACTGGCTTATCATGGCCTGCGCTCTTCTTTCTCCTGCAAAGAGCTCTGACAACTGAGAATTGTATGAAATCTCTTCTAGAAGGCATCATCTTCCTCTGTTGACTCCCTTCTTTCAGCCTGAGATACTTGGGGAAATTCCAATTCCTTGAGTCCCCTTATTTCAGTGTTTCCATAACCAAAGGGTGACGGTCTCTCTTTAGGATGGTGGTTCTCAACCTTCCTAGTGCTACATCCATTTAAAACAGTTCTTCATGTTGCAGTGATCCTCAACCATAAAATTATGTTCTTACTTCATAACTGTAATTCTGTTACTGCTAGAAATTGCAATGTAACTATCTGATATGCAGGATATCCCATATGTGACCCCAAGGGGAATCGTGGCCCACAGATTGAGAACCACTTATTTAGCATGTCCTCATTCCTGCCAGGAGGATTACAAGGTGATATTCACAGATAATATTCACACAGGGAGGTGATGGCTAGAACTCAAAAACATCCTCTGATGCTCAGGAGAAAGCTCAAGGCAACAGAAGAGGGGGATTCAGTTTGCTTGGAATCTAGCTTCTCACATGTCATTGAGAGACATCCTGTGGCTATTATGAAGATTAATTTTTGCCACTTGTGTGGTGAAGGTTCCCTTAAACCCACCAGGGAGGTTTCACCTGCCCTCTGCTTAAGATGCTCTTGGGACAGTGTGAACAGATGACAGGGATATGGGTGACATTCAGGGGACCTTGCAATGTCAGCAAACCCAGAATCCACCTAAGAGCTAGGACTCCAGGGATGGTTGTGACACTCAGATTCTAACACTTGCTCATTTCCAGACAGCAGATAAGGTCCATCATCGATGACGGTCTTTGGAGGGCTTACTGTGCGTGCACTCAAACAAGTACTCCATAGTGATGGATTTCCTTAAGGCTTATAACTACCCTGTGCAGGGAACACTGTGGTGTTCATTTTCTCAGAAGGGGAAATAAAAAGGCTTAAAGCGATGTTGGCTGACTTAGGAAATTGCAGTGGTGTCATTTGTCCTCAGATGTACTCTGCACCAAGTCCCACAATTTTGCACTGTAGTCTAGGGATTTGGGAGGGTACATCCCTCAACTTACATAACCGCATAGTTCTTCCTCTTTTGTATTAGTGGCCTTGCTCATTGCTGATATAAAAATACCTGGAAAAAGCAGCTTTAAGGAAGGATTTTTTTAGGTTCACAGTTGGAGGGCACATAGTCCATCATGGCAGGGAAGTCAAGGCAGAAACTCGAACATCTAGCTATAGCATGTCTGCAATTGGGGACAGAGAGAAATAAATGCATGCTTGCTTGGTTGCTTATGCTCAGCTTAATTTCTCATATACAGTCCAGAACTCTCTGACTGAGGAATGGTGCAGTCTAGAGTACGCTGTGGTTTCTCACATTAATCGACTTACTTAAACCAATCACCCACAAATATGTCCATGGCCTACCCAGTGTAGGAAATGCCTCGCTGAGACTTTCTTCCTGGGTGTTTCTAAATTGGGTCAAGTTGACAATTAAAGCCAAGCATCACTATTGCCAAGTGCATTGAGAGAAGAGTGGTATGTGCATAACCCAAGCTAAGCAGAGATCCAGGTTGCTAAGCTGTTCCCTACAATTAACCTGCATCAGAGATACATTCAGGAGACTTGAAGAGGTGAGAAGGGCAGCAGGCATGTAAGGTGGCTGGTCACATGGCAACCACAGTCAGGAAGCAAAGAGAGATGATGCAGGTGCTCAGCTTGCTTTCTTCTTTATATGCAGTCCAGGATCCCAGTCCTTGGGATGCTGCTGCCCACATCTGGACTGAATATTCCTTCCTCGGTTATTCTTCTCTGGAAACATCCTCATTGGCAGACCCAGAAGCATGTCTCCTAGGTGATTCCATATCTAGTCAAGGTGACAATGACCGCAATTAAAAAGTGCTGGAGAAGTGGCCCAGTAGTTAGAAACACTTACCGGTCTTCCAGAGGACCCAGGTTGGGTTCCCAGCACTCATGCTAAGTGGTTCACAATCACCTGTAACTCCAGTTGTAGGGAGTCTAATGTCCTCTTCTGGCTTCTTAGGGTACCTGTGCCCACGTGGCACACACACAGATACTCAAATACACACATATACACATTAAACAAAACGAGTAAACAAATCTAAAAAAAAAAAAACAAAAAAACAGAAAACCAAAAGCAAAATCCCCCTCACACTAGGGAACTACAAGTGGGAGCAGGGCCTCTTGTCTGTGCCTTTGGTTCAGACATGCTCACCAGCAAACCTGGGTGGTTCCCTTTCCCAGAGTGCAGTGTTGGGGTGTGCTTCAGAGCACAGATATGCTTGGAGTTTTGCTTACTGCTTGCCCCTGGTTTTGAATTTAGTTTTGTGTTGCACTGTCAAACGAGGATTCCTTTCCTTCCTTCCTTCCTTCCTTTCCTTCCTTCCTTCCTTCCTTCCTTCCTTCCTTCCTTCCTTCCTTCCTTCCTTCCCTCCCTCCCTCCCTCCCTCCCTCCCTCCCTCCCTCCCTCCCTCCCTCCCACCTTTCTTCCTTTCTTCATTCATATAGTTTTATTTTATATTTCTTGTGTATGTACAGTAGCAGGAGCAGAAGCATGTGTGTGTTCATGGGTGTGTGCATGTACATGTGTTCCTGTGTGTGCATGCTCGCAAGCACGTGCGTGAAGCAAAGGAGAAGCAACATGAATCCTCAGCGGTTAGACAGGGAGAAAGACTTTCCAGCAGGGCTGTTTTGACTGCGGACACATGCTAAGCTGAAGAGAGAATAAGGAATCCACTGTCTAGGCATCTGAGCTGAGCCTTGCAGATCTGCAGGTCCACAGGCCCTGAGCTCTTCATGGGAATTTCCATCAGAGATACTGGCACAGACTTGCTCACCCCACCACCTCAATGACCAATAAAGCTTCTAGTCAGCAAACCTGTCACAGAGACCACCTTGAATTCCAACTGTGTAGGTGGCAGCTGGCTGCTGGTTTCAAATAAGAGGTCAAAAGAATCATTCATTTGCTGGAGTGTCCACTTTCTCCCTGGAAATGTTTCGTAATATGTGACATATTCATTTTAATGTCAAGCAAGTTTTCTGTTTTCTTTTCCCTTTCATTACTTTTCTCCTTCCATGCTTTCTCCATTTCTTTTCCTTTCCTCCCTCTATCCCATCCCTTCCCTTTCCCTTCCCTTCCCTTCTTTTTTCCTTCCTTCTTTCCTTTCTTCCTTCCTTCCTTGAGTTTGCACTGTAGCCCAGGTTGGCCTTGAATTCACTAAGTATCTCAAGAGGCTTCAAACTTGCAGTGATCCTCCTGCCGTAGTCTCCCAGGTGCTAAGATTACAGGCACACACAGTCACACTCCACTTTAGAATGAGTTTTCACACCCAATAATTTACGAATCATAACCCAGTAGATATAATCTGGTGTTTGTTGAGTGCTTTGGTTTCAGACACTGGAGATACGACCATATGTACTGGTTACTGGTGACACAATCTACAATATTGGGGTTGTTATACCCATTGCTGAGATGAGAGAGCTGAGTTACAAAGGGTTTAAGAAAAGTATCCACAGGGACCCCTCATTGCGGGGGCCTGCCTCTAAACCTGTGTCTGCTTCTTTTTCCTAGTGATAGCAACAGGCAGCTTAGCAATGAGTACTCCAGCCAGCAGCCGCAGCCTTGCCTCCCAGACTGAATTTGTGTGCTTATGTTTCTAATGAGAATGTCAGCAAGCTAAGAAAGAGGCCGCCTGGGTTATAGGGGCCACTGCTAGCTCAGTCACTCAGTTTGTGTGCTCGGAAACAGTGCCATCGCAGCAGAGTAAATCCAAAGGGGTGGCCATCTAGGATAGGGCAAGGTCTGGAAAGTCACATGAAGGTGGCACTTAGGTCTCTAAACCCGCCATGTCGGGTGTCACCATTCTCTCTTACAAAGAGGTTTTAGTTCGAGTTCAGCCAAAAAAATAGGATCTTCTGTTTTGACAAAGGAAAGAGTCAGATTCTGTGGAATCTGAGATCTCATTCATTCTGAACTAAGCAGAGTTATCTGTCTTTAGGTCGATTCCTTTGATAGGTGTCTTTTATATACATATTTATATCTTACCTATGTGGTGTGTATATATGTAAGTAAGTATATATGTATGTAGCTATTTATCTTTCTTTGTATCTATCTATCATCTATCTATCTATCTATCTATCTATCTATCTATCTATCTATCTATCATCTATCTATCATCTATCTATCTATCTATCTATCTATCTATCATCTAGCCTTCTTTCTTTGTACTTCTTTGTATTATCTATCTATCTATCTATCTATCTATCTATCTATCTATCTATCTATCTATCTATATCATCTAGCCTTCTTTCTTTGTACTTCTTTCTTTGTATCATCTATCTATCTATCTATCTATCTATCTATCTATCTATCTATCTATCTATCTATCTATCTATCTATCTATCATTCTTTCTTTGTACTTCTTTCTTTGTATCATCTATCTATCTATCTATCTATCTATCTATCATCTATCTATCTATCTATCTATCTATCTATCTATCTATCTATCTATCTATCTATCTATCTGTCTGTCTATCCATTTTACCAAGCCAGTCAACAATCCAGCATGGATGAAGGAGAGACACATGAGTTCTTACCCCTGGCTGAAGACCTATTGATAGCTGATGGCTGGTAGGGGAAGAAGACTCAGTTTTCTTTAAGGATGTGGACCATGGTAGGTCAATCATGCTCTAGTGGATGGCCTTGTACCCATGTGTATATAGGCAACTCTCTCTTTTTTAAAATTATATGCTTATGAGTTTATATTCATGTGTGTGTGTGGTGTGTGCGGGCATGTGTATATGAAGGTGCATGTTGTCTGTGTGTATAGAAGCCAGAGGGGAACACTGAGAGTCCTGTTCTGTATCATTGTCTGTATCTTGGACCCATGAGACAGGGTCTATTACTGAGCCTGGAGCTAGGCTGATGACCAGCAAGCCCCAGCTACCCCCCAGTTTCCCACTTCCTCAGCCATGGTGTTACAGGCGCATGGACAAACACGCTGGACTTTTTATGTCGGTGCTGGAGATCTGAACTCAGGTGTTTATGCTTAGACAATACTCTCACTGGCTGAGCCATCACCCGACTCGCTGGCTGAGCCAACACCTGACACGCTGGCTGAGCCATCTTCCCAAGCATTTTGTGTATTTGTTCTGGAGGTCAGCTTCCGCTCCAAATCTTCCAAGATTGTTAAACAGATCAATTTGCAAGTAAAATCAAAAAAAGATGGTCTGATAATCTTAAGATTTGAGCATCCCTAGATTTTGGCATCTATGAGAGGATCCTGGAACCAATTCCCCGTGGAGAGAGCCATAAGGCCATATGCTAGATATTGTGAACGCTTTTTACATTTGTGGCACATTTCACGTACTCAACTAATGAGTACTTACACATAATATAGACGTCTTCTCTCAAGATGTAAACGGCTTGTTGTTCTTTTGTTGAAGTCTGTGAAGAGGGGCCCTAAACATGCTGTGTCAGAAACAGATGCAGCTCTATCTTTTCCACAAGGTCAGAATTTATTTTCTAATGAAAGGAAGGGCACTAAGTGCCTCTCACGATAGTGTCTCCTCCCTTGCCAGGGTTTTAGAGTCAGATCAAGGTTAGAGTAAGGCAAGCTGACAGGCCAGCCAGTTACAGCCTGTGAATTTTCTGTCAAGAGGAAATGCTACAGTGGTTCTCCCGTTCTAATAGCCTAGGTCGGAGAGAAGGCAGGGGTGGCTCATGGGCTGGAGCGATGGCTCAGAGGATAAGAGTAAGAGCGCTTGTTGTGCGAACATCAGGACCCGAGTTCAGATCCCGTCACCCATGCAAAAAGACAGGTGTAGCCGCATGTGCACTTGAAATCCAGTGCTACGGGGAGTGGAGACAGGAGGATTGCTGGGCTTGCAGGCCTTGAGTCTAGCTCCAGGTTTATTGGGAATTGTATCTCAACTGGAAAAGACAGAGGATGATAGATCAGGACACCCGATTTCCTCCTTTAGTCTCTGCACGTGCACATGGATGTGTGTGCACCCACACCTGTGCAATACAACATCCCGCTTCTCTCTCATGTTAAGACCAATTTTATTACCAAAACATTCAAAATTGTGCCTACTTTTTCCTGTCATTACTAAGGAAGGAATTTCCAAAAGTGTTAGCTGCCTGTGTTAATCCATCTCAACTCAGCAAGTTCCCTGCTGGTCATTTATGCTTGACACAAGTCCAGCCCGACATCACTAGCCCATTCCACCACTCAGCAGCCCCTAACCCCTGCTTAAATGAGAATCACTACTCAGGGTCTGTGGGCCGAAAGTTAACCCACATCTACTCAGATATGGGAATACAAACACTTGGATGGATAGTTCCCGCTTTCTGGTGCTATCTAAAACTCTTCACTCTTGGCCGGACAACACTTTTTCATCTGTGCATGAGGAAACATCAGGAACTCAGGCAAGAGAGAGTCGCATTGTCAAATACATCTGAAAGTATTTAAATAAGCTACTGCATGTTAGAAAGCCAACCAGATATATAGGCACAGTCTCACATACCCCCCACATATATGTATCTATTATATACGATGCACACAACATTACACACTTAGATATATTTACATAAACATATAACTATATAACATATATAACACACACCATAGACCCAAACCATATCTATCACACATAAACATATATAATAAACAACATATACCATACGTAAAAATATGTCTGTATATATAGATATACACACACACTCCCCTCCCACACTTACATGACAGCAGATTTTATACAAGCACGTGTAATTTTAACCATTTGGTATGTTGACAAGTAGGTATGGGTTGGGAAAATTTCCCTAGCTTTCTCTTCTGTAGTTTTCCGATTACTAATATGTAGAAAAAACTTTATAGATCAAGAGGTAGGGTTAAATAAGTAAATGTATATGAATGTTCCCTGTATGTTTGTGTGTGTGTGTGTGTACGCGCAGTTATCATTAATATTATACAGAGAGTGAAGGTGAGGCTCAGAGAATGGAGCTGATTTCTCCGGATTACATAGCAAAGGCGGGGTCAATTTTCCTCCATCCATAGAAGTCTATAGACTGGGTACTTAAAAATTACTTCCTTTGTGGACTAGATCATATCTTTGAGGAATCAAGAGGTTGAAAACTTTGCCCTCAACAGGGCTGTTAGCAATAATGCTTTTGGGGGTGACTCATGGTAAATGATGTCATGAAGGGGAGGGCCTTTATGTTGCAAGAATTTCTTCCCCCGGGGGAGATGTAAATCATGTCGACTCCCAAGGACACACCAAGGTATGATTCCACCAAAGTCCACTCCGGGGAACTTGTTAGTTCATTGGATTTCTTTACAGAGTATGGGTGAGAGGTTACCAACCAGGAGGGTGGTGACCAGAAAATGACTGCACTGTGATGGCCTCATCCAGCATGCATGATGGCTTCCCCATAGCAGTAAAGATGGACCCTCTTCCACTAACTTCCCCCAGCCTATGTACCCTAATACCTCCCAGACCACACCCATGTGCAAGTGGGGCAAAACTGCATACAAATGCCTGGGATGTGTGACTAGATGTCCAAGTGAGGGTCTGCTGACCCTCGTCCTTCTATGAGGAATGTCACTAGTCTGCTGGTCCAATCATGATGGACTCTTGCAAAGTAGATCCGGCTGAGTTGATGGATAAAGACGATGGTTCTTTTGCTCAGAGACCATGTTCTGCAGCACTGATATAGTGGGATTGGTGCCCATATGAGAAAGAAACAACATGCAAGCTGACCTCAGACTTGGCGTCCTCCAGATCTGTGAGCAATCAGCTTCTGTCAGGTAGGCTATTGGGTCTGTGGCAACGTGTTAGGGATATCAGATGGATGCCCTTTCAGTTTTTTCTTTCTATGCACGCTCATAGTCTATAGTTGACATTTGAAAATGCATGCATGTATGGGTGTGTGCACACAGGTGATAGTGTACTTGTGGAGGTCAGAGGGTAATTTCTGGGTGTCCATTCTCTCCTTTCACCATGTGGGTCCTGGGAATCGAGATCAGGTCATCATGCTTGCAGACAGGAGCCTTCACTCCCTGAACCATCCAGGCAGCCGCTTCTGTGTTCATATTTTTTATTCTGTTGTTCACTTCGAGGCTGCTTCTATTTTCACCATTGTTGGATTCATTTTATTTTTGAATAAGTACAACATTACCATGTTCCTCAAGTAAAATCTGTACCAACAATATTCTTGAAGAAGCATCTATCCTTTTCACTTCCCCTCACAGCCTACTAATCCATCTTCCGTACGTGAGCAATTGTGTTAGCTTCTGCTTTATCCTCCTGAGTTATTCCTTTTGCAGGAAATAAGAAATACATCTGTAACTGTGATTCTATGTACTCCTCTTCTCCTATCAAAAGTAGCTTTATAAATTCTATTTTACATTTTGCTTTTCCAGCTTGGCAATATATCCTTAGAATTACCCCATATCACTTCATAGAAAGTATTAGCATTCTAACTTACAAATGCTTGCTTGGGAAAAAAAAATCTTGGATGAAAGAATATTGAATGTGACTATTGAAATATCACAGCATTGCTGGATGCAGCTAAAGCCGTGCTTAGAGGAAAGCTACAGCTTCATATGCTCGTCTTAGAGAAGAAGAGGAATGTGGTTGGGGTTGGGAGATAGCTCAGTCCACAATGCTCACACTATATACACGAGAGGAACAACTGGATACCCTGTATCCACGTGAAAGGTAGGTGGTCGCCCCCCTGGAATACCAGTGCCTGGAGGTCAACATACATGTAGGCAAGCTGGCTAGCTGAATTGACATGCTCTAAGTTCAAGTGAGCGATTCTGTGTTAATTAGTGAGACCCTGTCTCAATATGTAAGGTGAAGAAACCTGATCATACATGTGCAATGTACCCTCACATACACATGTTCAAACACATGCATAAAATGCACACATACACACACATGTGCATGTGCACACACAGAGAGAAACAGAGAGAAACACAGATATCAAATATTTCAGTATGAATCTGGAAAATGAGCCAATAGGGCTTCAGAGAAGGCTCAGATGTTAGGAGCACTTGCTACTTTTGCTGAGGATCCAAGTTCTGTTCCCAGGCCCACATTGGGTGCTCACAATGGATTGTAACTCCAGTTCTTGGAAATTCCACACCCCACTCTCCTTTCTGCAGGCAATCATGCACATATACATACACGCAGAGACACATATACATAAAAACATAATCCTAAAAATGCAGATCACACGGCAGTAATGATAAGCAATAGAGGCCCAAGCATAGTGCTACATTTCTGTAATCCTGCCACCTAGGAGTTTGGAGTGAGCAGGAGAACTGAGAGTTCCAGACTAGTCTGGAATGCATAGTTAGTGAGACCCTGTCTTTTCCCCACTAGCAACAATTACAAAAGAAAGTAAATAGACTAGAGAGATAGTTTCATGGTTAAAAGTGCTTGGCGCGCTTGCATAAGACCTGAGTTCAGTGACTAGCATCTGTGCTAGGTGGCTCACACAACTTGTAACTCCAACTCCATGGGAATCTGACGCCCTCTTCTGGTCTCCAAGGGCACCTGCACTCATGTGAACATACCCACTCAGAGACATACACTCAGACACCCAATTAAAAATAACAAAAACAGACCTTTAAAAAAAGAAAGCAAGAAATACTATAGTAGATTCTGAAACTTTTAGATAAAATACATAACCCACAACTCTAACCAAAACCTTAAAAGGCTCATTTTGTAGAATTTGAAAAGCTTTATGTGTTTGTATTTTTATAAAGCTCACAAGAGAAAGCAAAAGAGCCAAGAACAAAGCTATTTCAGAGAAGAACAAAGAAAAGCAGTTTATACTGGGAGGTACCAATGTCTCCAGTTCATCGGCTATCATCACATTGTGGTGTTGGTGCAGTTTAAATGGTTGGCGCTAACTCTTGCTAAGTTTCTGTGAATCCTTTTGCTTGCCAACTGTGTCCTTTAGTCACTTTCATTACGCCTTCTTGCCTCCCCTTCCTTCCTTCTTCCCTCGATCCCTCCCCCCCCCTCGTTTGTCTTTTTGAGACACTACCCATAGCTCAGGTCTCTGCCTCAGGCTGCTGTAGCCTTGGTCTGGCTTGAACCCCTCATGCTCTCGGCTTTACTTCTTAAATACTAGGATTGCAGAAGCAAAGCTCGCCCCTCTTTCTTATTGGATAGCCTTTCCTAAGGGCATACAGAGCAGAAAGGAAACTGTGATACATTGCTTGCTTTCCTTCTTTTGGCTAGCAATGTTATCATTTTTTTTTTTTTAGAAAGCCAAGGAAAGTGATAAGAATCCCCAGATGAATGTGTATGGACTGCTTATGAAATTTACACATTCTGGGGGCTGAAGCATTTCAGGGAACCACGTAGCCTGAGGTCCAGGGTCGAGGTCAAGAGCATCTGCTTAGATAGGCAACAGGGATCACAGTCAGTTGTCTTTGCAGTACTTCCCTGCCCAGTGCGTGTGCAGGCATGGACAATGCAGAGCAGAGCGAGGGGGGAACAACCAGAGCAGGGCAGGAGCAGGGACTTCTGTCCTCTCAGGGAAAGGGCCCCAGTTCTCACACCCGAAAGTGGCCCACTTGGCATCCTGTAATTAGAGTCACTGCAATAATCTCCGCAGGCTCTTAGTGTTCTGCTGTGGGTACCATGGAGATCATAGTGGAGTTGCAGTCTGGACCGTCCCTACAGCAGGTGATGTGGGCTAGCTACATCCTGCATCTGGCTACTACTACATAAAGAAGACTGGGCTCGGATCTGAGAGGACTGTAACAGAAACCTGGCAAGGGGGTCCTGTGCTCAGGGAGCAGGGCTCAGCATTTCACAGAGCTCAACATCTAAACAGAGCAGCTAACAGCCCTGAGGCTCTCTACGTGGTGAAGGTGTTCCAACTTTAGATGGGGTAGACGACAGTGGCAATCAATCAGAGCTCTCAGGCAGGAGGGAACATGTGACCTTTGAAAAGACCACCTGGACCTAGCTGTCTCTCCTTACCCAGAATAGAAGGTCTACCTAATATTTGTGTGTGTGTGTCCACTCCTGTGCAAGTAGGTATAAAAGTGTGCATGTGAAAGTTAGTTATGAATCTTCTTCTTCCATCATTCTTGACATTATTTTTGGAGCCACGGTCTCTCATTGAAACGGGAGCTACCAACTCAGGGAGAGGCTAGCTAACAAGCCCCAGGATTTACTTTTCTACATATCCCCAGTGCTAGGATTTCAGGTTTATACTGTTGTTCCCATATTTTTTTTTTTTTTTTTTTTTTTTTTTTTTTTGGTTTTTTTGAGACAGGGTTTCTCTGTGGTTTTTGGAGCCTGTCCTGGAACTAGCTCTTGTAGACCAGGCTGGTCTCGAACTCACAGAGATCCGCCTGCCTCTGCCTCCCGAGTGCTGGGATTAAAGGCGTGCGCCACCACCGCCCGGCTCCCATATTTTTTTAATGGTTTATGGGGTTACACTCAGTTTCAGATTCACGGTTGTGCAGAAAACCCTTTACCAACAGAACCACTTCCCCATTCCCATAGGATATTTTAAATGTGTTTTAAAGAGTGGGATTTGCTGAGCAATTGGTCCCTCTATTCTGGCTGTGATTGCACTACTACAGTCATATTAGGCCAGGGATTGTGGCACACATCTGAACCCCAGAGCTTGGGGTCTAAAGATGGTTGAGAGTTTTAGGCTATCCTGGGCTACACAGTGAGATGGTGTCCAGATTGTCATCAGTCAAAAAAGTCTTTTACCAACAGAGCAAGACTCCCACAGAGCCTCCATCTCCAGGAGGGTGAACATGGGCACAGAAATGCTGACAGAGAGGTGGGTAGGGCTTGATGATGGCAGCCAGCTACTTCTCTCTCGAGTGTACAGTCAGATATTCTTGGACAAGAATGAGATCTATGGATTGGGGAAGATTTGAAGGACTCTCCTGTTTACTAAACTCTAAATCTTGCCATGGCCAAGCCTCAGTTATTCTTAACATTATGTATAGTCAGTTCATGGAAAGAATTATTCCTAACATCTAAGATGTCAGGATAAATTACTCGGTACTAAGAAGGTGTAGGCCAAGACATGGGCATCATCCATTGCATTCTTGATTCAAAATGGAGGAACATATGATCTTTATCAAAGGCTCGAAGTAGTTAGAGTTGTATCTCTCAGTAGCTTGGATCCAAGCAAAGCCAGGCCAACCATCCTGTGGAGCCCATTTTGAACAGCGAATAAGAGCCCAGTATAGGTAGTGCAGTAGGACCACTTGTTCCGCCCGCAGGTAATGCCAACGGTTAAGTTCAGTTCATTCTGGGAGTACGGAAGGGATGAAAACGAACTACAGATGCCTGCGAGGGTTGAGGATAGAAGGTCAGTGGTGGGAAGACGGGGCAATATGACGTGGGAACAAATCTGAAGCAAGATAATGCGACATGGGCATCACACCATGTGACACATTTGAACCCACGATGCACATACTGACAAAAGTATGTACTACTTCTGAGGCAAAGGACCTGAGTTAGGTTCCCAGAACCCACACTGGGTGACTCACAAGCACCTCCAGTTCCAGTCCCATAGGATTTACTCTCTGGAGGCACTTGAACTCATGTACATGCACACACAGGCACACACAGGCACACACAGACACATATGCATAGACACATATATACACTTACATTTTAAAATTTTTAGACAGATTCATACGTAAATGAAGTAGTGGAGTCAAAATTGCATTAGTAACTGTAAAATGCAGGATGTCTGCTTGTTGCTCATTTTACATGTTTCTTCCTGGGTCTTTAGAGCACAAACATTTTTTTTTTTTTCCGAGACAGGGTTTCTCCATACCTTTTGGTTCCTGTTCTGGAACTAGCTGGAACTAGACCAGGCTGGCCTCGAACTCACAGAGATCCGCCTGCCTCTGCCTCCCGAGTACTGGGATTAAAGGTGTGCGCCACCACCGCCTGGCTGAGCACAAACATTTTACAGCAACATTTCAGACTGTCTTTTAGAAGGCTCTCGTAGGGACTGGGGAGATGGTGTCGGGTGCGAGCACAGGCCACACAAGTGTGAGGACCTGGGTTCAAATGCCCAGAACCTGTGTAAAGCTAGAGATAGTGGTACAGGTCAGTAAAACAGGCATTTCTGTAGTGAGATGAGAGATAGAGGGGGGGAGAATCTCTGGAAGCTTGTGGGTCAGCCAATCTGGCTAGCAAAAGCAGAGAGGCACAGGGGACTCTGCCTTAAATAAGGTGGAAGGCAATGATGGACCACCCAAGGTTGTTTCTGTCTGTCTGTCTGTCTGTCTGTCTGTCTCTCTTACACACACACACACACATCACGAGAAAGGAGAAAGGAGAGGGAGGGAGAGGGGGAGAGAGAGAGAGAGAGAGAGAGAGATTAAAAAGAAGGCTGTCATCTACCTACTATCCAGGTTTCTGGTAACTCTAGAAGCATTTTTCTTTGGGAAGGGGTGGTTGGAATTCCTTGCTTTTTTATTGACTTACATTAGCAAACCGTAACTCCTTATCTCTTTAATGCCCTTGATATCATGGTGACTGTGTCATAGATTAGTCTGCCAGAGTTGATGCCAAGCCCTAAATAACTAGAGGCAGCGTGTTGATGTGTACGGAGCAGACATTTTGGAAATCCAGACGACAGGGCTCCATCCTTTTTACTCTCCCTGTGGAGAAAGAGGGTCATGGATTGCCTCTCTGTAGGGTCCCAAGCATGAATCATGTCTGCTTTCAAAGTTTGCTGAAATCCATGAATACCCTATGAGCTGGAGGCAGAAGCCTTATGAATTGCAAGTGGAGCGGATGGGGCTTTAAAATTAAATAGCAGCATTGTGTTATTTTTCATCGAGATTCAGAGCAGCAGACCTTCCCAGCAGAAGTAACTTACATAATTTGATTCTCTCACTTAACCAGAACTGATCACTGTGGGGATAGAAATTAATTTTGAGAAAAACAGCTGCCAGTTTTGCCTCCGCGCCAGCCTCTCTCGAAGCCTTGCGAATATGGTCAGAATGAAGTGCACGGTTCCCTCTGGGTGACTTGTTTACGCGATAGGGCTTCCCCTGAGCTCCTCTCCGATCTTCAGCTCACCTGGAGAATGGTCAGGCCCACACAAGCATCCTCTACCTCGCCTCATCACATCTGTCCACAGAAGCCTGAATGATTAAAGGGACTGGATGTGGTATGCATACTCTAAAGGTTTGGAGCTGTATGAAATGAGGCTGCACTCAGATGTGGTGGTGCAGGCCTGTCATCCCAATTACGCTGTATGTGGAGGAAAAATACTGCAAATTCAAGGCTAGCCTGAGTTACAGAGTTGGTTTCAGGACAGGCTGGGGATCTTAGTGAGACCTTAGCTCAAAGTAAAAAAAATAAAAAATAAAAAGACAACTGAGGATATAGCTTTGGGGTGAAACACCAACGTAAATCTGCTGGTAAAGGGCTAGGTAAGAGTTCTGTCTAGAATTTTCCAGTAATTGCTGTGGGCATGGACAAGAAGTAGAGCACCTGTCTAGAATCCCCCAGTGAGGGACTGGGGATGTGGTCAGTGGTAGAGTACATGCCTAGAATACCTCAGTGAAGGGCTGGGGTGTGGTTCAGTGAGAGAGCACCTGCCTAGAATCCCCCAGTGAGGAGCTGGGGTGTGGCTCAGTGGTAGAGCACCTGCCTAGAATCCCCCAGTGAGGAGCTGGGGGCATGGTCAGTGGTAGAGCACTTGCAAATAAATAAAGTTTATTTATTTGTCCAGCTATCAATACATCCGAATTCAACCTTTCAAAAATCCTCTGAGACAGGTTTGGTATGTCAAGAGCTCTTGTTTCCTCCTCTCAAGGGAAGTAAACAGGAAGAAGACATCCATGTTAATGTAAATCTTTGTAGTTCTTTAGACAGGCTGCTTGACTTTCAGCAACGTGATACTTGGAGTAGCTGAGTTGGCCTTAGGCTACCTACCTGGATAAGAAGAGACCATATGAGCTAAGACAGGGAGAACACTCTTTGTGACAGTTGGTACTTCATAATCTCTGATCATCCACTGTGTAGTGAGTCTTTCTCTGTCCTGCAAACCAGCTCCCAAATCATGACATGGAGACTTATTATTAATTATGAAAGCTGGGCTGAAAGCTTAGACTTTTTTTCTAACTATCTCTTATAACTTAAATTAACCCATTTCTATTAATCATGTGTTGCCACGTGGCTCATGGCCATTACCTCACCTCCTGCATGTCTTGTTTGCTCTCCATCTCTCAGTTTCTCCTCCATTCTTCTTCCTGGCATCCTCTCTGGCCTGAAAATACTGCCTAGCTATTGGCCACTAGGTATTTTATTCAATCAATCCGAGTGGTACGTCTTTAGAGTGTACAAAAAGGTCATTCTACAGCACCACTGTCGTGGTTTGAATGTAAAATGTCCTCATAGACCGATTCTGTTTAAGCACTTGGCATTCAACTAGTATCAGTGCTTTTTCGAAGGCTGTGGAACCTTTAGGAGGGGGAACTTTGCTGGAGGAGGCCACCACCTGAAGTTTCATAGTCCATCTCATTTCCCATAAGTGCTCTGCTTCTGGCTGCAGACAGACACAGTGTAACCAGCCGCCCCGTGTGTTCCCACAATGAACTGTATCCCTTCAAACTGTAAGCCACGAAACCCTTTTTTCCCTTTAAATTGCCCTCTTAAAAGATTGTTTATTTATTTATTTGTGTGGTGTGTGTGTGTGCACGCACACACACATGATTTAGATGCCTGTGGAGGCCAGAAAAAGTCATCAGATCCCTGGACTTGGAGATGTAGGTGCTTGTGAACCTATTGGATCTGGGCGCTAGGGATTGAACTCAACTCAGGTTCTCTTGGAGAATCATCAATGAGTCATCTCTCTGCCACCTACTTTCAGATTTTTTGGGGGTGCTGATGGACACGACTCAGTTTCAACACGCAACCCATTCTTGCAATGTGTTCTACTCTGGGCTCAGAAAAGGATTTCCAAAATAGATATTTAAATTTTGAGACTGCTATTGAGACATAGAATCTAAGGACCCACATTTTGAGTAGGAACAGGTTCGCTTTACTGGATCTGTTTCAACCCAGAAACTGCAATGGAGGAGACATTGTACTACTTAAAGAGTTTCCAACCTGCTGAGCGGTGGTGGCACGTGTCTTTAATCCTAGCACTCAGCAGAGGCAGGCGGATCTCTGTGAGTTTGAGGCCAGGCTGGTCTACAAGAGCTAGTTCCAGGACAGGCTCCGAAGCTACAGACAGAGAAACCCTGTCTCGAAAAACAAACAAACAAACAAACAAACAAACAAAAAAAAGTTTCCAATCATTTTTGGGATGTGTGCTCTTGGGAATATATATTGATTATTGTTCTGGAGGCTGTAACTATAGACCTGGCAAGAAACAATTGAAGGGCAGAGGAGTTTATTCTGAAATTCTGAAGTTCCATCATTGTGGGGAAGACATGGTGGCAGGAGAACAAGGTGGCTGGTCACGTGGCACCCACAGTCAAGGAACAGAGAGAGATGGATGCTGGTGCTCAGCTCACTTTCTCTTTTGTTTTCCGTCCAGGATCCCAGGCCATGAGACAGTGCCGTCCACATTCAACATGGCTCTTCCCTCTTTATTAGCCCAGTCTAGCAATCCCCTCATAGGCCTGCCCAGAAGTTCATTTCCATGGTGATTTTAAACCTTGTGAAGTTACCAACCAAGATTAAACCTCATGCTATCTATAATGTAAAAAGTCAAGGTCAGAGGCTCAGCCCAGAAGATAAAGGTGTTGAATCTGGTATAATGACCTTCAGTCCCCAGAGCCCAACAGGATGGAAGGATGGAAAAGACTTCCACAGGTTGTCCTCTGACTGCCCCCTGTGTCCTGTAGCTCTCTCTGTCTCTGTCTCTCTCTGTCTCTGTCTCTCTCCCTCCCTCTCTCTCTCTCTCTCTCTCTCTCTCTCTCTCTCTCTCTCACACACACACACACACACACAAACCAGTGCTCCACGAGAACCTCTTGCATGTAAGTGCAGTTGGAACCCTCTTCATGCTTCATGCTCATCATCCCGTCTCAGCTCCGCACACACAGCATCTTAGATTCTCTATATAAGCTGCAACTGCAGTGGGTATCTAGTGGTATCCCATGAGCACTCCCAAGCAAGAACTTCCACCTGAAATCCCCCAAACTCCTGATCCCCCAAACCCGAGTCCAACAAAACGGTCACTACAAGCTGCTACATTTGGGGATAATTTGTTAATAAATTCTGAGCATAACACCAGTTATGATATTGAGTATGCCAGCAGGGTAAGAAAGCCCAGAGGTGGCAGAGAGTGTCCCATAGGACAGGAGAACATTGTGGAACCCACTTCTTGTGGTTTTGATGCTGGGTATTTATCCAACAAAGGTCTCATCTTCCCTCATCAGGATGACTTCCTCATCTGTGACTCGGAGAGGCTGCTACATATCAGATTGGGTTTTAGAGACGCGATTGGCATCTTGTTTCCTTCTCGTATAAAACAAGCTAATTTTTTTTCAGTCTCGTAATGCTCTTTCTCTGGGACAGAGAGGTTATTGATTGTCACAATTCTCTGGCCCGGGTAATCGATATGCACCAGTTAAAAGGGAACACGATGACAGATCGGAGTCCCGTCTAGTGCTGTTCTACATGATGGTGGGCTGTGATAATTCGCCTGTCAGAAAGCCACACTTTCTTAAGAAGCCAAATGTGAAGGCATTAGGGGATTTAGTGTCAAGATGAGTGGCGACATGTTTGTGGGTTGACATTTGAAATTTGAAGCTTTTTCTTTTTTTCTTTTCTTTTTCTTTCTTTATGAGGAGCAGAGGCGAGCACGGGATCCAGAGAGGACCCTGGTTCTTTCTGATATTGTCAAAGCAACAAGTGCGAGGTTTCCAGTTTGAGGTTCAGGAGGGACACTGAGGTGGACTGTCCTTTTATGTAAGAGATTGATTGGAATGACATTAATGTTGTGAGTCTGAGAAAACATGTATGAAGTAATGGTTTGAAGCAGTCCAGACTTGTCAACCTTTTTAATGCTGTGACCCTTTAACACAGTTCCTCACGTTGTAGAGACCCCCCCACCTATAATATTATTTTTGTTGCTACTTTATAACTGTAATTTTGCTGCTGTTATGAGTCATAATGCAAATATCTGATAGGCAGGACACCTGATATGCGAACCATGCAAAAGGGTCATTCAACCCCCAAAGGGGTCATAATTGACATTTTGAGAACCATTGTTATAGTTAGACAGGCATATGTCACCATGGCACAGGCGCTGACGACTTCAATCACATTACAGAATGGCTGTCATTTCTTAGAGTTTGCACAGAAAGAGGAGAAGGGAAAGAGGATCAAAAGTTCCTGGTTTGGGCCCTCAGTGGGCCATTGCTAGTGTAGCCAGTGAGTAATCATTTAAAGAGTGCTAATGATCAGTAAACAGCCTTCCTTGTCACCCATTAGTGAGGCTAGATGGGGCAGGGACAGTAAGCGTCTAAAGAAACGAGCTGCTTCAGTTCTGGAAACCAGATTATTTTTTAAAAAACAAACAAACAACCACAACAAAAACTACCATGATCCAACTGAAATGGAGGAGTTTTACAGGATGACGTAGCTCTGGCTAACAGCAAGGATGAAGACATGGCTCCTCCAATCACCTGCAGCAGCCTGAGAAGTTCATCTAACTCTTTAGGGACCTCCGCTCAGTTGACCCAAGGTTCTTGACATTGACACAGAAAAGAGTTTCAAGACTAGCCAGTTTGAAGCTGAGTTGGGGTTTGTTAGAGATATTTCAATAGATATTTGAAGGATGAAGGGTTAAAAAAAGAAAGGCACCCAAAGTGGGGGGGGGGAGACATACCCCAGAGCATTGGTGTAGACTTCTTTAAAAACAATCACATTTCATGTCTTTACAATATCCCTGCATAGGTTTATGTAAGTAAGAAGAAAGAAAGAAGGCTGGGAGTTATATAGCAGTTTCTGCCCTCAGGAAGGAGTAGAGGGTGAGACGTTTACCATCTGAGAGTTTGATCAGTGAGTTATAGGTATGGAATTGAAAAGAAGTTATATGCTCTTAAATGTTTCCTAGAAGGTTGGATATTGTGCGTGGTGTGCAGGCATTTTGGTCAACAGGACCCACATAAAGAAAAGCTGGGCATGGCAGTGAGCACCAGAAACTCCAGCATTCGGGGAAGAGAAGCAGGAGGATCAAGAGTTGAAGGTCATTCTTAGCTACCTGTGAGGTCAGCTTGGGGTATGTACAACCTTGTCTCAAACAAATGAAGCAAAGCGAAGGAAGAATAGAAAGGAAACCAAAGCAAAGGAAAAAGAGAAGAGACAAACACTTATGAGAGTGGATGTGAGCTGGAATTGGGAGGAAGTTTAGAAGCTCAATGGCAAATGTTACATAGCAGATAGGCCTGTTAGAACTCATTTGTCCACTGTAGACTTTCTAGTACGAGTGGTTTATCTGTTGTCTTGATTGCGGGGGGTGGACTCACTCCTCTCTAGTAGCAATTTCTTTCCCTTCCTCCCCGCTTTCCTTCCAATAGGGTCTCACATATTCCAGACTGGACTCCAACATCCCATGCAGCCAAAGATGATTTTGAATTTATGATTCTGCCTCTAATCCCCACTTCTGGGTTTAGAGGCTTGGGTCACCATGCCAGATTTATGCAGTGACAGGATGGGGTACATGGCTTGGTGCCTGGTAGGCGAGCACTCTACAGTCTGAGCTTCAGTTTCAGCAGGTTTCTTTCATATATTAATTTTACAGTGTTCCATGAGGATGTCCAGACCTCCTTGGCCTCCTGTTATCTGCTGCTTCACTGTGATGTATGACTTCAAGAAGGCTGAGATGGTCCTCGCTCAACACTGCACCTGCTCCTAGGGCACCTCCAACCCAGACCTCCATGGGTAGGAAGACCATAGAATAGGGTCCAAGAGCGCCAGGGCTCTGTGTGCACACTGAAAGGTTAATTTCAAAATACAATCTGCATATGTTAACTTTAACTGCTCATATTAACTATAACTGCATATATTAACTATGTTGAGGTAAAGAGGCCTTTCATAGCACCCCAGGGTGGCAGTTTGAATATAAAGGTTCCTCATAAGCTCATAGGGAGGGGCATTATTAGGAGGTGTGGCCTTGTCGGAGGAAGTGCATCACTGTGGGAGTGGTCTATGCTATTTGACGTCTTCTATGCTCAAGCTATGCCCAGTTTCTCAATTTATTCGCTGCTGCCTGCAGATCACGATGTAGGACTCTCAGCTCCTCCTCCAGCACCATGTCTGTCTGCGCACCACCAGGTCCCACCATGATGATAAATGACTAAGCCTCTGAACTGTAAGCCAGCCCCAATTAAATGTTTTCCTTTATAAGAGTTGCCGTGGTCATGGTGTTTCTTCACAGCAATAGGAACCCTGACTAAGGCACACAGCTTCTAGGGAAAGTATCTCTCATATGTGACTGAGCCATGCCCTCTGTGCCTAGCTGGATGGCAAGCGGTGGCACTTGTAGCTGGACGTTCTCCAGTTACTTTCTTAATAGAGGCTCAGGTGGCCAAAGTCACGGGAGGGATCTCTGATGACTGCATCCCTGTGGGTGGTAGAATGGTGAAGAACTTTTCTACCAACTCCCAGAGCTGATACTGAATACTGCAAATGTATTGGTTTTGTGTAGAGAAAAATATTCTCACTCACGAATTTTCCAGGCTCAATGTGGATAGACAAATACAAGAGAATTCTATGTGTCTGTATCCTGGCAAGGGTTTGGGGGTATACCCTACTCTGCTTTCTGTTGCTGGGATCAACACAGTGACCAAAACCAGTTTTGGCAAGAAAGGGTTTATTTCAGCTTGCAGGTCACAGCCCATCATGAAGTGAAGTCTAGGCAGGAACTCAGGGCGGGAACTTGAAGTAGAAATCATGGAAGAGTGCTACGTATTGGCTAGTCCTCTAGCTCACACTAAGCCAGCTTTCTCACATACCCCAGGACCACCCACCTAGGCTTGGCACCGCCCAGAGTGGGTTGCGCCTTCCTCAATCAATTGACAATTAAGAAATGCCTCCACAGACGTGGTCACGGGTCAATCTAACGGAGACCATTAGTCAGTTGAGTGTTTCTCTTCCCAGGTGACTCTAGGTTTGTGTCCAGTTCACAGCCGAAGCTAAGACCCAGTAGATGTTCTGACGATACTATTGTAGGACGATCTCTGCTCTGGAGTCACAGGGCTGGATCTGAGTTCTGGCTCCACCCACACCTAAGAGCAAAGGTGATTGGTCACCTCATTCTGCTTCCTTTTCCTTCTTCCTTCTTCTCTTCCCTCCATCTTTTCCTTCCTTTCATTTCCTCTTCCTTTTTGTTTTCTTCCCTTTTTATTTCTCTTTCCTCCCCCTTCCCTCCTCATACCTCTTTCTCCGTCTCTCCATTCTTCTCCCCTTCCTTTCTCTCATCTACTTCCTCCCTCCCTCCCTCCCTTTCTGTCTTCCTTCTTCCCTCCTTTGTAGTTCATATAGCTTCATCTTTGCCAAGTTTCTGTTTCAGCCTCCTGGGAATCATCATACTTAACTATCAGACCCATGGAAAGCAATATTTCTAAGACCAGTATCCACCGTAATGTCAGCTCGGTTTGTTGATTGGTTTGGCTGGTGTTTGTTAGTAGTGGGTTGCTTGTTTGTTTTAGGCAAATCTCAATCTATCCCAGGCTGGTCTAGAACTTACTAGGCTCCAGGATGACCTCGAACTCAGGATGATCCTTCTACCTCAGCTTCCTGAGTGCTGGTACTAAAGGTAGTTTTTATTTCTTTGTTGTTTTTTGTTTTTGTTTTTGTTTTTAACACTAACATTGAAATTCTAGCTAGATGTAGAAATTTACATTTGTGATTGTACAGGACCTTTCAGAGTAATCCAGAATAATCCTTAATTTTTTGTTTGTTTATTTGTTTTAATACAGGGTCTCATGAAGCCTGGGCTGGCATCAAACTGGATATGTAGTCAAAGGTGACCTTGAATTTCTGACCCTCCTTTCTCTACTTCCTGAGTGCTGGGATTACAGACTTGTACCACCATGCCTGATTTATGTGGTGCTAGAGATGGAACCTAGGGCTTCCTATATTATATAGTCTATATTCTTATATACTAGGTAAGCACTTTATCAACTGAAACCTTGTAGCCATCTTCTTTATAGAAAGTTTTATTTTCTATGTGGTGGAATCAGGATCAACTTTGTACAACCTCCACATAAAAGGTTAATTCACTTTATTTTCCTTTTGGCTTGCTGTTGGGACACTTCACTTCTGGCCATGGGTGCCCAGGTCCAGTCATAGCTATCATGGTATCCTTGGCAACCTGCCTGGCATGCTAATGCAGGTTCAGAGCTTCGAAGAACCCTACTGACATGGCTAAGGCCAAGGGAGATTTTTCAATAAAGGTTGTGCTGATAACCTCCATTATAAATGAAGACAAGCTATGGAAATGATGCTAAACAACTCCCATTGGCTGCATGGCAATGGTGCTGGGCACCCTTAGGAATGGGTTCCTGGCTTTGGAAAGCTCTGGAGAGTTGTTGAGAAAAGAATGAAGGGACTCCCATGGTTGTTTGATTGAGGGAAAGTATAGTCAAACACCATAGAATCTTAAGAAGCATTGGACTCTCTCCAATATTGTGAAACATTGTATACATCCGTGCAATAATGTAATAACATTGTATGCCTCCGTGCAGGTGCATCTATACATGTGTATTAGAGAGTGGGAAAGAATCTGGACATGATGGTAGTCAAAGCAGTAAGGAGGCTGAGGCAGAAGAATTGCCATGAATCGCGTGCCAACTGAAACTGCACAATGTGCCCAAGGTCAATCCGGGCCAGAGTAAAACTCTGTCTGAAAACAAGCAGGGGCTGGAAGGATGACTCAGTTGTTAAGAGCCCTTGTTGCTTTTGCAGAAGACCTGGGTTTGGTTCCCAGCACCTACACAGTGACTCATAGCCAACAGTAACTACAGTTCTGGGGCAGTTTCTCTTCTGAACTCTGCAGGTACTGTAGGCAGGGAGTGCACATGTATATGTAAGCAAAACACTCACACACATAAAATAAAATAAGTAACCTAAAAAGTCAAGAGTACAGCAACAACAATTATGAAAAGCAACAAACTAAAAATAAAGACCATAAAGAAAGTGGAAAGGAACAGAGGTTCACTGTGTATCAGGCTAAAGTTGTTTCCTCATGAGGGGGTCAGACTCGTGAGAGTGTCTTTTGACTTTGAGACCCTTTTATGACACTGTCTGTATTAGTTACTTTGTCCTTGCTGTGATAAAATACTGGCAAGAAACAACTTATATGGTTCAGAGTTCCAGGGAATACAGTTTATGGAAAGCACAGAACATAAGGTGACTGGCTATAATGTATCAATAGGAAGTAGGACAGTACTACAATACCTTAAGGCTAGCCCTAATAACCCATGTCCTCCAGAAAGCCAGCATTTCATAAAAGTTTCTCATTTTCCCAAAATGACAACACCTCCTAGGGGCTAAGTATCCAAACACATGAGCCAGCAGGGCAGGGGAGGGCACATTTCTCATTCAAGCTACAGAGCTCCTGCTTCTGCTTTGTGCCTTGAAGGATCCTTTCTGATTGTTTGTAACAAGGCTACATTATATACTTCTTAGTTAGCTCAACTATCAACCTGACACAGCTTAGAGTCGTCTGAGAAGGGAGTCCCAGTTGAGGGATTGCCCAGATCAGACTGACTGTGACTGTGTCTACGGGTGATTGTCTTGATTGACAATTATGTGGGAGGATCCAGCCCACTGTGGGCTACACCACTCCCTGCAGGGCAGGTGGTCTTATACTATACAAGAAAGCTAAGTAAGGACTGGAGAAATGGCTCAACTATTAGAAACACATACTAGTCTTGCAGGGAACCCAAGTTGCAGTTCCCAGCATCCATGTCAGGCAGCTCACACTTGTCTTTTACTCCTGCTCCAGGGAGCTGATGCCCTCTTCTGGCCTCTAGGGGCACTGTGCTCAAGTGTGCATACCACAGAGACATGTGCACCCCTAATAAAAAATAATAAAAATATGTTTTAAGAAGAGAGCTAGCTAAGCCTGAGCCAGAGCCTGAGCCAGCAAGCAACGTTTCCCCATGTGTCTTCCCTTCAGTTCCTGTCCTGACGTCCCTCAGTGCTGGTCTCTAGCTTGTAGGCAGCAATGACACTCTCTGCCTTAGGCTGCTTCTGGTCTAAGTGGTTTCTCACATCAGCAGAGATGAGACTAGAGCCACAGACATCTACTCACTTCTCTGACTGTTTGAATCTCCTCCTTACGATGCTCTGTCATCCCTTGGCCTTGTTTCTGGGTGACTCATCATCCTCATTACCATGGCAGTCACTGTGGAAGGGGACCACACGCCACTCAGCCACAAAAGCGAGCATGAGTCATCCTGCAAACTTCGTGCCAGACAGAGCTAGTTCTAGCAACAGTACCAGAGAGAAAAACTGGTCTCATGAACAGAACATAAATATGCATCGTCTGATGGTGGACACTTTGAAGGAACTGGGACAGCCGCTGGTTGAAGATTGAGATTGTTCCAAAGAAGTAGATTGAGGAAAAAAAAAACCAGGAAATCCAGTAACAAAAACTGTAAGAGACCCAAGCAGCAATTATACCCTGTCTTATCACTCTTGTATTATATGTGATTCTATTTTCTCATATCATATCACGTGCACAACATTTGCATTTACTCATTTATTAATCTTTTAATAAATTAATAAAAATTAATAATATTTTCATTTTCTGTGTGTGTTTGATGTGTCAGAGTGTGCTTTATCACAGACACAGCGGTGAAACTATAACATTATACTTTCATTGATTTCTTTGATTACTTTAATCTTCTGTGTGTGTATATGCGTGTGTGTGAGTGTGTATACACACACTTATTCATCTGTATCTGCTGCTTTCCTCTTGTTGTGATAAAATACCCCAACTAGGGGAGAAAGGGCCTGTTTAGATTTATAGCCCCAGAGAGAAAGAGCCTACCATGACACAGACACAATGACAGGCAAGGGAAACATGGTGGTGAAGCAGGAAGGGGCCTGGCCACACTGCATTCACACACAGGACGTAGAAGTGAACAAGAAGTGGGGCCAAGCTATGAAGATTCAAGGCCCACTCTCCCAGTGACATACTTCTGTAAGCCAAGCTCCACACTAAATGTTCTATAACCTTCCCAAATAGGACCACCTATTAGGAAACAAATATTCAAACATGTGCGCCCATGGGGCGTATTTTACACGAAAACCACACATTATCTGTGTGACTGTATTGTGTACACACCGCAACACTCATGGGGATGTCGGAGGACAACCTCAGCTATCAGTCCTCATCATCCTTATCTGTGGCATAACCTTTCGTTCACCACAAACTTAAAGACATTTTCTCTCTCTGTCACCCATCTAGCCACAGCATCACTGGGATTATAACCATGTGCAACTGCATCTGGCTTTACATGGGTTCTGGGGATCTGAACTCACGTCATCGTACTTGTTTGACAAGCACTTTATACACTGAGCCATCTCCTCAACCCACATCTCTCATTTTGTTTGTTTGTTTGTTTGTTTGTTTTTTAACTTACTCAGTACTTCTGTGGAATTTCTGCTCTGGATAGAATGGGGGTGATCTTGGTTCTTGAAGAAATGAGTTTTTAGATAGCCTGCAAAGATACATAGATTTAAGACAGAAGGTTGTAGGCTTAGAATGGCCTCAGTTACTGGCCAGGTACCTGCAGCACACCTCAGTTCCTTCATCCTGTAGTGGCATCCACTATATTCATGGAACTCTATAACAAGTCCTTGAATGTGATGACTTCATTCACTCCAGAGTCTGTTAGCTCATTTTCATTTGAAGTATGAAACTAACCATGTGAAGTTACCAGGAAGAAGTCTCTTCTATGAACCAGTCCCCCCCACTGGTGTGTTCATGCTCAAACATACAAATAAGTACATGGTGTATAACATATCTAGGTGAACATCAGTGGAGGAGGAAGAAATTGGCCATATACCATTGGTGGTCAGGCTTCACACAAGCTTCATGAAGCATGTACAAAGTGTGTCCTAAGTGTGTCTTTTCTCTAAAGCCTTTGCTAACCCACTGTGGGTTCGCTGTGTAGGGAAGAATGCTAAGGTGGAAGGGAATGGCAGGGAGTGGGAGGAAGGCGGACTGGTTTCTCTTTGCTCCAACCGAATACCTGGCGAAAGCAACTTCAAGGAGAGTTCATTTTGACTAACAGGTCAGGGAATGCAGTCCATTCCAGCAGGGAAGTCAGGCCGCTTTGGGCGGCATGGTCAGAGTGGTCAACGCTGACAGCACAGCTTCATATGCGCTGCCAAATAGGAAATAAAAGGCTCAGGCAGGGGCGTGGTGGCACTGAAGCCTTGAAGGCCCCCTTTTAGTAGCCTTCTGGACCCTACCTCTAGAAGATTCTACAACCTCCCTAAACATCAGCACCACAACCAATTATCCAAACACAGGAACCCATGGGGGAAATTTCACACCTGAACAAGATCGGAAGATGGGCCACCATGAGGAGCTTGGATCCCCATTTCATAATAGGAACTTCTGCAACTCTGGAGACTCGGTTGTGAACGGAGTCAGTTTATCTTAGCCAGCAGTGTCAGCTCCTAAGGGTGGGCACTGGCTCAGCACAGAGGCCCCCTCCTCCCCTTCTTCACGGTCAGTCATCAGAAGGGTCCAGGCTTCCAGTCATCCTGCCTTCTCCTTCTCTCTCCAGTTTATGTTGTATTTTTTCTCAATAAAAACCATGAATGGGTTCATTTCTATATTTTTGCATCCTGTCCCTTGTACAGGTGTCTGACGTCATCACATCTGCGGGTCATTAGGTCAATTTGGCTATTGGCAGTTTTCTTCTCTAAACTTCTAGTTTGACCTGAGGAGGGGATTGGCTAGGCTAGTAGAGTTTGGGTAGGGTAGCCAGTTTAGGCTACTAACAGAGGCCCAGTTCTTCCTCTTTATCTATAGTTGGACCTAAGCAGACTCAAGGAACTTTTATTTTGAAACATGAACCAGGAGATTGTATTTGTTCCAGGCGTGGATTATCCTCATGGTACCAACCCACCCCAAGCCCTCACTGAGAAGCAGTCTACCTTGCGTTGTAGAAGGATTCTTGACTCTTTTGCACAGGATGGACTAAACCCTCCCTTTGTTCTCATGTTCACAGAGAGCCTCACACTTGCACAGACAGCGAGGATTTTCTTGATCACCTCGTGAGGAGTTCGAGGAGCCAAACTATGAGGCTCTTGGCAGCAACTCTCCCCCGTGAAGGCTGGGAAACATTGTTTACGATTCAGAGCAGGCAGTGTGTATTAGGAGCTGATTTCTAAATTTAGAGATGATTCATGTGATTTGGAACGACTCAGTTTTAAGTCACATTTAAAAAAAACACAGCAGGTGGCCTTTCGTGTTAAAGCATGGCTCACACTTCTTTTCTCTTTGGAAGAAGACAGAACTTTCCGAGGCTGGAGTTGCTCATTCCGGCAGTCAGGGAGTACAAAGATTTGCTAGAGCTGGTCAGGGTTCACGAGGCTAAGCTGGCTGGTTCTGACCTGCGTGTGCTGGGAGTGGATCTCTACAGTTGTCAGCTGTCTTCAGAGTCTTCAGAATTCTGTGACTCTATATACAACATGGTCGTGTTTGTTTCCTGCTGGAGTGTGTCCGTGGAATCCTTGAACTTGGGGAAAGAGAAAGGTTTTAGAGTGCAACGAGACAGGAAGTCATCACATTTTAAAAATTTATCTATTTGTTTTTGTGTGCTGGCACTGGGGTACCGAGGGAGATGTTGCTCCAATACAAGCTGTTCTGCAGCTCTGTGCTGATGTGTTCGGTTACTCTTCTTACTGCTGTGACAAAAATGTTGAGCAGGAGCAAGTTAAGGAAGGAAGGAAGGAAGGGTTTACTGTGGCTCACAGTTTGAGGGTGTACAGTCCATCATGGCAGGGAAGGCATGGTGGCAGAAGCATGAGACAGCTGGTCACATTGCACCCACAGTCAGGAAGCAGAGAGAGATGGATGCTGGTGCTCAGCTCATGTTCTCCTTTGTATTTGGTCCAGGACCCCAACATGTAGGATGCTGTTGCCCATAGTCCAGAGTGGCTTTCCCCATCTCAGTGAATCTAATCTAAAATCTTCCCCATAGACACTCCCAGGTGAGTTTAGATCCTGTCAAGTTGACTGATGATATTAACAATTGCAATTGTCTTTTTATTTAAAATCCCTATGTTGCTTGTAAATGATGGCCTGGGGGTCAGAAATCAGGGATGCCCTCATTTTCAAAGTAGTCCTTAGGCATCAATACCTTTAAATGTCATTAGACAAGGGACTGAGATGGCTCAGTGGCTAACGTGCTTGCCATGCAAGCATTAAGACCTAAATTTGAGTCACTGGAAGCCCATTTAAGTGAAGGGTATCCTGGCCCACCTGCAATTCCTGCCTTAAAGATAGGAGATCACCAGAATAAGCCGGCTATGAAGACAAGCCATATCTTGTAGCTCTGGGATTGATTGAGAGACCCTATTTCAATGAGTAAGATAGAAAAGGGACTGAAAATTATTCCCAACATCAAACTCGGGCCTCCGTGTGCATGCACATACATGTGCATATATACTCTCACACACATTTGTGTCCACATATATGCTAAATCGTGCATACATATACACATCAAACACTCACACACTTAAATTTCTTTTTAAACGTCTTTGGTGGCCGTTTACAAAGATCTCTATCCCTCGTTTACTCTTATAGATTTTGATTCAGTATGTCTTTCTTTTTTATTCCTTTATAACAAGGTCTCACCATGTATCCCAGGCTGGCCTCACAGTGGCAATCCTCCTGTCTCAGACTCCTGAGTGCTAGGATCACAGGTGTACACCACCACACTCTGCTCTTTTTCTCTCTGCAATAGAAACCTTAGCTGATGTGAACTTCACATGACATAAAAGAAGCATTTAAAACCGTAAGCCGCTCTCACTTAATATGCTCACAATGTCGGCATTCCATATCTTCAGTTTGTTTCCAAATATTTTCCAGGTGGCAGGGATGGCTCAGGGGTTGAGTACATACCCCAACTGTTGCAGAAGATCTAAGTTTGGTGCCCAGCACTCCCACCAGGTGACTACAATTAGCTGTAACTCTGCCTGCCCTCTTTTGGCCTCTGTGGACACCTGTGTGCATAAATCTACACACACACACACACACACACACACACACACACACACTTGCATGCATGCATGCATTCACGCAGACACTATTAGAAATAAAAACAAAACAAAAATGATTTCTATCACCCAAGAGGAGACCCTGTCTCCACTGAGCTGCCAATTTAATTCTCTCCTTCCCTGAGCTCCGGGCAATCAGTAATTTGCTTCCTGTGTCTGTGGATTTACCTAGTCTCAATGTTGCATATATGTGGATATCATATATGCACAAGTGAGGTGCGATCTTTGGTGTCCCGCTTAGCATGTTTTCAATTTCCGTCTAAATTTTAGCATGGACTGGTGCTTTGTCTCTGTTTATGCTTTTCTAAGACAGGGTCTCACTGTGTAGCCCAGGCTAGTCTGAAACTCTCAATCCTCCTGCCTCCACCCCCTAAGTTCTAGAATCACAGTTGTGTGCACCCCCAAGCCTGGCCAATGCTATATGTTTCCAGTAGGGCCTAGATACCTTCATCTTGGAAGAACAGCTCTCTAAGCCAAGGGATTCTGACACGGACATCTGGTTAAAATCCACGTGCATAATGAGTCCACCACTACAGGCGTTTTACTACAATCTCCAGAGCTGTCATTACTGTGAGCAATGGGAAGCTTCCGGGGAGATGGCCCGGTTCAACCCTCTACTTGAAGAGTTAATTATTTCCACAACATCTCTGCCACGTGGGAGTGGAGCATCTGCCTGAATATATACTCTGAAGGGGAGGCTGACGTCAAGAGGGAACTTAATCACCCTGCTGATGTCTCCTCGAGAAGAATGTGTTCTCTGTGTGCACCTGGATCCGGCTGTGGGCCACATACACCTGCTGGCAGGGCAGGGCATGTAAGGTGAGGGACCCAGTTCAAAATGATGATGGAGCAACAATGGGGCTAGACCAAGGAAGCAAGCTTGGAGCCTGCTGAGGTCGAACACCACCAAGGAAAGCCTTGGCTGGATATCTTATCACCGCAGATGGGTAAGGTGATGGGTACTGCTTCATTTAAGACTTCTCTCTCCTTTTCCCCTCTCTCTCTCTCTTCACAAAAACGGGTATGAGCTCAGTGTCTTATACATGCCAAGCAAGTGCTCTACCTCTGAGTCACACCCTGTCCCTCACTGGAGAGGTACTAGGCCAGTACTCTAAACCTCTCCCTGAAAGACTCTAGATAGGCACTCTGTTGTTGGGCCATATCCAGCTGCGAGCTCACTGGGGAGTTCTGTGAAAACCCTCTACCTCTGGGCTTTGTTTTCAGCCTTTTACTGGGGATTCTAGGCAATCAATCTATTCCCGAACCACACCTCCAACTCTCTCTTTACTTTTCATTTTGAGACAGGGTTTCACTAAGTTGCCAAGGCTGGCCTAAAGCTCCTCATGTAGTCTAGGCAAGCCTTGGACCTGCAGCCATTCTGCCTTCTGTATGGCTGGGATCATACATAGGCCTGTATCATCAGGCCTGGCTGACCTTCCTCGTCTTTTCAAGTTCATTGATGATAATAACGCTATCGTCCATGAATGAACTGAGTCGTGTTTTACACATTAATAGAATTCTGTGGAGTCTCCGGAGACCTCCTCAGACTGAGAGAACCAAATAAAGTCTGTGAAGGTCAGAGTTAGCCAGCTGAACTATTCCATATTGAATAATCTTGGAAAATGCATGTGTCCCTTGGCTCTCCTGTCCACGTCTTCAGATTCTCCTCTCTGTGTGAGGACGTGTGCGTCTGGGAAGTTGCTCATGTGTTTGAAGGTGTGTGTGTGTGTGTGTGTGTGTGTGTGTGTGTGTGTATGTTTGTGTGTGTAGGCCAGGATAGCCCAGTGTACTGAGAGCATAATGCAGAGGACTTTGGACTCTATTTTCAGTGCAACGAGATGGCATGGGGACTCAGAGCACATTGGTTTTTCTTTGGAATGTCCTCTGAGTGTGAGTGAAGAGTAAGGTACAGAAAAGCAGCAAGGGCAGATATGTGCAGAACAGGTGAGAGGTGGCCACAGTGATGCAGGCCAGAGATGTCACTGGGACCATGGAAGTAGGAGCCTCAGGGAACAGCTTGGGCACGGCTCACAGCCCTTGCTGACATGCTGTATCTTGACAAGGAAATGTAAGAAGGCTTCCCATTCTGCATCAATGGATATCAAAACTCACTGATTGGGCTTCTTTTCTGCAATACCTTAGGTATATCTCCTGAGGATATGCCCCAGTAAAAGGCCAGTGCATAGGTCTTGTGTATGTGTGTGCATATGTGCTGTATGTGTGTACAAATATGCGCTAAATGTGTGCATGTGTACGTGTGTGTGTGTGTATGTGCATATGTGCTGTATGTTTGTCTCCAAATAAAAGAGTGGACAAAATGCTTCACCACTGTCAAGACTGGAGAGACAGATAAAGAGAGAGATACTTCAGTTAGTAAAGACTTGCCTTGCAAACTCATGACATGAGTTGATCCCCAGAACCGATCAACAGAAACAAAAGCAAAAAACAAAGCTGGGCACATGTAATCCCAGCACTGGGAACCCAGAGTCAGGAGCATCCCTGGATCTTGCCGGCCAACCAGCCTAATATTACTTGCTGATCTCCCAGTCAAGGGAGAGACCCTGTCTCAGAAAAAAGGTAGATAGTAGCTGAGAAATGACACCTGAGGGCCATTTGTTGCCGAGTGCTCATCCAGTTTATTCATAAGGGTTGTTTAGAACATCAGCTTTAGACATAGACACTGAGGGCTGGAGACTTTCAAGAGAGACATTTGGAACTGCTGACTCAAGTTCTACGGGATGCATGCTGAATGAGGGAGTGGAAGCTGGAGAGTTAAGGTCTCACAGGTGCTTGTGAAAATGACTTCCTTTGTATGTTGCTATCTGGCCCTGATCTGAGGGTCTAAGGTTATCAAAAACTGCTTGGATATCTCTGTCTGTCTGTCTGTCTGTCTGTCTGTCTGTCTCTCCCCCTCTCCTCTCCCTCCCCTCATCTCTTTCTCTGTTACACACACACACACACACACACACACGCACACACACATTCTCTCTCCTGAGATACCTCCTCAGCACCCTGGATCCTGACTGTCCCCCAAAGGTCTGTATGCAAAAGGCTGATCACCTGCTAGCTACTGTGGGGAGGTTGTATTAGTCAGCTTTTCTCACTAATGTGACAAAATGCTTGACAGAAACAACTTAGGGGAAGAAAGGCGAATTTTTGGCTCACAGTTTTGGAAAGTACATGTCATTATGGTAGGGGAGGTAGCATCTTCATGGTGTAAGAAGTCCTCATATGATGGAAACAGAGAGGGTGTGACAGAAACCAAAGACCTGTCCCCAGTGATCTTTGGATCTTTAATTCACCTCTTAAAAGTTCTAGAGCCCTTCCAAGTTCCACCACTATCTGAAGAACAAGGTTCAAAACAAGCCTGGAAGGGAGGACATTCTGTATTCAAGACACATGGGGGCTGTTGAGCCTTTGGTGTTGTTCAAATTTGACATTATGATATTATATTGATTGTAATTTATGAATTTATTGGGCTTCATTCATAGCTATCCTGAGATGGACACAGCTGGCTGAATGCAGGTCGGAATGCTTGGTAAGAGGTGGGGCATAGACAGAAGTTTTTCTTTATTGGCAGAATGCTCTTGAAGATTATGGAACCCTGGTCCCTCACTCTTCCTCTTTATAGCCATCAACTTTTAGTTGCTATGGCAATATTGGAGTTAATTAATACAGGCAGGGGAAGGTTTTACTTTGATTCATAGTCTCAAAGGTTTCATTCCATGGTCATCTGGACCCATGTTGGGATGATGGTAAAATGGAATATAATGGTGAGGGGGATAAGTCACAGCACAGATGCTCACCTCATATTGGGCAGGAAGCAACAAGAGATGGAAACAGATCTTGCATATTACCATAGAACTTTCATCTGGCGATGGATGGAGATAGAGACAGAGACCCACATTGGAGCACTGAACTGAGCTCCCAAGGTCCAAATGAAAAGCAGAAGGAGGGAGAACATGAGCAAGGAAGTCAGGACCGCGAGGGGTGCACCCACCCACTGAGACGATGGGGCTGAACTAACGGGAGCTCACCAAGGCCAGCTGGACTGGGACTGAAAAAGCATGGGATAAAACCGGACTCTCTGAACATGGCGGACAATGAGGGCTGCTGAGAAGCCAAGGACAATGGCACTGGATTTTGATCCTACTGCACGTACTGGCTTTGTGGGAGTCTAGCCTGTTTGGATGCTCACCTTCCTAGACCTGGATGGAGGGGGGAGGACCTTGGACTTTCTACAGGGCAGGGAACCCTGACTGCTCTTTGGACTGGAAAGGGAGGGGGGAGTGGGAGGGTGGGGAATGGGGGAGGGGGAGGGAAAGGGAGGCGGGGAGGAGGCGGAAATTTTTAATAAAAAAAAGAAAAAAAAAGAAGATGGAGAGATGGATAAGAGGGAGAGCTAAAGAAAGATGGTGGCCTAGAGAGAGATAGATATAGACACAGGGATGATGGAGTGCTGAAGTTAAATAGAGATAAGGGGATGGAGATAGCTGAGATAGAGCTAGAGATTTGTAGAGATGATAGAGATGATGGCTGAGATAGAGCTAGAGATGTGATGGAGATAGCTGGGGGCTAAGGTTCTGAGTCCACGATAGTGTATCCACTGGACACGAAGCCTCCAACAAGAGCTTTGTGGGATGTCTAAGTCATAAAACTCTGGCTCCCTGGCCACAGGTGAAGGAGTCGTTGCAGTAACTGGTGTTCTCCCACACCAGTGCTTTTTGCCTAAAGCCTGATAAGACTGCCCACATCAGCAAGGGAGAAGAGGCAACAGTGAGCACATGGAGCGCCAGTGTATGTCATTTGCCTTGCAAATGAGACTGGTGTGATCTAGGAACCGAGTCACCCTGAAATAATAGAAGAGGGATTAAAATTGATTTCTAACCTACCACTGTCAGGGTGCATCTCGGAACAGCCTATAGGGGTCTAATCTCTCTGTCCACTTCTGCAGAGAGGTTGGATGTCACTTAGAGATGTGTCAACATGTTTGTCCTTGATGGATGAGCTGACTCCACAAAATGTCAAGCACGATGCCAGCTGCAGAGTGATTGACTCCAGAGCAGGCCGTTCTGGCTGTATTAATAGGGGCATGATGCCTGTCTGGGGAGGTGATGCATTATCTAGAGGACCAAGCAGCCTGTTTTTGCCTTGGACCATTTGTGGATGTGAGCAAAACAAGGTCCAATCAGAACAGGATATCCAGCCCTGTGAAGGATCCAGAATCCAAGCATCCTAAGGAGTATTGGAAAGGTAGTATAAGAGCTAGACCCTCCAGGTAACTAGGACCTAAGCGCAGAAGGTTGTGAGCACAATAAGAATATAGCCAGTTCACCATGGCCTATGACAAAATGCCTGAGCTAATAAAGTTATAAGCAGAAAAGTTTATTTTGGTTTACAGTCCTCATTATGTTGCGTGAATGATGCATTCACCAAGCCTCACCTCTATAACTAGGGAAAGAATGACCTCTGGTACATAGCCTAAGTCGCAGGTCTTGCTTCCCTACCTCTGTCATGGAGTGTAGGTCAAATATTAACTAAGCCTGCTTCCTCACAGTTCCACACTTCCCATTGTCTCAGAAACTTTAAAGGGGGAGAGCAAAACACCTTGCTTTGCCTGGTGGCTGAAACTACACTCTACCACGATTCTGGTTACCGCAGTAACACATCTCTTATTTGAAGGACGATCTAACCTAACTGGTCCCCATTCTATTTCTTCATCTCTGTCTCTCTGTGTCTTTCTCTCTGTCTCTCTCTCTTTCTCTCCTCCCCTTTCCCTCTACCAAAACTTAACAAGAGTTACTTAACAAGTCTTCATACTTGGGAAAGGGTGAAGAAAAATTAAGAATGTTGTTTTCAAAACTTAACAGGAATGTACAGCCAGGTAGGGGGCTGTCTACAATCCCAGCACTCCGAAGGAGGAGAGAGGAGGGTCAGGAGTTCAAGGCCAGCCTGAGCTATATAACAACTTCAAGGTCAGCCTGGGCTACGTAGTAAGTTGGTGGTCAATAAGGCTAATGGTACACTGCCTCAAAATAATAAAATAAAATAAAATAATAAGAATGAAATAAAATAGCGGGTCAGGCCCAAGGATGTGCTTTAGTTCAGTGTGTTTTCAGGATGCTGTGGTAGGCAGATTTCCTATCCTAGGAAGGAAAGCTTTTCTAATGATCCTGATATCAAGTGTTGTCGAGCAGGAATCTGAGCCCCTCTTTCCTGGACTCTGCATGGAACCCCCTTTTCTTTTTCTTTCCCCTACTCCAGAAGTCACAGAATTCTTTGTTGTGGCGGAGTCACCCAGGCCTCACTTCCCTCTTTCTCCCAGTAAGTTCTGGAAGTGAGTATTTAGGGCTATGGTCAAGGTGACTCTCCAGAAATCCCCCAGGCCTCCAATGTCATGTTGTGTATGCTGAGGCACCAGCCTTGTAAACTGAGAAGCTACAGGGTTCCAACCTCTCTGGAGTGAGATGGCCTTTGTTGGGCTACCCTTGCCTGATTGTTTAAGCCAAGAGGGTAATTATAAATTCCATTTATAATAGATATTCACCCTAACAGTTCTGTTTCCTTATACAACTCTACCCAATGCACCAATACTTTCTGTTTAGAAAAGTGGTTCTCAGCCTGTGGGTTGAGACCCCTCCAGGGGGTTGAATGACCCTTTCACCAGGGGTTGCCTATCAGGTAGTCTGCATGTCAGATAGTATGATTCATAACAGTAACACAACTTCAGTCATGGAGTAGCAATGAAATAATTTTATGGTTGGGGTCACCACAACATGAGGAACTGTGTTAAAGAGTTGCAGCATTAGGGAGGTTGAGGACCATTGGCTTAGACAAAGAGCAATAATGTCATATAGGTTAGACAAGATCGTTCACCAAGCTTCTTCTGCTCATGTCCCTCATGAACATACCTTGTTCTCCCTCTAAGCCCCAATCTCTGTAGCTGCCTCTTTCAGACCCCTCCCCATCTCCTCTCTGAGCAGCAACACTTGTTTTCTTTCACATATTGCATTCCTCTCTTGCCTTGATCCCATCCCTCACTGTGATGGTTGAAATTGATTGTCAACATGACAGAATCTAACATCACACAGGAGACACACCTTTGGGCATATCCATATAGGGGTGTCACTGAGTTAACTGAGGTGAGAAGATTCATCTTGAAGGATGGGTTGGAGTCCCTGACTGAATAGAAAGGAGAAAATGAGCTAAGCACCAGTATCCACCTCTCTCTGCCTCTTGACTGTGGATGCCAAGTAACCACCTGCCTCACACTCCTGTTATCATGACTCCCCACCATGATGGAGTGCACCCTGAAACTGTGTCAAATGAGACAAACAGGACTCTAGAGCACCGGAGAAGAATAGCATGAGGTCATCTTGACCAATAGCTATCCAGCCCACCGTGCACATAGGTCCAAGTCACATAAGAGGTAAAAGACACATCCAGGACTCAGACTCAGGTATTCTATGATGCGGATTCTCTCTTTAATATTCTGATGGATTTCTGTAGACTTTCCATGAGAGCCTGTTGTGTTATCTGTTCTAGTTTTCTTCCTGTTTCTTAGATAAGCAACAAGTTATGGTAAGAAACAGTTTAATACAGATTACACTTCCAAGTCATGGTCTATCATGGAGGGATGTTAGTGTAGAAAACAATGAAGCTGAAGCCATGGAGGAACCCTGCTTGATGGCTCACTTTCTTGCCTAGTGACAGGCTCACACTATGCTAGGTTTTCAAAAGATATAGCCCAGGACCACCTGCCCAGGGAATGGTGCTTCCCACAGTGGGCTGGGTCCTTCAGCATCCATTAGCAATCATGACAGCCCCTCATAGATCAATTTCTCCATAGGGGCTTCTCCATTCAGATGATTCTAGGCTGTGTCATGTTGAAAAAGCTAACTATGATCCTAAACTGACCACGTCAAACATCTGTAGCCTCCTTGGAGCTCCGACGGGATTCTCTACCTTCTTTAACGACACTGTGGCTGTAGCATTACAGGGATCAATGTGACTTTACACGGATCATTCATCTGACTATGGGCAGCTACTTTTTCTCTGACTCTATCGGTTACTGCTCTGTTGCTGTGTAAGACTATTCTGATAAAAATCAAGTTATAGATGAAAGGCTTTGATCTGACTTAACAATTCCAGAGAGGTAGAGTCTATAGGGGTAGGGAGAGATGGCAGCAGGAATATGAAGCCAGCATGGCAATCAGGAAGCAAAGAGGGCACATTTTATTCACACACTGTAAGCATAGAGATAAAACAGGTAGCAAAGCCAAGCTATAAACTTCAGAGTACCCCCACCCCAGTGTGTTCTTCCTCCAGCAAGACTCCATCTCCTAAACAGCTCTCACCTCTCCCAAATAACACCACCAATTGAAGATCAAGTATTCAAACACATAAGCCTATGGGGGACATTTCTCATTAAAACTACCACACTGGCTTTGGGTAGTAAGTGCAAAATAGGTGTAGAATGGGGTAAAATGTTGAACCTTCGTGCCTAGGACTGTTGTGGAGGCTGACTCCGCAAGGGGTTTGTTCCAGTAGATATCAAAACCTGTGGCTCTCTACCCTTTATACAAACTAGAATGCGTGTTTGCATATATCCTTGGTAGTTTACATAACCCACAGATGACTTGTGCTACCTAACCCAACATAAGCACTGTGTAATTGCTTGGCAGACATGGCTTCAGTGTAGCTGTAACACATTTTCATCTGAATTTTGACCTTTATTAAAATGTAAAGATTTTGAAACTTTAGTCCCAGAAGGTTGAATGGACATGCAAAGAAATTGACATAGAAGCTGGCACTGTTCAATATAAGTGTAAGACCAGCATGCCTGAGCTACATCTACCCATCCATCTGCCCGTCCGCCCGTCTGTCTGTCCGTTGGTCCATCTGTCCACCCACAAATCCATCCATAAGTTTACCCACCTACCCTTTTTTATCTGTCCACTCACCTATACATCTATCAATTTAACCACCTGTGCTTCCATCCATCTGTGTGTGAGTACTCATCATCCACCCCATCCATCCATCCATCCATCCATCCATCCATCCATCCATCCATCCATCATCTATCCATCAATCCATCCATCCACTTACACTCCCATCCATCCTTTCTCTCATCATTCCACCTATCAATCAGCCCACTTGGTCATTCATCTACCCATTCACCCACTTACTACCCATTTATCCACCCATACTATCTTACTTGCCCTTTTATAATTACAATACACTGATATGTTACCCCCCCCCAACACTCTGTTATGCTGTCTAAGGGAGTAGTCATCACACTGAGGTTGAATCATCTTTGTACTCTCAGGCATCTATTGAACTGTCCCAAGTGCAACCTTTGATTGAGGTGCTAGATGGTGACTTGCCATCCCAGAAGTCCATGTTGAACTGGGAGTTATTGGGTAGTTGGTGACATCAGTGACTGGTGACCTGGATTGGCTTTGCCTTGGGAAAGTCCCAGATGGAAATCATAGCTGTCTAATCCTACCCTGCATCCTGCTGGCTCTGGTGTTTGGTCAGACTTCCAGAATAACATATGAGCACTATGCAAATCATTATTTTGAGAGGCAGAATCACAGGCACAAATTGCATTTCTAGTGTTGGAACCATCTTTTCATCACCCACAAGAAGACTTGGAATGAAGTTCAGGAGAGCAGGTGCACGCAGAACAAACTGACCTGGGTTCCATCTGCATTCTCCCCATGTGACCTAGGGCAGGTGATTTCATAACACAAACTCTCAGTTTCCTTTATTAAATTTGGCTGATTATTATTATTGGGCTAATTATGTTTATTAAAGTCTATTTCATAAGGGTATTAGGAGAATTAAAAGGGATGTATGAAAAGAACTTGGCACAGATTTTAGCTAGTGATACTCATTAAATGGTTGTTAATTGTTTTGTTTTTTTTTCCTTCTTTTTTATTGCCATTAACTTTTCCTTCAAAGGGTTTGCCTGTCTCCATTTGAGGGCAACTGTGGAGAGATTAGCTTCAGGGTAACCATTAATCCACCCTGATATTTATCATTTATTCATTAATTGCAAAGCTTTATGCTAAATTCTTCAGGGGTATGAATCAAGCCCTCAGCGAGCTTCTGTTTTTATCTAAGACGATAAGGCAGTTTCATAAATTAGAACAAGTAACTAAACTCCTCTGGGCCTCATTTATCTCACTTATTTAATGGAAGATTTTGGGGCTGAGAACTAGAAATCACTGGACAAAACTGCAGAGCTTTGGAGATGCAGATAAAGTGGATGAATGGATGAGTTTGGGGGGGGCTGATTGGTGGATGAACAGATGTGAGAATGGATGGGTAGGTGAATATGGGGCGGGTGGATGGATTGATGTGTAAGAGGATAGAAGGGTCAATGGATGGGCAGGTGGGTGGATGGGGTGGTGTATAGGTGGGTAAATAGATGTAGGGTAGATGGGTAGGTGGATCAGAAATGGATTATGGGTGGACTGGTGAATGATGAGTGAATGATAGATAGGCATATGTGGGGGTGAATGGGGGGGTAGGCAGGTCTGTGAGCAGATGGAGGAATGCAGGAGGATAAATGAAAGAGCAGACAAATTGGTGGATGGATGGGTGGAGGGATCTATGGGTAAATTGGTGGATAAATGACGTGATGGATGTTGCAGGGGGATGGGGACACATATATTGAAGTCCATATTTCACATACAAGGGAAAGTGTGATTGTTATCTCTCTCGCAGTCTGGTTTATTTTACTTGATATGATGTTTTCCATTTCTATTCCTTTTCCTGAAAACAACATAGCTTCATTTTTTTACAGCTGCATAAAACTCATCATGTGTGTATCACATTTTCTTTTGTTGATGAGGTTTTATACTTGTTCATACCTTGGTCAACTGTGAATGATACTGTAACAAACGTCTTTATGGCACATACTGTCACTTCTTTCCTGAAGAGTGTCCGGGATGAAGAAGAAGGGGAAGAAGAGGGAGCAAGCGGTGTTATACATTTGGGGAAGAAAGAAATGAGATTAAAAAAAAAAAAGGCACCACGAACATGTTGACTCTAACAAAGCCCTTTCCTTTGTACTATGGAGGATAGGAGGCTGAGTCATAAACCTACCAACCTATCCAGGCCAAAGTTGTACAAACCAGGCAACAGCTAAACTGACCTCATGAGTAGGTCATCTTAAGAACATGTTAAATATATAGGAAATGGGAAGATGGCTCAGTTAGTGAAGTGCTTGCAGCACAGGTACAGCCCTGAATTCAGTTGCCCAGAGGCTGAGTGAAAAACGCAGGCCTCATGGAATGAGCTGTAATTCTAACACTAGGGTAGAGGAGATGCATGAGCCCAGGGACTCAATGGACACTCGATTTAACCCAGGAAGAGGCTGAAAACTCAAAAATAAGATGAAATCAGCCGGGCAGTCGTGGTGCACGCCTTTAATCCCAGCACTTGGAGGCAGAGGCAGGCGGATCTCTGTAAGTTCGAGGTCAGCCTGGTCTACAAGAGTTAGTTCCAGGATAGGTTCCAAAGCTGCAGAGAAACCGTATCTAGAAAAAAAAAGACGAAACCAACTGAGGGAATCAATTAATAATGACTTATGACCTCTATGCTCATTTTCACGCAATTGTACAAACTCTTGTGTATAGATATGTGCACATATGAACACACACATACACAAAATTGCTAAATAAAAAGCCAATAAGACAACATGACAAATATTTTGTCCTTGTTAATTTACTAGCCTAAAAACAGGTTCTGGGAATGAGACAGGGCATAGGAAGCACCATAGGGCTTCTTCTGACTGTCCCCTGGTGACACAGACCAACCAGCTTTAGTGTTTTCTCTGGGGGAAAGGGATAAGACTGTACTGTACTTATTACTGATAGTTGGACAATATAGAACTTTCTGGAAAATGCAAAAGTGTGGAGTGGCTTCCTTATTCCATAGACCTGAGTCCAAATAATCGTGGGAAAGAAGTTTTGAAAAGCAAACCTTGTTTTCACCTTTCATGCAAAGATAGCTTATTTCCATACATGACATTGCCTGATGCTGGGCATAGGCTCATACACTGAGATGTGTCTCAGTTTCTGTTCTGCTGCTGTGAGGGAATGCCCCGACAAGAGCTACGAAAGGAAAGAAGGGATTTTTTTTTTTTAATTTACTATTCAAGGTGTAATCCTTCGTAGAGGTGAAATCAAGACAGGGAGAGCTTAAAGCTTCTTACATCACTTTCATAACCAGGAAGCAGAGAAGGATGAATATAGGATATTTCTCATATCTCTTTCTCCATCTATGCAGTGCAGGATGCCAGACCAAGGGACATTGACACCCACAATGGGGGAGTCTTTCCATCTCAATTAATGCAGCCAAGACAGCCTTCCATAGGCCCAGGAGGCTAGACCCTCAGGTGATTCTAGATTCTGTCAAAGTGACAATCAGCACTCCCCATCTGTTTCCAGAGGGGTGAAGTTTTGAAACCCCAGTTGTAATTGTTCTGTGCATAGAAATGGGCTTTTCTTCCAGCCTTGCACTTTCTTTAAAGCTGGGTATGCTTCATATGCAAAATTCTTTGCTCCCAGGCAGTTCCTGGGGCTTTGCTGAATTTTTTGTAGAGCTCAGGGAAAGGGGAAAAGTGATATATTTGATGGTGGATGAAGTCAAATATTTGCATACCTTTGCAATCCACCTCTCCCCCACCTGGCAGTTTGGCCATGATGGAGGAAGCCTGCAGCCCTTGGGGAGCAGATTAGCTGAGCCAGCCTGGTGTGCAAGTTCAACCTCCTCTGCTGTGTAAACATCTCTGACCTCTCGGGGGCCCTGGAGAGATTAATGAAAGTCAGCAAAGAGCAGCGCTCAGTGCTGGTGTGGCTGCTTCCATTCTGGTCCCAGTGGATGGCTGTCTGTGCTCTTCACCTTCCGATCCCATCGGGAAGCTGCCAGGGTGCGTCTGTGTTTGCCTCAACTACCGAAGCTCTGCGAACCCCACCCCCAGAGCGGTAGTTAGTACTGATGATGCCAGTTTGGGGGTGGTCAAGCCTTATGCGTCTGGTAGATGTTCTGCACATGTTGGGGTTCAATAATGTGAGCGGTTGGAAAGTCCACTGACTGCGTTCCTTCTCTGGTCTATGCACATTATTTCCAATTTGGAAATGTGAACAGACAGGAAAGAAAGGAGTAATGGAAGACTCCTAAGGTTTAAGTTGGATTTGTTAGTGGTGCCCCCCCCCCCCAGGTCACCTGTAGGGAGCTTATGTGGTGGAATTGAGAGGTGATGATACCTTTAAAAGGTCGGACCTGGAGCTGAGGAGATGACTTAGCTGGCGAAATACTTGTCTTCAGGTGTGAAGACCTGCGTTCAACCCCCAGCACCCACTGTATAAACTGGGCGTGGTGACGCATGCCTATAACCCCAGCACTGGAGAGGCAGAGACAGGCAGGTTGCTCGTGCTTGCTGGTCAACCAGCCCAGCCTACTTGGTGGGTTTTCTTCGTCTCCAAAGACAAAGTGGGAACTGATTGAAGAAGACATCTGCTGTTAACCTTTGGCCCCACAGGCACAGGTGCACACACATTCACCTGCACTTGCACAAAAATGTGCATGCACCCAAAGCCACAGAGCCGTGCCCACAAAAAAGGTGGGACTCGGTGGTGAGTCTTTACATCACTGGGAAGTGACCCTGAGAAGGGTTAAGGAGGCTCTCATGGGAGTCCCAAGCACTCATTAGAGGGGCTTGTTGTAAGAGCAAGTCCAATTCCTGAATGTCATTCCAGCTTTCTGTTTTGTCATGGGATCTCTGATGTCACCACCTGAGTTCCTCATAACATCTGGGCATGCCAGTGCTTGCCCTCAAATCCTAAGACTGAGATCTAAGTGAACCTCTTTTGTTTACAATGCCTCTTAGCTTCTGTTATTTCGATAAAACAATTATATGAAATAATTAAAAGTGGATAAATGAATATAAAATAAAATGCTTGTGTGGCTGCTACTGTTCTGGGCCCAGTAGACAGCTATCTCTCAACTGTCCACCCCTTTGGGAGCTGTCAGGGTACTGCAGCACTGTAGTTCTGATTTAGAAGCACAGGGTTTCATAGTAGTGTGGGCTGCATAGACCACAAAATCCAAGTACTTACTTAGTCAAGGTCACTGTTGGTGGTAGAGGCCCAGATAAGGGCCATATCCAGTCATTTATAGTTCCTAGGGCACTAGTTATTTTGTCCATTGATGTGACATCTGGGAAAAGGAACCTAAGGAAGGACAGAGTTGGAGGAGACACAGTCTATCATAGCGGCAGAGGCCGGAGGGAGCTGGTCACATGGCCTCTGCTCTGCTCACGCTCACACTCCTTTTCACTCAGTTCTCAGCCCATGGGACGGTGTGCTGCGCCCATTCAGGGAGAGTGACCCCTCTTCAGTCAAACCTCTCTGGCAACACCCCTACAGGTGCACCCCCAGAGGCATGCCTCTGAGGTGACTGTAAACCCAGTCAAAGTGACACAGATGATTAACTGTGACAATCTCTCCTCCTTTCTCTCCTCCACGCTATTCTCCTAATGATTACATTGGCAAAACACGAGAGTAATTAGTTATGCTAACCTGGAGTCTTCCAACATAGCCGGGCTGTCACTGGGGGTTTCTGGGTCCAGAAGTCTTCAGAGCAATGCCTCACAGTCCTGATACCGTGGGGAATTTAAAACGTTCCCCCAATTTCCTTTTATTCCCTTCCCTTCAATTCCCTTCACATTCCTTTCATTTTCTTCCACTTGCCCTCTGTCCCTCTGTCCCTCCATCCCTTCATCCTTCCCTCTTTTCCTTCCTCAGTTGCTCCCTCTGCCCCAGGGCTCTCTCTTTCTGGTTTTCTGAGACATGGTTTTTCTCTGTAGCCCTGACTGAACTGGTAGGTGTTATGAAGCCCAAGCTGACCTCAGTTTTCAACAATCCTCCTGCCTCACCTTCCCAAGGCATGAACCACTTTCCTAAGGCATGTGCTTTGTTCCCACATGATGGAGGAGTTACTTTCATTTAATAAAGAAACTGCCTTGGCCCATTTATAGGCCAGCCCTTAGGTGGGTGGAGTAAACAGACAGAATGCTGGGAGAAAGAAGCCTAGTGAGGGAGTCGCCATGATTCTCCCACTCCAGACAGATGCAGGTTAAGATCTTTCCTGGTAAGCCAGCTCGTGGTACTACACAGAATATTAGAAATGGGTTAGATCAATATGTAAGAGCTAGCCAATAAGAGGCTGGAACTAATGGGCCAGACAGTGATTAACGGTGGTGGCGCACGCCTTTAATCCCAGCACTTGGGAGGCAGAGGCAGGCGGATCTCTGTGAGTTCGAGACCAGCCTGGTCTACAAGAGCTAGTTCCAGGACAGGCTCCAAAACCACAGAGAAACCCTGTCTCGAAAAACCAAAAAAAAAAAAAAAAATACAGTTTCCGTGTAATTATTTTGGGTAAAGCCATGCAGGCAGCTGGGTGCAGGGGACGCAGCCCCGCCGCTCCTATTACAACACCCACAATTACTTCTTCACTTCCCTAGCTAAAACATTCTGTGTATGTGTGTGTACGTGTGTGTGTGTGGTGTGCATGTGTGTGTGGTGTACACGATATATGTGCAATATGTGAGCATACTCACCTGTGTGCACATGTTTAGATGCTAGAGGTTGATGTCAGAATATCTACATCAACTGCTTCTCTACCTTTTGTTTGGAGACAGGGTTTTTTTCTGAGCCTTAAGCTTGACGTTTAGACTAAATTGGGTACCTAGAAACCACCTGGGACCTGCCTGTCTCTGTCCCCTAGTGCTGTGGCTACAGACGTTCACTGTCATACCCAGTTTGTTTTTGTTTGTTTGTTTGTTTTGTTTTGGTTTTTCGAGACAGGGTTTCTATGTGGTTTTGGAGCCTGTCCTGGAACTAGCTCTTGTAGACCAGGCTGGTCTCGAACTCCCAGAGATCCGCCTGCTTCTGCCTCCCAAGTGTTGGGATTAAAGGCGTGTGCCACCACCGCCCAGCTTGTCATACCCAGTTTTTATGTGGATGCTGGGACTCTAAATTTGGGACTTAATGCTTGCCGCACAGGCACTCTACCTACTGAATCATCTCCCAGACCGACTCTATTTTCTTTGTTCTTTACCCCGTTGATCAACACCAGTGGTGCTCCTACCCCTTCACTATGGTAAATGGTACAACAAGCACCTATGTGTAAATGTCTCTGTGCTATGTTGACTTGAAGTCCTTCGGCTAAATAAATATACAAGAGTGGCGTAGCTGGGTTCTATGGTAGATCGACTTTTAGGTTGATTTATTTATTTATTTTTTATTATTAAAAATTTCTACCTCCTCCCCTCCTCCCGTTTCCTTCCCACTTCCCCCTCCTCCTCCCTCTCTTAGGTTGATTTTTTTTTTTTGGAACCTTCACACTGTTTTTAATGATGGTTGAAATAATTTATGTTCCAACTATAAGATCCATATTTTTTAGTAAAGTGATTATTTTTTATTCTTTGAAAGTTTCATACATTTCTTCTCAATGCATATTGACCATATTCATCTATCTCTACCTCCCTCCAGCTCTCTCTGGAGTCTCCACCGCATCTCCCTTCTGACTTCCTCTGACAGTTTTGGGTAGTAATAATAACTCCCTGACTCCAATCACTGTTGCTACTAAGTGCATGGGTGTGTGGCTATCCCCTGAAGCATGGGCAGTCTACCAGTGGCCACATCCCCTAAACTGAATGACTCTTCTTTCCCCAGAAGGCAGCAACTACCATCAATTTTCTGATAGAGGAGGGGCATCAGGAGCCCCTCTCCCATTCATGCTGGAATCTTTACTGGCTTGGCTGTGCACAGGTAGCCACAGTGGCTGTGAGTTAGTGTGTGCAACAGCCATGCCATGCTCAAAAGTCAGCATTTCATAGTTCTCTTCTATGTCCACAGGCTCTGACATTCTTTCTGCCTCTTTATAAGATTAATTATTAAGATTTTTTTGTTGCTCCACCCCACCCCCAGACTCAGCCTGATGTGACCCCGACAGGTTTCTTTCCTTTCTTCTCATTCTTATCCTGGTCTCTGCATTATAACTTGGCTTTAGGAGTTGCTCAGCCTTCTCTCCTTGTCTTACAAGGCAACTTCCATCTACCCTTGAGGTCCCAGCACACCACCTGCTTATTCGTACGCTCTTCAGCCTCTTGCTTGCTCCCTGTAGATTCAGCAAGTCTTTCTGCAGATGGAGAGATACTCTTCTCATAGAGATTCTGTTGGAAAACAATACCTAGCCCTGTTCCCTTTCATTGACGTCACTGGATCTGCTGGGCAGGGAGCTGACTACATGGCTGAACAAAGTCTGTAGTTCCCATTCTCTTAGCAAGAGCTTGAGCCTCTTAAAAGCTATGGGACTAAGAGTCACAGTGGCGTTTTCCCTCCCTCCATGGTCATGTATGTGTGCATGCAACTTTCTTTTTTAGAAAAAGGTTTGTTTTAGTGTGTGTGTGTCCTTAAGAGTACAAGGGCCTATTGAGGCCAGAAGAAGGCATCAGATCCCCTGGAACTGGAGGAGTTACAAGCAGCATAGCCACCTGACACAGATATTCTGAACTGAACATTGATCCTCTGCAAGAGCAACACATGCTCTTAACCTTGAAAATGGACCATCTACCCAATTCACAGCCATTGGTACCTCCAACACAACCAATGGCCACCATGTCCTCCTTTTTCTTTCTTTTTTGGTGTGTGTGTGTTTGTGTGTGTGTGTATGTATGTGTGTGCATACAGGTAGAAGCAGGTAGAATCCAGAGGCCAACCTTAGGTGTCCTTTCTCTATTACTACTCTGTTTTGCTTGTTTAGTTTGAGACAAGGTGAGTCACTTGACCCTGTACTATGACTTCACCTTTTTATATTTAAAAAATTTACATTAATTGATTGAGTGATTGATTGTGTGTGAGTGCATGCGTTTGTGTGTTTGTGTGTGTGTGCAGGCATGCATATGCCACAGGAACATGTGAACAGAGGACAATTTTCAGAAGTGGTTTCTCTCCTTCCACCATGATGAGTGTGTCCCAGAAAGTGACCTCAAGTCATCGAGTCAGATTTCAAGCGTCTTAACCTGCTGAGCCATCTCACCAGCCACCTTTGTAGCTTTTTTTTTTTCTTTTTTTTTTTTTTGATTTTCGAGACAGGGTTTCTCCATAGCTTTTGGTTCCTGTCCTGGAACTAGCTCTTGTAGACCAGGCTGGCCTCGAACTCACAGAGATCCGCCTGTCTCTGCCTCCCGAGTGCTGGGGTTAAAGGTGTGCACCACCACCGCCCGGCTTACCTTTGTAGCTTTTAAAGCAAGTATTATTAGACTTTAAGTTGATCACTTTGTAAGCTTGATGACAGCATACTGAATGCCAAAGGAACGGAGCAAAATCAGGGTGCGTGTTAAGGCTGCTATGATAGTGGAAAGAAGAGAACCTGACATTGACCTTAGTGTGTGACATCTAGGGAAGTCAGTGCATCTCTTGGACTGGGATCACTGCCAGGATGAAGAGGAGCTAAGCTAGTTGACAGTATCCTCCAGGTTTTCAGTGTCTCCTCAGGCAGGCCCTGGAATGAGACAGCCTATGGACACCCGTAGGACTCAGATATAGCATGTGTTATGTTGGGTTAGTCATTATGCTCAGAACAATGGGGGAATTCTGCAGGGGAGAGTAAGAGAGTTTGCTGGGAGCTGTGTTGCAGCCCATAATACGACATCCAAGTCTTTTGTGGAGTGCAGCCCATTACCATATCCCAAGGGGCAGCTCAGAGTAAAAGAATTGTAGCATGTGAGAGTTGGAAGGGAATTCAAAGAGGGGCTTGTCAAATCCTTTAGTTTTATGGGGAGGGAAATTCAGAACCCGAAAGGTTAAACAATTCTCCCAGGGTTATAGAGAGATGCATAACCGAGTCACGAGGGAGACTTGAGGGAGAAAAGGAAAGAAGCATTTGTCAGTGCCTGCTCTGTAGTGGTGTTCTGGGTCAGCAAGGTGACTTGAACCTCGCCCCATCTGCAGGCGAGGAAGCCGCAGCTCAGAAAGATGACACGTCTTGCCTGGCCTCACAGGGCTGCAATGGGGGTGTGATTTCGGTCCTAGAATCTGACGTCAGGCAGATGGTCTTTCCATCGCTTGGTGGTTCTCGTGGAAAAATTAACTGGTGGGAAGGGTGTGCCTTTGTCAGGAAGGGTGTAGCTCTCCTGCACGCAGGGATCTCACAAGGTGCCTCCCAAGTGCAAGCAGGGCTAGCCCTTGGCATCTAGCTGAGAAATAAGTAAAGATGGAAGAACTAGAACTACATCACTCTTCCCCAGACAGTCCAGCTCCTCCCAGGTACAACAATGTGCTGGATGTCTTTAGGTTCAGGACCCCTCCTCTGTAAAAATAGCAAACCCAGACATTTCCCACTCAAATATCCCCTAGAATTCTACCTCTCCAAGGCTGGCGCCTTCAAGTATTTATCACAACATTTCACTGATGCTGGGGTTAGCCAAAGTAGGTTCGTTTGCTGAGCTCTAAGAGCAAGATCGTTTTTGACATTCAGTGGTATTGACTATCGTATGCTTTGAGCTCTGAAAAACATCCGAGGGCACAGACGCATTGTTGGGGAACTGTGATGTCTTTCTCTGGCAGAAACGAGAAGATTAGGAAGTGGTGTTTTTCAGATTCGTTCTGCTGATAGCTGAGTTTGCTCTGGAAACAAATAAGGACATGCGGCTGGGCAGATGGCTTAGCTAGCAAAGCGCTTGCTGTACTAGTGAGAGGACCTGCGCTGGATCCCTCGAACCTGCATACAAAGCTGGGTGTGAGGATGCATACTTGCAATCCCAGTGCAGGGGAGGAAGAGACAGGTAGAGAGATCTCTGGTCAGCTCGTCTAGCTGAACCAGATGAGTTCCAGGTAAAAAGGAGACACCTTGTCCTGTCTCAAAAACAAAACAACAACAACAAAAACAGTTAAACAAGGTGGATAGCAGCGGAACAATGACACCTGAGGTTGAGTTCTAGTTCTATTTGCATACAAACACACATGTACCTGAACATGTATGAGCATTTACACACACACACATACACACACACACATACACACACACCTAAAGAAAAAAAAGAACATGGATACTGGCCAGGTTGGTGGTGATCAGGGCTATGATTTGGGCTGATGGCCCCATTCTTAAGGCTTTTGGGTTTGGCGTGAAGAACATCCCATGAAAACGGGGACACCCAAGAGAACTGATGAAAGTGACATTTGAATGAGCATGGAGGGGGATGGAAAAGCCACTGAGAATCTTATTCCCATGGAAACAGTAATTGTGGTCTTGGATCTTGAGCACAGCATAGGCAATTAAGTGAATCAGAGATTAAAATACAGCCTCACATGTAGCAATTTAATGGTTGGGAAAAGCTCAGAATCAGAATGTGGTTGTGGCATCAGATGCTACAATTAAAAGAGAGAGGGAGAGGAAGAGGGAGAGGAAAAAGGAGAGGGGGAGGGAGAGAGAGAAGAGAGAGAGGGAGGAAGAGAGAGAGGGAGGAAGAGAGAGAGAGAGAGAGAGAGGGAGGGAGGGAGGGAGGGAGGGAGGGAGGGAGGGAGGGGGAGGGAGGGAGGGAGGGAGGGAGGGAGGGAGGGAGGGAGGGAGGGAGGGAGGGAGGGAGGGAGCAACTGTGTTTTTGGTTACTTGGAGGGTCTGGGATTCCTTGACCTTGACTCTGGATCTCTCATCTCCAAGAATAGTGACACAATGCAGGTTTGTTCATGACAAAGGCACTTGGATAGAATTTGGCTAAACTTTCCATTTATCTGCTCAGAGATATTGAATGTATTGAGTGTACATTAATGATTATATGAAATATGTTTTGCCTTGGCGAGTGGAAACAGGTCATTGACAAAATGATTAAGTCAACAGACTTTTTAACCTAATGCTCATTAGATATTTGAGAACTTCTGTTTGGTTTACCAATGGCTAAAAGGTTGATGAATGGTTGGAGTTTGGCTGGGGTCTGTCTAGAGAGTAGTTGGTGTCTGCATAGTCTGGTTTGGGTCTGGATGTGGTCTGGTTGACAGATGGTTGATGTTTGGTTGGGATCTGGTTGATATCTGGTTGGGGTCTGGTTGAGGGCTAGGTTGAGCCTGGATGATGTCTGCTTTGGGACTTGTTTGAGGTCTGGTTGGGGAGTGGTTGGAATATAGTTGGAGGGACTATTGGAGGCAATTTGCCATCTGGTTTGGGTTTTGGTAATGTCTCTTTGCAGGCTTACTGGCATTTGGTTGAGGTCTTTCAGGTCTTGTGGGTTTCTGATTGAGACCTGGTTGATGCCTGATTGGAATCTAGTTGGGATCTGTTTAGGGACTGAATAATGTCTGGCTGGGGTATGGTTGGGGTGTTTTTGGCATTATCCTTTTCTCTCCCAGTCCCACTTCTGAAAAGGATTGAACTCCCAAGAGAGATCCCAAAAATCTACTTTTATATCTTTAAACCAATTTGCTAATAAGATAAACTATATACAATCGCTTCTGTAATATTTTTCTTATTTCCATTTTTAAATATGCCTGGACTTCAGATTCAGTGTGTATTAAATTGGCCTCAGTCAAATTGTTTACCTAGAGCAACGTCATGTTTTAGCTCTGAAGTGTCCTCATCTCCACCCATATGTTTGAAGCCTTGATCCTTAAGTGATAATGCTGTTTTGGGAGGTTGTGTGTGTTGGTGGGGGGAGGGGTGTTAGCTGGCAGATGTGGGTCACTGGGGTTGAGCCTTTGAAAGTTGTAGCCTAGCCCCAATTTCAGTTCATTCTCTCTGATTCCCGACTTCCCAAGGTGTGAATGTGTTATGACACAAGCTTCTGCCACTGGACAGAAGAGATCTGGACACCATGCCTTCCCTGCCTTGGAACACTGGAACAAAATTAATCTTTCTTTTCTTAAGAGCTTCTGTTTATCCGGGCGGTGGTGGCACATGCCTTTAATCCCAGCACTCGGGAGGCAGAGGCAGGTGGATCTCTGGGAGTTCGAGGCCAGCCTGGTCTACAAGAGCTAGTTCCAGGACAGGCACCAAAGCTACAGAGAAACCCTGTCTCGAAATGCCCCCCCCTCAAAAAAAAGAGCTTCTGTTGGTTGTTTTGTTGCAATAGTGGAAACTAACACAAGTAGAAATCACTGAAGTTTAGTCATAATGACTGAAGTTATGCTAATTAAAATCCACTGGAGGTATGGCTTGGCAATTAAGAGCACTGGCTGCTCTTGCAGAGGACCTGGATTTGGTGTCCAGCACCCACATGTGCCTCATAATAGTCTGTGACTCCAGTTCCAGGGTATCTAATGCCTCTTCTGACCTCACCATGGGCTCATACATGCATGCGGTATATGCATATATGGTATATATGCATACATACATATAAAATAAAGACTTCAAAAATCACATTTTCACAAATAGGGTGTGCCCTTGGTTGGGAGCTCAACCAGAGCTCTAGCTGCTGAAAGGAAGTCTCTCTAATCTAGGAAAGCCTAGACTTGGAAGCTGTGGCATTGGCTGTATTCCTTCTTCATGATGCCCATTCCTAGCAGGAGATTAACTTGTCCTTCTGAGATGGCCCAGCTTTGAGAATGATGGGCAGTCCTCTATAAGCTCATAAGTATATCTTTCTCATTGTGGATGGTTGGACGGAAGAGGTGTCAGGTAGGCGCGGGAGAGACAGTTCAGGGTTTGAACTGTCCCTCAAGGTAGGCATTGGCACTTTCTATCCTCATTCTATCAAGTTCCCGTTGGCATTGGTTCAGATTCAAGGCTTAAGGGAGACACGGACAAGAAGTTTTGAGGGCAAAGATTTTATCGGAAGAGTTATTAATGTCACAGGCAGGCAGGCAGCATGGCAGGATCTCTGTGGAGGAGTCAGGTCCCTGTGACAGGGTTAGGGTCTCTTCTCTAAGGAAGTAATGTTTCACAGAGTAAGCCCGCAGCCAGACTCTGATTTCCAAACAGAAGGCAGGTAAGGGATGGAGACACAATGTCCAACCATCAGCTTGTAAACTCACTTCCTCAGGTAAGAAATCTGGGAGTCTGCATGTTTCTCAGCCAGAGACTCACAGACAGTGCTCTCAGTTGGCACCTGACAATGTCTGATGAAGTTTTGTGGCCTGAACAGTGGTTTGGCCTGGCTTGTAGCACAGCGACCATTGTGTAAAGGGCTCCACATTCTTGTATCCCAGAACAAAGAATTAGACAGGCACATGGGTGTTGTTAGCAAGCAAGAACCAATGAAAGAATGCATTTCCAAGGGAGGAAGTAGGCTTGTGCAGACGAACAGTTTAGCGGTTCAGATGATCCAAGCATACAGAGATTGGGAGATTTTCATATTACCTTAGTGTGAGCTCATTGGCTTACTCTTGTAGTATGTGATTTTCCAGTATTACTTATGTTAATATAGTTTTACATCTGCTATGACGCATTAGAATAGCGAATCTCACCCAATCGCATCTTTATACCACCGAGATGGCATGCATGACACCTTCAGGTCCTCTGGAGTGCCTCTATGTCTACCTCAGTGGCACAAACCAGTTCAACTGGCCTCAGCTGGGGCTTTTCAGGCCTTCCTCTTTGTCAATTTGTTTTCTACACATAGTAACTCTGTAAGCCTTTGCACGGGGTCGTCTGGGCTGAGCTGTGCCCCTTCTCTGTTTTATCAACAAGCTAGGCTGGGTCACCTGTCCCAACACACCCATTAAAGAGATGATTAACGGCGAAAGGCAGAAGGAGATTTAGTCGACGTGGCCACTTTGGAGCGTGGAAATAATAAAAGGGTTCAGCGACCCCTATTCAGGGCACTGATGTGAGCGTGGAGTTGGAATAGAGTAAGAATTGTGGCGGGGGTCAAGGGCTGTACGCAGGCAAGCAGTTCTACGGAAGGCGTCTCTACTGCTGACCCATCATGGTTGTCAAGTTGTCGGAACATTATAAAACTCTTCCTGGAGACAACTCTTTCTCCAGCTTCCGCCACCCTCTCCTTTTCCTGTCTTAAGACTCCTTGGGAAACTCCAGTTGCTCAAGTGACCAAGGTTTTAAAGTCTGACAGCCAAGGGAAGGGTACACGTGGATCTGTTTGCTCCTGTAGCGCTGCTTCCAGCTCTTGGGTTAAGTTACTTTGCCCATTGCTGTGACCAAAACTATTCAAAAAGGGAAACATTGATTTCATTTCACATTTCAAGGGCACAGCCCATCAGGCATAGCAGCAGGAGTCCGAGGCAGCTGGTCACATGGCAACCGCAGTCGGGGAAACAGAGAAAGATGGATGCTGGTGCTCAGCTCGCTTTCTCCTGTTTATTTAGTCGAGGACCCCGCGCCGTGGAATGGAACGATGCTGCTTGCATGTAGGATAGTTCTTCCTACCCCAACTAACCTATCCTACACACTCTCACATACATGCCCAGAAGACCGTTTCCTGCCGATTCTAGAGCCCCTCGGGTTGACAGTCAATACTAAACGTATTTCCTCTTCAGGGGTCTGGGCATCTTCTAGGCTAGCCCATTTTTTCCAATTTCCTGTCCTGGCTTTAATTCCTTCACGTTTAAATGTCCTCAAGCCTCGTGCTCCTCAGGAGACTGGCCCCAGGCTAGCCGTGGAGCTGAGAAAAGGATCCTTGATTAAAAACCTCCATGTGGTACCCAGACAATCAGGTGTTCATTATCTCCCGCGACAAAAGTAGCGAAATGGAACAGTCACACGTTGGGAACTCGCAGAGAATTGTACTTTAATGTAATTATTTTTGAAAGAGTCTTCATCAGAAAGGTTAATAAGAGCAATATAGGTTAATAGTGGTACCAAGGGACCGGACATCCTCTGATAATTGACTTTATTGATATGGAAAAATGCCCTGTGCTTCACCTGGGGTAGTGGCCATTTCTCCTTAGTCAATTATCTTCTAATGACACCTGCTTCTTTGGCTCCTGCTCCGGCTCCTGCCACCACCTGCAGTTCCCTCGCCCTCCAGGAAGAAGAGGGCACCTCTGATTCTCTGCAGACCCCAGCTGGTTCCCTGGCTTCTGCAAAGGGAGACAAGTAGAGGGAATGAGATGGAATGTCCCAAGCCTGTTTTGGTACTCAGGGTTTAGCATGAAATTCACAGCTGGGGAGTTCCAGTCTTTGGAGGGAGGCAGCCACTCATAAGAGACCATAGAAGGGTGCCAGATGCTCCCTGTGAGAGACTTTTCTTTTCTTTCTTTCTTTTTTTTTGTTTTTGTTTTTATTATTTATTTATTTATTTATTAAGGATTTCTGCCTCCTCCCCGCCACCGCCTCCCATTTCCCTCCCCCTCCCCCAGTCAAGTCCCCCTCCCTCGTCAGCCCTAAGAGCAATCAGGGTTCCCTGCCCTGTGGGAAGTCCAAGGACCCCCCACCTCCTTCCAGGTGTAGTAAGGTGAGCATCCAAACTGCCTAGGCTCCCACAAAGCCAGTACATGCAGTAGGATCAAAAACCCATTGCCATTGTTCTTGAGTTCTCAGTAGTCCTCATTGTCCGCTATGTTCAGCGAGTCCGGTTTTATTCCATGCTTTTTCAGACCCAGGCCAGCTGGCCTTGGTGAGTTCCCGATAGAATATCCCCATTGTCTCAGTGTGTGGGTGCACCCCTCGCGGTCCTGAGTTCCTTTCTCGTGCTCTCTCTCCTTCTGCTCCTGATTTGGACCTTGAGATTTCTGTCCGGTGCTCCAATGTGGGTCTCTGCCTCTGTCTCCTTTCATCGCCTGATGAAGGCTAATATTCAGGAGGATGCCTATATGTTTTACAATAAAGGATTGTCTGGAGGCATTACCATCCCTGACTTCAAACTCTATTACAGAGCTACAGTATTGAAAACAGCTTGGTACTGGCATAAAAACAGAGAAGTTGACCAATGGAATCGAATAGAAGACCCGGACTTTAACCCACAAACCTATGAACACCTGATTTCCGATAAAGGAGCTAAAAGTATACAATGGAAAAAAGAGAGCATCTTCAACAAATTGTGCTGGCAAAACTGGATGTCAATCTGTAGAAGAATGAAAATAGATCCATATCTATCACCATGCACAAAACTCAAGTCCAAATGGATTAAAGACCTCAATATCAGTCCGAACACACTGAACCTGATAGAAGAGAAAGTGAGAGACTTTTCACAAGCATTGGCCAAGGGCTTTTTCAGCAGTGACTGAGTGCGTATATGGTGGTGGTCAGAAAAGATTATAATGGAGAGGAAAGACTCCATTGCTTCCCGACATGACTGTTGGCGGAACATCGTAGCTCAGCATATTCATAGAGTGTGTGTGGTACTGTCTAAGCTAACCAACCTCACTGCCAGTTGTAAGTTCAGTGGGCAGATCTGCGCAATAAGTAATACTCGATTGTGACAATCGGTGATGACCTTACTGTTTTATGCGTTTACGATTTTTGCTTGTTCTGGATCCTGCCTTCCCTGGTTGTCTCTCCCTCCCTCCCTTCCTTTCATCACCCTCTTTCTTTTTCTCCCTCCCTTTTGTGATAATAGATATTGTACCCAGATCATCCTGTGCACCAGGCAAACACTTTATTGATCACTTCTCCAGCCCTGGATTCTGGGTAAGTGATCCTCACTCTACCATCCCTCCTTTGTTTTCTTGTTTTGATGTACCGTCTCACTTAGTCTATTGGCTGGACTTAAACTCACTCCCTGACTCAGGTGTGTTTGAACTTGGGATCCTCCCACCTCAGCTTCTCAAGTGTCTGCAACCACAGGCCGGTGCACCAAAGCTGGTCATGTGGCACTTTCAGTTGTTATTTGAGTGAATTCCTTCTACTTAGTAAGAAAAGTGTTCGTTATAAGACAGCGCTCCACTTACCTCATGTGTCTTATCTGTACAATGTGTCTTGATTGCATCAAGAGGCCTTATCGACTGAGTGGCTTACACCATTCTGGTTTGCTAAAGCACACTCGACGATGTCATAAGTCAGCAATATTCCCTAAGGGTGCATCACACCTGAATTTCTCCGCCATTCAGTACCACTTGGCTGTATAATAGAATGGATGATCTTACGTGGTGGCGGTTGTGGTGGTCGATGTTCAGAGTGGAATTCTTGGATGGGTGAAGCTGGTGAGGTTCTTTAGATGGCATTTGGTGGCTCAGATCCCTGAGCTATCCCCAGTGTCCAGACCTATGAGGATTTTGGAATATCTGAGCTGGAGCAAGAGAGAAGAGGATGTTGTGACATCACTGTAACCAAAAGTAGCCTAAGGGAGAAGAGGATTTGGTTGGTTTTCACTTCCACATCATAGTTAATCACTAAAGGCAAGAACATGAAGCAGAAACCAAGGAGGAATACTGTTTTGCTGGCTCATCCGTCGCTCGCCTTCTTATATAGCCCAGGACGGCCTGTGTAAGGGATGCTCCCATCCACAGTGGGCTGGGTTCTTCTGCATCAATTAATAATCAAAACCTAATCCTAAACTCCACTGACGTGGTCGCAGGGCAATCTGATTGAGGCAATTCCTCAACCGAGACTCCCTTCTCAGGTGGCTTGAGGCCATGTCAAGTTGACAATCAAAGCTAAGGCGTGAAGAGATTAAAGCAACCTGACCTGAATGGACATTGTATCCAATGCTCAACACTATCTGCTCTGTGCCCTGGAATTGATGGAGGTGGGTCTTGTATTAATCTGTTGCTTTCATTGGTTAATTAATAAAGAAACTGCCTAGGCCCATTTGATAGGCCAACCCTTAGGTGGGTGGAGTAAACAGAACAGAATGCTGGGAGAAAGAAGCCGAGTCAGTGAGTCGCCATGATTCTCCCACTCCAGACTGACGCAGGTTAAGATCTTTCCTGGTAAGCCAGCTCGTGGAACTACACAGAATATTAGAAATGGGTTAGATCAATATGTAAGAGCTAGCCAATAAGAGGCTGGAACTAATGGGCCAGGCAGTGTTCAAAAGAATACAGTTTCCGTGTAATTATTTTGGGGCATAAGCCATGCGGGCGGCCGGATGCTGGAGACGCAGCCCCGCCGCTCATATTTCAACATGGAATTCTCTCTAGATATCACTCCTCAGCAATGTCTTCACACTGTGTCCAATGCTCAACACTATCTGTTCTGTGCCCTTGGAATTTTCTCTAGATATCACTCCTCAACAATGTCTTCACACTGTGTCCAATGTCACCTCAAATCTCCAGTGCTGATTCCTTTATTTTTCCCATAATTAATGTTTTCAAAGCTTGAATAAATTTTCTTTTTTCTTAAAACATATTTTAGTTTACTTTTAATTATGTGTATGTTGGGGGGGTTGTATTAGTATGTAAACACAGTGCCCACGGGGGTCAGAAGAGGGAGTCAGATCCCTTGGGACTGCAATCACAGGTAACTGTAAATTGCCTGATATGGGTGCTTGGAATAGAACTCAGGCTCTCTGCAAGAGCAGTAAGTATTCTTAATCGCAGAACTATCTCTCCACTCCTCCCCCATTCCGGGTATACTCTTCAGGATCTTTTACTCCTAATTCACTGAGCTGTCCATTTATGGTTTGGTCTGTTCTCTCACTAGAAACTGAAGAATAGTATGTACTCATTACCTACCACTGCTCATTAAGACTTATTTTTAAAACAGTTTTATTTAGGTGCATGCATGTGTGTCTGTGTGTCTGAGTGTCTATGTGCCATACGTGTTCTGGCCTTCAGAGGCCAGAAGAGAGTCATGGATCCCTTGGAACTGGAGGCATAGACAGTTGTGAGCTACCTGATGTGGGTGCTGGAGACTAACTTGGGACCCTTGAAGAGCAACAAGAGCTGTAACTGCTGAGCCATGTCTTGAGCCACACCATCTGCTTTTTCACCTTGATCTTCCCATTTCCCCTCACACAGACCTGGGCTCCACCTATTATGGTACTCCATTCCACTGGATACAGGCTGGCCCCTGCTAAGTTCCCTGGGTCAGTTATCCACTGTGGTGGCCTCTTTTAAAAACTAGAAAACTTACTGCACAGCTGAAGATGACCTAGAACTTCTGGTCCTCCTGCCTCTATCTCTTGAGTGTTGAGATTACAGTTGTGCATTGTCATGCCCACACCTGGCCTATGACTTACATACTGTTTAAAGGCTCATTTACATTGCCACTCATATTTAGTATTTTGTTCCTTCTTATTTCGCCTCCTGGATAATTACTCTAGTTTCATTCTGTGACAAATACTATAACCAAAAACAATATAACAAAGGCAAGGATTTCGCGTTACACTTCCAGGTCACAGTCTGCCACAATCCGTGCTGTTTTGGGATTGACCTGACTGGGGTGACATGGCATAAATGACCGACACACCTACAGAAAAGCTCCCACTGTCCAGTCCCAGGGATGGAGATACAGCAGAAGCCCAGAAATTTAGATCATTTATTATACACAGCTGAATGATGAGGCGGGCTAGCTGATCTCAGCAGGGTAACTCTGTAGGGGATCAGTTTCAAGCTGCAGCCACCAGGGAGGAGGGAGCTGTGGTTGGTGCTGTCTGCACACACTGCCAATGTATTTACTCCAAATACTGGAAGGCCTTGTTTCCTTGAGACTGACTTGGAGAGGCCCTGCCATTCCTATGGGTCCGAGGCACTGGTGTCCTTGATGCATTCATGATCGTCTCATGAATGCTCATTCTACAGGGTACACTCACTCTCCATAATATCCCTCTTGGAGGGAAGACAGGATAGGAATCTAAGTCAGGAGCCTAAAGGCAAGACTGTTTGCTCTTTCATGCCGTATTATCCCATCCAGGGAACTCACAGCCAAGAAGTCAGCAGGAAACGAGGCCCTGGGTCACCTTCGTAGGGAATGGTGCTGTTCACAGTGGACTGTGCAATGCTCCATCAACTTAGAATCCAGTTTCCATCGATAACACTCATAGGCTAATCTGAACTGGATAATTCCCCAGTTGAGATTTCCTTCTAAGGTCTAGGTTGTGTCAAGAGACTGAGGATCGAACCCACAGCATCATGCATACTAGGCAAAACTGCCAACTGACACCACATCCCTAACGTGGGAGCTAGATCTTAACAATATCTATTCACTTGTGCATTCAATCAACAGATAGCACACGAGCTTATGATAACTTACGACCTGCTGCCAAGCCCCAGAGTTTGAAACATTTATATTTGACCCCCAAACCCAGCAGAGTGTCTCATGCCTATAGTCACAGAGAACTGGCAGAGAGGTAGGGAGACCTTGCTGACGGCCCAGTAAATTTATATGAGGGTAGCATTCCCAGCGTTAATGGTCTTCAGCTGCAGATTCTTTGTATCAATCTTAAAGATACATGCCTTAGGGACTAGGGAGATGGCTAAGTCAGTAAAGTGTTTGCCATTATATATGAGAACCTGAGTCTAAATCCCCGGAGCTAATGGAAAAAGCCAGACATGGTGGTATGTGTTGGTAATCCTAGCACTTGGAAGGTGGAGATAGGAGGATCCCCAGGGAGTGTTGGTCAGCTAGTGTATTTGAATTGTTAATCTCAAGTTCAGTGAAATAACTATTCTCAATAAAAAACAACAAAAGTAAAAAAGAAGAGTAATTGAGGAAGACACTGGCATTGGCCTCTGGCTTCCACACACATCCGCACATAGGTACACGTATACTTAGATACACCCACATATCAACTCCCCACACAAGACACATTCATTGGAACTTAAAAAGGAGGTTGGAGGTGCAGAAATCATATCACGCATGAACGTCCCTTTTAGCTTCAAAGTCTGCATCTCTGTGAAGTTGGGATGTGGAAATATTTAGCTGGCTTGACTTGAGTTCTGTGTGAATATTGACGCTTCCCAGCTGCCAACTTCTATGATAATACATTTGCTATCAAAGGTTCTCAGATGCTGTATTGGAAGTCCCTTGGATCAACCTTGCTGTGTTTCCTGACTTCAGCCTTGGGTGTGAGAAAGGTGATCAAAGGGATGCAGGAGAAAACAGGAGTAATTCACTTTGTTGATTTCTGTGTATGTTTAGTCCCGTAGGTGCCGGGGGATTTTTTAAACATTAGCTCCTTTTAAATCAAGTTGGGCACCCTATAAATCAAAATGATAAATGATTGATAAATAAACTGTCATTGCTACAATTAGATTTTCCATTATACTTGTATGCTATAATTTAAAATGTAATTTCCCTTGAAGCTCATAAAGGCACTGTAGTAATAGGGTGTCACAATGTATTAAGGACAAGTGTGAGCATGTGACTGAGCATGCCCCTCTTTGAAGTGCAGGGTTGAATTGCAGGCTTTAATGCAAAGCTCATGCTTGGCTCTGGAGTCAGGGAGAGATTATATGACAGTCCAAGGGACCAGGTGTTTCAGCTAGACCGACATAATCTAAGAAGAAGGAAAGCCAGGCCTGGATACAGTCTGTAAAGTGCTTTTGCCACATAAACATAAGGACCTGTGATGTGGATTCTTGATGTTTGATGCCTGTTTTGTTATATGTAATGTTACTATGTTAAAGTTAAAGCCTTCCTTTTTGTTTAAAAGGAAAAGGGGAAATGATATGGGAGGTCCTTCTATCTATGTGTTGATTTTATTGGTTAATGAATAAAGAAACTGGCTTGACCTATAGTAAGGTAGAACTTAGTTAGGCAGAGAAAACTAAACTGACTGCTGGGAGGAAGAAGACAGAGTCAAACAGAAGCCAAGGAGCTACTTCCAGAGACAGGCGTGCTCAAACTTTGCTGGTAGGCCACAACCTCATGGTGATGCACAGATTAATAGAAATGGGTTAAATTAAGATGTAAGACCTAGCCAATAAGAAGCTAGAGCTAATGGGCCAAGCAGTGATTTAATTAATACAGTTTCTGTGTGGTTGTTTTGGTACTGGGCAGCCGGAATAAACAAGCAGCCTCATCAAAACAGACCTGAGTTCAAATGCCCAGATACCACACACAGCTGGAAATGGTATCGCACAAATCTGTAATACCAGCATTCCTACTGGGAGATAGGAGGTAGACACAAGAGAATTCCTGGAAGATTGCCGATAAGGAACAAAGCTGACTACACCTTAAATAACTGACCTTCACATGGGCATTGTGTGCACTTACACATAGGAACATTCACATAGATGTACACACTACACACACACACACACTACAAACACACACACACTGCACACGTACCCACATATTACACATGTGCATGCGCACATACACAAAATACACCAAAGAAGGACCAAATGGCCCAAAGATGTGAATAGGCAGAGGGATGGATGCTGGACTGTGCTTAAAGACCTCCATTCTGCTGCACGTCAAGCATTTCATTTTCCACGCATGGACACTCTGTTCTTAAGGAGAAATCAGCCAGTTTATCACAAAAGATGAATGTACCTTCCCTACTGTTTTTTGTTTCCATCTAGCCATATTAAACTTTTTTAAAAATATTTTTTAAAAATCTTTCTGAGAGTATGGGTGTGTGATTGTGCCACCATCCACGTGTGGAGGGCAGAGATAAACCTCCAGGCTTGGTCCTCATCCTTCACCTTGTTTGTGGCAGCGTCTCTTGTTGACCACCAACAGCCTGGCTGGCCTGTGAGCTTTGGAGGATCCTCTAGTCTCTGTCTCCCATCTCCTTGTAGGCACTCTGGATGATAAGCACATGCTACTATCCGACTTCACATGAGTCCTGGGTATTCAGACTCATAGCTGTACGCTAGTGTGGCAAATGCTCTACTTGCTGAGCAATCTCCCCAGCCCGACACTGAGCTTCCGGTGACCCGTTGCTATGGTCCCAGTGTGAAAAACTCCTGCAGGCTCATGTGCTTGAAACTCCCTCTCCCTATTTAGGTGGCATTATCTGATTAATGTCCCTGATTAATGAGGCCACAACTACTTCAATCTTCAAGCGTTTAGTAATGGTAGGTGTGACAGTTTATACGTATGAGATAAATTTTAGAAAGACAAGTTGACTCCTGGCTCAATACGCTAGGATTAGTCTAATGAATTCATATTTGGATATCCCATTTTTATAGATGGATTTTTTTTCCCCTGTACTCAGAGAAGCTGTGTCTTCCCTTAACTATCATGTTTGGGATTAATTAATGTTTGAATGGACACGTTGTGTTAATTACTTTTCCCGTTGCCGTGAGAAAATGCCTGGCAGAAGCAACCTAAGGGAGCAAGGATTTATTTGTGCTCAGTTTGAAGGTAGCCTCCCATGGAGGAACACTGACAGGGTCAGCTCCATCTGTGTGAACACCGTGGTGGAACAAAACATGGCATTCCCTAGACAGGACTCCGAAGGAGGTCTAATCTTCAAAGAGACCAGTGGCTCAATTGTCTCAACTCAGCCCCGCATTTAAAAGGTTTCATAGTCTCCCAGAACAGACTACCCTCAAGGCACCAAGTGTTCAAAACCTAAACCTGTTGGGCATTTCTCCAGGTTCATTCCCGTGGTTATTAATGGTTATTAAATATCCTAACAGAAGACAACTCTGGAAAGCGAGGGGTTCCGAGTCCCCGTTTGTGGCTTTAGAGACGCCAAGGCAGGAACGCGAGCAACTAGTGCCACCATAGCACCGAACCAGAGAGGGTAGAAACACATCTTTACTTGCTTGCTTTCAGTTAGCTTTCTCCCTTCACACACTTATTCAGGACCCCGAACTAGGAAATGAAACTACCGGCAGCGGGTTGGGCATTTCTCCACCAATCAACGCTCACCACACTCCCTACAGATGTACCCACAGGCCAGCCTGACCCTCAGTCCTCAGCAGTCTCTCTTCCCAGGCTTTTCCAGGTTGTGCGGAGCTGACAGTTAAAATGCACCAGCACGGGGGCAGGCGGCCTCTCACACTCAAGCCGGAGCACCCTGGGACCACCACATTCTGTGAGAACTTCCTTCTGATTCCTTTCCTAAAATGTCCACCTCCATCATTTCTAGGAAAGGCAGCCCCACGTGTGAGGTTATCGCCAAGCTATTTTTCCATGAATGCAAATACTCACCCCAAGTCGTGTCTCTCTGCACCTTTCCCCATTAGACTGGAAAGGGTGGTTACTTAAAGCAGGACGCCTGCTTCGTAATTGAAAAGGGGGCCCCTGACTGTAGAGCGGGGTCAAGTTTCCACAAGCATTTCACATGCTCACCCCTCCCCCACAGCTCATTAGCGCCACATGTCCACATTTAAATTCTGCCCACAGAGAAAGCTGAGTGGTTGTCACCAGGCTTGTGTTAAATCAACAGTCCCTGTTCACAGAGGGCTCCCTGTGACCTAAGCTTTTTAGAATGACCCAAGATCATTACAGATTCACCGGACTGTGGCTGTTAAGGTCTGGTTGATGTCAGAAGCCCTGGTGTCCATTTATAATTCTTCCTTGTAGTTCTTTCCTTGTCCCCAAATTGGCCATCAAGTGGTTCAATTGACCTTGAAATGTAGATTATAAATTGTGACTTGAGAAAAGCAGAGATTCCAAAGTGATTTTGCCCCCAATTTGGCCTTAATTTGCCATGCTTTTTTTTTAATTTTTAAAAAAAAATTCCAAGAATTTTTTTTTTCTATTCAGAAGTATGTCTGGCCTCGTTAGCAAGGACCAAACTAGCTATTCATTAAAATTAATGAATCCAGCATCTAAGACCTTGATCAAGGATAAGTCAAAGTTGATCAGAATTACTACTGGAACTAAGAGGGTTTCCCCAGTTTTCCTCTCCAGGCTGGTAGTAACACAGTGTGAGTTTTTTTATCTTTTTTCTTAAGATTCATCAGGGCAAGAAAGCTAGGTATGGTATGGTATGTCTATAATCCCAGCACGTGAGGTAGGAGGAGTGCTGCAGGTTGTCCAAATCCAGACTATATACATAGCAAGTACCAGGCAAGCCCAAACAACTTATTGAGACCTTAATTCAAAGTTAAAAGTAAACAGAAAGCTAAGGACAGAAGTCAGCAGTAGAGTGCTTGCCTAGAATCCCCCAGTGAGGGGCTGGGGTGTGTCTCAGTGGTAGAGCACCTACCTAGAGTCCCCCAAAGAGGGATTGGAGTATGGCTCAGTGGTAGAGCACCTGCCTAGAATCCCCCAGTGAGGGGCTGGGGTGTGGCTCAGTGGTAGAGCACCTGCCTAGAATCCCCCAGTGAGGGGCTGGGGTGTGGCTCAGTGGTAGAGCACCTGCCTAGAATCCCCCAGTGAGGGGCTGGGGTGTGGCTCAGTGGTAGAGCACCTGCTTAGAGTCCCCCAGTGAGGGGCTGGGGTGTGGCTCAGAGACAGAATTCTTACTTGCCTGAGGTGCTGGATTCAATCCCCAGAACTATCACTACTAGGAAAAGGAAGGAAGAAAGGAAGGAAGGAAGGAAGGAAGGAAGGAAGGAAGGAAGGAAGGAAGGAAGGAAGGAAGGAAAAAAAGAAAGAAAGAAAGAAGGAAGCAAGCAAAGCTTCTTCATAGGACTTAATTGTGCAGCTTTACTCTAAAGTTGGAAATTACCTAGGAAAGTGTATGAGTTAATACTTTGGTGGAGAAAAAGCTATGTGTAAGGTTTCCTATAGACTGTCTGTAACCTCTTTGCCTTTTCCTACCCTCTACTCTTGGTTTTGTATGAAGAATTGCTTTGGATACTTTCTAGAGGAATCCTGGCACCTGTGGCACGGGCTCTAAACTGATTTAACAGGGGGCATTGCACATACTAGTCAACTATCCTACCACTGGGTTATCCATTCCCACCCCTCTTTCTTGAGACAGGGTCTCACTAAGTTTCCCAGATGACCTTGAACTCGCTCCATAGTCTAGGTGTACCTTGAACACATTTTCTTCCTGCTTCCGTCTCCCTAGTAGCTGGGATTATGGGACTGTGTCATCACCCTCAGATTGCTTTGGGCTTTTACAGCGCTTGAGTTAAGCCTTAAGCCCAGGACGCTGTGCATCCTAGGCAAGTGCTTTATCACTGAGTCATGCCCCAGGCTCCTCATTGGGAGATTCTAGGCTCAGCCCTTCCCTGTGGGATTCTAGGCAGGGGCTCTACCACTGAGTCCCAGCCCAATCCTCTCACTAGGAGATCCTAGGCAAGGGCTCTACCACTGAGACACACTTCCAGCCCCTCACTGGGGATTCTAGACAAGGGTTCTCCCATTGCACTGGTTCCCCCAGCCACCTTTCCATCTTTTAATTTAATGTATGACCCCTGTGACATTGAAGATTTGAATCTCGAAACAAGTTTATATATTCTGCCAACTTTTAATTCAACAGAGATATTGAAAAAAAAAATCCCATTGCACCTCATTTTGCCTGAGAGGAAGTACATGTACCTTGAATCACATTTGCCAAACAGATGGAAGTTGCTAGGCTGAAATCAACCTCTTAGTCAGATTTTCAGGGAGCTTGCAATCCTTTTCTTATGCAAATAACTGCAGCCTAATTACTCCATTTTTGTTAATCCAGTTTTTAGAAAGCAGAGGCATCCTTTTTGAAGAATATTACTAACCCCAAATGTGATAGTAGCAAACATTACCTAGAGATAGAAGGTTATTGTAGTTTCAGAAGCCCATATGCAATGTAGGGCAATAACAGTGTAATATAGTGTTAGTGAATTTACTCAGCGTCTCCTCTCCTTCTCTTTGTTCCTTCTTTTATTTTTTTAAAGAAATAATCATAAAGGTGCATATAATTCATGAAAATTTGTTTATATTCTGCCTTTAATTTAAAGAGTCTTGGGGCCACCAAGATGACTGAGCAGGTACCAAGCCTGATGATCTGAATTTGACCTCCATGGTTGACAGAGAGAAATGACTCATGCAAGTTTTCCTCTCATGTCCACATACATGCCACGGCATAAGCACACACGCACATGTGTGCACACTCAAAACAAATAAGGAGAATGTAATAAAAAATAAAATATATTTTTAAAAAGTCTCATGTTTTCTTCCCAGCAGAGGGAAGGAGAAGAATTTGGGCGATTACTGCCGGTCTCCTGGCACACATTCAGTAAATATTAATTACTGATGTTGGAGCTGCTGATTCAAAAAAAATTCATACTGACAGAGAATTCCAGACCTAGCATGTGTTATATATCTCCTCATATAAATCTTCACTGGGAACTTTGGAAAGATGGAAATATACTTGAGATTTCTTCCCAAGCTCATCTTGCCATCCATTCCTAGTATCTTCAAGGGCATATGAAAGTTAGTGATGAGTCTCTGCTGTGATCTGCTGGACCTGCTCTGCCTGCGCCCTACTTCCCTTAGTCCCTGGCTCATTGGGGCATCCAGGAGTTCCTGTGTAGGTGCCGAGAAGTTTCATCGGGACGGGTGAGTGTGTGCTATCCTGGGGCGGACTGTCCCGGTAGAGAGCACAAACGCCCCTCCCCCAGCACCTGCTGTAGGGCTTTCTCTCCTACACACCCGCACCCACCCCCACCCCCAAGCCTGCCTTGTCTGCAAGGTCCTTAGCTGTGGAACAGTTTCCTGCCATTTCACTAAGGCTACCAACCCAGAGCAGTGAGTCCCTGACTAGAGGGCAGGCCTCAAGGTCCCCGCCAGGGAAAGCGGGCCCCCGCTGCTGGGGCTGCAGTCTCTGCTGTGATCTGCTGGACCTAATCTGCCTGCGCCCTACTTCCCTTAGTCCCTGGCTCATTGGGGCATCCAGGAGTTCCTGTGTAGGTGCCGAGAAGTTTCATCGGGACGGGTGAGTGTGTGCTATCCTGGGGCGGACTGTCCCGGTAGAGAGCACAAACGCCCCTACACTAAGGCTACCCAACCAGAGCAGTGAGTGCCTGCCTAGCGGGCAGGCCTCAGCAACCCCCGAAAGGGAGCACAGGCACCTCCAGCTTGTACTGCAGTGTCGCCTGTGTTCTACTGGACCCCGCCCGACCCCTTGCATCCGGCCTTCTTTACGCGGGTCATTGGAATACCACGCATCCATGTTTTGGTGTTGAGGAGTTCATCTGGAAGGGAACGGTTCCTGCCCCTACACTGAGGAGATACACCTAGAGAGTTAGTCACAGCAAAGACTGGTCCAAGACATCAGGCCTCTCCTGCCTCCATTTGAAGGAAAAGATGGGCAGGCGCCAATGCAAGAATTCCCCCAACAACTTGAAAGGCAACGTGACATCACCAGGATCCAGGAATCCCGAAATGAGAAGTCTACACCCTAATTCAGAAGAATTAGAAGAATTCGACTCAAAAGTGAATTTTATGAAAATAATAGAGGACCTTAAACAGGAGGTGAAAAACTGCCACAACCAATTAGAGATTACAAACAAAAAGGTAGAGGAAATGAATAAATATCTCAAAGATACCCAAGAAAACCAAGAGAAACAAGAAAAAGTAATCAAACAGGTAAGGGAAACGGTTCAAGACTTGAAGAATGAAGTGGAAGTAATAAAGAAAACACAAACCGAGGGAAGGATGGAGATGGAAAATTTGAATAAACGAACAGGAACTACAGAGAAAAGTACCACCAACAGATTACAAGAGATAGAAGAAAGAATCTCAGACACTGAAGATACCATAGAGAAAATAAACACTCTCATCAAAGAAAACAGCATAACCAACAAATTCTCATCACAAAACATTCAGGAAATCTGGGACACAATAAAAAGACCAAACCTAAGAATAATAGGGATAGAAGAAGGAGAAGAAGTACAACTCAATGGTCCAGAAAATATATTTAATAAAATTATAGAAGAAAACTTTCCCAACCTTAAGAAAGATATTCCTTTGAAGGTCCAAGAAGCATACAGAACACCAAATCGACTGGATCAAAAAAAAACATCTCCTCGTCATATAATAATCAAAACACAAAACATACAGAATAAAGAAAGAATATTAAGAGCCGCAAAGGAAAAAGGTCAAGTTACCTATAAAGGTAAACCTATCAGACTTACACCTGATTTCTCTATGGAAACCATGAAAGCCAGAAGGTCCTGGATAGATATACTGCAGAAACTACGAGACCATGGATGCAAGCCCAGACTACTATACCCAGCCAAGCTTTCGTTCACTATAAATGGAGAAAACAAAGTTTTCCAGGATAAAAACAAATTTAAACAATACGTAGCTACAAATCCAGCCCTTCAGAAAGTAATTGAAGGAAAATCACAAACCAAGGAATCCAACAATGCCCACAATAACTCAGACATCTAATGACCCTTCACCAGCACAACTTGAAGAAGGGAAACACACAAACTCTACTACCGAAGGAAAGAAAGAAAGAAAGGAAAAATGACCGGAGTTAACAACCACTGGTCATTAATATCACTTAACATCAATGGACTCAACTCACCTATAAAGAGGCACAGGCTAAGAGATTGGATACGAAAACAGGATCCAACATTCTGCTGCTTACAAGAAACACACCTCAACCACAAAGACAGACATCTACTCAGAGTAAAGGGCTGGGAAAAGGTTTATCAAGCAAACGGACCTAAGAAACAAGCAGGTGTGGCCATACTAATTTCTAAGAAAGTTGACTTCAAACTAAAATCAATCAAAAGAGATGGAGATGGACATTTTTTACTCATAACAGGAACAATTCACCAGGATGAAATCTCAATCCTGAATATATATGCCCCTAATATAAAAGCACCCACTTATGTAAAAGAAACGTTACTAAAACTCAAGGCAGTCATCAAACCACACACACTAATAGTAGGAGATTTCAACACTCCTCTCTCACCAATGGACAGGTCAATCAGACAGAAACCTAACAGAGAAATAAGAGGATTAAGGGAGGTAATGAATCAAATGGACTTAACAGACATCTATAGAACATTCCACCCAAATAGGAAAGAATATACCTTCTTCTCTGCAGCTCATGGAACCTTCTCGAAAATAGACCACATACTCGGTAACAAAGCAAACTTACACAGTTACAAAAAAATATCGGTAACCACCTGTGTCTTATCAGATCACCATGGATTAAAGTTAGAATTCAACAACAATGCTATCCCCAGAAAGCCTATGAACTCATGGAAACTGGACAGTCAACTACTGAACCACACCTGGATCAAGGAAGAAATAAAGAAAGAAATTAAAGTCTTTCTTGAATTCAATGAAAACGAAGACTCAACATACTCAAACCTATGGGACACTATGAAAGCAGTGCTAAGAGGAAAGTTCATAGCATTAAGTGCCCACTTAAAGAAAACGGAGAAAGCACACATTGGAGACTTAATAGCCCACCTGAAAGCTTTAGAAAAAAAAGAAGCAGACTCACCTAGGAGAAGTAGAAGACTGGAAATAATCAAATTGAGGGCTGAAATCAACAAAATAGAAACACAGAAAACAATCCAAAGAATCAATGAAACAAAAAGCTGGTTCATGGAGAAAATCAATAAGATTGATAAACCCCTATCCAAACTAATCAAACGGCGGAGAGAGAATACGCAAATTAACAAAATTAGAAATGAAAAGGGAGACATAACCACAGACTCAGAGGAAATTCAGAGAATCATTAGATCTTACTACAAAAACCTGTATGCCACAAAATTGGAAAATGTTATAGAAATGGACACTTTTTTAGATAAGTACCATATACCAAAGTTAAACCAGGACCAGGTGAACAATCTAAATAGACCTGTTAGTCGCGAAGAATTAGAAGTTGTTATAAAAAACCTCCCCACCAAAAAAAGCCCAGGTCCAGACGGCTTCAATGCAGAATTCTACCAGAACTTCCAAGAAGACCTAATACCTATACTCCTTAATGTATTTCACAATATTGAAACAGAGAAGTCATTGCCAAATTCCTTTTATGAAGCTGAAGTTACTCTGATACCAAAACCACACAAAGACACAACCAAGAAAGAGAACTACAGGCCAATCTCACTCATGAACATCGACGCAAAAATACTCAATAAAATACTGGCAAACCGAATCCAAGAACACATTAGAAAAATTATCCATTATGATCAAGTAGGCTTCATCCCAGAGATGCAGGGCTGGTTCAACATACGAAAATCTATCAATGTAATCCATCATATAAATAAACTGAAAGTAAAAAACCATATGATCATTTCATTAGATGCTGAAAAAGCATTTGACAAAATTCAACATCCCTTTATGATAAAGGTCTTAGAGAGATTAGGAATACAAGGGTCGTTCCTAACTATAATAAAAGCTATTTATAGCAAGCCGTCAGCTAACATCAAATTAAATGGAGAGAAACTCAAAGCTATTCCACTAAAATCAGGAACACGACAAGGTTGTCCACTCTCTCCATACCTCTTTAATATAGTGCTTGAAATTCTAGCAATAGCAATAAGACAACATAAGGGGATCAAAGGGATTCAAATCGGAAAGGAAGAAGTTAAACTTTCATTATTTGCAGACGATATGATAGTGTACATAAGCGACCCCAAAAACTCCAGCAAAGAACTCCTTCAGCTGATAAACACCTTTAGTAGCGTTGCAGGATACAAGATCAATTCCAAAAAATCAGTTGCCCTCCTATACACAAAGGATAAGGAAGCAGAGATGGAAATCAGAGAAGCATCACCATTCACGATAGCCACAAATAGCATAAAATATCTTGGGGTAACCCTAACCAAGGAAGTAAAGGATCTATTTGACAAGAACTTTAAGTCAATGAAGAAAGAAATTGAGGAGGATACCAGAAAATGGAAGGATCTCCCTTGCTCTTGGATAGGGAGGATCAACATAGTAAAAATGGCAATTCTACCAAGGGCAATTTATAGATTCAATGCAATCCCCATTAAAATCCCATCAAAATTCTTCACAGATCTTGAGAGGACAATAATCAACTTTATATGGAGAAACAAAAAACCCAGGATAGCCAAAACAATCTTATATAATAAAGGATCGTCTGGAGGCATTACCATCCCTGACCTCAAACTCTATTACAGAGCCTCAGTATTGAAAACAGCTTGGTATTGGCATAAAAACAGAGAAGTCGATCAATGGAACCGAGTAGAAGACCCTGATTTTAACCCACAAACTTATGAACACCTAATTTTTGATAAAGGAGCTAAAAGTATTCAATGGAAAAAAGAGAGCATCTTCAACAAATGGTGCTGGCAGAACTGGTTGTCAACGTGTAGAAGAATGAAAATAGATCCATATCTATCACCATGCACAAAACTCAAGTCCAAATGGATTAAAGACCTCAATATTAGTCTGAACACACTGAACCTGATAGAAGAAAAAGTTGGAAGTACTCTACAACATATGGGTACAGGAGATCACTTCCTACGTTTATCCCCAGCAGCACAGACATTAAGGACAACATTGAATAAATGGGACCTCCTGAAACTGAGTAGCTTCTGTAAAGCAAAGGACACTGTCACTAAGACAAAAAGGCAACCCACTGACTGGGAGAAGATCTTCACCAACCCTGCAACAGACAAAGGTCTGATCACCAAAATATATAAAGAACTCAAGAAACTAAACTTTAAAATGCTAATGAACCCAATAAAAAAATGGGGCACTGATCTGAACAGAGAATTCTCAACAGAAGAAATTCAAATGGCCAAAAGACACTTAAGGTCATGCTCAACCTCCTTAGCGATAAGGGAAATGCAAATTAAAACAACTTTGAGATACCATCTTACACCTGTCAGAATGGCTAAAATCAAAAACACCAATGATAGCCTTTGCTGGCGAGGTTGTGGAGAAAGAGGCACACTCATTCATTGCTGGTGGGAATGCAAACTTGTGCAACCACTCTGGAAATCAGTGTGGCGATTTCTCAGGAAATTTGGGATCAACCTACCCCAAGATCCAGTAATACCACTATTGGGAATATACCCAAGAGATGCCCCATCAAATGATAAAAGTATCTGTTCAACTATGTTCATAGCAGCATTGTTTGTAATAGCCAAAACCTGGAAACAACCTAGATGCCCTTCAATGGAGGAATGGATGAAGAAAGTGTGGAATATATACATATTAGAGTACTACTCAGCAGTAAAAAACAATGACTTCTCGAATTTTGCGTGCAAATGGATGGAAATAGAAAACACTATCCTGATTGAGGTATCCCAGACCCAAAAAGAGGAACATGGGATGTACTCACTCATAATCGGTTTCTAGCCATAAATAAAAGACATTAAGCATATAATTTGTGATCCTATAGAAGTTAAATAAGAAAGTGAACCCAAAGAAAATCATATAGTCATCCGCATGGAGAGGGGGAAGTAGACAAGATTGCAGGGCAAAAACTGGGAACTTGCGGGTGAGGTGGCATGGGGCAAAGGGGAAATGGGATGAGAAACATGAGAAGGGGAGGATGGGAGGAGCTCGGGGGATTGGGATGGTTGGGATATAGGAAGGATTGATACGGGAGCAGCGAAGTATATACCCTATCTAAGGGAGCCATCTTAGGGTTGGCAAGAGACTTGACTCTTGAGGGGTTCGCAGGTGTCCAGGAATATGTCCCCAGCTGGTACCTTGGGCAACTAAGGAGAGGGAACCTGAAATGACCCTATCCTATACTGATGAATATCTTGCATATCTCCTTAGAACCTTCATCTGGCGATGGATCGAGGTAGAGACAGAGTCTCAATTTGGAGCAACGGTCTGAGCTCTTAAGGTCCAAATGAGGAGCAGAAGGAGGGAGAACATGAGCAAAAAATCAGGACCACGAGGGATGCACCCACCCACTGTGACAGTGGAACTGATTTATTGGGAGCCCACCAAGGCCAGCTGGTCTAGGACTGAATAAGCATGGGTTGATTCCGGACTCTCTGAGCATGGCGGACAATGAAGGCAGATGAGAAGCCAAGGACAATGGCACTAGGTTTCGATCCTAATACATGAACCGGCTTTGTGGGAGCTTAGCCTGTTTAGATGCTCACCTTCCTGGAAGTAGACAGAAGACCTTCGTCTTCCCGCAGGGCAGAGAATTTGGACTGCTCTTCAGTATCAAGAGGGAGGGGGAATGGTGTGGGGGGAGGAGAAGAGGAGTGGGGATAGGGGGAGGGAAGTGGGGGGAGGGGGCAATATTTGGGAGGAGGGGAGGGAAATGGGAAACGGGGAGCAGGTGGAAATTTTAATTAAAAAAGAATAAAAAAAAAATTAAACATGTATTTTCAACCTGTGCAGGGTTTTTTTTTTTTTTTGAGTGTTTGATATAAGTTTTGGTGTTCACTGACACAATTGTCACCATGGAAAAATTAAATTGAGGTGCTCAGATACACAAGACTGACTACGTCATGTGATTGAATCAAGCACATGATATTTACTAGTTGAATGAGCTGGTCAATTTGTATTTAACACTACAAAATCAATTAGAATTTGTAATCAGTGTTGGTGACAGATGGCATAGCTCTATAGTGCCATTTCAGTCAATTAAAAAGTAATTTACAAATGTAAAAAAAAAAAAAAAAAAAAAAAAAAAAAAAAAGAAAGTCAGTGAACTCTTGCCTTCACCTCTCTGGCTTTCACAGCCCTAGGCCAAAGGTTCTGCAAAAAACAAAACAAAACAAAACAAAACAAAAAGCTCATGTTATAAGTGCATGGGCAGAAATTCTCAGAAATGATGCCAGGAATTGAAGAGAAGGCACTACATCTGGGAATAAAAGTCTTCATAGTTCTCTCAATGGCAGACCCCTTTCTTCCGTTTCCTGACCATCTTGTGTTTAATACTTTCTCCTCCTCTGCTCTGCCATTTCACTTTGACACTTTTACTCGTGAAATCAATTGTTGTCACTTTAGATGAATTGTGTTTGGGACAATGTAGAGTTGTTTTTTTAAAAATACCAAATCCAGTATCTTTCAAAACTTTCTATAAACAACCTGATGAAGCACTTTGGTAATATCCAGGAATAGTTATCGGGTTCGCTGGTCACTTAGCTTGCTAGAAAAGGCAAAATTTCTGTGTTAGTTACTTTTTACTTCCTGTGACCAAAATACCTGACAGAGTACCTGTAGCCAAATTTATCTTTGGGCTGCCAGCTCAAAGAAAAAGGACACAGAGATGTATTATTAAATATGAAAGCTTGGTCTATAGCTTAGGCTTGCCCCACTAGCTCTTATAACTTAAATCAACCCATTCCTATTCATCCACGTGCTGCCACATGACTCATGGTTTTTACCTCTCCTCTTAGTCCCTCTCCATCCAGCTGGTGACTCCACCTTTCTTCTTCCCAGCACTCTCTCTGTCCAGAAGTCTCTGTCCAGAAGTACCTCCTGCCTAGCTGTTGGCCAGTTAGCTTTTTAATAATCCAATCACAGTGACACATCTTTACACAGTATAAAGGAATATTCTATAACAAACACTTAAGGGAGGAAAGATCTTTTTAAATTCCTTGTTTCAGAGAGTTTCAGGTCATCGTAGTTGGCTGGTGTGATGACGCAGCTTACTTCATGGTAGCAGGAGACCATCATGGAAGTTTACACATAAAAGATCAGGGATCAGAAAGCGTGATAGGAACCAAAGATTCCACATTATAAGGTTTTTTTTTTTTTTTTTTTTTTTTTTTGTGGCTTCCCTCTTCCAGATATGTCCCACCTCCTAAATGTTCCATAGCCTCCCAAAGCAGTGCTTCAATCTGAGAAAATGGTGTCATACACATGGGCCTGTGGAGGATGCTTCAGACTCAAACTCTAGCAACCATCTCAGCCATTCCAGGGCCTCATATTAAAAAACCCGAAAGTCAGCCATGGTGGTATAGGCCTGTCAACCCAGCTATTCATGGGACTGAGATAGAAGGATCATAAGTTCAAGACTTGGCTGAGCTACAGAGTGAGTTCAAGGCCACCCGGGCAACTTGATGAGACACTATTTCAAAATGGATACAACAAAGAGGGCTGAAGAGTCATCTCAGACAGAACAGTGGCTGATCATTCATTAAGCTCTAGGTTGAAATCCCCAGTATAAAAGAAAAAGAAAACAGCAAACACAAAACGAGTAATTAATGGGGCACCTTGTTAAGACCTACGTGCAGAACGTGGAAGAACTGAATTTCGTACATTTAGAAACAACCTGTGTTCCCATCTGTGAGACATGGTCTCTCTGTGTGGCCCTAGCTGGCTTGGCATTCTCTTATAAACCAGGCTGGCCTGGAACTCACAGATGTGCCTCCACACCTGGCCTCCCTCTAGTCTTTTGAAAGAGCTTCCTTTGACTACTTAGAAAATTTATTGACTCAATTGCTTCCCTAAAAGCAGAATCTCTCTGTGTGGATTAAAGCATATTAAAAAAATTATCTTCTCATTATTTAATAAATATATATAATTCCCTTTGCACATACCCTCTATTATCCTCTTTTTTAATTTATTTATTATACTTCTCATCCATTTCTATAAGAGCATTTTTTACATGATGTTTAAGGGACTCTATTGCTTTCATAAAGTCAATTTTTTCCATTTCTTCTGTGTTAGGGTGTTCAAGTCCTTCTGTTGTAAGATCATTGGGTTCTGGTGTTTTCATGTTGTTTTTCAGATTGTTGGGTGAATTCTTGCCTTGGCGCCTGCCCATCTCTTCCTACCAATGCTATCTAATGGGTCTTCTAAAACAGGATCAGGTTTCCCTGTTGATTTAATTGTAGTGGGACCATCTACTCTCAGTGTGGGCTTCACTGTTTCATGCTTGGACCTTCGCGTCTGTGCCGCGTCTGCCTTAATTTATTTAAAAAAATTTTTTAAAGCAATCTTTTTATTTTACATCCCAATCCCAGTTCCCTCTCCCTCCCCTCCACCCACTCCTCCCACCTTTCGTCCACCCCACTCCCCCCCCACTCCTCAGAGAGGGTGAGGCCTCCCATGGGGAGTCAACAAAGCCTGCCACATCACTTGAGGCAGGACCAAGGCCCTCCTTCCTGAATCTAAGCTGAGCAAGGTATCCCTCCTTAGGGAATGGACTCCAAAAATGCAGGTCATGCACTAGGGGTAAATACTGGTTCCATGGCCAGTGCTCCCCTCCCCCATTATCTTCTTTTATCCCCTCTCACTTGCACTAAACATCTTTTCTTCCACTAATCTCCCTCCTACTCCAGTGAGTGTGTCCTGCTGCCCTTTCTTAACAGTTAGTTGTGTAAACACAAGTGAGGGTTTTATACTGGAGGATGGGTAACTTCCCACAGGCTACCTCATTGCAGAATCCCCTCCCCTAGCAACCGTTGCTACTTACAGCTCCTCAGACAGGGATGGGCCGCATGAGTTTGCCAGGAGGGTATTGACAGGTCCAGCCTTGTGCGGGTAGCCATTGTTATTGGGAACTCATGGGTGCTCTTGCCCATTTGCCAGTTCTCACGTCCTTTCCTTCTCTTTTCTCCCCTCCTCCGCAGTGCCCCCTAAGTTTTGAAGGGGGTGATATAGATAGACAGCCCATTTAGAACGGAGCGCTCACGGCTCCCTATTCCCTGCACTTGGGCGAGTTACTCATCCTTGCTTTCATTGCCATCCACAGCAAACCAAAGCTTCGCTGACCACGCCTGGGAGCAGCACTCCTCTACAAATATAAACATAAATATTGATAGGGCGAGTTGACAACATGTCCATTTAGCAGAACAGGAATGGTAGGTCCCTGTGCAAGGCTCTGTAACCTCCCCACCATAGGCTTTGGACCAGGTTTACAGTGCAAGGCATGAAGGCTGGGGAGCGGGCCTCAGATCCGATCAGAGAGCTGTGGGTTGAAGGGCACTTTTAAATGACTCAGATGCAGGGCAGCATTTGGCTTGGGCTGGTTAATGTGTATGTAAATGAGCGAGGGCTTCGGCCTTCCAGGAAGTTTGCCCATGCCTGTTGGTTTATTTAGCCTTTGTTCATCTCTTCCGCTGTGCTGCTGAGCCTGAGTAAGTCTCGCTAGATAGGGAAATGCCTCTATGGAGAAGCATTCCGAATGCTGCAGAGCATTCTTCTATAGGAATTTCTTTTTGATGGATTGTTTCCCAGAGATTCTTTTACAAGTCCTCTTGTTTAGCTTGCATAGAAAACAGCTCTTCATGGGTCATGTAGCTATAGAATGTGACAGGAATCTAGAGCCTGAGGTTTGTACATTGGGCTTAATGATGCACCCACAACGATAGCAAGTATGAAGGAGGCAGGGCAACGAGACTGAGAGACAAAGATGGGATTTTGGAGAATGAATTTAGATCCCAGAGAGGCATAGATTTGTGTTGCTGTCAGATTTGACTGGAGAAGCATCTCTTGTGGGAAGCAGTTAAAAAGACAGAGAGTAAAAATGCTAAGATTAAAATAAGGCACTGTGGAGAGCTCAGCCCTAAATGGAATGGAAAGTTATTTTACCGCACACACACACACACACACACACACACACACACACGGGGCAGGTTTTCAAGGGCTCAGGGAACCTTGAGGAAGAAGGGGCAGGAATTTTGTCTTCCAGACATGACATGGCCGTTGCCCTCATGAACTCGAATCAGTTACAGTTATCTGTATAAACCACTTCAACAAGATAAGAAAGAAATTCCATCAGGCAGTTCGGGTTGGACTCACTGGGTTACAAGAGAAAAGCAAGAGGACCCGAAGGTAGGAAGGGGCGTGTTGGGAGGGTGAGGGACGTGGAAGGGGTCCTGGGAGTGGATGTGACTAAAATATGCTGCATACACGCATAGGTTGTGAACAACCAATAAAAGATGCTCTTTCAAGAAACGTGATCCCAGAGCGTGCAGAGTCAAGTCCTGTGAATTAAGATTTGAGCTACTGGGTTTTATTTCTTTAAGGGTTTCAAGCAAAATGGGCAAGCCGGATGCTAGAAAGTCCGGCACAGCAGCTTGTAAGCTGCTACTTACCAGCAGCAGAGACTATAACCTGAGATAAACTAGTGCCTGTATTGACAAAAAGTCCAACTGCTGTACCAGGATTTGGATCTTGAGTCTTCTTTGACCCACCCCCACCAGCAGACTGGCTTCCAGGCCTGGCAAGTGAAGGGGTAAGTTGCGGTTTGAGTGTGAAATGTCCCCATCAGGTTCCCGAATTTGAACACCTGGTCCCCCGTTGGTGGCACAGCTTTAGAAAGGAGGTGGAGCCTAGCTGGAAGATGTGGGTCACTGGGAATGAGCTTGAGGAGGTCTGATAGTAGAACTCCACTTCCTGTATGTTCTGTTTCCTGACTGTGGCAACAATGTGACCAGGCGACTCAAGTGTCCACCTACACAAGTCCCCAAGGTAAAGGAAATCCTTCCTGAAGTTGCTTCTGGTCGGTGCCATTGTCTCTTGAGCTTGTTTATGACACTAAGATATCACTGAGAGATGCGGGAGAATGGACTAACTGGTAAGTATTGGTAGCCAGTATGTGATCTGTTGTTATAGCTCAGTGGTAGAGTACTTACTGGACCTGAGGAAACCCTGGCTCCAAAGCGCAACACTGTTAAAAAACGATCACTCAACTATTAATCAGTAGTTATAAACTATCACAGTGAATTGCTACTTTATTAGCAATTATTGAGAATTGATGATGAAATGATTTAGCAATTGATGAATTATTGAATAAAATCATCACAATAAATTACTACTTTATTAACAAGTTATTAGTAAGTGTTGATTTAATAATAATTTACCAATTGAGGAATCATTGAACATCTACTATACTCAAGACACTGATTTTATTTATTCAAGAATCATTTTATTATTATTCCTAGTGTGTGTGTGTGTGCACGTGTGTGTGCACGCGCGCACGCGTGTAAGTACAGTGCCTTCATAGGCCAGAACTGGGCATCGATTTGCTGAGACTGGAAGCGGAGGCAGTTGTGACCTGCCTGATGTGGGTGCTGGGATCTGAACTCAGTCCTCTGGAAGAGCAAGCAGCAAGTGCTCTTAACTGTTGAGCCATTATCTCTCCAGCCCCAACAGCCTGATTTTAAATGCAAATCCTGCTTCTATTTTTGCAAAGACCTTTAAACTTTGTGTTGTCATTTTTTCTGGAGTAAGTAGTGGCATTGGGACTGGGGGGCGGGGGTTGCTGACAATTAGCTCGAGGTCATATCCTGTTAGCAAATGCTACTCAGAGTGCCCTTTTCAACATTTCATTTGTTTTCAATAAACACTAACGATAATAATAATAACAAACAAAATTAAAGTGTCATAGTGATGCCTTTTCCTAGCCCTGTGGTAATGGCAATAATAGTCAGTGTTTATTGAGCACACGCGGTATTCCAGCAATTACACGAGCCACTTTGCATATTGTGTCTAATTTGCTCCTAAGACAAGTTCGTTCCCTCTCTCTTTTCCCTACTTTGCAGATGGAAGAATATTAAGATTCGAGGTATAAAGTGCGTTGCAAAGATGGCTCAGTTGTTAAAGAATTTGCCTTGTAACTGTAAGGACCTGAGTTTGATTCCCAGAATGAATGTTTAAAAAAAAAAAACTAAACTACCCTAGAGTAATGGTACACAGTACATACCTCTACTCTCAGCACTTAGAACTCAGACAGGTATAGCTCTGGGGCTTGCTGGTCAGTTTACACAGTGTTCTTGGTGAATCTAAGGCAGTGAGAGACCTATCTCCTTTAAAAAAAAAGTGTATAATATAGCTGAAGTATGTGGATGTCCTCTGGCCTCTGTAGCCAAATGTACAGATGCATACAGGGCCACACGTGCATACACATGTGTGCATACACACATCTCAGCTAGAATGATAGCTTTCAATGCTAGCCATGAGGTTAGAGTGCAAACAGCATTTCTCATGGATTCACCATATAGATGAGCAAGACTGACGCAAAGGTCCTATTAAGGAGAAACACAGTGGATGAAAGGGAAGACCGTGTTGGTTGTTCCAGCGCTGGGCAGTAGGGCTTGCTGCTGGGGCAAGTACAGGTGCTGTAGGGGTGTTGGAGGGAACACTAGGTGCAGGTTAGCAGAGAGAACTGTGAGTGAAGAAATAGCTTGACACATGAGATTGTTAGGACTGTGAGCAAGGGGGTGATAATGCATTTAAGGGAGTTAGAAGTGGATGCGGAAGAGGCTGACAGGAGACGAAGGGCTGGAGAGACAACTCAGTCCGCTACGTGCCTGCAGGGCAAGTGTGAGAACCTGCGTTCTATTCCCATCACTCATCTGTGTAAAAAGCTGGGCATGGGGATACATGCCTGAAGTTGCAGGACTGGAGTGGCAGAGACAGGAGGATCCCTGGAGCTCTCTGTTCAGTCAGTCTCTCCAAATCATTGAGCTTCAGATTCAGTGAGAAACCCTGCCTCAAAAGTTGCAGTGGAGGGTGATTGAAGAGGACACTTGATGCTCATCTCTGGCCTCCATCTGTACTTATCCTTGTGCACAAATGCCTAAATAATCCCACATTCAAGCTATTTCTTCTCCCTGGGATCACACAGCCGTGGTTCCCCTCTGCTAACCTACACCTATGTGCGTCTCTCCGAGATCCCCATAGTACCTAGGCTTGCCTCAGTTGCAAGACCTACTCTGTGGCCCTGGAACGACCGGTGTGCCTAAATATACATGTACCGCATATGCACCCACATGACCACATACAAATAATACACATGTATACACACGAGTACAGACATACAGGAAGATAGCTAAATTAAATAAATATGGACTATTGCTATATGCTTCCACATAGAACTAAATCTTATGTACTTCCTCAAAAGCCCAGGGAGCATACAACCGTGAATGACATTTGCTCCATGGGTGAAGATTCAGCTGCTAAGAGGAACATCTCACTACCGCCCGAGAACCAAAGTATTGTGTTTCCCCTTTCATCTTGCTCTAGTTCCTTTCTGTGGATAAGATAAAACTAATAACCATCTAGGGGACGAAAGAGTTTATTTGGCTTACAGTTCCAGGTCAAATTCTATCACTAAAAAAAGTCATGGGAGAAATTCAAGGCAGGAACTTGGAAGAAGAAACCATGGAGAAATGCTCCTTGCTAGCTCACTCTCTGGTGAGCTCTCTGAATCATGCCTTGCTCGCAGAATTTCTCATACAGTCCCAAACCACCTGCCTAGGGAATGGTGCCACCTACAGTGGGGTGGGCACCTCTGTATCAATTAATTAATAACTATTGCAATCCCCGCAATATATGTCTGCAGGCTAATCTTATGCATGCAATCCTTTAACTGAGACTCCTTTCTCAGGTGACTCCAGGCTGTGTCAAGATAACAGTTAAAGCTGACTAGGATACATGTTCATTGTCAATGATTAAATTTCTTTTAAGAAAAACATAGATAAAGCCATGGTTATAGACGAGAGCCATTGAATTGAGAGAAATGAGTGAAAAAAAAGAAAGAAACAGGAAGTTACGCAGGAAATCTAAGCTAGCGATGGATGCAAGCCAAGGAGCTAAGAGTGGTCCTGGAGATATTTCAAAATGTTTTCATCAGAGCTGGATTACTTCTGTGGCTTCCTGTATGACAGTGCTCTCCAAACCCATCTTGGTCTCTCTTAGTGTTGTATAGGCTACCCTTGACCTCACCAGGTAGACCTTGAATTGGAATCCTTCTGCCTCAGCCTCCCAAGTAGTTGGGATTGTAAGCCTACAGCACTTCTGATTCCCATTTATGGCGGGTGCCTACACATGCTCACAGAATAAAGAAATAAGTAAATGTACACATTTTTTTTTAAATAGGAGGTTGGAGAGATGGCTCCATGATTAAGAATGTATTCTCTCAGAAGACACAAGTTCATTTTTCTCAGCATTCGTCCGGGGTGGCTCAAAATCACCTGTAACTCCAGCTCCAGAGAATTCAGGTACCTCTGGCTTCCATGGCCACTCACCTGTGTGAGCATATTAACACACAGACCCTCAGTCAGAGTCTAAAATATACAATTTAAGATTAAAAAATATTCGTGTTGATACAGCTCAAGGCCACTTAACCAAATAATCAACTCATTCATTTGGAATAATTAAACACATTAATGAGGTCTAGGTTTTTTTCAAGCAAGTATTTATTAAAATACTTTTACGGAAGTTGTCCTTTTGTTTGTCTGATACTCCGTTGACACATCATAGCAGCGGCACGGATTTTCACCCTGGATCACTCTCTTTTGGAATTTAAATTCTATTAAAACACCCCAAAAGGTGGGAACCACATAGAAACACTGTATTTCTCCATGTTACTGTAACCAAGAAGGTTCAAAAATATATGTTCTAGAAACAGAAAAAGACATCTTTTACAAAACATTCTTGAGCTTGGAGGTCCACAGGCACAAACAATTTTCTTAGCAACTGTTAACTGGAAGGTCCTGGCTGTGGCTTCCTGTCTTGGGTCTGGGATTTCTCTACAGTGAGTGGGTTCTACACAGGGAGGTACGGCAGAAACCTTTGGTAAAAACATGTCACATACATGTGTTGGGGTGTAGACTGAGCAGCGCTGATCCAGGGGCAAGCACAGCTCTATTGTGAGATCCTATACTTGGTCACCGGTCATTTTGCTTCTTTAATGATCTGAGGCATTGCATAGATAGACTTTTTCTTCTAGAATTAAAACCACTACTCTGAACTTCCAGCTCACGTCCCCCCACAGATCCTCTCCAGATGCTGGGTATCTGAAAGGCCCATGGTGTCTTCATGTTTTTGCTCATCACTGTGACAAAATGCCTGGGAAAAAACCTTAAGTGAGACAAGATTTCTTTGGACTGAAAGTTCTTTGTACTGGTGATAAGTACACAAGCCTTGTTACGTGGCACCATTGTCTTTTGAATGGACACAGGTTCCTTTGGTGTGGTCCCTAGCTCCCTTAATCACCACCAAATCCTGTTGGTCTTCCGCTTCATCACCAGACCCCTGAATCACTGACTTCTGCTCATTTTGTCCCTGTTTATTTTTCCATGTTTTTTGGTGGTGGTGGTGGTGGTGTGTATGTGTGTGTTTGCTTGTGTGTGCACACACGTGTATGTGGGTGTGCATGAACTTGTGTTCATGTGGATGCCTGAGGTTGATGTCAGGAAGCATCCTCCATTGCTCATCCACCTTTACTTATTGAGTCTCTCTGGGAAGCCTGTTGTAACTGTCACATCTGACTAGTCTTTTTGAAACTGTGTGTGTATGTGTGTGTGTGTTGGGGGGAGGTGTGCACCTGAGCATGGAAGTGCCCACTGAGGCTGGAAGGAGGTGTCTGATTACCCAGAATAGGAATTCTAGGTTTCTGTAAGCCCTCAATCATGGGTGATGGGAACCACTCAGGTCTTCTGGTAGGGAAGCCCATGTTCTTAACTGCTGAACCATCTCTCCAGTTCCTTGCCAATCTAGCTAGAAACCGTGCTCTAGGGATGCTCTGTTTCTGCCTTCTGGGGCTCAAATGCAAACAGGCACGACACACACACACACACACAGAATTAAATGGATATCTTGTGATTTAAACTCTAGTTCTTACATTTGTCCAGCAAATGTTTAACTTAGAAGTGATCTCCCCAGACTGCCCCCATTTTTAATCCAGAAAATTTACGTAACATAAAATCTACAATATTGACCATTTAAATTCATTTTAAATTAAATTGATGATGATGATGATGATGTGCTTGAGATTAAACCCAGTACCTTAGGTATGCTAAGTAAGTTTATGACTGTTGAGCCACACTCCAGTTCCCATAGGTGGGTTTTGCAGAGACTGTCAGCTCCTGGTAGCCAATCGTAAGTGTATAAGACAGCGTGGCACTCGCTACTTTATGACACTCGTATGTGAGCGTGCCATGAAGAATTAAGGAGATAAAGGGTTGGAAGCATCGACTTCCTGCAAAACATCTTGTTCCCATCTCTGGGGACCACTTCACTCTTGTAAGCTGCCCTCTGGCCAGTTTCTGCTCTATGTTCTTTGAGCACCCAGCCGTACTCAGTTGTACTCCCCCTTTAAGGTGTCCCCTCATCCCACAGGCTCCGTGGCTGCGGCAGACACAGCTAACAGACTCAGAGCTGCGGAGCCTGAGTGACAGGCTCCTGTGCACGACAGCACGTGGCAGGAGCTGGCAGTCTGCCAGCCCCTGGTTCTTTCTGTTTTGTGTTCCTTGCTCATAACTGTTTATTGTGATAGGTAAACACTTGTTTTGAAAGCTTGCAGGCATACTATTAAAACACAAGTGTTCATGACACAGTCAAGCTGGGTTGTAAAATGTTTATCCCTTTGAGTGACAAATGCCGTTTCTTTCCTTGCTTGTCTTTTCCCTTTCTGTTTCTTCTATTGTCTTCCCTTCTTTCCTTCCTTTCTCATCTGCTTAACCTTCACCCCCAGGGGCTTCTTTCTTAACCTGTGAGTAGGAACTGATGGTTATAGGCATCTTTCCTACAAACACACACATACACACACACACACACACACACAATTTGTTTTGTTTTTTAGACAGATGGTCATTAAGTAGCTCGGACTGGTCCTAATCTATCAATCCTCCTGCCTCTGCCTCTCAAGTATCAAGCATAGTTTGTAAATTTGCTCGAGCAGCACCAGATTATAGAGCTGAGTCTATCATCTTCTTTAGAAAGAATGGAAGAGTGAAGAGATGGAGTAGGTAGGATGTTATTCATCTTGTTTTGTTTCATTTCTGTTCTTTAAGACAGAGTTCAAGTAAGTCCAGTCTGGGCTCTCACTTGCCATGTGGCTGAGGATGGTCTTGAACTCATGGTCCTCTTGCTTCTACCTCCTGAGTGCTGGAATTACAATCATGCACCACTACCTGTGGTTTATGTGATGCAGGAGATGGAACCCAGGGTTCATGAATGTTAGGCAGGCACTCTGTCAATCAAGATATGGACCCCCAACTCTAAGCATCCTGTGCTTGTAGGAACTTTCTTTTGCTCTGAGAGCTGACAGTTGCTTTGTCAAATGAGTCTGAGCAAATACGTATGAACTAATGGTTTGAATGCTGCAACCCTTTAATGCAGTCCCTTGTGTTGTAGTGACCCCCCTCAACCATAGCATTATTTTTGCTGTTACTTTATAACTGTCATTTTGCTACTGATATGAATCATAATGTAAATATCTGTGCTTTTCAATTCTCTTAAGCAACCTCTGTAAAAGGTTGTTGGACCCCCGGAGAGTGTCAGCCCACAGGTTAAGAACAACTGGTCTAGATTGTTCTATTTTTTAAAAGACAAACTTATACTAGGTATCCCAGGCTAGTCTCCAACTCTCAGTCTTGCCTCCAACTCCTAGATGTTGGGGTTACCAGTAGGTACTGACAGATCTAACTCACATCATATTTTTAAGGTATCTCATTCATAGATAGCAATCCTTCAGTCCACGAGCCTTTGAAAGACATTTCATACCAAAATGCAGCTTTCTGAATAAGCATTTCTGTAGAAGGACATCTGAGAGTCTCATTTAGATGAGTCTTTAGAAATATGTCCCCTCTCTGTTTGTTATCGTTGTTGTGAATTGTTCCCATTCATGGTGATTCCTCATGGATAGTTTTCCTAGGTTTTCTGACAGGGTGACAGATATACTTCTACATAGTGTAAAAAAAAAAATGTAAAGAAGGAAGGGTTTACCTGGCTCAGAGATTCCATCCATTGCTTTGTGTTTAAAGTGAGCTAGGCTGAAATCATGATGGCAGGAGTTAGGGCTGAGGCTGTTCCACTCTTAGCAACCAGGAAAAAGAGAGACAGATTGCGAAAGAGACTGAGAAAGGTTCTATTTTCCAAAGGCACAGTCTGGAAGGTACTTTTCCTCTAATCAGATACCACTCACCTTCCATAGTCTCCCCTGCCCTCTGGTAGTTTATTTAATTATATTAAATTGACAAGAATAGATACTACCCTTGATCTTAGCCCAAAGACTGAGAAGCCATCCCATTCGATTTAAAATCCATCAATGGATTAACCCATTGATGAGGTCCTGACCCTCGTGATCCAATCACTTCCCCAACGCCACCTTTTCTATAATCAAATGGTCCAGTATTGAACTCCCATCACCGAACATAGCTTTGATTGCTGTAAACTGATTTAATTTTCATTCTTCATGACAGCCATTGAAGTAGGAGATGACAGCTCCCGAGCGGGGCCTCCATTTCTACTTCTTCAGCTTAAATATTTCCATATTTTCCTCATGGTGAGAAATCTCATCTTTCTCTTGGGTGCTGATTTCTGTTCACTAAAGTTCTTCTCGAATTATGGTATCAAAACCAAAGAGAATGATATTCCTTTATAACTTTTAAAATTAAATTTGTTCATATATTAGGGGTGGGAAACACACAGGAATGCCATGATTGGGGTCAAAGGACAACTTTGGAGAAAATTGGTTCTCTCATCCCACTAGCCCAAAATTCTTTTTGGGTGTTGCGTGTGTGTGTGTGTGTGTGTGTGTGTGTGCACAAATGTGGAAACCTGAAAGTTGACACCAGGAGTCATCAATCACTCTTGCATTCATTTATTGAGGCAGGGACTCTTGTTGAACTCAGAGCTTGGTAATTTGCCTTGTCTAGCTAGCCAACTTGTCCCAGGATTCCCCATCTCTGCCTCCCACAGTGCTGGCATTACAGATGGCTACCACACCTGTTCAGCTTTTATGTGGACTCCAGGAATCCAGACTCCGTTTCTCTGGCTGGTAGAGTAAGCACCTTATCCACTGAGCCATTGTCCATGTAGTCTGGGTGTTGTTTGGCTAATGTGGATGCGAATGGATTGTGGTGCCATTTATTCTGTATGAATTTTATCCTGTGATAATCCTATTGACCGCCGCCTTGGACATGAATCGTGCGTGGCTTCCGTTACTTACATGTACGTGTGTCCTCGCTCAGCTTAGCCCTGTTAAATTTTATAGGATGTCATCGCTTGTTCTGATCTTTTCAAATCATTTTCCTGTTTAATTTTATTGTAAAAGTTCATAATAGCAGTAACTTTAGAAGTCATCAATAAAGATTAGCATTAAAATGAGACAAAAGTCTGCCACGATTCCCCACATGTAATGGATCAGTACCTCACCATAGGGGTGTAATTGACGGCTGAGTCTTTTATTTCAAAAAACCAATATAAACATTCTGCTGAAAAGGGGAGGAAATAAAAAGTTATGTTTAACTGAAATAGGAAATTACAAAATTTATTTGTGGGGGTTCACATGTGTGGATAGGTGTGTATGCCTGTGCACCTGTTTGTAAAGGCCAAAGTTGACATTACATTTCTAACTCTCTACCATATATATATATATATATATATATATATATATATATATATATATACATGGCAGGATCTTTAGCCTAGTGGTTCTCAACCTTTCTAATGCTGTGACCTTTTAATACAATTTCTCATCTTGTGGTGACTCTGAACCATAAAATTATTTTTGTTGCTACTTCCTAACTGTTGTTTTGCTACCACTATAAATCATAATACAAATATCTGTGTTTCCCAGTTGTCTTAGGTGACCCCTATGAAAGGCTCCTTTGACCCCCCAATGGGTTGTGCCCGAAGGATTGAGACCACCGCTCCACCAGACCATCCCGGAGCTTGCTGGTTTGGAGAGTCTGACTAGCTAGCCAGCCCCCAGGGTCCCACATGCCTGGATTCTGGGAGAACTAAGATGGCTTTTCGGTGGTTCTGGGCCCTGGATTCTAGTGTTTTCATTTCAGCATCAGGTATTTATCCACTGAGTCCTCTCATCAGCACTTGATAGAAAGTGTTTGGCCTGCTACTCAGAAATGATGATAAATAGATTCAAAGGAAGTTTGAATAGCACAGGACAAATAATGCATCCTTCACCCAGTTTCCCACAATGTGAACTAATCTGACAGAAATGAGGTGTACGTATACTCAAAAATACTGTAGTGTAATTTTACAGCAGAAAATCTATATTAGAACAGTTCACGGGCCTTATTCATATTTTACCTGGTTTTTGTCTTTCTGTCTTTCTTTCCTCCTTTTCTTTCTTCTTTCTTTTTTTTCTCTTGAGACAGTTTCTTAGCATGCAGTCTAAGTGGGACACTGTAGCTCAGGCTAGTCTTGAACTCATGATCCTCCTGCCTCAGCGTCCTACGGGATTACATATATATATATATATATATATACTACCATCAGTTTGATTGATCTAACCGTGTGTGGGGGGGTGTGCGCACGTGAACATGTGTTCTCATGGAAACCACAAGTCCACTTTGAGTATGTTGCTCGTTTAGTTTTTGGAGACAAGATCTCTCACTGAAACCAGAGCTCATCAGGTCATTTAGACTACCTGTCCACCTCCGACTTCCTCAGTACTAGAATGTAAGGTACACCCCCACCCCCACATCTGACTTCTATGTAGCTGCTGGGGATCTGAACTCAGGTCCTCAAGCTTGTACAGCTGTTTACCCAGTGGGGCATCTCTCCAGTCTGAGCTCTAACTGTACTGGCCCGCCCTGATGACATCGTGGCCTCGCTATTGTAGAATAAAACCATCTGGGAGTAACCCAGAGCCCTTAGCTTGTTCTCTCATCCGTAGAAGAACCAATAAAACTATTGATCCTCCCTTGCCACCAGGGTCAAGATGGTGACCCAAAGAGCATTTCCTAACACACGAGGCTCTAACTCTCTACAGTTTGTCCTTGTTATTATGACATCGCTTTCTTCAAAGACACGTGCTCCTTTCACATACAGTGTGACACATAATACCGTACTTAGCATAAGTAAGCTCACCGTTGCATTTGAGGGCACTGAAAGAAACAGTGTTTTTAGCTTGCTTTCCTCTTTCCTTTCATGTGGGAAAACAGTCATCTGATAATTAAAATGGAACATTCGAAAGGATAGGTAATAAAAGTGCCCTGCGAACATTAACGACCAAAGCGAAGGAAATTCAGGCAAAGTTGAGTGGAAAGGCTCTCACTGAGATGAACGGAACCTTCACTGCGGACGGCATTCTCCCGGCAATTAAGTCCGAGTGTGAAGTCAAGAGTCCTCGTTTCGCAATCCAGCATTAGCTGAAGTGCTTCTAAGCCCTTAGATTTTCCTTATTTCCCTTATTTAGAAGAGTGATTTCTTGTTTTTGTTATTAATCTATACGGGAATAAGAGTCGAGACCTGTGCTCTTCACCCCAGTTACACCCTAACCTGTCCTTCTCAGCATCAGCCAGGGTAGAACGCATAGGGGTTTGGCATGAGGAAAGAGGGAGCTAAAAGAAGAAACGGCTCCTGGCTGGGCCTGGGGAAAATGTTACATCAGCGAATGCTTGTGCAAGCATGGGCGCCTGAGTCAGGATCCCCAGCACGCACATAAAAATCATGTCATGGTAGCTTGCTACCGTCATCCTGGAACCCAGGAAGTGGAGAAAGGAGGGTCTCTGGGGCTTGCTAGCCGCCTAATCTTGCCAAATCAATGAGATTCAGGTTCAGTGAGAAACCTGGTCGCCAAAAGAGAAGGTGAAGGGCGGTAGAGGAAGATGCCTACCTCTGATCTCTGGTAGATGCACACATATGCATGAACACCTCCCCATGCAAACATGTACATCCAACATACACCACACACATACCCACAACTTAATAAATAAATAGTTAGGAGGAAAGGAAGAAAATTCCCATTAAGAGTCACAACAGGAGGCTGCATCTGGTGGTGCCTGTTTGTAATCTCAGCACTTGGGAGGCTGAAGAAGAAGGGTTTCGAGTTCAAGGCTAGCCTGTGATACATAGTGGCGTTCTCTCTCACAGCAGCAGCAGAGGCCGGGCTGATGATCGATTGGCTGAGTGCTGGCCTAGTGAACATGAAGTGCAGTCTTCAGCCCTGCATCCTAAGAACGGCAATCATGATACATGTCTATAATCTCAGGACTCCTGGCACTAAAGACGTAGAGGCAGGAGGATCATAAATTAAAGGTAATCCTTGACCACATAGCAACTGTGAGACCAGCTTACGGCAGACGGCAGACTAGACCGTATAAAGCAGCACAAAGAGAATGACAAAGAAAGAAAGAAAAAAAAAACAAAAAACAGGCTAGAAAAATCTTTGGGTGGTGTCGTTCTGGCCTAAGCATTTTCCAGTGTAGTATCTCATCTCACAGAATTGGAAAGCTGAGAGAAATCGAAGCATGTAGTGTGCAATGGTGGGGGTGAGGTTTACTCTTCAGATGCCACAGTACGCTCTCCCTGTGGTAAATAAGAAGAATTGAGAGGTGAAAATAGGGAAATGCCACCCCGTTTTGTATGCACCGACATGCATCCTGACCGAGCAGCTACACATAAAACAGTATTGTTGGGAGAGACAGATGGGACCCACATGGTGGAAGAAGAGAATGCATTTCCACAAGTTGTCCTGACCACCCCCCCACACACATACACAGAGGCACACGTGTGCATACTTACCTAGGCCTATCATGAGGAAATTTGATTTGGTATGAATAGCTGAGATTCTACATATCTGACAGAGATAATTTCTCAATATAAAAAGGAATCAATTCTCTAAACCTGTAGAAACAGCAAGTGCAGTTTGCAAAGCCTGGGAAAATTTTTAGGTTCTTTCTCATGCTTTAGATTACATTTAGATTCTTCATTAAATGATCCTTCCCCCCCCCCACCCGTGCTTATATGCTTGGCATTTCCATTTTTAAAAAAGCCCGTGGTGAGGGTAAATTGCACAATAGCTGCTGAGAAACTGAACAGCTTCGATTAATTCAAGTTGGTTTGTTCAGGCAGTGCCTGTTCATCATTCCCAGCACAAGGCATATTTTATACATATTTTCTACAGCATCCATCTACTCCACACCTGGGTGTGCACCTGAAGCCATGGTAGGCAGCAAACCACGGAGATGCCTGCACAGCCAGAACTGTGGAAGTGCAGTTCCCAGTAGTCAAGATCCAGAACCAGCTTAGATGTCCATCAAGAGATGAGTGGCTAAAGAAGATGTGCTACAGATATGCAATAGAGTTAGTTCTATTCAGTTGCCAAGAGTAACTAAATGATGTCATCTGCAGGAAAGCTGGTGTTACCAGAGATTACCATGTGTGAAGGTTGGCACAATTGTCACCGTGATACAACCTAGAATCACCTGAGAAGAGAGGCTCCATGAGGGATTGTCTAGACTAGGGTAGCCCATGGGCATGACTGAGAGAGATTGTGATCGCCTTAGCTGATGGAGGAAGATCCATCCTAAAAGTGGGCAGTACCATTCCCTAGTTCAGGCTCAGAGAAAGCTAGTTGAGCACTGAGAATAAGTGTATTCGTTCTCTCTGATCTTGGCTGTAGATGTGACATGATTAGCTGCCTCAGGCACCTGCTACTGTGACTTCCCTCCACAGTGATGACCTCTGGACTGGGTGGTTTTGTGTATCAACTTGACACAAGCTAGAGTCACCAGAGAGGAAGGAGCCTCCAGTTGAGGAAATGCCTCCATGAGATCCAGCTGTAAGGCATTTTCTCAATTAGGGATCAATGGGGGAGGGCCCAGCCCACAGTGGGTGGTACCATCCCTGGGCTGCTGGTCCCCAGTTCTATAAGAAGGTGGGCTGAGCAAGCCAGGGGAAACAAGTCAGTAAGCAGCTCCCCTCCATGACCTCTCCATCAGCTCCTGTTTCTGGAATGCTGCACTGTCTGAGTTCCTGTCCTGACTTCCTTGGATGATGAACAGTGATGCTGAGGCATGAGCCTCAACAACCCTCTCCTTCCCACCTTGCTTTTTGTCCTTGATGTTATCGTTACGACAATAGAAAACCCAACTAAGACAGCCTGTATTGTGAGCTACAATCCCTTAAGCTGATTTTTGCCAGGAACTTTTATCTCAACAGAAATGAAACTAAACCATTACGTCAAGCAAAACATAACCAATCTCGGACAGATAAATGCTACCTTCTCTCTTATATAGCATGTAGATTTAAATACACACATTCCTAGCATATGCAAAGTTCTGAATTCAGTCCCCAGCACCATCCCAAAGCAAGAAGAACCAGCTGGGTGGCTAAAAAGAATGAGGGAATGTCACCACAGAAACAGCCACTTTAATTCATTTTTTTTCATAGCCAAAATAATCCCCAAGTTTTAAATGCATAATTAATATCAGAGTACCTGAAGTTGATTGTAAAAGCAATCAGGACATGCCAGCAACTTAGGCAGTTGCCATGGAAACTTGAAGGTTTAAGAACATAGATTATGTGGGTCCAGTGTTAGTTGGTGGACTCGACTAGATACAAAAGGCAGTGGCTGGATGGGTCTTGCAGAGATTGCTAAGTAGTTAGAGCACTGGCAGGGCAAACATGAGGAGAGAAGGAGTTCAGATGTCCAGAAGCCAGCGGAGATGTGTGACAGCCAGCCTGTTATTCCAGGCTAGGAAGCTGAAGACAGGATCCACAGAGTAAGTTGATTAGCAAGACTAGCCACATCAGTGAGCTCTAAGTTTGATTGAGAGACCCTGCCTCAAGGAGCAGATAAAAGAGGGATAGAGTATTATTCTCAACATCAATATTGAGCCTTGTTCCTCATGCTTGCACGCGTGTGTGCACATACAAACACACACACACAAATAGAAAACCATAAAAATAATAAAAAGTGCTAGTTGGACTGTTGAATTTATTTGTGCAGCTGGAAGAGGATTAGACTATTTAAGACCAGAATGATGATATTCATATCTGAGTGGGCTCCCTCATTTACTACTTGTTAAAGAGTTAACATTGTGTGCTCCCCCCCCCCGTGTGTGTGTGTGAGTGTGCATGTGGGTGCATATGTCACTGATCACTTGTAGAAGTCAAAGGACAATCTACAGAAGCTAGTTCTTTTCCATTATCATGTGGGCCCCAAGAATTGAACTCAGGTCACCAGACTTAGTAAGGTCTTTTAGTTACCGAGTAACCTTGTCAGCATCTTACATCATTTTATTGAAATTGTTTCCACCCAGTTAAACATGAAGAAGGTTTTGCTTATCTCATCAGAACTCCCTGATTATTGTCTTGCTGGAATCCCCGACCCCATAGCAGTGAGTTGAGCCCAGCAACTTGTGTGGCAGGTGCAAGCCCCAAGAGCAGTTCCACTTAGCACATGGAGAACCTAGGTAGGCTTTTTCTCCTGTCTTGGCCACAAGCCTTGTAAAACAGCCACCACTCCAGAAACTGTCAAAGAGATGGGTAGGGTATGACTGAACCTAATTGTTGACACCTTTCAGTGAAAGGACATTCGTTTTTCTCTCTCTTAAACTAATGGGGCAATGTCAAGCCAAAGCTACAAGACCACAGAAAAAGCAAATTATTGCCTCAGCAATTCTGCCAACACTTGGGGTTAATTGCCTTTGCAGACCCCTGTTTGATGCACAGTAAAAAGGAGAAAAATGATTTAGGCTCTCAGTAATCCCTTGGGTGATGCCTTCAGCCATGTAAAGGGAATAAAAACGCTCTACAAATTTAGGTCTCTTTTAAAACCCTTCCCAGGCTCGATCCATCTATCATGCGAGTGGAAACTGCTCTGATGATATATTGCACGTGGGGACCACACTACATCACCACAGTTCTGACTTCACCAGGATGCCGTAGGAGGTTGGAACGCCACGTAACAAATTACAAGGCTGGACAGTGACAAATTCACTTTGGGAGAGTTTAAATTAATTTTGAACTGCTTCAAGTTGGTTTGGAAAGTAATTTTTAAATAAGTCAGAGGTGGACGGAGAAGGATGGCTCTAAAGACTCACGTGTATGTAGGAAGTTCAAGGCCGAACCTGAGTCTAGCTTCTTGAAAAGAAGAGGGGTGGGATCAATTAGAACCAGACAGCCCATTCTCTATCCTAAGTGCAGCGCAGAGAGCAGCGGGAGAAATGGAAAGCTGTACCAACCAGCAAAGATACGATCATCAAACAATGAACTTTCCAGTTGAAACCTATTGGTAGAGTTAACTCATTTTTTTTTCCCCAAACAAACTTGGGTTTCTTTGTGAGCCAACAGTGGCAGATCTGAAATACCGGATAAGTCTGCAGCTGGGATGAGGTTCCATTGATAGTGTGCTTGCCCAGCATGCACAATGTCCCACATTCCCTCTCCTCAGCATCGCATAAACCACGTGTGGTGGCACATGCTTATAACCTAGCACACTGGAGACAAGAGAATCTCAAGTTCAAGGTCACCTTCAGCTTTGCTGTGAGTTCAGTGCCAATCTGGGTTATGAGGGTCCCAGTTCAAATAAATAAATGAACAGATAAGTAAGCAAATAGCGTTAGATAGGGAACTCAGTTGGCAGAGGATTTGCATAGAATGAAGAAAGCCCTGGGTTCCATCCCCAGCATGGTATAAACTGGAAATGTTGGTGCATGCCCCAAATCTGAGGACTAGGGAAGTAAAGGTAAGAACACCAGAAGGTTGGGGTTATTATCAGCTCACATAGCTAGCGTGAGGTCAGCCTAGGCTACATGAGATCCTAGCTCCAAAGAGAGAGAGAGAGAGAGAAAGAGAGAGAGAGAGAGAGAGAGAGAGAGAGAGAACAAAGAATTAGCTGATAACCTTCAGAGTGTGTTGTTGTGAGCATGTTACAATAAACAGAGGTGTTGTAATGATGGAGAAAGGGCACAAAGCTGGGACTTGGGGAATCTGCACACTGTTCCACTCGCCACAGCCACTTGTCATATGCACCTGTATCTCTCGTGCTCCAGTTTCTTCATTGGCTAAGGAGCAGAGGACACGCACTGGCTATCTTAGCATTGGGGAGCTAGATGGAGGAAGAATGCATGTTTGAGGCTAGTCTGGGCCATGATAGTGAAACCCTGTCTCAAGAAAGAAATGAGTAAATAGCAAAGCATGGAACAAGGTCTTCCTTGGAGGGTGAGCAGAAGGGTGTAGCAGATGGAGAGGAAACCCTTTCACTCCTGGAAGCTATGGTTTGTAAAGACCGCAAGACGCTATCGTTGTGGTGGCTGCTGGTCTTACTGGTGGCAAAGTTTTTTTAGACAAAGCATCACAATTTGATTACCATGAAGCAAAATGTGACTTAAGACAAATATTCGGTCTTGGAAGATGGCTCAGGAGGTCACGTGCTTGCTGCATAAGCCCAGGGACCTGTGTATGAATACTCAGAACCCACATGTAAAAAGGTCGCCTGTAGTGTCAGGACCTTGTAATCCTAGCAGTAAGGTGCTGGTAACACGTAGATCACTGAGACTTGCTGGCTAGTCAACTACCACACAGCGGTCACTTACGAAAAGGGAATCTCAATTGAGGCAGTGTCTCCATCAAATTATTCTGTAGGCATGACTGTGGGGAGTTTTCTTGATAAATAATTGTGGAGAGTGCCATTCCTGGGCAGGTGGTCCTGGGTTAGATAAGAAAGCGAGCCACAGTGAGCAAACCAGGCAGCAGAGTTCCTCCATAGTCTCAGCTTTAGTTTTCACCTCCAGGATTCTGTTTTCAGTTCCTGCTCTGGCTTCCCTTGTGCATGGGCAGTGATGTAGTGTGTAAGTTGAATAGACCCTCTCCGCCCCAGCTTGCTTTCGGGCAGTGTTTTCCCACAGCAACAGAAATCAATCCAGAGCACCAGCCTAATCCATTTGGTGAGCTCCGGGCCAGGAAGAGGGCCTGTCTCAAAAACAGGATATGACTGCACAAGACTCAGAGGGTCAAGGTGCTCACTGTCAACACTGATGATGAGCTGGGTTCAATCCCTGGGACCCCTATGATGAAAGAAAGAACTTATTCCTGCAAGTTGTCCTCTGACATCCATAAGTTTGTCATAATATATTCACACACACACACACACAAGCAGATTATACCCAAGGCTGTTCTCATTACTCAGCACTCATATGCACCGACACCGACACACACATGCATATGTGCCATACACACATATACACATTAAACTCATTTCTTAAACCACAGACAGAGGGAAGGTTGGAGGCGAGGCGTGAGCATACCGAAAGGTAGTTTCATGTCATGATGGAATTGCTGGCTGTGCTCTTCCATCGACAACTGAATGAATTTCACAGGACTCCGAAGAGGGAACAGCTGCTCACCACCTCAGAGACACATCATTCCCTTCACCACAAAGAGAAACAAAAAGAATCTACCTCATTGGAGCATTGTTTTCTTCTTTCTCTTCTTCCTCCCCGCCCTGAAAGAAATTCTCATTTCTCAGTGTGTGGGGAATCAATTAGCTACAGTGCCGTGTTCAGGTAGACTTTAGATTAGCTTGAGACCACTCCACTATAGATAATTAACCTTCGTGCCCAAATTAGCAGTGAAATAAGCCAGTTATTAGTTTTCATAATGAACAAAATTGAGTATTTTGGAAAGTTAAACCCCTAGAGCTTAAATTAAAATAAGCATTGGGGGAAATCCCTAAAGCATACTTCATTTCATTAACGCACAAATTCCTCTGCACACTGAAGTGACAATGTGCCTTCTTGAAACGAAATTGAGTCCCCCTAATAATCATCTGGATTGACCTCAGAGAAAGATTCCATTTGATGCTCCGAATCTCAAAGACCAGCTGAATAGTGGAGTCGATGTCCCTTTTGTGTGCCAAGAGCCAGGCGGCAAAGAGAGAAGACATTGTTCATGGCACTCGAATGAATGATTTTTATGAAAGCCCTAAGGGAAAGCCATCTTTGTGGCAGCCTGAAGGATGCGCTCTTGGGCACTTGATCTTGACTAAAGGTCGGTGGGCTAAGTGTCCAGAGGATAGGTGCTCTGGTCCAGGGCCCTGCATCCTTGGAAAAAGTTATCACGTCTCTACATAGTTCAGTTTTCTCCTTGGAAGAGTGAGAAACACAATGCAAACCTCAGCCATTTCATAGGTTTGAAGAGCAATATACAAAGCTGATGGCGGCACACAGGCTTGCAGTCTACCAATATGGAAGGCCGAGGCAGGAGGATTGCTTTGAGTTTGGGGTCAAGCTGGGCTAAAATGTGAGACTTTGTCTTACACAAACAGAAAGAAGGAAGTAAATAAAGACAAAGAGGGAGGTAGGAAGAAGGAAGAACAAAGCAAACAAAAGTAAGTAAGAAGAAAGAAAGGAGAAAAAGAGGGGAGAAAGAGGAGGGGAGGAAAGAAAGAAAGCAAGGGGAAATGAAGGAAGAATAAAAGGGAGGAAGAAGAGAGAGAAGAAAGAGGGAGAGAAGGAGGAAGAGAGAAGGAAGAGGGGAATGATGAGGAAAGAGGAAAGAAAGGGAGGGAAAGAAGGAGGGAGAGAGGGAGAAAGTGAGGGAAGGAGAGAGGGAGGGAAGACAGCACCATGTGGTTGGCACCATCCAAATGGTCAGTCATTTCTTTAGGGAGGAAAGGAAATGCACTTTACTGGACCACGTGACCCTCCATACTCTCATTTCCTTAAGGAAAAGCAGATGTCAGAGCTAATGAAGGAGTTGAATAGATATTAATAAATACATTAAAAATGTCAAAGGAATGATCTCTTAATGTTGACAGAGTTCTATTTATTATCTTACATTTATTCTCTGCTGGAGGTCGTTCAGTGACAAGGTAGAAGTGAGCGTGGTACCCTGAATCAGTGGCTGTTGAAAGATGAGTATCATCCCAGTCAAGATGCCTGCTGGGTGCCCTGTGCTTGTGAAGGTCTCCTCAAACCACATACTTCAATGCGTGTCCTGAAAGGTCACTTCTATGTCAGAAGGTAGGGAAAGCTGACCTGTAACCACAGTACTTGTGGCTACCATTGAAGCAGGATGATCTCAAGTTCAAAACTCCTTAGGCTACAGATGAATTTCAGGCCAATCTTGGGCAACTTAATAAGACCGTGCCTCAAAATAAAAGGTAATAAAGGACTGTAGGTATCAGTGTTCCTACCTGGTACCCATACATGGCTCAATGGTAGAGCCTCTGCTTAAAGTCTAGTTAGGGGCTGATGACATGGATCAAGTGACAGGTTGCCTACCCAGAATTCCCCCAGCGAGGTGCTGGAACATGGTTTAGTGGTAGAGCATTATATGATCATAACCATTGGATCATCCTCTTAGCCTGCAGACCTAAATTTAATCACCTAGTACCCTCATAAAAGCCCAGGCATGGTGGCATCTGTAATTCCAGTGCTGACGAGGTAGAGCCAGAAAGATCCCCAGGATAGGAGCCTCTCTAGCTGAATTACCAAGTTCCGGGTTTGCCATGAGACACTGCCTCAAAAAATAAGGTGGAGAGTAGTGGAGAGAGGTACTTGATGTTGACATCTGACTTCCATTCACATGTGTATGTACAGGAACACATACATGCACACACCACACACACACACACACACACACACACAAACATACACACAAAAACAGAGCTAACCAGCACAAACAAGAGGGCATCAAACTTGGCAAACTTCCCTGCAGGGTGTTAATTGTTCACAGTTGCAAGAGTGTCTGACAATAGAAGATAATCAAGAGGAGCCTGTGATGGAGATGGAGATAGATTGGAAGGGATTTTTCCTTTCCACAGAGGGTCTGGAGCTTAGTAAGGGAGACATAGTGGCCTCTGACAAGAGACAGGGTAATTTTGAATGAGGAATGCAGTGGTAGAGAATTTCAATGACTGTTTGCCTTGGTATTCAGATGGAGGCTGCAAGCAGATGCTGTGATTCAGTAGCTGAATACACATTCCCCAAGGGAGATACACTATAGAAAGAGATCAAGGCTGAATCTGCAAAATGATAAGGAAGAAGTTAGGAATTCTAAAGATGAACAGACCTTGAATCTCTGTAGACTGTGTGTGAAGATAATGGGACCTGGACAGAGGGAGAGAACCTGTGGGCAATTCCTTCCTTGTCAGTGTCCTGATTGGCCACAGCTGTTAAGTGGACACAGCCTACAGTCATCTGAGAGGAGTGGCCTCAGTTGAGGAGTTACCCAGACCAGATTGGCCTGTGGGTATGTCTGGGAGGTATTGTCTTGACTGCGAATTGATTCCAGGAGGGCGGCCCACTTTGGGAGGCACCATCCCTAGGCAGGTGGTCCTGGATTGTACTGAACACTCATGAAGAATGAGCCTGCAATCAAACTAAAAGCCAGCTACCCTCCGTGGTTTCTGCTTCAGGTTCTTGTTTACATTCCTACCCTAAATTGCTTCAGTAAGAGAACTCTACTCCCTAATCCCTTTCATTCCCTAACTCACCTTTTGGTTTTCATATTTGAATGAAACTAGAGTAGTCAGGGTGGTACCTACATTTTGTACTAACTTAGAGTGAAAGTATTCCTCGGCTCCATGCTCAAGTTGTGACCAGATAACATCCATGGCTAAGAGCTTGCTTCAGGACCACATCTAGGCTGGAAGCCCAAAGTCATACAAAGGACAGGTGAACTTGTACTGGGTACAACAGGGATCACAAAATGTAGGAAAATATATCACATGTGTGGTGGTGGTACTGATGGTCAACTTGACAGGATTTAGAATCACCTCGGACATAAACCTCTGGGCACGCCCATGGAGGTGATCTCAGGAAAGATCTAATTGAGGATGGAAGACCCATCCTGAATGTGGGTAGCACTGTCCTATAGTTTCGGGTCCTTAGACTGGAGGAAGTGGAGAAAGTGAGCTGAGCACCAGCATCCATCTCTCTCTGCTTCCTGACTGCAGATGCCACATGACCATCTACTTCATGTTCCTGCCACCATGCCTTCTCCACCTGATGGACTGTACCTTTAAACCATGAGCCACAATAAAACCTTTCTCCCTCGAGTTCTATCAGGATTTGATCACAACCATGAGGAAAGAAACGAATGCAGACCGCAAGCCCAGACATCTTTCCTACTTCTAAGTTTTTTGTTTCAGGAGTTTTGTCATAATGATGGAAAGCTGAGTGATACATACACCAAATATTTTTTAAATCAATTTGATTTTAAACATATAAATTCAACAATACCACACTAATTCTTGGATAACATCCTCCAGTGCCATAGCAACTTTCTATATTCTCTCTCCTTTGCAATTTTGGATCACATCACAGCTCTCGAATAACTTGGATGCTTACCTCATCGTAATTTCGCATCACTTTATTTAGTATCCAAAACTTCACTTGTCTTTCTCAAGCACCATTCTCATCTACAGGGTACACAGGCTGGCAGACCCTTCACTCCATCCTGGCACATTCTCCCTACCGACATGGACCATGGTGCTGAGGGCCGGACTTATCTTCTCTATGTCTCCCTCATGATCACAGCATGCTCCACACCTTCCTTCCATATCATCTTCCTATTGCTTTACAGGTGCACTGTTCTACTTCTATGCTTCCCTATGTTCCAGAACGTTCCCTGCTTTTAGGGCATGTTGTGTGAAAAAAAAAAAAAAGTAGCATTTTACTGTAGGGCTGGTCTACCTTATCAGAGCTGGCGTGTCTCAACTTGGGGCACAGACTTAGCAGGGGATGGATTTTGATGCTTGTTGTTTGAAATGGGGTTTTACTTATAGTCCAGGTTGGCCTTGAACTTGTTGTTGGCCAGTCTGATCTCAAACTCATACTCTCCCTGCCTCAGCTTTCAGAATGCTGGGATTACAGATATACACCATCACACCTGGCCAAGGGTGGGGACTTTAGAAATGAATTGTGTGTCTTCCCTCCCCGGCCCAGTAGATCTAAGACTGGGTCTTCAGCCTTCTCAATAGTTCTATGAGCAACTTGGTAGCATTCACTCTCCAAAGTTTTGTTCCTTTTTGGATAACTTATTTTTAAAAACTATCATTGCTGGGGGGTTGTGTGGGTGTGGGTATGTGTATGTGTGCCACAACACACCTGTAGAGCTAAGATGACAACTTTAGGGAGTTGATTCTCTCCTTTTATCTTTACATAGGTTTCAAAGATTGAATTTTATGTCACCAGGCTTTCATGGCAATATCCTTTACACACTGAGCCATCTCTCTGATCCTTCAATACATTTTTCATACCCTCCTTTTGTTCTTTATAATAGTCCTTTTTTTTTTTGTTCACTTGCTTCTTGTAGCTATGGTTCCAAAAAAAAAAATGGCCATCTATGTGACCTTGGGCAAGACCTTTTTTGGGATCCATCTTTTTAGGCAACATGGATTTCAAGAATTCAAGGAAAGTGTATCAGTTACTATGCACATCACTGTGGCAGGACATCTGATAATAGTAACATAAAAAAAAAGGATTATTCTGCGTCACGGCTTGAAGGCATATTATCACTTCGGGAGAAGGCATAGCAGTGTGAACATGAAGCGGCTGGTCACAGGGCACCCACAGTCAGGAAACAGAGAGAGATGGATGCTGGTGCCCAGTTCACTTTCTCCTTTTTATTATGTCCCTACCCATGGGAAGGTACAGCTCACATTCAAGTTGGATCCTCATTTAAACCTCTCTGGAAATGCCCTCATAGATATGCCCAAAAGTGTCTCCTAGGTGACTCTAAATTCTATCAGTTGGCAGCCAAGATTATCCATCATGGCTAGAACAAATGAGATGTAGTCTAAAGAACAACCAAGCGTTTGGCACCTACAAAACATTTACCGAGTGGAGGGAAATGAAGCACTATTTGGGCCTTAAGGGAAGCAGAGGGCACACAGAACTGCGTTCACATGTGTAAATGGGAGCAGTGCATCTCATCTTACAGCTGTACGTACATTAAAAAAACTCAAAGTGTTATTCAGGGACCACCTGTAAACAGATAAACAATTTATTGAGACACAACTGTAAAACGTGTAAAAGCCAATCTGTTTGAGACATAAAAGGTCAACAACTGAGCTATTCCTGTGAGTCAGGGGGTGCACTTCTGTGTATGTACAGTGCAGGTCAACAGTAGGTTTTTTTCCTCTTTCTTTCTTTCTTTCTTTCTTTCTTTCTTTCTTTCTTTCTTTCTTTCTTATTTGAAGCAAGGTTTCTGACTGAATATGGAGCTCACAGATTTGGTTCCATGAATCCTTTGGCCAGAGATTTCCCCGAGACCTGCCTGTTTCTATATCCCCAGATGTGGAGTTCCAGATGTGCACAGCCGTATCTGACTTTTATCTGTGTTCTGGGGATTCAGCCTCAGGTTCTCATTGTACAGCAAACACTTTACACACCGAGCAGCCTCTCAACCCCAATAGAGAGCTACTTGCATAGACTTCTCCCTCTTTGGGGACCCTAGAGCAAGCAGGGTGATTGAAGCTTTCCGAGCACATTCCCACTACAGACCAAATGTTTTCTTTGGAGATGCACACGGACCTTAATTAGTGTTTCTGGCCAAGGAGAATGTCTTAGATATGAATATGAATGATGGACAGGTCAAATAATTAGATGGTCAAGAGGTCTCCGTTGAGGTGAAAACGTTTTAAATTGCTGACTGGCAGAGCAAACTTGCTTGAGATGGCTAATAACCAAGCAGTATTACCTCTGCTCTCTCTGGTAAAATCAGCGCTCGTGTTGTATGTGTGTGTGTGTGTGTGTGTGGTGGGGGGTGCTGGCGGGAGATGGAGGCAAGCCGCAGGATTTCTTGGGCACTTAGGAAAGGTCAGTGCAGAGTGAAGAATTGCTCCTGTATTTTTCTCAAAGGTTCGATCAGGTGAGTATTATTATTCCTTGGTACCCAGACCCTAGATGCCGAGGGTTGGGGATGTAACCCAGTTGGCAGAGAGCCTGTCTAGAATGCTGAAGTCCTGGTCTCCGTCCCCAGGACCACATAAAACCCAACTTGATGGTGCACACCTGTAATCACAGCACCTGGGAGGTGCTGAAGGAGAATCAGAAGTTCGAAGTCATTCTCGGCTGCATAGTGAGTTTGAAGCTAGCCGGGGCCACATGAAAAACTAGCTCAAAAGTAGTGGGGTGGGAGGAGGGGTCTTTTAGGTTTCATTTTCTACCACACTTGAGCAAAACTTCCTTTGGCTGAGAGAACACAGACCACGGAGACCACCTAGGGCCCAGATCTCCTATGGACTCTGCCTCATGGTTAAATCTGCTAATGTTCTAATGTTTGGTGGCTTTTTAAAAAATAAAATGACCTCATTAAGGGGAGGGGGTTAGCCTTTTCTCCTGCCAAGTTTGGTTAAACTGTAAATAAATCCATTTCCTAGTATCTTTTGGGATATATGGTAACAGAGGATATGTGTATGTGGGGGGAGGGGGGGCTAAGTGCCCAAGAACGTCCTGGGTATCCTGTGACATCGCGGGTATCCTGTGACGTTGTGGGTATCCTGTGACGTCATGGGTATCCTGTGATGTCCTGGGTATCCTGTGACATCACGGGTATCCTGTGATGTCCTGGGTATCCTGTGACGTCGTGGGTATCCCGTGGCGTCGTGGGTATCCTGTGATGTCGTAGATATCCTGTGACGTCATGGGTATCCTGTGATATCGTGGGTATCCTCCGTCCTGAACTTTCAGTGTCTCATTTTATGGAAAAGGAGACGAAAGGGTCTAAGAAAGCAAAGGGTACGTAAGAAACTTAGGACAAATCTGCTTGTGTGTATACACGTGTGTGGGTGTGTGCGTGGGTGTGTATGCGTGTGCTTGTGTGTGTGTGTGTGTGTGTGTGTGTAGGCTAGAGACAACTTCTGGTGTTGTCCCTTAGTGCTATCCACACCTTTTCTGTTTGTGAGACCCTCACTGGCTTGGGGCGCATCAGATGGACTAGACTGGCTGGGCACCACTTCCCAGGGTTCTTCCCGGCTCTGCTTCTCCATGGCTGAGATAACAAGCACGTACCACCATGCTCAGCTTTCTGAAAGGACTTATTCTACTTTAAATGATGAGTATATGGTGGGGGTTTTTTTTTTTTTTGGTGGAGGCAAGGTACAGGTGCCCATGTAGTCCAGAAAATGGTATCCAATTCTCTGGAACTAGAGTGAGAGGTAGTTGTGAGCTGCTTGGCTGGGGAAGCAAACTCAGGTCCTCTGAGAAAGTAGTATGTATGTGTGTGTGTGCTCTTAACCTTTGAGACATCTTCCAGCTGAATATGCAGCTTTTTTCTTTTTTCTTTTCTTTCTTTGTTTTTCTTTTCTTTTTCTTTCTTCTTTTTTTTTTTTTCGAGGCAGGGTTTCTCTGTAGCTTTGGAGCCTGTCCTGGCACTAGCTCTTGTAGACCAGGCTGGCCTCGAACTCCCAGAGATCCGCCTGCCTCTGCCTCCCGAGTGCTGGGATTAAAGGCGTGCGCCACCACCGCCCGACTCTTTCTTTCTTTCTTTCTTTCTTTCTTTCTTTCTTTCTTTCTTTCTTTCTTTCTTTCTTTTCTTTCTTCCTCCTTCCCTCCCTCCCTCCCTCCCTCCCTCCCTCCCTCCCTCCCTCTCTCTCTCTATTTCTCTTTTATTTTAAACACAGATCCTAGGGGTTAGAATTCGGGCCCTCATACTCACAAGACAGCCACTTGACTGGCTGCGCCATCTCCTCGGCCTGAGCCTGGGCTCTTAACCACTGACCGCACCTTGAGACCCCTCTCAGGAACTCAGCAGTTAGCGGTATGAGAGGAGAGAAGGCACATCTGGAAGCTATTTGAACAGCAGAGCTTTGCATGAATGTTCAAAGGATTAGACAAGTGGGCGTTAAGGAACAATAAGCAATCTCCTATTTATTAATTTTCTCCACTTTGCCCTGCCTGCTCTTTGAGAAAAAAATTCTCTTTTTTTACTTCAGTTCCCAGCGAGGCATGAAGGCAAGCATTTTCAACAGAGTATGAAAAGTATTAATAATTTGGTATGGCCTTAATTCATTTCATGATCCCGTTCTGCCGAATCTACAGAGGCGGCTTCTGGCCTCATAATTATAAGAGGTGCTTCCAAATCGCTCTTGACTGGAACTTCCACTGTTTGATCATTTTATCATTCCATTTTACTTTATTATTCGGTTTGATTTGGTGCTAAAATACCTAAGGCTACATAAACTGTGTGTTTTATGTCTTTAAAAGTGCTGTTGAGATAAATCCTTATATGAAAAGGCTCTAATGCTAAATCAATGCCATTTATTTTTAAAATTGAGGATATTTCTGTAAGAGAAGAAACTTCTGGTGCCAGACAGAAGATCACACACAAACCAAACCTTAATGGTTATCATATGCATAGTGGCTATGACTGGATTGTTTTCTTTCTTTTAAAAAAGAAAGCAGATATTAGCAGCAACTTTTATGTTTCTTCTTTACTTGTTTATTAATTATTTTTGTGGGGGTCTGCCACGGTGCACATGTGGAGGTTAGCAGACAGCTTTGTAGAGTTGTTTCTCTCCTCCCTTTCTGTGGGCTCCAGGAACAGAAGTGAGGTCACAAGGCTTGGGAGGCAAATGCCTTTACCCTCTGAGCTATCTCATCAGTCCAAAGCAGCAACTTTTAAAACATAGGTTACTTTGGGCTGATGTTGAATGATATGTGTCTAAAATACAAATTCCTATTTGTTCTGTAGTTGGCTAGTTTGTATTTGAAGAAGTCAGGATAGAATTTAAGGTTAAGGTGAGTAAAGTGCAGAATTCTTCTCCTGTCTCTAACATGAAACATTTTAAAGAGGAATTTGATCAGTAGCTAGGTTTGGTGGCCCCGAGCTGTAATCTCAGCTCCTTGGGAGACAGAGAGGAGAATCACAAGTTCAAGACCAACCTGGGGGTACACAGTGAGTGTGAAGTCAGACAGGGCAATCAAGTTAAACCATATAACAATATAAAAAATCAAAAGGGTGGTAGGAATTTAGCTCAGAATCCACCAGTGATGGGCTCGGGACATGATTCAGAGGTAGAGTGTCAGCCTACAGTCCCCTAGTAACAGCCCATTGGTCTGCCTCAGCAGTATAGACCCTGCCTAGAATCCCCCAGTGAGGGGCTGGGGTGTGGCTCAGTGGTAGAGCCCCTGCCTAGAATCCCCCAGTGAGGGGCTGGGGTGTGGCTCAGTGGTAGAGCCCCTGCTTAGACTCCCACCAGTAAGGGGTTGGGGCATGCTTCAGCAATAGAGCACTTGCCAAGCATGTGTGATACCCTGGTTTCATTTTCAGTAACACACACATACACAAATACACACACATACAAACACACACATACTCACACACCCTATTACTACCACCACCATAAAATAAAGCAAAACCAAAGCCATATTTGATGAGTAGGCAATGTGCCCATGCAGCCTGTAGACTCACATCCTAATCAGGCTGCTTTCTAGCTAGGGCATTAGTTATAGTATTTGCTTCTTTGTTTATTGGTAATGCGGAATTGTAGCCCCACCTCCCAGAACTACCATATGCAGAAATCCAATAGGGTTAAGTGTTTTAGCAGAATTCACAGGTTGCCATGCTGCATTGTAGAATTCCAGCTATACAGAATTTCCATTCCTTTTGACAGGATGCAAATCTTGCCCATCAATTTGCTGCAATGTCTTGACTGGATGCTGTGTTTGTATTATTTAGAAAAGAATCTCTTTTAAAGTGTTTTATTTTGTATATTGATTTTATTTTTAAATAGGTGTGCATGCACACATTTGTGGTGTGTGTGTGTGTGTGTGTGTGTGTGTGTGTGTGTGTGTGTGTGTGTGTGTACAGCATCCATGGAAGCCAGAAGAAGACATTGGGTCCTCTGGAACTGGAGTTTAGGGTATCTGTGAACCACCTCATCTGGATGCTGAGAACTAAACTCAGGTGCTCTGTAAGAGCAGTAAGCTCTCTTAACTGCCGTGTCATCTCTTGGGGCCTAGAAAAGTATTATTTCATATGTACAGACCTTTCATGAGCACATGGCATTTGTCCAGTGAAGGTATGGACTTTTGTGAGTGTATGTTTGTGGTGTACGCATGTGCAAGTATATGTATATGTGCATGTATATGTGTAAGAGCCTGTGCGTGTTTGGAGGACAAAGAGGGTACATTGGGTATCCTGCTCTATTACTCACTCCCCAGCTTACTTTCTTGAGACACACTGGAGCGAGGCTGACAGTCAACAAACCCCAGGACTCTTCCCGTCTCCATCCATTACAGAGCTAGGGCTACAGGAAGGCATGGCCATGCTCTGTTCTTTAGGTGGGTACTGGGGATTTGAACTCAGGTTCTCATTCTTGCATAGTCAGCACCGTTACCCACCGAGCCATTTGCCCAGTCCTACGGCATTTTTAGTGTATTGACTCATGTAATCTTCCAAAAGGCCAACTTACCTGTTAGTGGAGATGTAGATATAATTTTGATTTCTTTGGGGATGGGTGGGAAGGGTTTGGGAATGTGAAGCATGGGGAAAATCTACTTAATTGCTGGTGTTGGTGCAGACGGTGTTCCTACTGTTTTAGGAGTTGTCCCTGCTACACATACTGTGCCCTGCCTCTACTCTCTGAAGATGTCCCCACAAGTATCTTGCAGAAGTTAAGCTCAAATAGCTAGCTTGAAGGATCAAATAATTAATTTGGAAACAAATGGACTAAATCAGCTGTTCTGGTCAGCGAAGAGACGCGTGTATATGATTCTGGTTTCAAACAGGTAGTGCTGTGTCTGGGGGTGGAGTTCTGCCTCATGCATGCACACACATGCAAATGCATGCACACGCACGCATTTTAAGTTTTCTTTCTGAGACAGAGACTTGTAATCACCTTGTCAAGACAGGAAATATTCTAAAGAGACAGGGCTGCTTTTGACTAGCAGACTGCTAAAACAAAGGTCCCCAAGAAATTGGAATTCTGCAGGATTCTTATGCCGGGAGAAGAACAAGGAGGAAGCCTGAAGCATGCCAGAGGGCGAAGCTGTCTCCCGGGAAGAGATTTCACACGGTTCTGACAACTTGTCAGACTACCTTTCCAGAGAGACAGGAGCTGAGACAATGATGGGTCAGTGGTAGGGGAATCTGTGGGGCCACACGTAGCCCGGACCCGTTGAGTTATGCATACCTCTTGCCCTCTATTTAACCAATGTTGGTGCCCCAGAGGTGAGCTTAAGGGTGATAGGACCCCTTTATTTGTTCTTCTTCCCAGTGTGGCTTCAATAGTCTCCCCTGTCTGCTTTTCACCAGAGCTTACCTCTTGGTGCTTTGAGGATGGATGATTAATCCTAGCTTGTTGGGGTTACCGGGAGGCCCCCAGTCTAGTAACAGTCTGACATTGTAACCCTGGGCTGGGCTCACACTCACTACTTAACCCAGGCTGGACTTGAATTTGTGGCAATCCTTATTCCCATTCTCCTGAGCCCTGAGCTTATAGTCACGAGCCAGTATACCAAACTATGTCCGAGTTCTTAGAATAAGCAGCCCTGATTCGCCGCAAAGCCTCATATGAAAGGTTCGTTTATTCTAACAGACATTTGCTTGCTCAGGGAACAGGTGTTGAGTTCATCAAGCATATAAAATATAATGCTAATTAGTGTAAGAGTCTGAGTTGGCAAGGCTTACCCCTCACCCTGAAGGGGATTCTCAACAAATCAACCTGTCACTCAGCCAGTTGGCAACCTCGGTGTCTTTCAGGATAACCAGGGTCTGTGCCATCTAATCTTTGATGAGCCTCTTTAGTGATAAGCAAAAGGGGTCAGTGTTAGGCCCGTAACCCAAGCCATCATCTGTATGAGCTCAGTTCTACAGACTGAGGTTAAACCGAATGGCAGGTCAGCTGAATTTCAATCAGTGACCAAACTTGGTAGTTGTAGACTGTCATTAGAGAGAGAACAGAGACTCAGCTGGAAACGTTCAAGGAACTCCTCTCATCTTCAAGGGACCTTGACTCAGACCAAAAGAGCAGTTGTGACCTCGTCAAAGGAAAGAGTCAGGACAGACAGGCCAGCATGAAGCCGAACTGGAGATTTTATTTAAGGTGTTTTAATATAGACCTGAAGTCTGAGAGTTAGGAGAAGATAAAGAGGGGCTCAGGAAGACATTCAAGCATGGTCCAGGCTCCTCAAGTTAGAGGGAAAGCAGCTGACTGGCTTAGCAGACTACTAACTATACCATTCTGGGGACTTTCAAGTTGCATCCCAGAAAGCTGCTAAGTTGCCTGTCTCAGTTTTCTCTCTGTTGATGAGTGAGATTACAGGGCTTCTCTAGAGATATCTTGGGTCAAATTGCAGTCTGATAAGGTGAAAACCAAAAACCACTTGAGCTGTGCAAAGAGGTTTAAGGGAGGTCCTTTCCCTGCGAATGGGGCCTCTGGTGAGAGTCCTAGAAAACTGCAGGTTTATAGCTGGAAAGGAGGAAGGAAGGGGCTTGGATGCTTGACAACTGTGCTGGAATTCTTGACTCTCTGCTGGTGAACGGCTTCAACTAGATTCCTGGGTGGGAGGCTTCTGTCTTTTCTCATGTCTCCCGCCCTCCCCAACTCCCCCATCTTTCTCTCCTGTCTCAAGATGAAGGCAGCAGGGAAAGGCAGAGGCAGGATGTTTGTTTACTAAAGATATCTGAACACCAGGCAAGCCTGCTTTCCCATCATCCTGCCTTTGAGCAAGCCTTTGTTCTGATAACAAAAGAAGCCTTGCTATCATTATGAGAAGAAAGGTTCGGTGTTTTGAATTCCGTGAGAAGACATGCACATATCTGCCTACCTGCTCAAGCACCTGGAGTCTTGAGAAAACACTGCTAATGTTTGACAATATGCTGACAAAAAAACAGCACTCCATTAAAAAAAATAAAGCTTTAGCATTTAGAAAGCCTCAGAGTGTTTGGAAGCTTATGAGGCCCTCAGAATCATCTCGCACATTAAGTTGGGAGGCTATCATGCCCTGTTTATAAACAGACATTCAACATTTGGAGGGTTAGATGTGCGTATCAGGGTAGTGGTATTGTTGGCTTGAACCACAACTAAGTGGCAGATATGTTAGGAGCTAATCGGGCTGTGTCTACTGTCAATCATCCATAATGTGTAGCAGTTTCCTCTGAAAATCCCATTAAGAGTCAGGGAGGTCTAAAGTGGGGTTCATTAAAACTCTGGAAATATGGCCAGACATGGTGGCACAAGCCTTTAACACTATCACTTGGGAGGCAGAGGCAGGCAGATTTATATGAGTTCCAGGTCAGCCTGGTCTATATAGTGAGACCCTGTCTCAAACAGAACAGAACAGAATAAAACAAAACAACTCTGGAAGGACACAACCCCAAAGCCTCAGGAAGTCCCTGAAACTGAGCAGCTGCATGAGGCCCCTCCCCCTTCAAGATTATACAATTAGTGAATATTGCTGAGAGACACTCTCATACCAATCAAGCTTCCTGGCTCAAACCAACAAAGTTGTCTAGAAGAGATACTCTCTAACCTGTCCAGCTCCCTGGAGGTCATGCAGAGAGCTCCAGGTGTCCAGCTTTCATAAGATGTCACCCATGGTATGGTGGGATTTTGATGACATGGCTATCTTTGAGTCAATCCTGTTCCTGTAAGTAAACCCTCATTCAAACTCCTACAAGTAACTGAAATAAAGCTCATTTGATCCACCAAGTTGAATTTTATTTAGTATCCATACTTTGACTTGCTGTATGTTCCTTATCTGGGGTAAGTAGACATTAATTTTTGTCTCCCCAGGAATCATGTCACACATCATCCCTACTGGGAACACCTAGGTACTGGTGCTCCTGGAAACAAATGCTAAAATCCCAGACCAGATGTTGTTTAAATTTATCCCAGCTGCACTTTTATCGCTAGCATCAGGTTGGATCTGAGGTCACTACTGCTACAGGGAGAGACAAGCATCCTGTCTATGTAAATAGACTCCCATTGGTCCAGATTCCAGAAGAGTGACAAGGGACAAGGAAGCTTAGAGACCTCATGTGGCCAGACTCCAGGGCTGAGGGATGTCTCCAGCCTGCTTATATATAGTAAATGTACCTGAACTAATGTCCACCTCCTCCACAGCTCTCCCACAGTCTCTAAATCATGAGTCCTTTCTTTCTAGCTCACACTACAAGGCTCCCCATTCCCTCTCCCAAAAGCCTTAAATCAGACTTCTCTGCTCTTCTGGGCAGATTAAAATCCTTGCCTTTATCTTGGGACTTCCTCCGCACTCTGTCTTGAATTAAGTCTTGTGGCCACAAGGAACAATCCACTGTTGAATGTGAGCCCTTGTACCAACCCTCAGACCTTTAAACTGTCGGCCATTTCCCTTGCAACAGTTCCACATCACATTCATATCTGAACTAGACTACTGATGTCAGTCTTTTTAGTGTGTGTGTGTCCATATGTGTGTTTTTGGGGTGTATGTGTGTTCACCTATCAATGTGGGTTGTGTGTGTATAAGTGTGCATGCATGAATCTGAAGGATACAGGTCAGTGTTGGGTAGCTTCCTCAATCGCTCTTCACCTGCTATGTTTAGGTAGAGTTTTTCAGTGCACCAGAACTCACTGGTTGGGCTTGCTGGCCAATGAGCTCTAAAATCCCCTTGTCACTTTCTCCTTATTTTTTTTGGGGGGAGGCTAACAGCCACATTGTCCCACCCCTTTTTTCATCTGTGCTGGGCTCTGAACTCGGGTCCTCATGCTTTCTCAGTAAAGACTTTATGGTTTGCATTGTCTCCTCAGCCCCCAGTACCAGGCATCCCACACCTAAAGCTATAGGGTAGAATCCAGGGTGCGTTCCATTTTGCTGAGAGTGTCACACCCATGTGGGTATACCGACATTATCTAAGCCAGGGTATAAACAGCACTAATATAATAACCTGCCACACCGTCTCTTACTAAATCCACATGTAGCTCTTGAATCTCTCTGCTCAGTCTGGATAGGAATGGTTATGGGGTATTGCCCCTCTGTGGTTCCTAGGTGGAAAGCATAGAGGCTGTATTACTTACTTCACATGTTATTGAAACAAAATGCCTGATGAAGCCAGTGAAGGAAGGGCTTGTTTTGGCTTACACTTCAGACATCAGATAGTTCATCATGGTGGGGAAGGCACAGATGACTTCAGGCAGGGAAGGGACAGTGATCAGAGCAGGAAGCTCGCTGGCCTTGGATCCACAATCAGGCAGCAGAGGGAGATGAAGGCTGGTACTCCCCTCACTTCCTCCCTTATATTGGGTCAACCTATGGGACAGTGTTTTCACCTCAATTAACAATCAAGAAAATCCCTCACAACCGTGCCCAGAGGCTCTTTCCTAGGTAATTTTCCACCCTGCCAAGTAGACAATATAAATCATCACATTGCTGAATGTGGTGATATTAAAAGGTGGAACCTTTGAAAGATGAGGCCTAAAGGAAAGCAGTTATGTTATTGGAATTGTAAGGGTCAGAGCCTAGGCCCTGAGAGCCCTAACAATCCGGGCTTGACTACCCCTGCTGAATTAAACAAACAAGAAACAATGAACAGCAGAAAAAGGAGATTAAGTCAACATGGTCACACTGGGAAGCAGAACAAAGAAGTCCAATGACACCCCCAAGCCCAACGTTATCTTCAGGGTCCTGACATGAAATTTGTGTTTAAACAGAGGGAAGAGTTAAAATAGATAAGCAGTACTGGACAAAGTGTGGTCCCATCCAGCAATGGCTCATCACGGGCTCAGCCCCTATCTGCTCCTCAGCCTGATCTCACAAACCATCAGAACTACATGAAATCTGAAGACAAGCCCGCCTCTGGCTAGCACCAGCCTCCTCGTTTTTTTCCTCTTCCAACACAAGAGTCCTGGGAAATATTTGGTTTCTTGGGAACCATTGTTTCAGTAGTCTGATAGGCCCCCAAATGGGGAACACATATCTCCAGAATATCTTCATTCTTGTTTGTAGGGTTAAAGTTAGGCTATGGGGGGAACCCAGAGATTACTGGGTGCTGTTAGTCTAGTTTGCCCTGTGTCTGTCTCTGTGAGTTAGAAGGAAGGGCAGCTGTTATGTCTGTCCAGTGTTTATGTGGACTCAGGAAATCCAAACTGCGATCTTCACTGCAGGTGATTATCCACCGAGCAGTCTCTCCAGTCGCTACTTATTTATTTTTAATAGAAACTTCAGAGGTCTATCCAAAGGCAGTCTCTGGGGATGCAACCCAGGCTACTGGCATCTGCAAGAGCAAATGAGGCCGCAGCAGGACTGCTGCTCAAGAATGCAACTCCATGATGTCTCTTACAGCTTGAATGTGAAATGCCTCCCACAGCCTAATGTGCCCTTGGCTGGTGGTGCTGTCTGGGGGGATATTGGGCTTTGGCTAGTGTGAGGATTAACTTTGACTGTCAGTTTGATACAACATAAAATCACTTGGGAAGAGTCTAAATGGTGGATTGGCTAGATCAGGTTTAGCCCATGGGCATGGCTGTGCGACACTGTGTCAAGATGATTGATGTGGAAAGACCTAGCCCACTGTGAGCAGCACCATTGCCTAGGCAGGGAGTCCTGAAAAGTATAGGTACCAAGCTGAATACAAGCAAGCAAGCAAGCAAGCAGGCAAGCAAGCAAGCAAGCAAGCAAGCAAGCAAGCAAGCAAGCAAGCAAACAGACACATTGATTTCTCCCTGCTTTTGCCTGAGGATGTAATGTTGCTAGCTGTTTTAAGCTCCTGCCTTGACTTTCCTGCTGTGATGGACTGTAAATTGGAATTATAAGCCAAATAAATCCCTTTCTCTCCTAAATTGCTGTGTTTCAGGGAATTTTATCATGGCGATAGAAATGAAACTAGACGCGGTAGTGTGGGTAGGTCTCTGGGGGACAGACCTTTGAGAATCATAGCCCAGCACTATTTCCAGTCCCAGTCAGTTATTATGGAACGAGGCCCCCCATTTGCTCCCACTGTCACTGAGTTGCTGCTACGTACTCTTGTCATGGTGTACCCCCTGACACTGTGAGCCCAAATGACCCTCCCTTCCCTTAAGCTGCTTGATTGGGTATTTTATTACAGCAAAGAGGAAGGTACAACCTTTGCTGGTGTGTGTGTGTGCATGTGTGTGTGTGTGTCTTTATACATACATGTCAAGGCCAGAAATCAATCTTGGGTGTTTTTCTTGGGGTGTACACCCTGTTTTTCTAAGGCAGGGTCTCTTGTTAGCCTGGAGTGGGCCAGGCTTGACAGTCCAGGGAATCTCAGAATCTGCGTAATTCTACTACCCAGCACTAGGATTACAGGTATGCACCATCACACAATTTAAAAAAAAATGGTTCTGGGGGGTGAAACTCGGGTCATTATTTGTTTTTGTGGGGCAAGCACTTTACAGAAATCCTCTCATATAATCGTTAACTTGCCTCTGGAATTGAAATCTACGTTTCGGTGACTTACCACAGTCCACCACCGGCAATTTCCTGTGCTGTGTACACTGCATCACCAGGCACAGAGTCTGTAAATCACACTGAAAACAATTAGCCAAACAGGTGAAAGAATTCACCAACTAGCCCACCATCAGCATATTAGTGGCAAATTAGACTTCCCACGTTAGTCATGTTCTCGGCAATATTAGTGTTACAAGCCCTAATGTATTGTATTTTATATTGTGGAGAGCTGGAAGGGAGTACTAATTACATGCAAGTTTCCAGGATTTCAGCTGGGAGTATTTCACATGAAAGTTAATTGTGCTTCTGGGGCTTCGCCACTGGTTTATCCAATTAACGTGGAGTTTGCCTATATATCACGGTTTTGCTTACAGAAGGGAAATGGTATTATTCACTTGGATAAAATGGGACTTGTTCTAAGGGTGTTTTCGAAAATCAGCCTCATAGCTTCTGGGGCACATGAATGCCTGTGCTCACCTGTAGTTTTCTGAGATGGAATGAGGTTTGCACTGTCTGAGAGTTGCAAAAGCAACTGGTGAAAGGCTATGATAAAGAAGAGCCTGGGGATCTGGGGAGATGGCTTAGAGGGTAAGAGCTTTCGTTGCACAAGCATAAGAACCTGAGTTCCAATCCCCATGACCCAAGTAAAATGTTGGATGTCACTGTGCACAGATATATCCCCAGAACTGTGTGGGTTAGACAGAATCACTGGGGCTTGCTGGCTGCCAGTTTAGATGCAAGGTAAATGACAGAACGTGTCTTACAGGAATATGATTCTCTGACTTTTGTAGTAGGACATGAGCATGCACACACACCTGCACACACATGTGCACACACATACATGTGTGCACACTATGATGCTTACCTTTAATTATCAACTTGATAAAACCTAGAAACATCTGGGCAAAGGGTCTCTAGGAGAGATTGATTAACACTTTGTTGACCTTTGGGGAATTGTTGCAGTGGAGTCAGTTGGTGTGGGAAGACTCAGTCCACTCTAGGTGGTGAAATTCTCTAGGGATGGAATCCCGAACTATGTAGAAGCTGAGAAGTCGATCGGAGCACAAGCACATGAACACGTGGACGTTCATTTTCTCTACTCTTGACTGGGGCTGTGATGTAACTTGCCGCTTTGAGTTCTTGTTGCTATGATTTCCCCACAGTGATGGACTATAAACTGGAATTGGGACCTAAAATAAACCCTTTGTTTCTGAAGTGTATTTTCATCAGTGTGTTTTAACACAGCACCAGAATGAAGCTAGGGCACACACACATGCACCACACAACACAACCATAATATATATGACAAAATTTAGAGTAAGAGACTAAGAAAATTTGCTTCCAGGGCTCTCTTTAATCATAAAATTCTCCTATGTTATGTAAAAAAATGGTACATATAATCCTTCCACTGATCTCACATACTAACCAGTTCATAGATGGCTTTTGTCATCACATATAACCTCCTTGGGGCTCTGTGTGGTAGGCATTCAGTTAGGTATTCAATATTTCCATTTGTCCTTACAGATTTGTTCTATTGTCTTACAGAAAATTATAGTCACTATCACATAGTATTTTTTACAAATGATCCCTAATGTCTCCCAGGAAATAAGAAGTTGCAATGGGTTTGAGGTGAGGTGCATGCCAATTCCGTATCTGTTTGGGACGCATGTGTATCGTGGTTTAACTGTGAAATGTCCCCCATATGGTCTTGTGTTTGAACACTTGGCTCGCATTGGGACGTAGTTGAACCTTAGGGAGGTATGGCCGGTTGGAGGAAGTGGATTTCTGGGGAGCTGAAGGGTTGATCTTGAGACTTACAGTCTGGCCCACTTATTGCTTCATTATCCCCTGGCTATGAACAAGCCTCTGATTTCCCATCCATGATGGACTAGGAGTTTTACAGTGCCTCCTTTGGGTATTTTTTATCAGAACAATAGGGAAAACAGCTTTCTTAGTTTCTTTTCCCATCCCTGTGATAAAACACCCCCACAAAAGCAACCTAATGGAGAAACCATTTGCTCTGCTTCACAGTTCAAAGTTGTAGTCTGTCATGGCCTGGGGTCAAGTCAGCAAGAGCCTGAAGCAGGCGATCATATCATAGCTACACACAGGAACAGAGAACAAGGATGCTAGTGCCCAGTGTGGTTCCTCCACTTCATACAGGTCAGACTTCCTACCCAGGGAATGATTCTACCCACAGTTTAAATGGATCTTCCTATACCAATGAACACAGTCAAAATAAACCCTTACAGACATACTTCGAACCCAGCCTTAATTTAGATAGTCTCTTACTGCTGTGCCCAGAGGTGGTTCTGGGTCCTGTCAAGTTGACAATTAACACTGAGCATCATAGTAACTAATACGACGAACTGAGAATTTGCTCTTTGGAGTCTCTCTTGGGGCTTTGAATTGCCACAGATACTAGGAAGAGTTCAAATTCGGAATTCGCAAGGTTAGGACTAGACAAATGTGCATTCAAGCACAGTTCACAGTCTGAGCCTTCTAAAGGTTGGAGAGGTGACTCAGTGGGTAAGAGTGTGTACTGACCTCACAGAGGCCTCCCATAGTTCAACTATGGTAGCTCACAAACACCTTTAACTCTAGTTCCACAGGATTCAGGGCCCTTTTCTGGCCACCTTTGGCACTGCAGTCGTGTACACACACACACACACACGCACGCACGCATGCACGCACGCATGCATGCACGCACACACACACACACGCACGCATGCATGCACGCGCACACACACACACTTACACATACACACACTTAAAAATAAATTCTTAGATAAAAAATATAGAGAGAAGCCCTAAGAGAGGAGCCCTCTAAGAGCAACAACAAAATAGTTGTAGACACCTGAACTTCTGTGGTAGCTTCCCTAGTGTACTGAAATCTCTATATACCGTTCCTGGATCTCACACACTTCCATGCAGTCCGTAAACACACACAACCAGCAGGTTCAGGTCAGAAACTGTGCTGTGGCACAAAACTATAAAAGGTACTAAATTCTGGTCTAGCTTTCTCTTTTCTTTGAGATTTATTTTAGTTACGCGCATGCTTTTGTGTCTCTGTGTGTGCATACATCGTGCGTGTGCAGGTACCTGTGGAGGCCAGAAGAGGGTTATAGGTAGTTGTACGCCACCTAGTATGGGTGCTGGGAACTGAACTCAGGTCGTCTATAAGAGCAGAAAGCACTCGTAGCTATTAAGCCAGTGCTTCATCTCCTGGTCATTCTTTTTCTGCTAAGTGGCATCACTGTCCCCTGGTCATGGAAGACTGAACATCGGGTCAAAAATCTTAACTCCTTTATTTTGTTGTTGTTCTATCTGAAAAACAACAGCTAGCAATTCTCACATAAACACGCAAGTCAATGTGTCATGGTAACAGTATGTCGTGGGCTTCTTCTGACAGCCATCCTGCTTGCTATCATGTCTCTGCTGCCAGATTACCAGAATAAGTGTTCCCATTCTTTCCCATTGAATTTACCACTTCTTCCCTGTAGTCTCCAGAGACCTTGGTAGTCAGCCTGTCTCTCCATTTTGCTTGGTGTGGTGTGGTGGTGGTGGTGGTGGTGGTGGTGGTGGTGTGTGTGTGTGTGTGTGTGTGTGCAGGCATGTAGGTGCACTTGTGTGTGTGCATGAAGTTAACTTTAGATACCATTTCTCAGGATTCGATCCTTCTTTTTTTTGTTTTTTTTTGTGTTTTGTGTGTTTGTTTTTTTTTTTTTTTTTTTGGAGATTGGTTTTTCATTAGGATTTGGCACTTGCTGATTCAGCTAGGCTAACTGTCTAGCAAGCCTCACACATCGCCCCCACCCCACCCCTAAACACACAACAGGGCTGGGCTTTCAAGCATGCACTCCCATGTCTGTCTTCATTTAAATGGGTTCCGGGTATTGAACTCATGCTCACATGACAAACACTTGACCAGCTGAGCCATCTCTTTATGCCCGTTTCCACTTGGATTTCTCTACAGTTGCATTTCTAAGCCCATCACAGGAGACTGCTGGGTCTCTGTGGGCTGCTCCTTGCTCAAGGCATAAGTGATCTTCCAGTGCTTTCCAAGTCCTCCCTGATGTCTTCCTTGTACACGACGGGTCAGTGACCGAGGGATTCGAGTCAGTGAAGCGGAGGTCCATCTGCTCTGCTGCTGAGCGGTGCAGAGGGACTCCCCGTGAAGCGTGGGGAAGTTGCTCTGGGTTTTAAGGAAGCACAGGAGAACCGCTCATCCTTCCATGAGGATGTCTGCTAATTCCTTTTGTATATCCAGCTTTGTCTACGTGCAGGTGTAGCTTCACAGGTGCAGGGAGACACTCAGGTCACTCACGGAACCAGGTGCCCTTTGAATAATGGCAACTTAATTATTTTGAGCCTTTAAAAGCCTTCACACCATAAGAACCTTCTCTGACTTCTTGGGTTTCAGCTGTATTCTTGAATTCTTATCTTTTAATTGTACTTATTTATTTCATGTGTATGTAGAGAGGCATGTGTGCCTTGACACATATATGGAAGTTCAAGGACAACTTGCTGGAGTCAGTTCTCACCCACCATCAGGTGGGACATGAAGATCAAAGGCAGGTCACCAGGTTTGACAGAGAGCCTCTTTGCCGGCTAGGCCATCTTGTCAGACCTATTCTTAAACTGTTTGGTTCTACAGTCTAGCTTGCTTGTTGATAAATCATCTCATCCTTTATAGTAAGCAAGATGAAGAATGTTGTTGTTGTTATTATTATTATTATTATAGCTAAGAATGATACCCAAAAGCAAGTAGTACTTTTCAGCTTCTAGATAACTAGAAGACTGTCGCTGGGAGAAGACATTTGCTCTTGTTCCCTGCCTCTGAAGTCATCATCCATGAGTTTGGTGATTGACAGCAGTCACCCACTGTTCTTTAATGGAAAGTCACAAACTTTATTTTGTGGCTGTCACTGGGAGGCACAGAAATACCAGGGCATGGATGGAGCAAAAAAAGATGATTTCTCCTTATTTTACAAAATTATCTTTATCTTTCAGGATGTGGAGATGACCTAGCCATTCAAGTGCTTACTGCACAATTTTGAGGACCTGAGTTCAACCTCCGTAACCCACAAACAAACCCAGGCATGGGGGCACACATGTGCAATCTCAGTTCTGGTGAGATGGAGACAAGTGGATTCCTGGGACTCAATGCTCAGCCCTCCTAGCCTACTTGTTGACCTCCAAGGCACCAAGAGAGCCTGTCTCACAAACTAAGGGGGAGGAGCTGGCAAGATGGCCTAGTGGTAAGAGTGCTTCCTGATCCTGCAAGGACTAGAACTCAGGCCACATGGAACGACTCACAACTGTCTCTGACTCCAGCTCCAGGGGATCTGATGCCCTCTTTTGCCCTTCGTGGGTTCTTGCACTCATGCGTACATAGCCCCCTCCCACCCACAATTTAAAGTAAAATAAATGTATATATGTTTAAGCGACTAGTGCCTAGAGCATGAGGGATGACACCTGAAGTTATCTTGTGACCGCTAAGTGCACACGTACATACAGGCACTCACATGAATGTACACCAAGATTATCTTCCTTGTTTATCAAAGATATAGAAAATATGATGCTACGATGCCCTGGTACAATTATTCATTTTGATTTATACTTTGGAGCAATTCAAACTATCAGTTAAATTTAAACATCAGCAGCAACGTTTCTGCTATACATCTAATTTGGGAGATTCTGTTGTTCCCACAGCCAAGGTCATCGGATGAGGGCTAAAGTGTCTGCTATTGATCCCCAATTGGCTTAATGAAATCTATTTATGTCCCCATGGACATGAGGCTACCATGCAGGCATGCTGGTTTTCCCAGCAGAGAGGACAAGCCAGTCTCTGAAGCACAACCCTCCTTGTTCTCTACTAGAGGGTCATCCAAAGTGTGTCGGGGAGATTACATAAGAATTTAGAGCCAGGGCTGGTTTAATCTAGTGCCTTCACTTGATAAAGTAGTGTTTATGGATAACTAAGATGCCTTAGTTAATCCCACACTATTTCGTCACCCATTTCTGTGGTCAGTCAAACAGCCCTCTGGGGTGAAAATATGAGGTTTAGGTTTAAAAATACAAGAAAAAACACTAAAAGAAAGAAATTTCTTCTCATTATTATTTTAAATATAAAAAGGACTGTGAAACTATTACACATTTTAATATCAAGCATTGTTGCTTCTTTCTTTATAAACATTCATTCACTCATTCATGTGTGCATATATCCGTGTGAGTGTATATACAAATGTGTACGTGGGTGCACATGTAGATGCCCTTAACAGAGTCCGGAGAGAGGGTGTTGAGTGGCTTGGCCTCCTCTCTCAATCTCTTATTCCTTTGAGGGAGGGTCTCTCCTTGAACTTGGAAGTCATGTTTCATTCAGCCAGACTGTGAGTCACCAAGGCTCAGTGACCTTCCAGTTCTAGCCATCTTGGAACTGGGGTTACAGTCCTAAGACACCAGGCTTGCAATGTGGGTGCTTGGATCTGAGTTCTGACCCTCCTGATTGTAGAGCAGGTATTCCTAGCCACTGAGCCATCTCTTTAGCTCCTATGTTTTTATTATTATTTTTGCGTTAGAATACGAAGTGTTGGGCTTCATAGTGGACTTTCCATACATCTGTGCTGCTGCACTTTGTTTGAATTTGTCCCCCTCTCCCACGTGTCTTGCTCTCTTCCAATCAATTTTCCCTCTTCCCCCAGAAAGTCCCCATAATGTACATCACATTGGCAACCTGTCTTGCAGTGTTTGAGTTCACCGAGAAGTCGGCTTTGGAAGTGGGGCTGCACCCTCACTTCAGACCCAAGCATGCCTGTCTCAAAATGTCCCCTAAGAGAGTGTTTTTCCACCTTGCAAATACTTCATCCCCTTAATACAGTTCCTCATATGGTGGTGACCCCCGACCATAAATTTATTTTCATTACTACTCCATAACTGTAATTTTGCTACTATTATGAATCATAACAAAAATATCTGTCTTTTCTGTGGTCTGAGACTACCCCTGTGAAAATCATTTGATCTGCCAAAGGGGCTACCACCCACATGTTGAGGGCCTTTGGATGTCTAGGAATGAGATGCCCTCCAACTCCGTGACAGGGAGGGAAGGGAACAACTGTACAACCTGAGGGTAAGAACACTCTGCCCCTAAACAGCAAGAGGGTGAACCACTGCCAGCAGAGGTGACTATGGTTTATTAAGTGACATAAAAGTTCCTGCAGTGAGAGAGAGAAGCCCCAAGATAGGCCATGGGAAGTTCATCCGTGGAGAGGAAGCTCAGTTTAGAATCCAGCAGACCGCCTCAGCTTCTCCAGTCAGTGTTTGCTGGATGTAGAGAACCCCCAGATTGGTACTATTTCCTTCATGCTATTATTTGTTCTATTGCTTGGAAGCCTACCGGAGGGGACACACTGCTCTGCCAAGGTCTCTCTCCCTGTGGGAGCTTCTGCACGGAGCTTCCTGCTTGATTTCTGCTACAGGCTTTGAGCACTTGTTTTGATGATGCTTTGATATTAATCTGTCTGTCTTTCTATCTATCTATTTGTCTGTCTATCTCTTTATCTATCATTTATAATCTATCCATTACTTGAGATGCATTCTTTTACTTTTGCTTTGATTTGCTGTATGTTTAACAAACCCAGTCTTTCAAAGTTATCACTGTGGCTATTACAGATCCTTCTCTGAATCACATGGAACAGTACACCCTTCAGCTGGTTAAGTGCTTGCTATGCGAGCATGAGAACCTGAGTTTGAACCATAGCACTCACGTAAAATGCTAGGCACAGTGGCAAACACAGTAAGTGGGTGAGATTTCCCAATAGGAAGAGGCAGTGTCAGAGACATTTGATTTACAGCAGCTTTCGCACTGACCTTGGCTTTCCAGTCTCTAAGCGGTGTCACCAGGGTATCTCACTAATGTATGGTTGTGAATTTTTCATGGCAAGGCATGTGTTTGTGTTATTGGCCTCCTGGGCAAGGGGGAAAACGCATGACATGTCAACAGCAACATAAATGGTTAGGTAAATCTTTATTCCCATCAGTCCTCCCTGCAAAGCCCTGTTATTTGTGTCTCACTCAACCGTTCATTCATTCATGAACATTTATTGAGCAACTTCCGCCTCTAAGTACTGCAGGGTTTACAGTGATGCAGAAATCAAATAGCGTGGTGACATAAGTGATGTCGCGGCAGGCGTGAACGGTGAGAGGAAGGGGGAAAAGCTCGGGAGAGGGGATTCCTTTTTGAAGTATTAAGACACTGGAAGCTTGCAATGAACAGGCTTTCTCTGCTAAAAATGGGTCTTTTTATGTTGTAAGACATCCCTCAAGGGCCACCCTGAGGGATCAAGTAGCAGGTGTCTGGGAGGGCTCAAATCTCCACTGTTGAAACTCAAGCAAGTCTTCTAAAGCTGTTTGGCTTAGTTCTCCAATTGTGTAAAAGGGAAAGGCTCAAATAGATAATTCTTTAAGTTTCACCAGCTTCCTGAATAAAATAATTTAGGACCGAGTTATGCAAAAATAACCGTGTGTGTGTGTGTGTGTGTACACATTGTGTTAGTTACTTCCCCTTGCTGTGACAAAATACCTAATAAGAAACAAACTTAATAAAGAAAGGGCTTATTCTGGTTCAGAGTTCAAGGGTTCAGCCCATTCTGGTGGGGACATCGTGGGGACATCGTGGTGGCAGAAGTGTGAGGCAGCTGACCACACTCTTTGTATTCAGGAAGGAGAGAGAGAGAAAGATGAATGCGGGTGCTCCGTGCACTTTCTCTTTCAAATGCGGTCACCCACAGTTAAGGTGAGTCTTCTCGTCTCCATTAACAATCTAGGTAACTCCTCCACAGTCAAACCTAGGTATTCCTTCTCAAACATACCAGAGATTTCCCTTCTGGGTATTTAGCATTTCGATCCTTTCAAACTGACAATCAGTATCGACATATATGTTTTAAAGTATTGGAAAATACTCCTTTATGAGAACTTTTAAAGACACCCAGATTTGGGGATTTGAGGTCGGGAATGTTGGGTGGTGTGACTCCAGGCACGATACAGAGTTCAAAGGTGCTGAGCAGGGGAGAGGGCAATGTATAGGAGTTATAGGATAGTGTGTTTTGAATTTGAAATGGCCCTAAAGGCTCTTGTTTTGAATGCACACAACAATTCATGCTATTTGGAGGAGGCAGTGGAGATTTCATCAGAGGGGGCCTGGAGGCCAGAAAGGGTGTTGGATCCTCTGACATTGTAGCTATAGGCAATTGTGAGTCCTTGGGCATGGATGCTTGAAACTGGCTTCTAATCTTCTGGAAGATCAGCAAATGTTCTTAGCCACACCTCCAGCCACCTCATTTCAAAACATTTTTTTTCAGAGTTGAAGACCAAACCCAGATTGTTGCACTTGCTAGGCTCTACCACTGAGCTAAATCTCCAAACCCCCAAAACATTTCAATAGGTTCCTCTGTAAAGTCCAGAGGTCTTTCTAAGACTTTGATGTGGGATTCTCTTTGGTACGCTGTGAATACCATTGGTTAATAAAGAAACTGTCTTAGGCCTGTGATAGAAAACTAAACTGAATGCTGAAAGAAATGAGGTAGAGTCATAGAGAAGCCATGGAGCTGCCACCAGAGACAGACACGCTGAAACTTTGCTGGTAGGCCATGACCTCGTGGTGATGCAAAGATTAATAGAGATGGGTTAAATTAAGATGTAAGAGTTAGAAAATAAGAAGCTAGAGATAATGGGTCAAGCAGTGATTAAAATAATATAGTTTCTGTGTGATTATTTCAGGGGTCTGAGTTGCCGGGCAGCAGGGAAATAAACTAGCAGCCCCCTAGAACGGGACTTCTTATATGGAAGGCTTGCGGTATATCTAGGAAGAACATAAACATCCTGACCAAAAAAAAAAAAAAACAAAAAACAAAAAAAGAACCATTAAGTATGGTCTGTTAGACAATTTTTCTAAGAAAGAGAAAGGGTTGGAGTGTATCTCAGTTGTTACAGTGCTTATGTAGCATACTCAAAAGCCTGGGTTCAATCCACAGCATTGCATAATTCTGGTGTTTTGGTCATCTGAGTAATCCCAGTACTCAGAATGTGAAGGCAAGAGGATCAGAAACATGAAGTCATTCTTGGCTGTATACAGAGACCAAGGTTACCATGAGCTACATGAGACCCTATCAAAAACAAACAAGAAAGATGGGCATATCTAGGTATAGAAAAGCATAGTGTTCCATTCCCCATCAATAGTGATTAAAGGAACTAGTTGTGGGTTCTGTGTATTTAATTATTCAATTATTTTTGTTTTTAATTATGTGTATGTCTGTGTGTAGATATGTGCACGTTACTGCGGTGCCTTTGGAGGCCAGAAGACGGCATATCATATATATGATAGATAGGTAGGTAGGTAGATGGATGGATGGATAGCATATGATTTAAGCATAGGTGTATATATTGTTATGCTTTCCTTTCTGTTGCTATGATAAAACACTCTGATCAGAAGCAATGTAGATAGGAAAGGCTTTACTTGGTGTGTACTTCCAGGTCACAGTTTACCGTTGATGACTGATGAAAGTGGAAGCAGGAACTCAACATGAACTTGAAGCAGAAACTACAGAGGATGTTTCCTATTGATCCATTCACAGATCCTTGCCCAGGTAGCTTTAGTATACAGGCTAGTAGCACTTGTCCAGTGAATAATATTACTTACAATCAGCTGGGCCATCCTACATCAGCCAGTAAGCAACAGAATCCTCCACAGACGTGCCTACGGGCCAATCTGATCTAAGTAGTTCCTTAATGGATACTCTCTTGTTGAGTGCTCTCTCTCTCTCTCTCTCTCTCTCTCTCTCTCTCTCTCTCTTTCACACACACACACACACACACACACACACCACACACATCAACCACAACAACAACAACACAATCCTTCACAGACATACCTACGGGCCAATCTGATCTAAGTAATTCCTTAATGGAGACTCTCTTGTTGGGTGCTCTCTCTCTCTCTCTCACACACACACACACACATACACACATGCCACACATCAACCACAAAAACACAATTTTTCGCAGACATGCCTACAGACCAATCTGATCTAAGTAATTCCTTAATGGAGACTATTTTGTTAGTCTCTCTCTCTCTCTCTCTCTCTCTCTCTCTCTCTCTCTCTCTCTCACATCTTTCCTCTTTCCCTACGGAGATGGTACCATTTCTTCCTTTCACTTCCCATCCTGTTATGAATTACACTGGAAATGTTCCTCAAAGGCTCCTTTGTTAAAATTCTTGGTCCCAGCGGCTCATGCTGTTCTGTGTGGTTTTAGAGCTTTGGGGAGGTAAGGTCTACCTGATGGACTTTAGGAGACAAGACCTGGTTACAGTCTAGATCTGTTTCCTGCCTATGCTTCCTGGTTGATGAAGATGCCAGGTGCCCTGGCCTCACGCTGCCCCCTACCCCAGCTTCTACCATGCCTTCCCTGACATGCTGGACAGTACTTTCTCAAACAGCGAGCCAAGGAAACATAAATCTGTAACCCCTTAGAGGGACTTCTGCCAGGTATTTGTTTGTAGCAATGTAAATGTAACTCATACATTACACCCCTCCCCCCTTGTCTCTGGAGCAGAAACTTGAATTGCCTGGCATAAAAAGCCAAATTATTGAATTTTTAAAAAGGAAGAAAAGGACCGCTGCTCCCTCAGAATGAAGACAAATACATAGCTTGCGGGGCAATGCATCAATTTGAGTAGCAAATACCAGAAACAGAAATGATATTTATATAAGGAAACTAAGTGAGAAAGTACATCACCATGGAAGATAAGGTTAAAACAGAGGCAGGAAGCCTGTCAAGGGCATCCATTCAGGAGTACAGCGGGTGGGTGTCTACCTGATGGGGCAGACAGTTCTGGGCTGGTGCTTCTCCTGAGCACCACTGGTACAGGCACCGCTGGGCTCAGCACCTGACTCTAGAAAATTCATTTCTTTCCTTTGCCCCCTCCCTCACCTTGGAGTGCACCAATCAAAACCACCGCCATGCACGTAGGAAACTCACTACTCCTAACCTACCAGCTTAGCCCTAGGAAGTATCTCTGCAAAATCGCTATTCACATTTTAAAGAAGAGGAAAAAGCAGCAAGAGCAATTCAGTACTCAACTCAATCACATTAGAATCTTGCATATGCCAAATTGAATCTTTAGGGTGGGGAGGGTGGGGGGGGGGACTCACTATTCTTACCACTTACTAATGGGAAAATGTGTGCAGATGTGAGGTAACTTGACCAATGTTACATCACAAACGGTAGACTCAGGTTTCAAGCCAGGTTTCAGGCCACCATTAGTTCTCTAGGCTTGGATGCTGGACTGCCTGTCCTCAATCCTGGCAGGGTTGACTGGGTCCCTGTGCTGGGCATTTCAGATACATGCTTAGCAGAGGCTAAGGGGACATCTCTGTGAGTATTGACAGCACAGTGACAAGGAGTCTAAGGAAAAGTGGTGACAGAAACAACCAAGACTGGCTCCTCTCACTGGGTTCAGATTCCAGGGTAGATGGAATCTGATCTCTCTCTTCCTGTCCATTCCTCTGTCTCTGCCTCTCTGCACGTCTGCGTGTGTATACATGTTTGTGTGTGTGTGTGTGTGTATGTGTGTGTGGTGTTTCTCAAGAAAATTCTCACGTACCATACACATGCACACATACACTGAGAGTGGCTTGGTAGCCCTGAAAGGAAGAAAGCAGCATGATTAAGACTCAAGTTTGCTTGGACTTTGAGAAGGATTTCCTGAGATCCCTGAAGCATGCAAAGAAGTGTGTCTTCCCAGGCAGAGGGGTGTGTACTCGGCAGGGGGAGCAGGAGGGTTACTCTGTCTGTTTGCAGCCCAGCGGGCTCCTCTCTGTGCTCGATTCCTGACCCTCCACAGAGATCCCATCAAGGCCTTGACCTCTAAGCCTCTCTGATCCCCACCATCACCTTCTGCTGCTCCGCCCTTTGATGCTCATCTCGCCCCCATGTCTGGCTGAGGCTCCTGGACCTCTGCTGTGCTTTCTACTGCCCTTCTCACTAGGGTTAATGTGAGCTCGTTCAACTCCAGGCAAATCTGTGAAACGTAACTGCCTGGCTCATATTCTAGCTCCTTCCTTCCTTCCCCTTTAAGGTATCTTGCAGATCTTGTCTGGTGTTCCTTTTCCAAGTGCTAAGTACATATCTTTGAGCCTCCCCTCTCTGTATGGATAAGGCTATTCTATATTTTATCTTTTACACTGTGTCTTCCCAGTAAGTAATTTTAAAGAAAAAACAAACCAAAATACTAAGTAATAGACTAGAACATAAGAATGATCCTACAGTGACTTCCCAGCTACACGTGGCTCTGGTTTATTAGCAGGAGGACTACTGAGCACTGCAGGAATACTAAGCATTGTAAAGAGTGTATTAACCTTCCTTATAAGGTTCATAATTCCTTACGCCGACATGTTCATACATTACTGTATTGACATTTCACTTGTATTTTAATAAAGAAAACTTGCCTTAGGATCAGAGAGTAAAACAGCCCCACTGGCCAGTCTTATAAACCAAGCAGCAATAGCACACCCCTTTAATCCCAGTAGCCACACTAGTTGCGATAGTAACCGGGCAGTGCCTTTAATCCCAGTTTCTAGAAAGGATTGTAAGACAGGAGGAGACAGCTTTCAAACAGTCTCGTTCTGAGATTCCTGGTGGCAGGATTGCCATTTCGGACTGAGGTCGAGGTAAAAGCCAGTGGCTGGCTGTTTTGTTTTTCGGATCTTGAGGTTGAACCCCAATTTCTTTCTCTGAGTTCTTATTAATCGTGCTTCATTTGGTGCCCATCCATCTGTGGTTGCGTTTGTCCAACAAATGACCGTTTCTATAATAAAGCAAATTGATCCTGACGTGCCTGAGGGGATGTGTGACTTTTGCAACCAATAAAGTACCGATTAACATAGAATATGGTAAGGCAAGGGTGATGATGCGTGTTTACACTCCCAGCGCTTAGAAGGCTGAGGCAGGAGGATCATGGGTTCAAGCCTAGTGTGGGGTTGTGAGTCTAGGTCAACCTGGGCTATCTAATAAATAATAGGATAGGATAGGGAGATGGGTGGGAATGGAACAAAAAAGAGTAGATTAGCATAGGAAGAATAGAAGGGGGTTTCAAAACTCACTAGTTTAATCATCTGGTTTTAGAGATGAAGTCTAGATGTTGTATGCCTGGACTTGTCAGAAGTGAACGGGGAGCAGGCAGAAGGCATGCTAACCCCCAGTCCTCTCACTATGCTTTACTAGGTTTTGGCTAGGACAGCCAAGCTACAGGAAGGCTGAGGACTGACTTGATGCTGTTCATCTGGGGACAGGAACTAACTTGGATGGGGAACACGCCAACACACATTTATCTCACACTGTTTGCAAAGCAGCACCGCAGCCGCCCAGGCCACTGTCTCTCAGAATGATCTATTCTCTGCACCCAACAGCTCATATGTCATCAGTAGGCGATTGCCATCAGGCCAGTGCCAGAAAAATTGACTGTCTCAGCAGGAATGAGCTCGGAACCTGTCTCTAGCGCCAGGAAACCTAGACTTCAACTCAGTCTTCAGCTGTTCCAGTATAGTATAATTGATCTCGTCTGCTGCGGCTGGGGAGAGTTACAGTGTCAACACTGGTTCTACACGTTCCAAACATGAGTCTAGCTACACACAGCTCCACCGTGCAGGTCTGAAGGTCAGGGGACAACTTTTGGGAGCTGGTCATCTCCTTCCTCCATGTGGATCACGGGACTGGAACTCAGGGCACCAGGTTCCGCTAAAAGTGGGTAAAAACCCACTTCACCATCCCTGGGGCTGATTTTCTAATAACAAGGAATGGTGTGGAACATTCCTGAAAACCCACCCAGAGACGTCCACTTGACATCAGTGCTAAGCCTAATGTTAGATGACGGAGTTTTAAGAAAGGTTTCTATGCCACAGGCAGAAGTCAGAGGCTCTGTTCCACTGACCCGTCCTAGGGCCCAAAGTGAGTCATTCTTTTTGAACTCAGAAATAAGGATGCTTTCTGGGCATTAAATTTTAATGCGGATGTATACTACATCAGAGTGGAAATGCCGCAGAGTCATTTTAAGGAGACAGCCGTAGAAGGCCGCTGCATTGTCTACCCACCTTACAGCAATTAGCTAGTCACCCTGTAGCTGTCCCCACTGTCAAGGAAAACCTCATCCTCCAGGGCAATCTCTGTGGGAAACAAAGCTTCCACCCTAGCAGAGGATGGGAAGATTAACTGAAGAATTTTGACTAAAGAATGTTTCAGACACTATAGACCTAGACACCTTTAGCACTTTAAGGTTGTTATCTATCTATCCCAAGTCCCACTGGGAGGGTCAAGGTAGCTTCATTCTGAGGTTTTCGTGTGCTTGGTCATTATGGGATTGCTAACACCGACTGCAGACTTGCCAGGATCTAGAGTCACTCAGGAGACAAGCCTCTGCGTGTGTCTGTGGGGGTCTTTCCAGATGGGGTCCATCAAGGTAGGAAGATCCTCCTCAAGTGCGTGTGACGTCATCCCATGGGGGCAGGGTTCAGGGATGAATGAAAAGGAGAAAGTGGGCTGAGCACTGGCGTTCAGCTATCCCTGCTTGCCTTCCCGACTGAGGGCGCCATGGGACCAGCCACTCCACACTCCTTCCTCCATGACTTCTCCTCTGTGATGTACCATACCCCAAAACTGTAAGTCAAAGCAAGCACGCCTTTTAAAGGTGCTCTGTCTGAGTGTATGCACCCATGTGGGTGCTCAGACCTGTGTACTCCCCCAGAGACCAGAGGAGCATGTCAGATGCCCTGCTTTATCCCTCTCTATCTCACTCCCTCGGGGCAGAGACTGTCACTGAGCCTGGAGCTAAGCTGACAACCAGGAAGTCCCAGTGACTCTCTCCTTGTCACCATCCCCACCCTCACAACACTAAGGCTTAGCATGCACACCCAGACACCCTCAGCATTTTAACCAGGGTTCTGGGGATTTGAACTCAGGTCCCCAGGCTTGTGCAGCAGGTGCTCTTACCCACTGAGCCGACCCTCTAGCCCCATTAAGGTACTTTTGTTAAATACTTGTCCCAGCAACAAAAAAATTAATACACCATGTAGCGTATTCTCCCTGTTCTGAAGGTGTGTTCCTAAAGCACTCTATAGGCTGCCTCTAAATGCCGCACTGGAAATCGAAAATATTCTATTTTATTTCAGACACCGAGTCTGTAATGTTGGTTAGTGCGAGTTTAGTCCTAAGGGAGAATTTGCCTTAATAACCCATTTCTAGTCAGAAGGCTAGAAGAAAGAGGCAATGCTCTGGATGACGGTCTATTTAAACAAGGCCAGGATGAGCATGCCATGAGGCTATTCGTGAAGAATAAACTTGGCTTCACAGATGGAATATAGTCCAAGCACATTTTATTTCTGGGCAACAATTTCAAAACAATTGGTTTATAGAAATATACACATAAATACTCTTTTGAGGGTCAACAATGAAATGTATATATAAGAGATTTATGAATTACAGTTGAAGGAAGGCTTCTTGGGGACAGAGCAGAAGAGGCAGTTCCATCAGAGTCCACAAAGAGGTGGTGGGAAATGAAGACCAGAGATCAATTCCCAGATCTCATAGGGGAAATCAAAGTGAGACATGGTGATTCAGGCTTGGAATCTCAACACTAGAGAGGTGGAGACAGGCTGGACTCACCACCTAGTCAGCAAAGCCAGAAATCAAGACCCTGTCTCAAAAATAGCAGGTGGACACCTCCTGAGGAGCCACACCTGATGTTGACATCGGCTTTGCACATACATGTGCCAGCACCAACCAAATACACACACAGACGCACACGCGCGCACACACACACACACACACCATCTCCCTCAACCAAGCAACCAAATACATAGGCATAGACACAACACTGATTATAGGGGACAGGCTCTAACCGCAGCCAGGATTTTTACTCTGAAATGATGTCTTCAGTTACCATTTGACTGCCCCTGATAAATGAAAGAAGTTTAAAAGTGAAATTTGCAAACTCTGTGGTCCGTGGTTTCAGGGTTCCTTCCTGTGGCAGTGGGAGAAAAGAAAAAAACAAACTTGGCATGGGCAAAGAGAAACTGGCATCCGTCTCATAGCTCAAGGGCCCGTGGCGCTTCTTGGAGAAATAAAATAGCCAGTTAGTGTGATTCCTTCAGAGTTTCTGGTTAGTTTGTGCTTAGTTTGTGTGCATACGCAAGCATTTAGGTGTGTGTTGGAGTGCATGTAGTGTTTGAGTGAACGTAGGTGCATGCGTGTGAATGTATGTATGGAGGCCGGAGGTTAACAGAGGGTTTTGTTCCTCAGGAAAAGTCCACCTTGGCTTTAAAGACAGGGTGGGTGTCTCATTGGGCTGTAGCCTGCTTATTACTTATTAGACCAGGGCCTGTCTCCATCTCCCACTATTGAGATTATACACTCTATTACACATGGTTTTTTCTTCCCTCCCTCCCTCCCTCCCTCCTTCTCTTCCTCCCTCCCTCCCTCCCTCCCTCCCTCCCTCCCTCCCTCCCTCCCTCCCTTCCTCCCTTCTTCTTTCCTCCTGCCCGCCCACAGCTTGAACTAACTCTCTCTCTCTCTCTCTCTCTCTCTCTCTCTCTCTCTCTCTCTCTCTCTCTCTCTCTCAGACAGGGTCTCATTTTGTAGCTCTGGCTGGCCAGGAACCTACTACATAGACCAGGCTAACCTCAGATTTACAGAGTTTCACCTGCCTCTGCCTCCATGTGTCAGGCAGGATTAAAGGTGTGCACCACCACAAATTGTTGGCTTTTTTAAAAACTGAGTTTTAAGGATTAAATGCAAAGCTTTACTGACTGACTCTTCTCTCTAGCTCCATTGGTTTCTCTCTAGCTCTATTGGTTTCTTCTCTTTATTATAAGAATGATACTACTCACTCTTCTCCCAGTCATTTTCTTTTTCAGGAGCTATTTCAGAGGCTCAGGGCTAACCCCACGGTTGCTGGAATCACCAGAAAGTCGGGACTTGTACTCTGCTAACTTCAGCGGTGTCTTTAGAGTTTTTAAGTGACAGTGACATGAGATGTGATTCACCCAAGTAGGCCATCTTCAGAGAAAGTTCCAGAAAGTGCTACTTAGCACGTTTCATTGACGAGAACCATGTCATATGGTTACCCCACCCCTTGCCCAACTTCCACAGGGGATTCTGTTAGATTTTAAAAGATGATCACTTAGCAGTGGGATCGCAGGTGGAAATTAATAACTTGGGAACTTGCAAGTTCTGCTGTGGCTTGCCAAGCCGAAACTTGGCACTCCACCACACACTTGCAATCCCTCATCCTTCGTTCTCAAGCAGCCATCAAAGCATGTCACCCCCACAGTGCATATTCCCAGCATATTTCTTCCTATTGATGTCTTTCAATGCTTCCTTTGTCCTCTAGATGAGGATGAGACGTCCCAAACTTGTACTTGTCACACTTGACCTGTCTATCATCCAGACTTGGTCTATCATGTGAGAGGAAATGTATGCTGTGAATATGAATATGTTTTATTGACATTGGTTAATAAATAAGCTGATTTTGGCCAATGGCTTAACAGAGTAAAGCCAGGCTAATATATATATATGGAGAGAGAGAGAGAGACAGAGAGAGAGACAGAGAGAGTAGACGGAGTCAGGGAGAAGCCATGTAGCCTCCACTAGAGCCTGTTCAAACTTTACTGGTAGGCCACGGCCTCATGGTGATGCACAGGTTAATGGAGATGGGTTAGTTTAGGATATAAGAGCAAGATAGCAACATGCTTAAGCTATTGGCCAAACAGTATTGCAAATAGTATAGTTTCTGAGTATTCAATAGGGTTTTCTGAGGTTCCTATTTGAAGTTCTGGAAGAAGGTGCACCATTTCAGCTAACCAAGTTGGAACCATCTTGAGCAGCTGGTACCCCAAACCGGTCTTATAGCAGCGTTATCAGCATCATGATGTCATTATCAATCAGGAGGGGCCCCATCTTCCTTCTGGAAACTTCAAAGATCACTGCAGGAAAATTCATTGTTCATTGTGGAAAACTTAAACATAATTTATATAGACATATATTCAATGAAAGGTACGATAGGGACAAAAATAGGTGTGGAGAAAAGTTCCTAAGTTTTTTCTTCTTTCTGTCCAATACCAGATGGTAGAATTGTAGCCCTATTCTTCTCTTTTGTGTTTTATTTCGAGGCAGAGTCTCACTAATTTGCCCATATTGGCCTTGAACTTGTGTGATTATCTTACCTTCCCCTCCTGTGTGTCTAGGATTGTAAGAGCCAGAGACCGGGAAGACCAAAGTGCCAAAGTGTCTTCTGGACATGATAGAACCCTGGCACTCATGAATTCACAGAGCTGTGCCACCTGATCAAGTGTCCTGCCTTGAATCACAACTGTCACGCCTTAATGCGAGAAGATTGGCAGGTGCAGACGGGCTGTGTATTCAAGAAGAGCATTCTGTTGAACATCTTAACCAGTCTCCACCACCTCCCCTCAATAGTTCTGTAACGATCTCATCATCTGAGGATGCAGTGGGGCTGTGAAGTAAAGATGCCTCTCAGGAGTGCTTGTTAGGGGAAGGGTGCGTTCTTGTTGCTCTGCTTGCTGCCCACTTTTCTCTGACAGTTCTGATTTTGACATCAGCATCTAGTATTAGCAGCTCAGCATGAAAGAAAAAAAGCAACAACTCTACCCCTCCTGAACCATCCCCAGCAAGCCTCTTCCTGATGCGCAGGAGGGCTGCAGCTGGGAGGTGATGGAGAGAGCATATGGCTTTAGGGAAGCCCATTTGGTTCACTTAGCAGAGTTCCATGGCCTGTGAATGTTCAACACATTTTAACGTTAAAGTCGTCAAGCAGCTGGCTTCATTCCTGCCTCCTGCATGCTGGCGGGCTCCAAGATGGGCTGTGTGGAACCAGAGACATGGGGCAGATGATCTTGGTGAGGTTGACAGACAGGAACAGAGCAAAGGGCTTTCTAAATGCACCAATCACTCCAAAGCACCGGGCTCGGATTTTATGCAAATGTCAATGTCATTTGCTGGAGTGAGGAAGGCGATAGTCTTTTGAAAAAAAGCAAACTAGCTCCTTTTAGCCTGGGGGCTTCTAGGAGGTAGAGAAGGAAATTAGGATATAAACCAGGCAAGCACAGGCTTTCATTGAGGGAGGAAAAGACAAGACCATGGACTGGGCAGATGACTTGCCATGTGAGTGTAAAGCCCTGTGTTCTAATTTCAGAACCCACATAAAAAGCCAAGTGTTGTAATGCAGGTAAGTTATTCTAGGAGTTCTCCATGGAGATAGGAGGAGATGGGAGAATCCCCCAGAAACCCAGAGGATATCTATTCTGATATACTGGGTGGTAAACAACAGGAGTCCTGGTCTCAAACAAGGTAGAAAATGAAGAGTGGCCCCTGAGCTTTTCCTCTGTCCTCTCTGTGTGTCATGGAATGCAGCACCTTTATTCACATCCATGAATACACACAAGAGAGATGATGCCTGAAGAATGACACCCAAGTTTAACTTCTGACAGCTCTACACATGCACATACCTGGGTGGTCCACGTGTGTGCACACACACACAGACACACAAGCAAACACACTCATCCCACCCCTTTCCTTAAAACTGGGTCTATGTTTCCCAGGCTGGCCTTGAATTCCCACGTATGGAGTTCACAGAAATGCTAAAGAATACACCAACCATCTTGGTTTTACAAATAGAAGCTTAGCAAAATTGAGTCAGGCATGGGTGATAAAGTAAGGAAGCTGTTACCGCATGCTTCATTCCTAATTCCAGAGAGACTGCTCCAGCTTCCTGCCCTTCCCATGGATGTAAAGCATTCACCAACCACTCCATTCTATTTCTCTTGATATTTACAGTTTTCCACAAAACTGAAAGATCTCGCGTTTGGGGCTCAAAGGGTGTACTGGGGCAAATCCTTCTGGGTAAGTGATATATTAGGATGCATATTAATGCCGTGGAAAGACCAGCATGGCTAGGTCTCTGGAGTTCACCTAACACCATGCAGACAGCATGGTAGAGGATCTGTAGAGGTCAAGTCCATGCAGTGGAGTGTGTGGGGATCTCTTTTTGTAGGTATCAGAGGAAGGAAGGGGGTCCCAGCATTAGAAGATGAGTAGTATTAGTTGATGATAAGTAGTCAGGTTGTCTCTGATTCTGGGGTGGCAGGGAAGGGAGACGGGGAGCTTTCTATTGCAAAGAAAGGAGGAAGGGATCTTATCAATTGTGACGCTGATGATGTAGGGGAGAGGTGCAGAAGAGAGGGGCATTTAGTTTGGGTGTGCCCATTATATGGGTAGGAGATGCCCAATGATAGCCCTCGGATGTCTTAGTCTGGTACCCTGGGTCTCTATATTTCCTAGAGGGAGTGAAAAGCTTGCTAGGCTTCTGGAATCCAGTTACTTGGGGAGTCAGTTAGACGATCCCAGTCTCACAGGGAGGGTCTCCTCCTTAGGGGGCCTCACTGCTTCCTTTGCATGAGGTAGTGGAGGTGAGTAGTGGAAGGAGGAACCGGTTGTTCAGATGGACATGGACTGATTAGCCCCTAGCCCTGAACCTAACAAAACCCCTCTCTGCTATCTCATTATGCTTTTGGGTACACACAAGGTATCAAACTGGGCTCCTTGCCATTGGCCTTCCTATTCCATTGACAAAGTGGCCCAGGGCTTTTCTGGTTTCCAAGGACTGCCATGTTCCACATGGGGCGTCCCTGAGGAATGGAACTAATTAGCATCTGTGCAGTGATTCCTGTGACTGAGGTGAGAGCCACCCAGAAAGGGCTAGGTATAATCACTGCTACATCTGTGGCTTTACATAATTCCTGGTCCACCCCGGAATGATTTTTTAAGCCTGGTTAATTGGGGAATTACAGTGCGTAAGTCCTGAAAACCAGCTGCGGGTTTTAAGTGCCATGAACATTTCTGTAGGTGGTACTGAGCTGGGCGGAAATGTTGGTGGATGTGTTAGAGAAATTACAGTTCAGGTTCTCTTGCAGCTGTTGGGAAGGAGGACGAGGCAAAGGGTATTTCTAAGCAGATGTGCAATTACCAATTAGATAATTTTAAAAAGTCATCCAATCAATATTTATGCATGGATGGAAGAATATACATTCCCTATACATCTGTGCTCTGAGCAACAGCAGAACGTCAGCCTGCATAGCCTGCCACAAGGCTGGGCTAGAAGTCAAACGATCCCAAAAGGAGAAATGTAAAGTGATAGTTTCTGACATCTTGGAGGTACTTACTAAGAATCTGTGAATAAATGAATGAATGAGTGAGTGAATGAGTGAATGAATGAATGACACTAGTAACTGTCGATTTTCCATTGTCTCTTAGATGAGATTTTTTTTCCCTCCCCATGGGAGATTTTTATAGTTGTACAACCATTTCCTCTGGGTGGCAACAGTACCTGGGGAGGGAGGCTCACAAGACTCTGGAGATAAACAGCTCACAAGCCTTAGGAAGTACCTAAAACTTACAAGATTCACAAAGGGTCCTCACCAAGGTTATAGAAGCAGTAAACAACTGCCTGAAGAGACAGTAGAGACGCCTGGAGAATGCTCTTCTCCAGCCTGTGGAGCTAACTGCAGATTTTACAGAAGGCTCAAGGGTTGCCGGTTTCCTGAGTCCCTTGTATTAGTTATTTTCTGTTGCTATGATAAAATATTACAAAAATTAGCTTATAGAAGGAAGAGTTTATGTGGGGTTTATGGATCTAGTGGAAGAGTCCATAAAGGCAGGGTTAGAATGGCAGCAGGCAGACAGCAGGAAGCTGGACGATCACATCTTTAATCGCAAACATGAAACAGGGCCAGGCAGTGGTGGTGCACGCCTTTAATCCCAGCACTTGGGAGGCAGAGGCAGGCGGATCTCTGTGAGTTCAAGACCAGCCTGGTCTACAAGAGCTAGTTCCAGGACAGGCTCCAAAACCACAGAGAAACCCTGTCTCGAAAAACCAAAAAGCAAACAAAACAAAACAAAACAAAAAAACGTGAAACAGAGCGCAAACTCAGAGTCGGGCAAAGGCATAATCTCTCAGAGTCGCCCCTAGAGACATACTTACACCTCACAAAGGTTCCATGATATCCCCCAAACAGCACCATCCACTGGGGACCAAATGTTCAAATACCCGAATCTATGGGAAGGGCATTTCTCATCTAAAGCACCACACCTGTGTTATGGTGTATTTTTCAGTGATGTAGTTGCCTTTGACTCATTCCTGCTCCTGTAAGTAACCCCATGCATACTCCTGTAAGTAACCCCAATAAGCTCATTGATACACCAACAGCAAGTTGGACTTTGTTGAATTGTTTCTTTGGTCTATGTAGGGTGAATGGTTGTAAGTGTTGTGTCTCTTGGGACGATGTCTTATACAACAAACACGAAGATGAATGCCAGGGAGAATCTCTCACTGATTGAATTTTCCAGGGTTATTGATTTCCCAGAACCCGATACATTTACAAGAGGTTCAGTTACTTGCCTTGGTAATTTCTACTTGGGCTGTATTGTTTTATGTTGTTTAGTGTACATGGAAGTGAAGCTTGTAGAAAGCTTCAGAACAAGGGAAATAAAGGCAGTTAGCTTTTTCATGGGCCAAGCATTGTGTTAGGTAGATTACAAAGTATCTATTAGAGTAGCTACAATTTGTTACAGTGGGAACAGACGCTTAAACTGTTCCACAGACGTTTTCCAGAGTCAATGGTATGGCTTAGATGTGGTTTGTCTATGAGAGTTCACATGTTGGGAGCCTGGTTCTTGGTATGTCAATATTAGCAGGTTAAAGAACCTTTAAGAGGCAGGGACTATATATCACAGCGAAATACTACACAGTTAGAATAGCCATTCTGAAGCTGTGAAGTTTCCCGTTGGATTTTTCATTTTCATTATTAAATATACCACCAAAAATATAAAAAGAAACCATGACAAGGCTAAAACTAGAAACAATTTGCTTTATGTCCTTTTTCATGACCCTAGATGAGATGTGTAGATTTTCGGTCTGGTTACTTTCATTGCATGATAGTTTCTATTTACAAATTCTTTATAATAAAGCCATCAACAAATGAAAAAGTAAGAGGGGGTACACGGTATTGGGATCTCCCTCAGTTGGTAGAATGCATGCCTGTAGTCCGTCCCTAGCACGGGATATGCAGGCATGGTTGTGCGCATCTGTAACCTCAGCACTTAGGAGGTAGAGGCTGGAGGATCAGAAGTTCCAGCTCATCCACTATATCCTGGATGAGAAGATTTCTTTCCCCTTAGGGGATTTTTAGAGTTCTGTTGCAATTTCCACTGAATTGAAACATTCCATGGGAGAGGGAGGTACAAGGAGAGGGAGACACATGAGATTTAGGAAATAAGTAGTTCGTGGGTCTTAGGAAGTTCCTGAAACTAACAAGATTAATAAAGACTTAGAAGCTCAAGGCCAGGTTAGGCTACATGAGACCCTGACCTGTAGTGTTCGAATCCACACCAGATTACTTACTGATCAGGCCCCAATACCTACTATAGCCCTTCCCTCCTCGCAGGCACCTACTGAGGGCACTGTCCAAGAATTTCTAGCTAAAAGACGTCTTCAGTGTGCCAGGGTTTCTCACCTGGGGAAGAGATTTTACATCAAAAAGGGTTTTGGTGGCCATCCACTCTGCTCCCCTCTCCTTCCCTGACTCTTGAAGTAGAGAGCCTGGCTGCAGGGGCACACTGTGGAATTCCCACACTTCTTCAGAGCCTTAAAGAAGGGACCCCTCCTCTCCTGCCTCATGGTTTCATTCTCTCCAGAGTCTTTGCCATACTGTCTGTCCTTAGTATTGATAAGTCTTCTAATAAACTTCATATCCCTATCAATTGCTTTCTGTGTCTCATTGATCTCCACATCCAAAACCTTTTGGGATCCTGTCTCTAGAGAACAGACTTCCCCCAAAAAACATGTTTAATAGTGAAACATTAGAGAAACTAAGAGTCAGACAAGGGAATGAGTGGTTTGCTGAGAGTGTAGGCCTTTAATTGAAAGAAAAACCTGCAAATGGGTCAATGTAAGATTCAGAGCTTGCCATTAGCTTAAAAATTCAGGTAGTTATAAGGCAGGATGGGGTAGGTGGGAAAAGAGGTAGAAAAGTTTTTTGTTGTTGTTTTTGTTTTTGTTTTTTTGTCACCCCCCCACACACATATACACAGGGTTTCTCTGTAGCTTTTGAGCCTGTCATAAAATTTGCTCTGTAGACCAAGCTGGCATTGATCTCACAGACGTCTGCCTGCCTCTGCCTCCTGAGTGCTGGGATTAAAGGTGTATCCTACCACATTCCAGCTATGTTTTTTTTTCTTTTAGCCAGGAGTTAGCTATGGCCAGGGGCAGTGAGCAGTCAGCTAAAGAATGTCAGGTGATGAGCAAGTCTGGTGGCCATCATTTGGGTCAGTTGAGTGTGATCTAGAGAAATGGGTTGCTCTAGTTCTGAGGACTCGATTCCTGAAGTTAGAGGAATTGCTACAGTTCAACCACGATGGAAAAGCTTTACCAAATGGCATGGCCCAGCCTAACAAACTGCACCAGGAGCAGCGAGTTGGAAACTTCCTAGATTCTGCTCCATATTTACAAGAGAAAAATGATCGCCGCTCGCATTCAATAGGTATGATGTTCAACCCAGCGTATAACAGGGGCCGCAGCACCAGGGCAGCCATCAGTTTGAGAAATAAAACATTTGTTCAAGGAAAGCAGGCCAATCCGAGGGCAGACTGGGTGGAGGTGGGGGCCAGGAGCCTGGCATGGAGCAAAAAGGATGGTGATGGATGGGACTTGAAAATAGATGGAAAGGTATGGGAGCCAAAGCCTCTAACTGAGCTGTGCCAGACAGCTGGGCGGCAGACAGTGTGTTCCTTGCCCTTGTCCTTAGTGTTTTCCCAAAGCAGGGAACTTTAAAGGGCAGGAGAGAGCTGGTGCTGTCTTCTAAGGGGAACCACCCTGGCAGGAATGGAGATGATCTAAAGCAGTGGTTCTCAACCTGTGGGTTGCGACTTCTTTGGGTCACATATCACATATTTACATTATGATTCATAACAGTAACAAAATTATAATCATGAAGTGGCATCGAGAATAATTTTATGATTGGGCGTCACCTTAACATAAGGAACTGTATGAAAGGGTCACAGCATTAGGAAGGTCAGGAACCATTTTTGAGAGACAGGAGTCCCACCCTTTGGCTAGTAGACTATTAAAGCAATGGGCCCCAAGAAATTGGAGTTTCCTTGGGAATCTCAAGCTAGACAAGGAAAAGGTTGAGGCCTGATGCTAAGCTAAAAGGGGAGCTTGTCTCCCAGGACGACATCACACTGATCTGGCAACTTGTTGGATCGCCTTGCATCCATACTTGGCAGGGCCACAGCTTGACCTGGATGCTTGGTTATGGATTGAGGGGGGTCACGGGACCTCCTTGCTCCTCCTCCCAACGTCAGCACATTGAATGGATCTCCGTTTTGTGCTTTTTCTCTCTTATTTGTCCCGTTGATTGGTCTGTTCGGGATGGGTGGCTGAGCCTGGCTTCTTGGGGCTGCTGGGACTCCGGCTCTGACCTTGACGACTCCTACAATATAAATCCTCGGCAGCTGACACTGAAGATCTTTTTGCTCAGTGAGTGGGATAGAACTTGAGCCCTTGGCATGCTAGGCAAATATTCGACCGACCTTCAGTGACCCCTCCCTCTTTGCATCCTGTTGATTCTTATTTAGTGAAGTAGGCAGGGTCATCCTCTTCTGAGATCAAAAGCCATTCACAGCTCCCTTCTATTGCGAGGACGAGGAATCCACGTTCAATGGGAGTCAGTGAGCAGCATCCTCGTGGGGTCCTTCCTGGCTTCTGTCCTTGCACGTTTCTCCCCTTACCACCTACCCCAGCTCTGTCAGCCTTATACTATTTTATCTGCACCAGCAATAACTACAATAAAGCCATGGTCACAGTAATCAACTTTGTTCTCTATGGAGACATTCTGGCCTGGGGCTGAGAGTGGACTCCTGTCCTTAGCAGAAAAAAGAAAAAAGAAAAAAAAATAGCCAGTGGTGATATTCCTGAGTCAGCAGTATCTCAATCATGTTGTTGTCAGCAGGGGTGGGGTGCGCGCACGGTTTGTAGGAGAGAGGCTTTGCCTGTAGCCAAGCCCCTAACACCAGCAGGGAAAAGAAAGCTCCATCAGCTTTGCCTGGTGTGTTTGAATTTGCATCTTGTATTTCTTGGCAGTCTAGGATGTGAGACTTGGGGAGGAGAAATTCAACCACAGCAGAGCTCTCTGCTGGTGCAGCAGGTACTGAGTTCTGCACAGTGTGGGAGGAATTCCTTCCTTCCTTCCTTCCTTCCTTCCTTCCTTCCTTCCTTCCTCCCTCCCTCCTTCCTTCTTTCCTCCCTCCTTCCTTCCTCCCTCCCTCTCTCCTTCTCTCCCTCTCTCCTTCCCTCCTCCTCTCTCTCTTTCTTCTCTCTCCTCTTTCCTTTCTTTCTTTCTTTCTTTCTTTCTTTCTTTCTTTCTTTCTTTCTTTCTTTCTTTCTTTCTTTCTTTGGTTTTGGTTTTTTGAGACAGGGTTTCTCTGTGTATCCCTGGCTGTCCTGGAACTCCTTTATAGATCAAGCTGGCCTTGAACTCACAGAGACCCACCTGCCTCTGCTTCCACAGTGCTGTGACTAAAGGTGTGTGCCACCATCGTCCAGCTGGAATCCACCTTTGCAAACTCTAAGAAAACACAACCATCAGGAGGAGCCTGTCCTGGAGTTGACTTAAAGGAAGCATCCAGACGTTTTCGAAAGACTGGTCATTCCTGGTCTTGACAGGCTCTTGAACCATCCAGTTGACCCATCTCTGGGTCTACAGGTGTGACCAGCACACTGGGTTTATGTAATCCTGGAGACTGAACTCAGGTCTTTCTGACATGCTAGACAAGCACTCTGCCGCCTGAGCTACAGACCCAGTCCCACAACTGGGTTTTGTAATTGTTCTGCTTCCCCACCAGCTTTCCAGATTCAGTAAATGAAATCATACAGGCATTCCCTAGAACTGTTCTTCCAGTACTTTATTTGAGGTAGAAAAACAACAGTGAAAATCAATAAATCTGGTTCCAATTCAATACTGGGCCAGCAGCAACATGTTCATAGTGTGTGTGTGTGTGTGTGTGTGTGTGTGTGTGTGTGTGTGTGTTTGTGTGTGTGTGTGTGCAGTCAGCTTTGTTCTAGAACATTTCCCCTCAGCATAGAGAAGCATGAGCTGAAGAATGTCAGTCGGTTTCCTAAGGCCTAGAGCAAGGACGGGAGGATTGGAAATGAGAGTTCAGTTGAGGCCTTCTGCTCCCAAGCCCTGGCAGACAGCTGCTTGTCCTGTGTTTATATTCAGTAGGGCCTGGAGAAAATCGCTATTCCAAATGAAAAGCCTCCTCTTCATCCGCAGCCGTCCCTGAGCCTAGCTGGGTCTGCAGCTTGTAATGTGTTATTTATTTTTGGTTTTAATTGCTGGCAGTCCCAGAAACATTAGTGTTATATATAGTGCTGGGCTCAGCAGGAGTAATTAAAAGGCGGGGGCCCTTGTGGTCGGTAGTAAAGTACCAAGTGTAGGCTGTTTAAGAAAAATGTGTCATTGATTTGCCATCAGCCAACACACAGGGTGGTAGACAAAGGACAGAAGAGGGAAGCCAGGCAGAAAGAGAAAATTCATACTGGGAGGCAAAGGTTTATACAGGCTGATGTTCTCTCAGATATAAGGGCCTAAGCGACACCCCAAATTTATAAGAACCAATGTTTATTAAGTGCAATGCCAGGCACTTAAATCTGCATGGTTTCACTGAAAACACACGATACCCTTTGCTGGCTGATGTTCTCATAGTTACTGGACTTGTTAGGATCAAAGCCTGGGCTCTGGCAGCCTAGTAAATAAGGTTTGGATACCCAGGCTCAGTGAGCCAATTGAACAGACAAGAGAACATTGAAAATCAGAGATAGGGGGTCTTTTCAAGATGGTCACACTGGGAAGAGGAACAAACACAGAGGTCCTTTGGGTTCATGTTTGGGGCCCTAACATGAGGTCTAGACTGAGGTATAGGTTTTCCACGTTTACCTTCATTGTCTGGGCTGCTCTCTCTCTTGCAAGGTGGTCTGACAATTTGAGAAGGAGAACTGTGTGAAGACTCTTTCCAGAGTCAAGCCTCCCACTGCGGCTAGCACCAAGCTCTCAGCCTTTGCCTTCTCCAAACCTGAGATTCCTGGGGAAATTCTAGTTCCTTGGGAGCCCTTGTTGTTTCAGTAGTTTGACAGCCAGCGGGAGGGACCCAAGTGTCTCTCCTCAGAACATCTTTGCTCTTAGATCCTAATGTTCCCATCTGTTTTCATTCTTGTAGGGAACAGAGCTGAGAAGCAGAGGGGACAGCCCTACCTTTCTCCAGGAAGAAGATGCATCTTGATCTCTGTCTTTATATTGGCATCTTCGGAAAGCAGACCTAGGTAGTATTTTGTTGTCTTCTAAACTTTCCTTAATGCTTTGCAAAGAGATCAAGGAGAAAGAAGGGAAAGAGTGGCAAAGGACTCTACTAAAGGTTGAAATTACTAGAGCATAAATGTGCTCAAAAGCTGAGAAAACAAAGAGGATGTACTCTTAGTATGTGCATGGGTGTAGGGCCCTCCTTTCTCAGCCCCTAGGTTGCTAAAGCCTCACTAGGAGGCCCGATGAAATAGCTTAGCAGGTAAAGATGCTTCACCAAAGCTGGAGACCTGAGCTCTACCTCTGGAACTCACAAGGTGGAAGTGATAAACCAACCTGCCTCCATCTTGGGCTTGGAAGCCATATTATAATAATGACATACTAGTTTATGCTTAAATCTCGATTTCTCAAAGATTGAACTATACCATCTTAACTACCGATTGTTCTCTACTGTCTGTTCTAGGAAATGGCTACCATGTCTTTGTTTCAAACCCTGCCTTTGTTTGAGAACCTTATTCTGACCACCTGTTGTTATGACCACCTTGTTATGTTCTGCTCCTGTAACCCTGCCTATTTGCTTATCAAAACCCTCATTTGGAAACCCCCTACCTCTGCTCTGTGTGTGTCCGTGTAGGTTATGTGCACATATGTATAGCCCCCACAGATGCTAGAAGTGTTACATTCTCCTGAGGTTGGAGTTACTGGCAGATGTGAGCCGCCATACACAGGAGCAGGGAACTGAACTTGGGTCCTCTACAAGACCAGTAATTGCTCTTGAGACACAACACATACATACACACACACACACACACACACACACACACACTGAACCATCTCTCCAGCCAACAGCACAGAAAAATTCTTAACCAATCTGGTGTGTAAGTCACAGGCAATTACTAACACTCCGTCTAGGACTCTGAATGCTTGCACCTCGGGGACTGGAAGCAAAGTGGGCCCGCCCAAGGTGATTATGGTGTTCAAGGAAGTGAAAATTGGCTGTCCAGGGAGGGAAGAGGTTTCTGCTGAGCAGTTCTGATGATTTTGAAGACCAGAATTCTGAATTTTAATCTTGATTGCTAATTGATTGGATCGGGAATCAACGAAGACATATATGCTTTGGGTGCTCTGTCGGGGGATTTCCATGAAGGAATTCCCGAGGGAACAAGACCCTCTCTCACAGTAGGGAACCACAAGCCAGCAGCAGTAGACGCTTTGCCTTCAGACCTTCACCCTTTATGGGTGACTACATCCATCTTACTACTGATGCAGCGCCATCTCTATCAGATGTCAGATTCCAGCTTCTTCAGCCTTCCAAATGTTGGCAGGGGACCAACAACTCCACAGGCATCCTGTAGGACTTCGGTGCCAGTTTGGAACTGCGGAGATGCACTGAGCAGCTGCAGGGCTCTTGGCATCCCCCACTCCCAGCTTGCAGATGGCCTACCCAGCCCCTGTCATGTAAGGCAGTCTAATAAATACCTTGTTATAACATATATCAAGTCCTGTTCCTCTGTGAGATTAGACTAGAGCGGTGGTTCTCAACACTCCTAATGCTGCGCCCCTTTAATGCAGTTCCTCACGTTGTGGGGACCCCAACCAGAACATTATTTCACTGCTACTTCAGAGCTGTAATTTTGCTACTGTTATGAATAGTAATGTAAATATCTGGCATTCAGGATATCTGATATGCAACCCCTGTGAAGGGGGTCAGGACCCACAGGTTGAGAATATTCTCTAGGGAATAACAATAATAATAAGAAGCAAGGGACCTCCATCTCCCAGGGTTTAGCAGGAACAAATGCCAGGGACCCAATTATACTAGAGTTTTTCTGGAGAGATATATCACACACACACATACACACACATATGCATGCACACACACATCCATGCAACTATGCACATCTACCCATTTCAAATAGGCAACCCATGTCAGACCAAACATAACCACTACATCAAAGTCCAATTTAGTGAACCAAAGAGTTTACTAAGATTGCTGACAGGAGTATAGGTAAGGGTTTACTTACAGGAGTGGGGTTGACTCAGAAATAGTTGCATTACCAAAAAGCCCACTCCAGCATGTCTGATCCCCACCCCAGTATGTCTGACATTCACCCAGCATGTCTGACACCCACCCCAGCATGTCTGTCCACTTGTCAAAGCTGCATTCCTGGAGCTCTCTGCATAGCTAGCTTGCAGGCAGCTTCACAGGTCCGGCAATATCCTCTCTGTTCTGTAGCTTACCTGGTCAGAGTTTCCTCCAGCAGTCTTTACTGTTTCTAGAACCCTGAGAAGGGGATCTGGTGAATCCTAGACATTTTAGCACCTACAGACATGTGAAGTTTGTTTACTTCCCAAGTCCCAGGAGTCTTCCTCCTCGCTCCTAGATGGATGTTTGACTTCCTAATATTGTTATACAGTCTATACAATATTAGGAAAACCCCAGCTGTTTTAGGCAGGGGCTCTAGAGTAAAGGCTCTTAAACTTTTTCTGCCCTTGATTCATATATATATATATATATATATATATATATATATGTATATATATGCATGTATGTATATATGTATATATATTGCAAATCAAACACTTAATGATCATGAATCATACAGAATTCTCTAGTCTACTTATAATTTTAGTATTTATTAAAGATGCAAGTAAATTTGCATATTCATGGCATGAATGAGCTTGTTTATTTTTACATGAAGAATCAAATGTTGGCTGAATATTCGATACTCAGGGACACAGAGCATCTTGGATGCTTTTTGGAGTTGATGGGTGTTTGGATTTCACAGTTGTCAGTGCTAAGAATTCCATTTCACACACATATGGAGTAGAAAATGAGAGAAGTATGTTTAGGGCCACTTCAGAAATGGTGGGGAATTCTGTTCTGGTTTCAAATCCAAGTTCACTTAAAGAGGTTTATGAAATTCAAGCCAGCAACTCAAACTGTAGTTCCTAAGATCAAACATTCTGACTCAGGACAGTCCAAAGATAAATTGATTTGATACCTACCTGCTGAGGGATGATGGTAGGAGACTTGGGAGTCTTTGTTTTTCTGTGTTAAATCATTATGTTTCAAGAAGAGCAGAAAACTTTGATTACGCCATAAAAAACACCAAGATTCATAACGGACAATAATGCCTGACAGGGCTTCTTGGTGCTTTATGCTGGGTGTGAGGGTAACGCTTGCACAAAAGGCTCCAGGCTCCAGTAAAGTCTCGCGATACAACACAGGTGAATCCTGCCAGAAACGCTGTGGATCTATTACACACTTCATTTTGAGTTATTTTTTGTTGCTGTGCCTTCAGAAACCCTTGTACTCTTGCCACGTTTACCCTGGTTCCATGCTCAGCTTTGTGACCCACAGTTTAAGTTTCTAGACTCTAGAGGAACAGAACTAACAGAGTGTGTATGTGTGTGCCTGTGTGTAAGCTCTTTGTGTGCCCGTGTGTGTGTGAATGTGTCTGTATGTGTGTGTGTATCTCTGTGTGTGAGAGGTGGGGGGTGGGGAGCTCCTTGAACTTTGACTAGACCTCTTGGTTGAAAGGTGAATGGGGCTGAAGTTCAGTCCTCGTTCCATGCCCATGATGTGGTGCAGAGAGTCCAATAAGGAAGTTCAGAGAAGCCGGGGCTTCCCAGCTATGGATCCTTGAACCAATCTTTAGTTAGATGGAGACTGTGCTAGCTGATTTTATGCCAATTTGACATAAGTTGGGCCCCTCAGAGAGGAGGAGACTTAGAAAATACCTTCCTAAGACCAGGGATATTCTTAACAAGCTATTAATGGCAAGACCACGCCCATTGTGGGCGGTGCCATCCTTGGGCGGATGATCCTGGGTTCTGTAAGAAAGCAGACCAAGCAAGCTCCTTGCTTGCTTGTGTAAGCAATACCCCTCCACGGCCTCTGCATCAATCAGTTCCTGCCTCCAGGTTCCTGCCCTGCTTGAGTTCCTGCCCTCACTGCTTCTGAAGATGAACTGTTGTGAGAGACTGTGAGCGACAGCGACCCTTTCCTCTCCAAGCTGCTTGGTGTTTTCTCGCCGCAACAGTCGCCCTAACTAGGACCAAGACACTTGTCACAACGTGCGAAACAGAACCCTGAGGAGTGGCCTAGAGGTGACAAATGGAGTGGAGATATTACTCTGAGACACCAGGAAGATTCCCAAGGCCTAGGAATGCCCTTTACTTGACCTTTGCTCTGGCTCCATCCATCTCTCTTAGCCGCCTAAGTACTTGGCCAGCAGCCAAGAGGCTGTAGCTACAGCTGTGCAAACTGCAGAGGAAACAGAAAGTGACATGGAATTAGCCCGGGATTTCAAAGCCACTCTATTCTGTGTTGAAACTTGCTCGGGTTTGGCAAAGCATCGAAGAGCCAAGCATCGAAGAGCCTAGCTCGGAGTTTGCTTTGCACTGGGTAAGTGGGCACCAAGTCCAGGAAGGAGGCAAATTGGAAGTCACTGGTACCAACTGGCTGTAGGCAGATCAGAAACAGAAAGCACATGTTCTCATAAGCCAGTGGCTGAGACTCCTGAAGAAAACTAAGAACTACCTGGGAAAACATCTTTCCAACTAACCTTTATATTGGTGTGTGTGTGTGCGTGTGCCTGTGTAAGTGATGCTGGGATGGAACCCAGAGCATTATGAAAGATAACTGTGTTATTTAAAGTTCATTTAATTTTTATTTATGTGTGTGTGCATGTGTACCACATGTGTGCAGGTGCCCTAGGAGACCAGAAGATTCATGGAACTGGAGTTACAGGTTGTCGTGAACTGCCCGACTTGGGTACAGGGAACCACACCTGGGTCCTCTACAAGAGCAGCAAATGCTCTTAACGATTGAACCACCTCTCCAGCTTCTGTATTTTGTTTTTTAATTAACATGCACTAATTAATATAATTAGATCTGCATGGTTTCACTGAAAACACATGATACCGCTTTCTGGCTGATGTTCACATAGTTACTGGATGTGTTAGGGTCAATACCTGGGCTCTGGCAGCCCTAGTAAACTAAGTTTGGATACCCAGGCTCAGTGAGCCAATTGAACAGACAAGAGAATAATGAAAATCAAAGATAGGAGGTCTTTTCAAGGTAGTCACATTGGGAAGAGGAACAAATACAGAGGTCAGAGGTCTTTTTTGTTCATTTTTGGGGTCCTAATATGAGGTTTAGATTTAAACAGAAGGCAAGAGGCATGCATAGGTCCTGGTTAAGGTGTGGATTCAGCCGTGTTTCCCCTCGTTACCCAGGCTGCATTATGGTCTCTCTTACAAGGTGGGATACAGTATGATATTTCAATATGTGTATGCCAAGGTGACAGACATTCTTTGTTCTCTCCCTCTCCTGTTTCTCCTTTCCCCATCTGTCCTTCTCTCTTTGTCTTCTCTCCATCCCTTCTCCTTCCAGCTGCCACGAACTAAACAACTTTACTCCTCCGCCCTCTCTCCAGCATGATGCTCTACCTCACCACAGACACAGGATGAATGGAGGGTGCAGAGGTTAGAGGGATGCATTGGACCCCTTGGGACTGGAGTTATGGGCATTGGTGGGATGCCCCGTTTTGATGGAGGAGGGTCATCTTTCTATCTGTTGCTTTCATTGGTTAATTAATAAAGAAACTGCTTGGCCTTTGATAGGACAGAAAATTAGATAGGCGGAGTAGATAGAACAGAATGCTGGGAGAAAGAAGCCGAGTCGACAGTCGCCATGATTCTCCCACTCCAGACAGACGCAGGTTAAGATCTTTCCTGGTAAGCCAGCTCGTGGTGCTACACAGAATATTAGAAATGGGTTAGATCAATATGTAAGAGATAGCCAATAAGAGGTTATAACTAATGGGCCAAGCAGTGTTTAAAAGAATACAGTTTCTGTGTAATTATTTCGGGGCATAAGCTAGCCATGCGGGAGCCGGGGTGGCTGGAATGCAGCCCGCAGCTCCCAATACTACACTGTTTCTTTTACAGTTGCTGGAATCCAAATTCCAGTCCTCCAGATTCCCTAACTGCTGAACTATCTCTCTAGCCCCACCTTGGTTTTTATTTGATTTGATTTCTATTAGGATGGGGGTATCTCACTGCTCTAGATCTTACTGATCAGGCTCGGGTAGCTAGCCAGCCAGGACTAACGCCCTGCCTGTCCCTAGTTCTCCTCCACTAGGATTTCAATGTGTGTCAGCACCCCAGCTTTTATCTTTCTCCTTAGACAGTGCTCATCAGTGCCCTGTACAGAGAGACCCTCCCTTCCTCTGGGGCTGTCTGAAACTTGTTGAAGGACCCCATGGTGTTTGGCTGCCACTGGTGCCAGCTCCTGTAAGGGAGGGAACTGAGCCAGGGGAGTGCTGCCCACAGTGGAGTGTGAAGCCCATCAAGCCGCCCGTCAGCCCTTCACAGCTCAGCGGGAGAAGAAGCAAATGTAATTTCTCCTCTCGGTTTTGCCTCAAATGCATCCCAAATTGGAGTCGCGTCGTGTCCAAAGGCTCATTAGAAAATGCTTCTGAAAGTCATTGCGGCCATTAAAGCTCATTCCGAAGAGAGATTTTATGTTCTTCACATTTATTTGTTAAAGATCAAGTTGAAAAAAAAATTAATTGCCAGCTGTCTTGGGCTTAGTGACAGAATCTAAGTGAAAACGCAGGGGAGACCCCACTTGGTAATAACCAAGTTCCCCCTCCTCCACAAAAGCCTAGCCTTTTAGTAAGACAAAGGACTTGTGGTTACTGCTTAACAATCAGAACCGCGGATTAAGAATTCCATCCCCCTGAATATTAACCTTCATCAGGCGATGAAAGAAGACAGAGACAGAGACCAACATTGGAGCACTGGACTGAAGTCTCACGATCCAAAGGAGGAGCAGAAGGAGAGTGAGCACGAGCAAGGAACTCAGGACTGCGAGGGGTGCACCCACACACTGAGGCAATGGGGATGTTCTATCGGGAACTCATCAAGGCCAGCTGGCAGGGGTCTGAAAAAGCATGGGACAAAACCGGTCTCGCTGAACATAATGGACAATGAGGACTACTGAGAACTGAAGAACAATGGCAATGGGTTCTTGATCCTATTGCACGTAATGGCTTTGTGGGAGCCCAGGTAGTTTGGATGCTCACCTTAATAGACCTGGATGGAGGTGGGTGGTCCTTGGACCTCCCACAGGGCAGAGAAACCTGCTTGCTCTTTGGGCTGAGGAGGAAGGAAGACTTGATTGGGGGAGGGGGAGGGAATGGGAGGTGGTGGCGGGGAAGAGGCAGAAATCTTTAATAATTAAATAAATTAATTAATAAAAAAAATAAAAAAAAATCAGAAAAAAAAAAAGAATTCCATCAGAATCATTTTCGATGAGATGGGCGGCCTGAAGTTTCAGTAACTTTAACCGACCTGAGCTGCTTCGTTTGGCAGGAGAGGGCAACTGGATAGCTCTCTAGGTGGGTACTCACTCTTAGGACTCCTTGGTAGACTTTGAGTACAGCTTCATTTTGTTCTTTGAAATCCACTCTCCAGCATCACCTGTGCGACTGTGGGTTTGCCGCTGCCCGTTGGAGCCTGGTGGCCTCTTGCAGTGGGCATATGCCTGGGAAGACAGCGACTACCTGTCCTCCGTAATCCTTCAGTAGCTAACGGTTCAGCAGGGAGGGGTCAGACCATTTTCTGTGAAATGAGTGGCCTCAAGTTTCAGTTAATTTAATGGAGATGAGCTGCTTCATTTGGTAGTAGAGGCAGTGGGATAGCTTTCTAGGTGACTGCTCATTCTTAGGACTCATCAATAGAGTTTGGGTATACACCGCGCATGCGCACATACACACGCACGCACACTGCCACCTGTAACTACTGGTGTTTTAGTCCTGGACTGCATGACACTTGATGCCTGCACGAGCCCTTCCTTGACCCGTGATTGACTGCTGACCGACTCAGTTTAGCAAAAAAACATTTCAGTTCATCACAGCTGAGCCGTAATTTTAGAAACTTGATCTTTAAACTAAACGAGCATGATGTGTTTATGGTGTCCAATCTTCAAGTGTTTTTCTCTTTTCGGTGCTAGGGCTTGAACCTGGAGCCTCACACATACTAGCCAAATGCTCTACCATAAGGCTACACTTCCAGGCTCCAATGTTAAACATCCATCAATTCATTCATTCATTCATTCATTCATTCATTCACATTCATTTGTGTGTATGTGTGTGTGCAGGTGCATAAATGTGTGCAAGCTCATGGAGGCCAGAGGATAATGTTGCCTATCATTTCTTGAGGGCCCCTATTTTTGTCATTTATTTGAAACAGTCTTTCAGTAGCCCAGAACTCCCCAACAGGTTAGGGAGAGTAGCCTGACAACTCCAGGAATCCTCCTGTCTCTGCCTCTCAAGTACTGGGATTACAAATTCAGTCACCACACTTGCTGGTTTCATTCGGGTTCTGGGATTGAATTCAGGACCTTGTGTTTGGAAGGTAAGCAAACGTTCTGACAAAGCCACTTCCCTCATACCTTACATGTGTGTGTTTTTTTTTTTTTGATTGAGAATTGACACTTACCTCACATATCAGCATGTAAATATATATATATATGGTACAATGTGATATATAAGTTTATGTGCATATATAGGACATATGTACTATAACCATCAAAGTTCTTTCAACTACTAGCATTTTAAGGTTGATATTTGAATCACGCTAACATGCTGTAGTAGTATAGTCTCCAATTTTTAATTAGTTAATCAAGTATTATTTTCCCAAGGCAGGGGTCTCACGTAGCACAGGCTGGCTCCTCGCCTGCTGTACAGTCATGGGTGACATTGAACTCTCAGTCTCCCAAGTTCTGTGATGACAGGGAAGCATTCACGACGCCAGTCTCCCTTTTCTTGATTGACACTTAACTGCATGTTGTATAAACTGACACATAATTGAATATATTTATGGGGTACAATGTGATGTAAGTAGCCTATCCATCACTTTAAACATTTATCATCCCTTTGTGGAGTGAACATTCAAAGTCATGTCTTCTAACTACTGCAAGTCTGTAATGTGTCATTAATAATTCTGTCTACCCTAATGTGCAACGGAACTTCGGGACACAGGTCTCCTAACTGCACAGTCCTGGGCCTTGCCCATTCTGTCTTCATGCCCACTACTCTACACTATTCTCCTCTTTGTTTACTGCCGTGTGTGTGTATGCAAAGGATATGAAATTAGTATTATCAGGGGCCAGTGGGATAACTCAGGGGGTAAAGGCACTTGATGCACAATCCTGGGGACTTCGATTTGGTCCATGGAACCCACATAAGGACAGAAGGAGAGAACCAACTCCACGGTTGTCTTCTGGTCTCCATATGTGTACCTTTGCATGTGCATGTCCACAGACACATTATACACATACACACACATTAATAACCTTTAAACATGAAAAAAAGAAACCAGCAGTCAAAGAGATAACTGTGCTCTCATTTTTATTTCAGCTTGATTGATAAGAACAAAGGTATGGAACCAACCTTAGCATTCATTAATTGATGAAAAAAATAAAGAAAATGTCACACACACACACACACACACGGATACTATTAAGGCACCACAAAAAAATATTTAGCTATTCCAAGGAAGACCTCCTGTAATTTGTGACAACCCAGAGAGACCTGCCCTGTGGGACATTATATTAAAAAAAATAAAATAGGTGCCACATGATCGCATTTGTATGTATTTCTCATGTCTTGGAGAGTCTAGAAATAGTGATCTCGAGTTTTCTGTGTGTAAACTGAAGCAGCATGAAGATACAACTCCAGTCTTCTGATGCTCAATAGGTCTGCAATGAGTTAAGTCTACTGAGGACCCAACCAAGAGGCACTGAGGGGCTTAGGTTTCAGTGAACGGGTGACTTCTCAGAAGCCTCATAAATACATGTGCTCAACTATGTTCATAGCAGCTTTGTTTGTCATAGCCAGACCCTGGAAACAACCTAAATGTCTCTAGACTGAAGAATGGATAAGGAAAATGTGGTACATTTACACAATGGAGTACTACACAGCAAAAAAGAAAAAAAAACTGACATCTTGAATTTTGCAGGAAAATGGATGGAGCTAGAAAACATTATTTTGAGTGAGGTAACCCAGACACAGAGAGACAATTATCACATGTACTCACTCATAGGTAGTTTTTAAACATAAAGCAAAGAAAACCAGCCTATGAACCACAATCCCAGAGAACTTAGACAACAACGTGGACACTAAGAGAGACTTACATAAATCTAATCTGCATGGGAAGTAGAAAAAGACAAGATCCCCTGAGTAAATTGGGAGCATGGGGACCTTGGAGGAGGGCTGAAGTGGGGAAGGGAGAGGCAGGGAGGGGAGCAGAAAAAAAATGTAGAGCTCAATAAAAGAAAAAAAATCATTGAAGCCAGGCAGACAAGAAGAAACAAGACAGGGTTCCAAGGGTAAGGGATACTGAAGACTCATGTATTCATGACCTAAGGTGAGTCTGGGGGTGGAATTACTGAGCCAAGAAGGTTCAAGAGACATCAACAGTAGAGGCAAAGAGGGGCCTGAATGAAGCAAGGAGAAAATGCTGCTGTCGGGAAGATGCCGAACTACTGTTGGGTGAGAGACTTTTCCTGGGTAGAAGCCAGGTAGGGAACCCGTGACAGACTGGAGTAACGCTTCCATCGGTCTCACTTGGTGAACCAGTGAAGTTTTACTGGCCTGGCTAAGAGGAGTATGGATGTGAGGCGCTCCTTACAGCAACAGAGAGGGCTCAAAAGCAGACACGTCCCCATCGGTGATGACGCCCAGAAGCTGCATTTCTGGAGCCCCCTGAAGGATTTGCAGATGGCTCTCAAACAAGTCCCAGTAGCTTGGTCGTTCAGAGTCTCTTCCGAATAGCAGCTGTTGCAGGCCCCGCAGCTTTTCATGAATCTTGAAAGTTTCAGCACCTCCAACCAAATATGTGAAATTTGTTCTTCTTCAGAGTCTGTCTGCACCTTCCGGAGTCATGGGAGGAATGTGGCAATTCGGAGGCAACCAGGATGCAACAGCTAGACTGTGCTAGGGGACTCCATATTCTTATCTCGAGTCGTGGTCCTGATGCAGAGGTGTTGCCTGCTTTTGAGATGATTGCTGCATTGATAGCATCAGTGCAGTGTTTAAGACAGAAAAGAGACTTCCAGGCTCATAGAGCACATTTAGTTCAACAGAACTTTCACCAAAAATGGCACACATGAAACGGTCTTTTCTTTAAAAAATGTTTATTTATTATGTATTTGTGTGTGTGTGTGTGTGTGAGTGTGTGTGTGTGTGTGTGTGTGTGAGAGAGAGAGAGAGAGAGAGAGAGAGAGAGAGAGAGAGAGAGAGAGAGAGAGAGAAAGAGGGGTCAGAATTTTTTTTTTTTAACCTCAAAGCAACACAAATCAGTTTTGTTTTGTTTTTGAGGGGGAGTAATTGAGGGCGCCTGAGCTTGGAAACTCCAGGGGTAGCTGTGACTGTAAATTTTCCTGGAATCTGGTGCTAAAAAGGATTGTTTTCGGGGGCTGGAGAGATGGTTAAGAACACTTGTTTTTGCAGAGACTGAGCCAGAGCCCCCCATTGCTCCTGCAGCACTGAGGTTACAGGTACAACAGGTACTGGGTCTCGGACCTCAAAGCTTCAAACTCATTCAGGAAGCACTTCACTAACTGGACCATCTCCCCAATTCCATCCTTGACAGGATCATGTGATCTCCATTCTACTCAAACTTCACTGTCCTATAAAACATCATTTTTGTGAACTGCAAACTCATGTGTTCGAACACTTGGTCCCTAACTGGTGATGCTGTTTGGGGAGGTTATGGAACCTTAAGGATGTGCAGCCTTGCTGGAGGAAGTTTGTCACTAAGGAAAACTTTGAAGGTTGATAGCTTCACCCTACTTCCTGTTCTGTTTCTTTCTGCTTCCTGTGTGTGTGGATGAAAATGCAACCATCCTGCTTCCTGATCATTATGGCATGCTGGGCCTTCCGCACCATGATGGACACAAACTCACTGGAAGAATAAGCCAAAATAAACACTTCCTTCCTTTTGGTCATGGTGTTTCACCATAGCAACCAATACAAACCAGTACATTACTGTGTGAGTTGCTTTCCTCATTACTGTGACAGAATATCTGGAAAAAGCACCTCCGGGAAGCTGCTTTGTTCTCGTAGCTTCAGAATGGTGGAGTCCATCATTGTGAGGAAGTTATTGCTCAGGAGCGCAGGAGTGAGAGGCAACTGGTCACTCATGTCACATCGTCACATCCGCAGTCTGGAAGCAGAGAACAGACAGGAAGTGGGGCTTGGTAATTGAATTCCCAGGGGTCCACTCTCAGCTACCAGCTTCCTCCTGGTAGCATCACTAGCTGGGGACCAAGTGTAAATACACAAGCCTGTGAGGGACTTTTCACATTCAAAGGGCAGCATTCCCCCAAGGGAATCTTTCTCTCCCTCAGTTCAAGTCCTCTCAAGTTCTAGTATTTTCTTCTTCCGTCCCAGCACAATGTGATGACCTGGCTGCCCCCTGCCACTGCTCATAACCCCCTGCAGCCTGTGAGACTCTCCTCTGGTCTGGCTAAGGCCCAGAGTCTTTTTGGGAACAGTTCCAAGAAGCATTGATAATCACATTATTGAACTCTGTTTAGCCTTGCACTTTACTTAGAAAGGGTATTTAGGGACAGCATCACAGAGCTGCAATCTTTCCAATGTCATAAGGTCCAGCAAAGGACTTCATCCAGGATGCATTTCATGTTCTGCTGATGCTGTCTTGAAAAAAATGTATGTACACAATGCACATATATATGTATGTATGTATGCACTATGTATGCATGTGGGCTACAAGTTACATAGAGAACACCGGGATACTTGTTGTCATGTTGGTGATGCTGAATTGACTCTTATTTGAATGGATGAAACACAAGGGAGGGGTTTGTTGTGAAAGGAATATGGAAAGGAAGTGTTACTGCAGTTGTTAGGGTCAGAGCCTGGCCCTGGCAGCCCTGGCAACCCAGACTTGGCTGCCCACCCTCAAGAAGCAAATTAAAGAGGAAGGTAGCACTGAGACTCATGGAGAGAAGTTTTGTTCAGCACAGCCACATCATCAGCAAGGCAAACACTGTGTGTATCGAACCATCTTCCCAATCCCTGCTTTCTGTTCTCAAAGAGACTCATGGACCACTGACTTTACCCCCACAGCAATAACCCATCATCAAACTATACATCTTCTTTCGCTTATGCCCAAGATTCTTGGTCTTCAAAATAACATGATAAAGTGGAGATGAATCTTTTATGTCTGACAACATTATGGATGTATGTATAATGTTTTAGAGAAAACAGGCGACTTTCAAAATCATGTTTGTTAGAGGTGTGTGTGTGTGTGTGTGTGTGTGTGTGTGTATCTGTCTGCCTGCCATCTATCTATATGTGTTGTATCTTTGTGTGGGGGCCAGAAGAGGGCATTGGGTCCCTTGGAGCTGGAGTCACAGGCAATTGTGTACCACCCAATGTGGCATCTGAAAATCAAACTCAGATCTTCTGAAGGTGAACCCTATGCTCTTAACTTCTGAGCCATCTCTCCAGCTCCAAGAGAGATATCTGTATAGTTATTTCACTTAGTGTGTTTAAACTATAGTTTTGCATAGAAGGAAAGTGGCTTGATATCATCTTTCATGAGAACATTTTGAGTAGTGAAAAGATAAAGTCTGTGTACATCACAAAGGAAATGGTAAACGGTTTGCTATGCTATGGGGTACATTGAGAAATGCCTGCATCGGATGGCCTGTAGGCAAGTCTGTGGAGCATTTTGAGGGCCCAGCCACAGTTCTGTTGTTCTAATTGCTTTATAAGCATAAAGACCTTAGTTCAGCCCCAAGCACCCACATAAATTCCAGAATGGTTTCAAATATGAACTGTTCCTCATCAAGGTCTCATGTTGGAATCATTGGTCCCCAGTTGGTGATACTGTCTTGGAAGGTTCTGGAAGTTGCATATGGTAGGGCATAGAAGGGGAAAATATTTTATTAGAGGCATGGTTTTGAAAATTACACCTGGTCCTTGGTCCTTTTCTCTCTGCTCCCCCTACCACCACCATTAGGTGAGCGGCTGTGCTCTGGCATACCCTCCCAGGTGTGATACCACTAAATGGTGGACCAGTATATTCCTCCTTTGAAGGCATTTTGAAAACTAAATAACAACAATCCCAGCACTGGTGACGTAGAGACAGACACACACTGTCATGTCCGTTTTTCACGTGGGTGCTGGCACTTGAATGACCGAGCCATTTTTCCAGCCACCGTAGCTCTTCTTATAGTGGAAATTTCTGTACCGACATGAACTGAGAGCCGGAGGGCCACACAACAATTCTGCTTCTTCAGGATTCTGCTGCCCCATAGCAGGATTGCCAGCATGCGGATATGTCTCCCAGCCCATCAAACTCACGCCGGTCTCTTTCAACTCAGCCTGGGGCAAATGTTGGTTCTACATCTTCCCTCTCTAGAGAGACTTCATCTTCTCATATTAAAAAATAATACAGCACTGTTTCCTCAGAGGGGCCTGTACCTCTTTCATAGAACAAGAAGAATTTGTGCAGCTCAAAAAGCAGCATAGGAATAGGCCCAAATCCCCATGTGAGAATTTCAGGGTTCCTTTACCTGAAGAAGGTATATCAGAATCTTTGGGACCTAATTGTTTCAGGAATGCCCTCACATATACACTCAAAGGTGTGCTTCCGTGATCTCCTAGGCAGTTATATATCCAAGGGAAATGCCTATCAAGATGAACAAGAATGCTAACAGATGTTATGGCATCTACCATTCTGTCTGATACCCCATTCCCCACTTCTACTCCATCCCAGACTCTGTTCCTTTTGGTATCAGCTGTTCCTTGCCTGAGAAGATCTTTCCTTACATACTGATGTGGCTATCACCTCTGCTTCAGACGGTTGGGTTTTTTGTTTGTTTGTTTGCTTGTTTACCGCAACAATTAAGGCATCAATGTTTCTTCCATGGGATTTCCCCCTTGTTTTTCTTACCCTGTCTTATTTTCCTCCGTCTCCCAGAACCATTAGGCAAGTAGCATATTTTCCTTGTTCATCAGCTTCATGCCTGTCTCTCCTGGGAGGCCAAAGCCTTTTACTCACTGTAAATTCTTTATCATGGAGATGGTGCTCGGCACACCACAGGCACTCAGAGTGTATTTGTTGATTGGCAGAAGGAATGAGGGCATGAAAACATAATTGTACAGATGTGTAGCATGTTCTGCTTCGGCGTTTTATGTGAACTTGATATTATAGAGATGTTTCCACAGCCCGCTTATTTTTTTTTCTGTTTAATAATAGATTTCAATAGTCTCTCTATGACAGTACATAAAGAAACACACCATTCTCTTTTGATGGCTGCAATCGGATTCTGCAGTATAGCTATAATAAAGTGTGTTCAACCAGTTTTCTGCTGATGGACTTGGCATTTTTCCCCCCTCAACAATGCCAGCACTTCACTCAAGCAGAATATTTCTTTAGAATAAACACCAAGAGGTGAAATTACTTGGTGAAAAGGGTGAGGGAAAATTTGACAGCTCGTTTGCATTTCCACTACTCCCCCTTGTAGACTTGTAGACGAGAGTATTTATAATCCCATACGCTCCCCCTCCCTGCATCTCCTCTCCCTCCCCATTGGATGGGGAGAAAATTCTTCTAAGTTGGTGCAACTCAATTGGTGAGAGCAGATCATTTTGGGCTGCTCCAGACAGATAAGCTATGCGCTGAAGTTTCTGAACAAGCAACCAGGATGACTATCTGTTGCTTCTGCCAATCCTATGCCACCTCTCCTCCGCTTGGTTTCCTACCAGGCCAATCATGAACCAGCCAGCACAAGCACCAGAGTGCACCTCCCCTTCAGTTTATCAGTTGCCATGTGGCACACAAGGCCGTACCCTAAGGCCAGGACCCCAAAGCTCTTGGCGGAATAAATTCTCACAACAGATGATCTCATTCTCAACTCAATCAGCATTTGAAATCTGCACCCACCAAATAGGGCCTTGACCGTGTGCTCTCAAGTATGTGATCCCTCGTGTTGTTTCGCTGGGATTGGTCACATTCTTCAATGACATCACTGACTCCTTGCTGACAGAAGTCAGGAGTCCTAGGGGTTTCTCACACGTCCTCTTCCTCCCTCACCTCAAATCCATTGCCTGTCATTGACAATGCCAATTGGAAACTTAGACCATTGAGTCTGCAGTGACCTCACTTAGTTGTCCAAGGGCTGGAAACATATTTTTTTATGTAAGCTACAGTGTTATTTGTGATGGAAGAGGGATAAGTTCTGCAAATGAAAGAGGCCTGGGGCAGACGTGGAAACATGGAAGGTTCCCTTGCCCTTTGCTTCATGGGAAGCAGGAACAGCTCTCGTCTGAGCTGAATTTCTTCATTAAGGAGAAGCCATCTGTCAGATATAGTGACACATGCCTATAGTCCCAGATGTTTAGGAGATTGAAGCAGGGGGATCACAAGTCTGAGACCTGACTTTGCTACAGAGTGAGTTCTGGAAAACTTAATGTGAGTCAGTCTCAAAATAGGAAGTAGCAAGGTGACTTGAGTGTAGCTCTGCAGTGGGTCCCTCACCTAGGACTTCCCCTGAGGAACTAGGATGAGGCTCAGCAGTAAGGCCCGTTTAGAATCTCCAGTGAGTGGCTGGAGCATCTCGATGGCAGAACTCCTCCTGCCTAGAACTCCACAATGGGACTGGAGGCACGGCTCAGTGGTAGAGTACTTGTTTAGCACACTAGCATTGGGGCCTGGGGCATTGCTCAGCACTAGAGAACTTGTCCAGAGTCCTTCAATGAGGGTATGGATGGCAGCTTAATGGAAGAACACTTGTCTGGACTCCACCAGTGAGGGCCAATAAGAATTGTTCAGTACCATCCAAGACTACATGCTTAGTCTATCTGAGGCCAAAAGGGTGATCTCTCCTATTTTCCAGTTCTCTAAAGTTAAAATCCATTTGATGTTACCTTAAGATTATGAAGAACCATTTCTTCATAAATACGTAACTTTAGTCTTGTCTCTTGCAAGCAGAGCCCCATCCAATTCTCCTGTTCCAGTGTGTGCTATGTCTTGTGTCTTAGCTCCCCCCACCTCTCCCCACTCTGGTCCTGCAGAATCTGGACTCCATTAACTTTGATAATCTCTCTCTAGCTCTTAGTGTCATACCCACTTCTGCTGATAGAGATGATTAAATGCCTTTCTCGATAAAACACGAGGCTATCCCCTCAAAAAGCAGAGTGCGTAAGGAGGATCATAATTCTTGATTGATTCTAAAATATAAATGATAATATGTTGTCAGGGAAGTTGATAAAGTCACCCTTTCATGATTAATACAAGCTTATATGGTTTGTGAGACCATTACACTATTTAAAGCTGTAATCTCATTCGGTCCCTGTTCTTAGGTGGGAAGGGTTTTTTTTTTTTTTTTATTTTGATTTTTTTCAATCCATTTTGTTATAAGCTCTTTGGAGATCAGTTCCCTTAATCAGTTTCTTTTACATCTGACCCACTTAAAAGCTAACTAAAAAGCTGGAGGGAGGGCTCAGTCAATACCACCACCACCACCACCACCACCACCCATGCAAGCTAACTAAATGTCTCAAAGCATCGTAGGCACCAACCCTTTCACCCAGAATTCTGTCTTCTCAAGACTGAGGCAGCAGCCAGGCTCTCCAAACTCCACATCCAGGTCATGCTACCTCCTTGGCAATGTGTCAAGAGCTGGCCTCAACTTTACAGTGGAAGGCCTTGGTCTCTGGCAGATGGAATTATGGTGTGTGGAGAGCGGCGGGTGAGGAGAGGGAGAGGCGAGGCAGCTGCCAGCAATGAGCTTAAAAGAAAAATCAAAAATGAAATAAGGGAAGTGACAGTGGAGAACATAATGAAGTATATAAACCTGGGGAAAGCAGCGCAATGGGTAATAAAAAGTGAAATAGGAGGGAGGGGGCAAGCAAGCTGCAGCCGCATAGATCATGAATGCATTAGGCAGAGGAGACAGTGAGAGGGAGGAGGGGGAGCTGGGCCATCGCGTGGAACTCATTAGAGGAGACGCCTTGTGCTTTTAGGGGAGCCTGCTGAATCTGTGGCTCAGGGCTTGGTTCGCTGACACATCTGCAGTTTTTGGAAGGCTCTTTCTGCCCACGGACTGAGGCCAACAAGCGATGTATTTGAGAACGAGAGAGAGGCAAATGCTTGTGCACAATGTAGTTTGTGTATGCATAGAGGTCAGAGGACGGGCTCGCCTGTCATTCAACAGGTGCTATTCACCTTGTTTTAGACCTCCCTGACTCAGTTAGGCTGGCTGCCGAGTTAGCCCCAGAAATCCTCCTGTCGCCACCTCTCTGTCACCGGAATCCTAGGTGTATACCACCCTGCTCAGCTTTTTATGTATGTACTGGACACAGAACTCAGGTCCTCATGATAGCAAAGTATCATGGTTGTCTTCAGCTGTCAACTTGACATAAACTAGGGTCACCTAGGAAGAAGGAGTCTTAACGGAAAACTGCCCGGGTTGGTTCGGACTGCAGACATATCTGTAAGACATTTTGTTATTTCTATTAGATATAAGAGGACCCAGTCAAATGTGGGTAGTACCATCCCTTAGGCAGGGGGATCTGTGCTACAGAAGAAAGGTAGCTGAGCATATCAGTAAGCAGTATCCCTCCATGGTTTCTGCTTCAAGTTCCTGCCCTCACTTCCCTGGATGATAGGATGTCACCTTTAAGATGAAATGAACCCCCCCTCACTCAAATTGCTATTAGTCGGGATATTTGCCACAGCAGAGAGAAAACCAGGACACAAAGCAAGCATTTGGGATATAAGCTATATCCCAGGACTCAGGTGATTTCATTCTAACTACCATGTTGAACATAGTTGGCCTGAAGGTCTCTGCTAATCTATCTGAACCTCCAAAGGTGCCTGTACCGCTGCACACCAAGGGCCATGATGCCAGCTCTGGGACCATAGGCATTTCCTGTTACATTAGTGAATAGTTGTACATTGTGCCTGGATTTCCAGTAGTTTCAAAATTGGTACCACGCAGAGTTCAACCAGGCCTTCTTTCTTGATAGCTATTTTTTTTTAATGATTTTTGGTTTTGGAAGGGGAAACCAGCCTTACGGCAGAAGACAAAGAGCTCACACATAAATCTTCTTAAGCAAACCCGTGCAAAGTACTGATGCACTTTATAAGCTGTAAACTGGATTTTTATTAGCCATTTATGAGCCATTTTTTATGATGCAAGTTTAATATTAAACTATAAAGTTCACAATGCACTTATAAAGACAGAGAGGCTCCGCTCACTTCATAACACTTGACTTGGGAGTCTGGCAAAGAAGCCGATCGTATCATGTCATTTCAGTAAGCTGACTCAGTGGGGATTTGGAAAACTGGTATAGGATTAGGTCTGGGAATTGACAGGCGCTGGGGTACGTTGTAGGCAGGAGTAGGAGAGAATGATCAGCGACAGTCATAAAAATAAATGCACAAGCTGGGAGGTAATTTTTCTTCCGACTTTTCTGGAGCATGGGGCCTTTATAGCCATTTAGTAAAGGAGTATTCTCCAGAGTAGCAATTCGTTCTGTGAGCAACAGCAGCAATATATTGCTGTTTGATTTGGGGCGACCTCTCCTTTCCACTAATAGATCAGCGTGGCTGGTATTTTCTTTATTCCCAATGATGGAAATTCAGTTTGTTTGGAGAGCCTGACACCAGGTAATTGGAATAGCAGGAGATATCATGAATGTGCTAAATTTAGGTTTGCAATGTTTATTTTCCCAGGGGGAAGAAATATCTGGTACAGGAAGAGTGGATGGCTCATCATGGATGTCACACTGAAAGACGTTATTAATTATCAATGAAGGGTGATTCCAATCACAAACTACACAGGATCACACCCCAGATGCCTTTGCTTTTGAATCAGATGTGGCCTGAAGTTTTTCTAGAAGGTGATGGATTACACTTCACTGGGTCAAAGGACTCAAAATATTATAGAATGGATGAGCATATTTTCACTGTGAAGAGCCATATCCCCTCAGGTATCCCAAAACATCTTGACTGTCCCATAATTCACCAGTGAGCCTTTACCTATAGATAAGTATGATGACTAACCATATCTGGGTTTCTTTTCCTATTGCTGTGACTTAAAACACCCCAAAACAAGCAACTTACAGGAGAAAGGGTTTATCTGGTGTACATTTCCAGGTTACAGTCTTTTAGAGAGGTCAAGGCAGGAACTTGAAGCAGCTAGCTACACACACAGTCAAGAGCAATGGGGAATAAATACATGAGTATCCAACTGCTTTCTCCACTCTTCTACAGTCCAAGATCCTGTGCCTAAGGAATGGCACCACCCACAATGGGCAGGTCTTTCCACCTTAGTGAATGCAATCAAGACAGTCCCTCACAGACATGTTCACAGGCCAACCTGATCTAGATAGCAGTCCTTTTAGATCCATTCCCAGGTGATTCTAGACATTATCAGGTTGATAACCCTAGCCATCAAAACTGTCACCTGAACTAGATTTAGAATCACTTAGGAGGTAGACATTGGGTATCTCTGTGAGGTTTAAGAAAGATGGGAAAACTCACCCTAAGTGAGAATGGTACCACTTCATGTGTGGAGATCTGAGACTGAATTAAAAAAACAAAAAACAAACAAACAAACAAAAAAACCCCTGAGCATCAATATTCATCTTTCTCTACTGCCTGACTACAATTGCAACATAATCAGCTACCTCACATTCCTGCCACCATGCCTTTCCTACCACAGTGAACTGTGAATCAAATTACAACTTTCCTTTTGAAGATTGATTTTGTCAGATTTTTGTCATAGCAACACAAACAGGAACTAATATAATGATTTTATTGATGGAAGAAGGTCATTGGTTAATTAATAAAGAAACTGCTTGGCCCTGGTAGGTTAGAACATAGGTGGGTGGAGTAAACATAACAGAATGTTGGGAGGAAGAGGAAGTGAGGTAAGACGCCTCAGATGGACGCCATGCAGCTGCTCTTCAGGGCAGACTTGATGAAGCAAGCTGCCAGGTCAGACATGCTGAATCTTTCCTGGTAAGACTGGTGCTACACAGATTATTAGAGATGGGTTATCGGGATATGAGAATTAGCCACTAAGGGCTAGAGCTAATGGGCCAAGCAGTGTTTAAAAGAATACAGTTTGTGTGTTGTTATTTTGGGGCATAAGCTAGCCAGGCAGCCGGGAGCTGGGTGGCAGGAAGCAGCCTGCAGCTCCCACAACACTTTATGGCAAGAGTTAATTCTCCCAACCTATCCTGATATGAGGTTTTCACAGTCTAGTCTAGTGGATTCTTCATTCATCTAATAACTTGTTTATTTCTGAGTATTTATTTCATGCCAAGTTCTCTCATCATCTGTAGCACGAATAATAAAAACCCAAAGTCAGATACTGGGATTCAACCCAAAGACCATAAAAGCAAAGCAACCTAGTCACTAGAGAAGCCATACCTCTACCAAGGGTGGGCAACCTCAGAATAAGCAGACTATGCCTCTCTCTCTCCTCTCATTTTATATTCCCTCTAGTGCTGGAATTAAAGACGTATAACTCCCTGGTACTGGGATTAAAGGTGTGAGCCACCACCACCTGGATTTGTTTCTGCACTGATCTTGTGTAGCCCAGGGTGACCCTGAACACACAGAGCTCCATCTTCCTCTATCTCCAAAATCCTGGGATTAAAGGTGTGTGCTGCCACTGCCTGACCTCTAGTGACTTATCTTTGCCCTTCTGATCTTTAGGCAAGCTTTATTTATTAAAACATAAATAAAATATCACTCTAATCTGTAAGAGAGATATATTGTGGGATTTAACCTTTGTTTTTATCACTTTATAGAAATCTTCTGCTTACTGTCAAAGTCCTCACTCATCTCTCTGAAAGTCCGTAATCATTTATGCCATTATGGGTGCATTCATTTTTCTCTGCTCTAGACTGTGAATGTACTCTGACCAGGCAGTTATACACCACCTATTGTGAATGCTAGGATTTGAACTGGGGAACCTCTGCAAGAGCAGCAATACTCTTAAGTGCTGAGCCATCTCTCTGGTCTCATTAATGTGTATCCTTTATTGATACCTCTGTTGGATGGAACACGATCACCATTAGGTAGGGCCCAACTATTCCAACACATGAGCAAATGGGTTACATTTGCATTTAGGGCCTAAGCTTAAAGACCATAATAGCATAAGAGACAAGAAATGGGATGGGCAGCAGTAGTGTATCCTTCTCTGGTTATAAGCAAGTCTGTGAAAATTTTATATTTAACATTATATTTTCATTAATTATCCACTTTCCTTAAGGCATGTTAGCCTTTTAAACGCTGCACCATCAGGTGGAAAATCTGCTCCCAAGTTCATCTTCTCATTTAATTCCATGTCTGGGCTCTGGTTGACTCATGAGCAATGTGGGGAAAATAATGTCTGCCTTCTCCTGGCTTAAAAGAATTTTAGGTGCTTACAATGAAATCGTAAGTATGTTCTGAAAATATTTTCAAAATTCTCGGATATGTTCTCATTAATTAGGAAGTGTTCTATATAGATCATTGAAGTTGTTCTAGTTTTATTTCTGTTGCTGTGAGAAAAAGCAACTTATAGGAGAAAGGGTGGATTTTGGCTAAAAATCTCAGGCTACAGTCTATGCTAACAGAGAAGTCAAGGTGGCAAGAGCTTAAAACAGGTATTCTCACCACATCCATAGTCCAGAGTGGGGGGAATGAATGCATGCAGACTCCCTTGCTTGCTGTGCCCAGCTGGCTTTCTCTACCCAAAGAGGTCAGGCTCCCCTGCCTAAGGAATGCTGCTACCCACAGTCTGCTGGATCTTCCTACATCAATAACTTAATTTGCCTCAGATAGTGGATCTCAGTCCATGAAATAAAACTCAGAGTCTGCAGAGTTCATTTTCATCAGGGAAGACTGGGGACCTGAAGAGCTGCAGACAAATCCAAAGGATCCAGTGTGTCTCCAGAGCTGAGTTTTTATTAGAAGCAATTGCATGCAAAGATACTAACTATGCAGCCATTAAACCATGTTTACAAAGAATAGAATGTTTTCCTTAATAGATCACTAGGGAGTAAAGAAGACACAAATGTATGGCTAGAAAAGTATATGGGAACATAGCAAACCCATGCATCTTAAAAAGTAGCAGATCCCTGTATCAGCTGGAAAGCTTGTGTGAATTTAATGTGCCAAGGGTCAGTGAGCTTTTAGGTGCAGAACGTATTTCTTCTAAGATGAGTATGATGGTAACAATTCTCCCCTTTTGTTTCTGCAATAAAGTTAACATTAACTCATTTTGGAACCAGTTCTTTCTCTCTAGTTAATGGTTTCAACTTGTTTGACAGATTCCACTAAGAAGAAGCATATAAACAATATTCAGAATCATTAAACCCAGCAAGCCAAACACAACAGTTCTAAAATATTTGAAGAGATTGAGTGGCACTGTTCCTTCAGCTGATCTTCCCCATAGCTTTTCCTTTGCTAGCACAGGGTCCTTAGTTGTTGCCACAGCCAAGACCTGGGATTGTAACGTTAGTACATTAATTATGAAACAGATGCAATCCTAACAGATCATTTTTAATCTAGATCATTCTTGTTCCAATTCACTATATGGAACTTGGGTAACACAATATTGGGTGACATTAGAGTGGCATCTTGGAGATTGTGACCGATGCAAGTCCTGTACTTACTCTCCAAATATAGGATTATAGTATACATAAATAATAGGGTCCTTTCGTAGTTAAATTTTACGGAGAATCGCTTGATTGATGGGAATTTGGGGTTTGTCATGTTTTAGGAAAGTCCTTTAAAAATATTTGTACAAAAGGGGCTACTTTTTCACCTGTAACAGTAATACCAGCTAAGATCACACTTAAAGCGATTAGCTACTAAATGAAACTTTCGGTGTGTCTCTGTGGATGACTTATCATTTCATGTGTGAAGGCTACATTTGAAGTCTTGTGCCAAAACGCTTTAAAATGGATGAGAACCCGGGCAGCTTCTGACATTTTAAGAATCAAGGAATTCTTTCACCAGTGAGTATAATTAATGGATTGCTGCAAACAGCAGTCAAGAGAAGTCTTGTGATGTAACCATCCAGACTCATTATACGCTATTTGAATATTTCCTGATAAAAAAGCACAGTGGTTAGCTATACATGTTGATTCATGCAAGTATTTATTTTTGAGTTATGTTTCAATGGGCAACATTTTGATGTGGGATTCCCCTCTGTATGCTGTGAATACCATTGGTTAATTAAGAAGCTGTCTTGGGCCTGGCAAAGCAGAATAGAGGTAGGCAGGGAAAACTAAACTGAATGCTGGGAGAAAGAAGGTGGAGTGAACAGACGCTCATGTAGCTGTTGCTGGAGACAAACAAACCAGAACCTTGCCGGTAAGCCACAGCCACATGGCAATACACAGATTAATAGAAATGGGTTAAACTCAGACGTAGAAGATAGCCAGTAAGAATTTAGAGTTAATAGTCTAAGCAGTGATTTAATTATTACAGTTTCTGTGTGGTTATTTTGGGGCTGAGCAGCCAGGAACGAACAAGTGACCTCCTACTACAGATTAGCGCTTCAACATGTGCTAGCTAAATCCACATAAAACCTGAAAGGGCTTGGAAAGGAATTCTAGACACTAAAAAAACAAAGTTTAACTACATTTATTTTTCAGATGGTCTCTGCTTGCTGGAAAAATGCTGCAGCTCCTTTAAGAGAGGTCTTCCTGATTCAGTGGTAGCAGAAAAAAAAGTACAGTTTCAAAACGGCAGCATCCTAGTTCACCAGTACAAATGGCTCTGACTTTTTTGGGAGGTCCATCTACAGAGCATTTAAATGGGGTTTGTGAGTAGAGTGACACACTTGCTTAATGACAACATAGACCTGCTGGATGCCTGAAAATGGGTCTGTGAGCATGGCTTATACTAAACAGATCTCTGCCCTGCTGTGTTGGACTGGGAAGAGAAAAGCCAAAGCAGCCTTAGTCTCAGTAACAATGTTTAGCTGCTTAACATTTTAAGAAGCATTCCTGGACGGAAAAGGATTTCAGATATCCAACAGGACAAACTCAGACATTAAAGACCTCTAAATGAGACAAAGTGTGTTTTAAAGGAGAGAGAAGAAAAAGAGTAAAGAGACAGTAAATGTAATATAAAAGAGTCCAGACAGTCATAAAGAAGTAAAGAAAAGAAAATAAATATTAAACTTGTAGAAAAAGTATAAGAGTAAGAAAAATAAGCCACATAAAGATGGAATGTACACAGAGAGTCTGAATTAGGTATATTATTGTGTTTTCTTTGAATTTTTTGACTGCAGAGAAACATTTGATTCTGGGGACTGCTAAGCTAAACCAACATATATGTTTTAAAGGTTTCCTGCAAAATTTGAGTCTAAAGATATGTTACTTTGGAAAAGAGGTTCTTCTTTTGTTTCTACAGAGGATGAGGTCCTGTGAAATCCTTCCAGACTAATGTGGTTTGATGGATCAAGAGACCCTGAAAGGTCGCTGTAAACACTCCGTCCTCCCCGCAAAATTATTTTGCCCAACAAAAAGCAGGAAGCAGTTTGGAAAGAACCATGCCCAAATTCCCTAAATGACTGTTTATAAATGTTTGTTACATTTAAAGGGGATATGCGATATATATATGAATGGTTTGCATTAGTATGGATCTTGGTATATTGATTCAAATTTTAGGTCAATTTTGTTATATGTATATTTCTACTTTGTTTAAGGTATTATATTTGTGCAACTCACTTAAAATTATAATTTATAATTAAGAAATACAGGTTAATAGTCATCTGTAACATGAATCGGGCCTGCTTGTTGGGGTTTCTGTCCCGCCGGATACCCCACAACTGTTTAGCCCCAAAGAAAATCACACATCGGTCTCCATAAATTATAAGCTAATTGGCCCATTAGCTCTAGCCTCTAACTAGCTAACTCTTACATCTTGATTAACCCATTTTTTCTGATATATGTTAGCCATGTGGCTCAGTACCTTTTTCAGTGGGACAGATCACATCTTGCTGCTTCAGTGGTCTGGACAGGAGTGGGAGGAATCAACTTCCTCCTTCCCAGAATTCTCCTGTTCTCCTTGCATAATTTCTACTCCCTGTCTGGTTTTCCCACTTATACTTCCTGCCTGTCCAATCAGCGTTTATTTAAAATGTGATTGACAGATTACAGACAATTCTCCTGTACCAGTCATCTATAATAGTCAAGTTTATAGTCCTGTTAGTTAGGTTTTCTAGATTTATAGAGATATATTTCAGTTAGATAATCTTCAAAATTTTCAAAGATTAACAGAATACGGCATTTAAAATATTTTAAGAACTTAGGACTTTTCATGATATGAGACACATCTCATTCTGGCAACACCAATTACTTCAAGAAAAATATAGGCATCAAAGAGGCTCCTTATGGGCAGAAATCTTTAATAATTAAATAAATGTAAAAAAAAGAAAAAATCCAATAAAACAGTGTGGGGAAATGCTTAAAAAAAGAGGCTCCTTATGGAGTTTATTAGCCATTTGGGCAAGAAATTGCTCTTGCCTGGACTGCTTGATGGTATGCTGTATGAACTATACATGCAGGACCCACAAAAAAATATTGAACTTGCCTAAAGGTGAGACCATCCTTCGGTGTTCCTGCTTCATGAAAAAGTATGCCAGACATTCTGTAGGACACAGAAGAAAGTGACTGACAAACCACCAACATAGGAGGAACTGTCTTTGAAATTTCCTGCTTTGTGGAAAAGTCTGCTGGATACTATGGGCCTGTAGGCTGAAGGTGGATGCTCCAATGATACAGAAGAACTTTGGGTGGCTGTACAGGCAGCAAGATGTCTCTGTCAATTCTAGAGTTTTGGAAGTTGCTTACCAAACACTCTTGTTAACTTAGGTAATATTATATCCTTCTGGAGTATTTGATGGAGTTGAAGAATAGATAATTACAATTATAGTTTTCTTTAATTATGATAAAAGATAAGATAGATATAAATATTGTAACTGTAATTCTTGCTGGATATCTGTTTTGTTATATGTAATTTTTCTGTGTTAAAGTTAAAACCTTCCTTTTTATTTAAACAGAAAAGGTGAGGTGATTTGGGATTCCTCTCTGTATGCTGTGAACACTATTGTTAATAAAGAAGCTGTCTTGGGCCTGGCAGGGCAGAATAGAGGTAGGCAGGGAAATCCAAACTGAATGCTGAGAGGAAGGTGGCAGAGTGAGGAGACACCATGTAGCTGCCACCAGGGAAAGACAAACTGGAATCTTGCCAGTAAGCCACAGCCACATGGCGATACACAGATAAATAGAACTGGGTTAAATTAAAAGTAGGAGCTAGCCAATAAGGATCTAGAGCCAATAGGCTGAGCAGCGATTTAATTAATACAGTTTCTGTGTGGTTATTTCTAGTCTGGGCAGCCAGGAACAAAGAAATGGCCTCCTGCTACAGTTATCTATACATGTTGATGCATGCAAGTACTTATTTTTGGGTTATGTTTCAATGAGCAACATTTTGAATTGCTTCCCAGTGATAATCTCCTTTCTATAGCATGACTGATCTCTTTACCACCCCCAGTCTCTAGATATGATCCTGCATAGGCCATCCCAAATTCCATCCTAAGAGGAGGTGGGTCTAACCCACCTGTAGCCTACTTCCTAGAGTTATTGGAATGGGTATCCATGTGATAAAAATAATTAAATTTTAATGTATTTGGTCCCCACCCCAATACCCAATTTTCTCCATCTACCAGTTCTCAATATAGTTTCCTCTCTATTACTTCTTTTTTATCTATACTTTTATTGGGAGGGTGTGTGGTAACACAGACCATCTTAAAAGCTTGTATGTGGGGTCCTATTGCCTGTAATTAGCAAAAAGAGGTCTATTTAGATAATGTTTTTGTTTCTTTTCTATTGCTTTGACAAGACACCATGGCCATGGCAGCATACAAGGAAGCATTTGATTAGGTTTGTAGTCTCAGAGGATTAGAGTTAAAGATGGTGGAGCAATGGTACGGTAGCAGGGACAGCTGAGAACTCACATCTTGATCCAAAAGCAGGGGGCAGAAAGCACACTAGGAATGGCTTGAGTCTTTTGAAATATTAAATCATCCTGCAGTGACACAACTCCTCCAACAAAGCCACATCCCCTAAACCTTCCCAAATAGGCTCACCCACTGGGGACCTCATGAATTCAAACATTTGAGCCTGTGGTGGCCATTCTCATTCAATTCACCACAGAGCATAAATGGCATTGCTAAGGATCCCAGGCTCACATCCACAGCTGTTATAAAGTTTTGGTCTTGGGGGAGGGGGCACAGACCAGCCAGTTATATAATCCTGGGTGATAACAGAAGGAGTTAATAGTAGCAATGAATAGTGGAGGTTGAGAAGATAAACCAATATGCCTATAAGAAAATATAGCAATGAACCCTGTGGGAAGTAATAGTCAAGGCAGATAGGTAGCATTATTTAAAAAATACAGTTGGGGTACATCAAACAAAGTGACAGAATGAACTGTAATGGGCTGAAGAACATGTATCCAATAAATCTGTCCATATGCAGAGCCCACCAAATTACTGGTGACAGAGAACATGATACCAAAAAATATCTACAGAGAAAAGGAGTTTGCCCAAATCTCTTAACTTTTACACTGCCTTATTAGACATCTTCTCCATTTTCCCTCAGATCAGAGATGACATCATCTATGCTTGTGGTGGGTCAGTACAGTCACTGACTGACCTATAACATTCAGCTGAAGACTAATTCTATTGGACCAAGGTTGGACATTCTCCCCCCACAATAATCTAAGGACAGTTATTTTCGTGACTCATGCATGTGAGCCCTCTTACCTCAAGTAAGAAGGTCTCAAAGGTTTGTTCCATGTCACCTTGTGGATATCACGAAAAACCTGTGGGTTAAGAGTCAAAATGAGAGTCGTAACCTGTATACTGTCCTTTCACAGAATGTTCATCATCACCTGTAAAAAAAAACCTAGAAGTTATCAATGCTTAGGATAATAAATCAGTGGACTTGAGGGTGTTAAGTTTTAGAAGCTGTAATTTTAACATTCCATTGGTCATTTTAACAATAATTCATTTTGTTGGATTGTAAAAAATGCCACTTTTGTAAATAGTACTCCCAAATGAACATAATGTTTGGAAAATTATAGAGCTATGCATAGGTTCAGTATCCATTTTGACTGCAAGAGTCATAGAAATGACAAACGATTTAGCCAGCTGTATGAAGGAATAATGAGTTTGGTATCATTAATGTTTATCTTGGGACCAATAAGCTATTTAACCTATGCAGGCATGGTTTTGTAAAGAGTATGAGAGCCTCAGGCAAGGGGTAGGAGAAAGAAATGGTGACAGCCAAAGGGTGTGTTGTACAAACTATGGGATCTTATCACTGGGGTTATGATGTAAGGTTTAGCCTGCAATAGAATCTAATTGTGCTTTCTTATGGGAGATCAAAACTACATAAAGAGGTAACTTATGAGATATCAGAAGAGATAACCATAAGATCTGGGTCTCAACCTCATAACTGAATTGACCTTTTATGTTTTTTGTTTTTTTATGAGAACAGACATTAAGTTAATACAGGAATCACAGACCACTGGGGCTGAGATGGCAGATGTATCCATTCATGATGTCAAGGGCCAGAGTCAGCTGAGCCATAATGCCTGTGTCTTTAAAAGACATAAATATACAGAAAAACGGAAGTCAGTTTTTATACTATAAACATGAGCCATCACTGTTTTAATCAAGTATAAGAGCAGTGTCACACTTAAGGATTATCAAAGCTGTGAGTCTGTGGAAGATACACACAACAGCATTTTAATCTAATTAATATCTTTTAATAGATTTTGAAAATCATTAAGTGTTTTAAGGGAGTTTCCATGTATTTGTATCTTTTGAGGGTAGATGGTACAAGATTCAATAACAAAGCCTAAAATCGAAAAGGGTTGAGTTTGCTGATATTATTTCAGAGTCGTTTTTAAGCCTTGTCTCAAGACATCGAATAGTGAGTGAAAGTGGTTTTATAAGTAGATACTTTGTCCTATATGTGAAAAGAATGTTGTTCATATAGAGAATAATACAAACTTGCGGGTAATTCTGTCATCCGGGGATGGATGTATGAGTGACAGATTGCGGGTACATGATGCAACTATTCATCATTTCTTGATGGAGGAGATTTTGTTGGTAAAGTTGTAGAGGTCCTTATTTTTAAGGATGGGGACAAAAAAAAAAAAAAGAAAAAAGAAAAAGAAAGCTGTTTTGTCCTAGTAACTTAAAGGAACAACAAAGAAGGAATATTTTAAATCCACAACAATTTCAGTAGGGATGGCCATAAGCGAGGGAAATCCTGCATTGCTTCACTTACAGCATATATGACTTAAAGCAGTCACCATTTTCCAGACGTCTTTGGTGTGGTGGAAACAGGAGTATTTCAAGACTAATTGGGGACTCTATATGTCCAACATCCAATTATGGCTGTACCAGTAATTTAAGCTGTTCCATTTCCCTCTTGTTCTGGCTATTGATCAACCCGCACAGGGGAATCAGTTGTGCGGTAAAAATAGCACGCATTTAGGTTGGTGCATTAACGGTAACCACCCCTATAAATTTGGGTATCTTAAACCATATAGACCTTTCTTAGCAAAAATTTTAAAGGGTGACTTTAAACCATTTTTCCCCAGTCTTAGGCGCCCAGGTACTTTAGTTCTATTAGAAGTAACTTCCATCTGAGACAACAAATCCCATCTCTATATATTTACAAGGATGTCTGCCGCAAATGGCTATATGGATCCTTTATGCCCTTCGTGATCTCTCTATCTTAGTATCTCAGAATGTATTCTTTTCCCAGCTGGTTTCTCTTCAGATCATATATATCTTTTGACATTTTTAAAAAAAATGTTTTAAATATGCGTGTGTGTGTTTGTGTGTGCATGTATGCGCGCACACCCTTGTGAGTGCTTGTGAATTCAGGCACCCATGGCGGCCAGAGGATGTTAGATTTCCAGGAGCTGGAGTTTCAGGCAGTTGTGAACTCTTGATGTGGGTGCTAGGGATCAAACTTGGGTTGTTGGCAAGAGCATTACGTACCCACTTTTAACTACTGAACCATTGCTCTGCACCCCTTTTCTCCTTGAGTTTGTTTCCTTTTAATTGATCTCTCTCACTTCTCTGTTTCTAAACACACTGTGTACACAACAGTCATTAACCCCACCCCCACCCCACTCTTCTTCTCTGTTTCTAAACACACTGTGTACACAACAGTCATTAACCTCACCCCCACCCCGCTCTTCCTTCCTTACCTGTCACCTCCATGAGTTCTGTATCTACAGTGAAATTGGTCGACTGTGTTACTGTTCCCAGGAGGCTCCTGTTGGTTGGAGTGGCCGAGAACTGCTTGGCAGTGTGTTCTACATGAATTAAATAATTATTGACTCTGTCATTAAGATGGCAATTTTACGTTGTGCCTCTGAGAAGAAAAATAGAGTGTATGGATTTCGAGGAGATGGCGTGGCTTCTTGCACATACATCATTATGCTGGAAGATAGATCTTTTGCAAACAGAAGTCGCAATTTAACAGGCAGTTCTACCGTAAGGCTAAGAAAAATCACATGGGCTTCTGAGGGAAAATGAGGTCTGAGCTGTTTGCTTCCTTTAGATAGGATTAGTCCACTCAAAAGGGGAGAAAAAACAAACAAACAGAGAAATGCTTCTATTTAGTCATTACTTTCAGTAGCCTGAACGAACTATGGCAATTTTTTTCACAAGTCTCAACTGAATCTCTGAGTACTATAAAACCAATGCGTGGAAGCAGTTGATAGTGGAATTTGCAAATAAGAAAGAATATTTATGTTCGTCAGATAGATTCCAGTTTAACTCCTATTTTGTAGACTTTTGCTGTTATATAACTTATTTTATTTATGTATAATTTTACCCTCTTTCCATTTGCGTACAGGCCTGTGTGTGCACCTATGTGTGTGTCCATGCATATTTGCAAGTGTGTGTTTGTGCACAAGTGTATGTGCCTGAGGTGGATGTTGGGAATCATCCTCTATTGCTCTCTCACCTTGTTCATTGAGGCAAAGTCTCTCAGTCAAACGCAGAGTGCTGATATGGCTTGTATCACTATTCAGTTCATTCTGGGGAATCCCTTTTCTCCACTTTCAGAGGCTGGTATTATAGGTGTCCATTGTGCCCAGGCAGCATTTAAGTGACTTCTGGGAATCCAAATCAGGTCCCAACATTTGCACAGCAAATGCTTTAACCACTGAGCCATCTCCCCAACCTATATCTCTTATTATTTTTAATAATAATAGCAACACAGTCCTCGCTTTGGTGTGCTTTGTGTGTTTGGTTCCAGGATGCCCTCCCCTGTCCCATTTTAGACACAGAGTCTCATCTCTTCTAAGCTTATTTCAAGTTCACTGTGTAGTGAAGAATGACCTTGAATTTCTGATTCTCCTGCATCCACCCCCTAAGTGTTGAGATGATGGGTGTGCACCATCACATCTAGTTTATGAACGGCTGGAGATGTATTCCAAGGCTTTTTGCATGCTCCACAATCACTCTGACAAGTGAGCTATACTTCAGTCCTAGGTTCTCCTTTACTACTAAAATCCGTGCATGTTTGAGTCCCATGTTCACAAAGAACCTTCATGCATCCTTCTGGAAGCTTCTGTGTAGACCAGGCTAATTTTTGACTTACAGAAATCGACCTGCCTCTGCTTTCTGAGAGCTGGGATTAAAGGTGTGTGCCACCAAGCTCAGCCTCCTGTATACTTTTTTTTGATGATTTATAATACTTTGTACAACATAAGTGATTATAAATGGTTTTTGTCAGAGAATGACAGAAAATCTGAACATGTGTAGTACAGATGTTAATTTATTTTGTTGTATATTTGGCTATTTATGCATGTGCACATGTGTGTGCCAGCATGTGTGGAGGCGCACAAGCACATGTATTTATGTACTTATGTAAGTCAAAGATCATCCTTTGATCTCATCTTGGAGTGCTTCCCATTTTGGGTTTTTGAGAGAGTTTCTCCCAGTTGACCTTGAGCTCCCCATTTCTGTTTGGCCAGCAAACCCCAAGAATCCACTTATCTTGGCCACCTGCCCAGTGTGGGGAACTTCAAGTGCACACCACCATACCTGGCTGTTTTCTCATGGGTTGTGAGGATTCAAACTCAGTCCTTATGCTTCCACAGCACACACTTTACCAACATGGTTACCTGCCTAGTCCAAGATGCACATATCAACAATGCACTATTGGTCCAAGCTTAGCTGAATACCTAAACGTAAAACACATGGAAGCAGAGGATAGACCCTACTTCTCATGGAGTCATTAAACGGCTCACTAAGAAAAAATCACACTCTTAGAAGAGAAGAGGCTAAAGTGAAGTCAGGGCCTGACTGATTTCAGAGCCCATCTTCTATTGTATTGTATGTCGGCTCAGTTTCTTTGCCTTTTATGTCAGGTCAGCGGAGGACCCGGTGCAGTACTTTAAATCCTTGCCCGCTATTCTAGTTTCATTTCTGTCGCTATTATAAAATATTCTGATAAAAGCAATTGGGGCAGGAAGGGGTTTATTTGACTTATAATTCCAAGTTACTGTCCAATTTTGCAAGGAAGTCAAGGCAGGCACTTAAATCATTATGTTTATAGGGAGTATTAGAGAGAGGAAGGCAAAGATCCTTGCTTGGTTTCTTGCTTGCCTCTCAGCTGGTTTTCTCTGCTCTTCAACAGACCAGAGCCCAGCCTAAAAAGTAGTCACCTACATTCAGGGAGGGTCTTCTAAGCCAATTAACAATACAGATAATCTGAATATGCTCACAGACGATTCTGGCCTAGGTAATTCTTCAACAGAGGCTCCCTACTTAGATGATTTTAGGTTGGCTCACATTGATAGCCAAAACTAACCAGCACATCCACCCATTGGGGTCAGTAATCCTCAAGGTTGTTACTGGGCGTCTCATTGCACCATTACTGGCATCAGAGACATGCTGAGAACATATTCTGAGCAATCACCACTGCTCTTGGGTTTGCTTGCTCTGCTCCATTCACTATTGCTGGGACACTCAGCATAGTTTGTCTAGCTGTTCTCAGTTGCCAACTTCTGTAATGGTCCCTATTTCCCTAACCTCACTGTGGGATGGAAACAAATGCTTTTAACTGCCCAATTTTAATTGGACACTAAATTTAGGAGGTGTGGACAGACACCCAATAAACTCCACTTTTTCTCTAGCAAAGCTTTCTTCCATCATTCCTCAGGGCGTGGGTTGACCAGTTGACCATGGCAAGCCACTTGTCTAACTCAGAAAGCAGAAAGGACGACATTCTCCCTGGACCAGCTGGCGAGTGAGGCACAGTTGAGTCGTTGAAGTAATACCATCCAGGAACACTTTAAGGCTAATGCTACTGAAATCACTTCAAAGGTCTTGGGGCATGCACCTCCTTGGTTTAGACAGTATTTTATTTTGTGAACCAACTTTTCAAGTCTTTTAAATAGATGCTCTTTACTATTTCAGTGCACCAGCGTGATTTTTTTTTACGTGCAGATTATCCACTAACCAGTGTGAAAATTGACAGGTTGTTAGGCATGTTAGAATGCTAGCAGGTTTTGCACTAAGAAAAACTGTGACCTTGGGCAAATCGTCATAGTCACCAAAGTGTGTGTGTGTGTGATGCTTTTGTATAATGTGTGAAAAGCAGAACTGTTTAAAATACTATGTGCATAAATCTTTTCATGTCACTCTTGGCTCTGAATGGAGTGGCAGAATATCTGTGGACTTGGGAAATTCAAGCAGGAATACAAAGAACAGTTTTTAAAAAAATTCAAGGTGTTTGAGTTTCACTTCTGTTGCTGTGACAAAATGCCTTGACAAAAAGCAATCCGGGGCAGAAAGGGCTTTATTCCAGTTCATAATTCCAGGTGACAGCTCCTCATTGCAGACACAGAAAAGTTAGTTCTATCCCATGCACGTCAAGAGCAGAGAGACACAAGTGCATACACTCTCACGTTACTGCTTGCTTGTACTCAGTGGTACAGCTCCACCGTATTCTGCCTAGAGGATGGTGCTGCCCACAGTGGGCTGGGTCTTTTCCATATCATCTCCCATAGGCATGTGCACAAGCCAAGCCAAGGTAGACAATTCTGTCTCATTGAGCCTCTCTTCTCAGATGTTTTTAAGTTGTGATTTTTTTTTTTTTTTTTTTTTTTGGTTTTTCGAGACAGGGTTTCTCTGTGGTTTTGGAGCCTGCCCTGGAACTAGCTCTTGTAGACCAGGCTGGTCTCGAACTCACAGAGATCCGCCTGCCTCTGCCTCCCAAGTGCTGGGATTAAAGGCGTGCGCCACCACCGCCCGGCTTAAGTTGTGATGAATTGGCCATCGAAACACACAAGGGCATGGGCTCTCCATTTTAGTCATGTGAATAATCCAAAAGCATTTCATGTTTGTGGCTGTACAGTACCATGAACGGAGTAAGTGCCAATGAATTAAATTAAGATGATAAGAAAAATAAAAGCAAGTCATTTGATTCAGATCTTTCACTGCATCCTTCACTGTGCTAGTTTCCTGGGGAAATTCACATAAACAACATAGGGTATTATTTCCTAATGTCTGTGTGTCTCAAATACACAGAAGTGGTAATAATTGCACAGGACACTTAAATAAATGAGGACCCCGAGGAGAACTTTAGGAGACTGATGAAAAAGTGGTGAATTGCTTCTGCACAGCATGAGAACCTGAGTTTGATCCTAGCATCCTTTCCCCCCTACAGACACACACACACACAGACATGCACACACAGAGACACATGCATGCACATATGCATACACACATACTCACACACAGACACACACAAGCACACACACGCTCTCTCTCACACAAACATTTGCATGTACACATGCACACACACACACAGACACATACATGCACACTGGCACGCACATGCACACACACAAATACACACACAGATATACACACACAGACACACACATATACACACACACTCACAGAGCTGAACAAGGCAGTATATACTTGCAATCATGGTGTTGGGGAGCAGAGAGAGAATGCCTGGGCTCTCCTGGCAACCAGTCTGGTCAAGATGGTGAGTCCCAGGTTCAGTGAGAGATCTTGCCTCAAAAAACTTAGGTGGAGAGTGAAAGAAGAAGATATCAGAGATTGCACTCTGTGCTCCACACATTCACATAACTCCACCGCACACATACACGTGTGCACACAGGATATGGACACATGCATACAGCACACATATGCACAGTAAAGAAAGGAAAATCAAGCATTTCCTTTTGGCTGTTTTTTTCCCCTTCTCATATCCTTAAGAAGGGCTGAATTGACAGGATTAAAGATGATACTAAATATTGAATTCACATAAAACTTTCAAACACCATCATTTCTAGGTTTTTAAAAATGATCAGCTTAGGCATGTTCACCTAACTTTCCCCTCCAGCTTTTTTGGAACATAATTTATTCAATAGCAAAATCCACTTGCTTCAGATGAACCACACTGCCGTTTGAACAAATTGGGTTCAATCATGTAATTACTGTGCCATGACAATTAGACATAGAACAATTGTATCAAAGACCCAGATCCTCTAACTCCATCACATCTCTGGGGGGTTTTCAAAAGTTTCCAGATGCTCCCCACTTGCTTTGTAGTTAGTTACTCTCTAGCCTGACCCTGGGCAGTAGGCAACCACCGATTTGAATCCTATCACCACACAACAAAACAACATAAGGGGGAAGGGGCTCAGTTTGACTCGCCATTTGAAAAGGTCGAGCCCATGGTGGTGAGGAAGGAAAGGTGGATGGTGGGAACACGTGGCTATTATTTTGCACTTCATGGGGCACGCGCAGGGGTCAGGTGTGTGTGGCAGGAACAGGGACAGTTCTTACAGCAAGCTGTCCTGGGTTATAACCTTCACGTGCCATCTGGTTAGTGATCCATTTCTTCCATGAAGGCCCTACTTTTCAAAGGTTCCAGAACCTGCTAAAACAGTGCTACCAGCTAGGGGTCAAAGTAGCAGACAAGAAGCTATGCCAGGTAGTAAGTAAGCAGAGAAGGGATTGTTCTTGTTTACAGTTTGAAGGGACTGAGTTCATATCTTGGGGGAAAGCATGGTGGCATAGGTAGGAGACATTTGGTCACATTATACAATTAGAAAACAGAATAAACAGGAAGTGGGGCAGGAGTAGATGACCTCAAGTACCACCCTCAGTAACCCACTTTCTCCAATAAGATTCCACTTCCCAAAGGTTCCTCAACAAACACATGGAAGAGTTTGTAGGGAGCTTTTGCCTTTAAAATCATAGCAGTCAAATACCATTTATGTGGTTTTCTTCTGACATATTTGCCTTGTTTTAGTAGTTGCTTAATGAAGATTTATGAAATAAATTGACAAGTGTTACCACTATTTTCTGACAGAGTTTGTGTGCAATCAGCCTAATTCTGTTTCTTATATGTTTGATATAATTCACCACTGAAAAATATCTGGGTCTGGAGCTTTTCTTATAGTAAGGTTTTTAAATATATTACACATATATTGATTTTATTAATCAATTAATTAAATCCAAGTTGTTGAATTTATTGGCACAAATTTTCCATAAGGCCCTTTCCTTTCCTATTCACTCTGTATAATCACGTGATGAGTAATATTGACGACTTATACTCTATTTCTGTTGTCTTTCTCATTCCCTCATTTGTCAGATTTAAACCTTTATGCTTATCAATTTCATTAAAAATATCAAAGAGTCAGCTTTGGGCTTTATAGACTTTCTTATTATTTCATTGGTTTTGTGTCCTTCATCTGTACTAATTGTTTATTTCCTTCTAGGTATCTGTGGTTCAATTTTTTCTCCCTAGCTGCTGCTTCTCCTTCTTCTCCTTCTCAAAATGGGCAATTAAGATTAGATCTTCATAATTACTAAGAGCTGTACAGGTCTCTCTAAATTCCACTTTAGGAGCTGGCAGGATGGCTCAGCAGTTATAGGCACAGACTTCTTTTGCAGCGGATGCAAGTTTTTCTCCTAACACCCATGACAGATGGTTCATCACCATCAGAAACCCGAGTTCCAGGGGATAGAGCACCTTCTTCTGGTCTGTATGTGCACCGACATCCATGTGTAATAGCCGCTGAAATACCAGCCCATTGGGGTGTGGTCTCTCTCTCTTTAAAAAAGCGGCCACTTTCCTCCTCGCTCTCTCTTACTTCCTGCTCTGCTTCCGGTGACTAGACTCCCTTCCTGATTGCGAAGAGGGCTGTTGTCTGGGACGGTGATCTGTAAGTTTTTTTCCCCTTTAAATAAATAACCATTCTATTAATCATAATTCCAAACTGGTGTGGGATTTGTTTGTGACTTACGCCTTTGCCTTCAGCACACACTCCATCCCTGTCCCCTCTAAACCCCTAATATAAAAATTAAAAAAATTCTTTAAACTCTATTTTGGCTGATATTTTTCATTATATTAAGCTTCCATTGTGATTCTGTTCAAAACATTTTCTATATTTTTTGTAAATTTTTAATGCTTGGATTATTTATAAATAGTTTGCTACATTTTCAAACATTAGGAGTTTCTCTGGATATTGTGTTATTATCAGTTTCATTCAATCTCATAAAGATTTGATGGCCTACTCTCTTTGGTTCCAGTAGTTGTATCTGTTTCTTTCTTGTTATTTATTTTTGACACACAGTCTTACTGTATACTCTAGGCTGGTCTCAAACTCCATATTCCCTTGCTTCAGTTTCCTGAGTATTGGGATTACAGATGCATCCCACTACATTATACTATTTTGATGGGTTTTTATTGTTGCTGCTGCTGTTTTAGTTTGGTTAGGTTTTTTTTTTTTTGTTTGTTTGTTTTTTGGCAGGGGTTGTTTTTGTTTTTAAATCATAGTATAGCCTAGTCTGGCCTTTAACTTGAACTCAGTGTGATCCTCCTGTCTTAGACTTCTGAGTGCTGTTGGGATGACAAGCGTGTATCATTATGTTCAGCACTCTTAAGAAGTTATCAAGCTACATTTATTCCATCATATGCAGTCTGGTAAGGATACAATGTGCCTTATAATAATCCCTATACTCCAGCATCATTCCACAAGTATCAGTTCATTCAGGGTTGATGATGATGGTGATGATGGAGCCCGAAGCCAGGGCTTCAAGGATAACAGGCTACCATTTTATCCTTTTTGTTGCTGTTCTTTTCTGCTACTTTGTTTTTGTCTTTTGTTCATTTTTGGTAGCAGGAGGTAATGGTGCAAACAATTATTTGGGTATTTTAAGAATTTCACCTTAACTTTCCTATTGCCTTTTTGATCATATTGTGTTTTGGGTGCTGAGGATTAAACACAGAGCTTTGCCTTCTGCTACTGAGTCACACCCCAGCTCCTCACTGGGGGATTCTAGGCAGGGGCTCTACCACTGAGTCACACCCCAGCCCCTCACTGGGGAATTCTAGGCAGGGGCTCTACCACTGAGCCACACCCCAGCCCCTCATTGGGGGATTCTAGGCAGGGGCTCTACCACTGAGTCACACCCCAGCCCCTCACTGGGGAATTCTAGGCAGGGGCTCTACCACTGAGCCACACCCCAGCCCCTCATTGGGGGATTCTAGGCAGGGGCTCTACCACTGAGTCACACCCCAGCCCCTCACTGGGGGATTCTAGGCAGGAGCTCTTCCTCTACATCAAGGCCTAGTCACTCACTGGGGGAGTCTAGGCAGATATTTTATCACTGAGTCATGCCCCCAGTTCTCAATTTTTAACAGTTGACATCAGCAAAAAATTTTCTTCCATGCTGGTAGGTGATAAAAAGTTTAAAGCCATGTTTTGCAGCCATTTGCAAATCCACTGCAGTTGAAGTGTATTTAAAGGCGCTAACAGCTCCTCTTTCTTTGCCATGACAAATATAATGTTGAGGCTTCTTATGATTATGCAAATATGTTTTGAATCCAACAGAATGTTTTCATCTCTAGTATTCTGAAATAATGATGACGCTCTAATTAGGAGGAAGCATGTACATTGTTAGAGGCGTCACCCTGCAGCTATGCTGGATGCCAGAGAAAGGGCATTATAGCCGAAAAAGCATCTGATACGTGAGAAGGCAGAGGAGTGGGTCCCCTGGGACTGTTATGCAAGGAGCACCAACTGATAACTATTATGTGGCTTTTTCGGGGGCGGGGGGGAGTCTCTACTTAACCTAGACAGGGCACTAACAATGGACCAAAGGAACAATTCTAGAGAAGTCCAACATGATGAATCAGTGGGATTTTTGAGATTATTTTTAGGGGTGTGAGTCAGGAGTTATTCTTAGGGCGTGGACAACCCACTAGAAGTCACATTGGTGAGAAACCCACCCTAAGATGAGTGGTAACTCAAAAGAGCTGCATCTCTGAAGGTCCCTATGTGGCTCGTCAACAGCTCAAGGGAATTGTCAGTCTTCTCTGGGCATCTCTGCCTGTCAGATTCTCCCAGCAATCATTTACACACATGAACACACACATACATACACACTTGCACAACACAGAAAGGAAAGCGAGAGAGATAGCATTCCTAAGGGGAGAAGTGACCTAGTAAGCTGTGTAGAGAGACTCTTTCAAGCCCCTCACCTCATGAGTTCTGATCCTTTAGAAGTCATTTGATGACGTAAGTCACAAAACAATCCCACACCAGTTCAGAGTTATGAATAATAAAAGAGTTACTTACATAGCTTTGCCTTCTCCAAGGGACTGCACAGCCTCTTCCAGAATATTCTCTGTTTTGTTTCAACTAGCTTTAGTTGGGAGGGATTCCCAGTCTTTCCACTACCTGACCTCTTTGATGAATTAATTTGGATACCTGCCCCTCATTTACTATCCTGCCACACTCTGTTTCCAGATACCTTCATCAGGAAGTGAGGGCATTTGCTACGGAGGTTGTTGTGATGATTAACGAGATTAACACATGGAAGAGATTACAGCAGTGCACAGCACCTACAGGGTCTCCATAAATATCTGCTATTGTTGTTATGCATGCTATCAGGCTTCTTACAAATATATTGTAGAGAGGCAAAATTTCCCAATTAAGGGAAAATACAAATATATCATCGGATAAGCTGGTTATAATTAAATTCCAAAAATATCTAGTAAAAATAATGGTGTTCTCTTGATCTCAGGGATATTTATCTCATTTCTCTATGCACTGGAGTGCACAAGAGTGCATGTGTATGTGTGTGTTATGTACATATATGTATATGCAGGTACAGGTTCATGTTTAAGTATGTGTATCTCAGAGTCAGCATAGCTGGAATTACAAGCGTACACTGCCACACTTGTTTTTGCCTTTTGTTTTGTTTTGTTTTGTTTTGATGTGGGTTCTAGAGATCAAACTCAGGTCCATGAGCTTGTGGGGCACAAGCATTTCATAAGCTGAGCCATCTCAGGGTTGTTGTTTTCATAAGCAATAAACTAAGGTTGAATAAAACTTAGATATTTGAAAGAGTCTTCAACATGGAAGAAAGCCTCGAACCCAGCTTGAAGCTGACCTTCTGGATCACAGCCAGGGTCTGTTGACTCAGAGACAGGAAGGAAACATGAATATTCTAGTAACAAGAACTCATTCAAATTGCTATAGGAAAAGTAGATTTATTTCCTGGAACTCCTACAGGTGAACTGCTGTGTTCTGGGAGACACTATAGACACAAGTCTACTCATCCCAGAGAGGGAACCCACAAATGTAATGATTGCACTGAAGTCTAACTTGGTGAACAATAAGTTTATTAAGGTTACAGTCAAGAGAAATGTGTCCGAAAAGTATTGCTGGAACTCTACAATTCAGAGAGATTAAAAAAAATAACATTGGTTGTTGTTCTTGTTCATTGGGAATCACTGGAGAATTTGACCCACAGTGTAAAGATAATATGCTAATGCATTCAAGAAAATCCTTCTGACACCATTTTGAACTTAAAGAAACAAGGACAAGTTTAGAAGTAGAAGGAGAAGTGATAATACTAAGATGTTGCTAGTGACTCTTCTCTCTGCTGTGATAAAATACACAACGAAAGCCACATAAGAAGGGTTTATTCGGGCTCACAGTTGTAGGGGATACAGTCCATCATGGTGGGGCAGGCATAGCAACAGGAATGTGAAGCAGCGGTCGTATGGTATCTACAATCCTGTCAAATTAGCTGCTGATATTGACGACCATAGTTGTAATGGAATGGGCTGGATGTGAGAGAATACCAGACTACAGAAATAATGTAGGGAAACATTTGCCATGATTGGAAGGCAGGTTTGACTGCGGAGTAAGAGAAAAAAGAGAAACCATGAATGTCTTCAAGATGTTTGGCCAGCGTAAACAAAATCAACCACAAAAAAGAGGCTGTAGGCAGAGGGGTGAGGGAGGCAATGAAAAGTTATGTGTGAAAGAGGAAAGCTAGTGACCCTAACTGTCAGACCAACCCAAACTGTAGATGCATGATTAGGCTTAAGGTTCTGTCTAAGGTTAGGGATGAGGTTATGATTAGAGTTAGTTCAGGTTCTGATTAGGGTAAGATTTGGGTTTGGGTAAGAGTTATGAATTTGACTTACTGATGACATTTTAAATTGGAAACTAGGCAGATGAACAGATGTAAAGTGCTTGATACACAAGTATGAGGACCCCAGTTCAGTTCCCAGAACCTAGATAAGAGTCCAATGAGGAGCATGCTGCAATCCCTTCACTAAAAAGGCATAAAGAGGAGGAACCCCAGGGGCTGCAGGCCAGTGAGTATAGTCAAAGCAGTGAGTTCCAGGTGCAGAAAAAGAGAGATTCCATCACACACACACACACACACACACACACACACACACACACACACTCAGTGGCTTAGACTAACTGTAGCAACGACGCAGTCTTGATACTCAAACCTTTCTGATCTTACTCATTTGAGAGAAAGACTCCAACCAAAGAACCTGAGAGGGCAGAATATGAGAATTAGAACCTGGTATCTTGGAAGCCACATAAAGGAAATTAACTAGTGAAGAATGGGTGAGTGGCTGGTCAATGTTGCTGACTGATGACATGTGACACAGGACTCAAATGGAGCATTGGAGCTAGCACCATGGAGGTCCGTGGTAACAAGAGCAGGAGAGAAGCAAGCCTTGGCAGAGCAAGTACAAAAGAAGGATCAGGACTGTAGAATTTGACATGTGCAGTACAGTCTAATTTGACTTTGGCATGGGTCCTAGATACCTTTAATTACCAACACAACATAGCCCATGGTCATCTTAGAGGAAAGCCTAGACTGTTTAGATCAGATTTGCCTCTAGACATTTCTGTGGGGGTTGACTTGATGTAATTGATGTAGGAGGATCCAGACCACTTTGAACAACGCCATTCCCTTGTCGGGATATCCTAATCCATATGATAAAGCAAGCTAAGAACAAAGCAGTGAGAAATTCAGTCAAGCATATTCTGTCAAGCATATTCTTCTATGGTTACTGCTTGCTTTAAATTCCTGTTTGAGCTCATGTCCTGACTTCCCTCAATGTTGGACTATGACAAGGAAGTATAAGCCAAATAAACCCTTTCCTTCTGAGATTGCTTGGGGTGTGGGGGATCTGTGTTCTGTTGTAACACTGGAAAAGAAACTAGAACAGAGTGCATGCATGTACCCAAACCATGGATGACCTGTGGCATTCAAAGGACACACTTCTTATGCTGTCCATCCTGGGTCATACATGGGCAAATGGACAGTGTCCTACTAGACATAGTGAAATTCTATTGTAAGATCATCGACCCCTGTGGCTAAATGTGTGACTTACCTAGAAGGAACAAAAACACTTTACAGAGATACCTATACCTATATCAGACTTTTGAGATCATGTACCCAAAAGAATCAGAATTTCACATACTAGGAGAAATAAAAGGCTGAAGCCTGGTGCAACCATAGGAGGAACTTGTCTCGCCTGAAAGAGGTTTTGCAGTCTTGATACTTGTCAGACCACCTTGCTGGAGATGCTGGAGCCAAAACAAATGATGGTCCCTTGATGGCCACAACCATACTCTGATCAAGAATGCTTGCCCATGCGCACACACCCCCACCCTGATTTAAACCTAAGCCTCATGTAAGGACTAGCACGAAAGGGCATCTACTGGACCGCTCTGTTCTTCCCAGTTTGTCCATATTAAATCAATCTCCCTTTCCGATTTTCTCTATTGTGTCTTTAACTGGACTCTTGTGAATGAATCTGGCTTGTTAGGGGGCTGTCAGGACCAAGACTCGGATCCTAACTCTGCAGATGGAAAGAGCTCAGAGTTGTTCCGATTGTATTCTGAAATTTTGCTATCTACTCAACTAACTATAGCAGAAGCTGGTCTCAAGTCCAAGGGGATCTACACAGCACCAAGAAGAGGCTCTGAGAATGTGGCTGTGTAGAAAATCAGTAGATAGACCTAAAGATTTGCAGCAGGATGTTTACATTTTTCCCCAGAGCCTACGTGGTTGACTGAACCTGGGTAAACCACATTAGTAACCAGTGTTGAGGTCACCATTAATCAGATACAGATCTTCTGGAGGTTTCTTATGCGTTCACGCTACATAACTTCTTAAAGAAGTCTCAACTGTTTATCCCATTGTATAAAGAAATGCCGTCTCCCCCAACCCTAACTTGCTCATGTTTGAAAATGTAAAGGAGTGGGTGGGGATAGCAGATTTTACCCTGAAGTGCGCATGTCTCTCTGACACCATTCTGTGACTCAGAGATCTAGAGATAGAAGAAGTGCCCGCTCTTTGTTCTTAAGAGCATCTCAGAAGCAGGCATTTATCTTCCCACAAAGCATGCCGTGTCTTGATCTGCCTATTTCCACTCTGTCTTCGGAGACAGACCCTGTAAGAACTGGCTGAGGAGTATTAATTTTCCTGATACAACAAACAAGGCTCATGACAAAAGCTGAGCTCTCTGAGGACGGGCTCAGATGGCTATTTCCTGTTCTATGGCATTGCTTTTCTGATCGTTAGATGATGTCTTATCAATATCTTTTCTGATGAGGGGGTTAAACCTACAGAAGGTTGACCTCTGGGAGTGGCCCATGATGAGTTAAGTGGGGAAACTATGTCCACGTGACAGGAGAACAGGAATATGGAGAGAGACATCAAGAGCAACGTAAAGGAGGCCAGAACAAAAACCCTGGAAATCCTCCCCTACCTGGGCTGTATTTCTCAGGCCACTTTGCAGGGGAGACTGTCAGTGAGACAGTGATGGGTTAGCAATCAGCAGGGCCACCCCTTGTTCAGGACCACTTAGCCATGCTTATCTCTTGCTCACTACTTAATCTTAGACTTCATGTAGGTAACATGAAGATGTACTTGAGAAGTCCCTGGACCTCTTTGCTCATCTTCCCAACCTGACCACCTAGCACATCTCCTTACTCTGCCTCTTACTCTTATTTGTCCCTTTAGTTGGCACCTCGGGGACCCGTGATCAAGCCTGGCTTATTCAGGCTGCCAGGGCACAGATTCTGCCCCTAACCAATATGCTAATAACATTAATGACTTTATGCTTAATCACAGTGTGCAGACTACTGCTCACTGTGGGCTCAGTACTTGAACTGTAACAACTGAGGCCTGATAGCAATAGCATCTACTTCATTATGGACAACCAAGCGATCCTTAAGAAAAGGAGTCTTTCCAGGTACAGACTCAGGCAGTGCGGTTGATGTTGGATCCAGGGTGTCATGGCTTCTTTCATCACTGACTTAATAGGACTTACCCTAGAAGTTTCTAAGAGGGTTAATGGATTCAGAATTGATTTAGGGGTGAGAGGGATGTGGAAGAGTCGTGGAGAGAAGGTATGGGGGAAAGTGGGATGCCCTTGAACCTCAGCTACCGCTTTGGCCACTGATGCTCAGTTCTGTGCAGATGTGCTGGGGAACACACGGTGCTTCCGTCTCTGCTGGGGCTGTGAATCTTCACTTTCATCTTAGAGTTGAAAGGTCACAGATAACAATAGAAGACAGAAATCGTTCCTTCACACCACAAGATCTGTTTTATGCGAAAGAGAGTGTATCAGGGTCCAGTGAAAACAGAGGGAGATCTCAGACCACCCTGAGGAGCGAAGAGTCTATCTGAAAGCATTCTGGAGTAGATAGGAGTATTTGTGCAATGAGGAAGTCAGGAAGGAATCTACAGAAGGATGGGGTGAGGGATGGAGGAAAGGAAACTTAATGTATTCAGCGAATCAGGGGTGTACATTTTGGGATGTCTAGCTTCCTCATCCCCAGTTAGTCTTGAAGAATCTGTGTATCTACAAACTCCAATGGCTGTTTTCCTCTCCCTGTGGCAAACAGCAGGGATCCCAGAATCAACTAATAAGGACCAGGCCACTCTGTCTCTGGGATTTGTCATTGCTTTCCTGAAGTCCAGGTGCCCAAGGAGCTTGTTACAGACTCACAGACACACCCATAGTGGGGTGCCTGCTAATGTCTGTAACACTGCAGAAAAATGCCATCTGATTAGCCTGGGGCACAAACCTAACAAGAATCACCATGGAAACAGACTTCTAGACAGGTCTGCAAGAGAGTTTCTAGACTGGATTAAGAGAAGTGGGAAGACCCACTCTGATTGTGAGTGACACCATCTCATGGGCTGGGGTGAATACAAAGGAGAGGGCAAATTGAGTGCCAGCCGTTACCCCTGCCTGCTTCCTGACTGTGGATGCCATGCTACCAGCTGCCCCACACCCAGTGCCCTCATGCCTTCCCTGCCATGATGGACTGACCTCTGAAACTGTGAGCCAAATCAAACCCCTCTTTGGTAAAATGTGTTGTATCGACGATAAGAAAATCCACTAATACATGCTAACCAAGAGCTAAAGGGTTGGGGATTCTCTCTCTCTCTCTCTCTCTCTCTCTCTCTCTCTCTCTCTCTCTCTCACACACACACACACACACACACACGCCCATGCTAATAACATACTAGCCCATGTTAGTAAAGCAAATTTTCTAAATATACAGATGGTAGGAGAATATCAGGGAGCACAGAAGCTAGGCATCCCAAGTATCAAAATACTAGGATGCACCTCTAACCCACTGAATACATCTAAGGTTCCTTCCCTCCTCCCTCTCTCACTCCCTTCTTTAGATTCCATCTTCAGTTTCCAAATCTACCAATTGTTAGTTAAGGATATGAATGTCTAGATGGATGCTAATTCCTGGACACTTCCAGTTTCTCTACTCGACAGACTGAGAGGGTCTAGAGGAATTCAAGGCCAGACAACCCACAGAGAGGGAGAGGGTGGGCCTCAGAAGTTGGGCTGGTATCTTCAGACACAGAGATTGAATCCAGAGATTCCGAGGAGCACAGAGAAGGCTTGCTCTCCAGAGCATGATGTGCTGGCTCATGAGCAGTCTTCTGCTCTGTTTATAATTCTTTGCTTTAGAGCCTAATCCATGCCTTCATAGTAAAACATCATTTTGTGCATGAGAGTGTGCATGGGAAAGTATCTCGGAAGGCAGGCATTGTATCAACTGTGAAGTGGGATTCAAGGGTATTGTTATCATTACTGTAATTGTTATTATTATGATGGGCTGATTATAGTCATCAGCTCTTAAGGGTGTTAGTTGAATGCACTTCTTAGAATAAGACTGAGATGAGGGACTTAAATACAATTCCAGTTACACATAATCAATAATTGTCCGGACCAGAGCCCAGCGCTTGAATCAGCTTAAAACGAAAGTAGAAAGTTCATTCAGATATTTCTCAATCAATTTGCTCCTGGGAAACAATGGCATCGAGTTCATAATTTTATGTGGTTTGTTCTTTAGTAAGAAACTATTAAATCTGAGCCCGCCTGACCTCGATCTCTTTCATTTAATAGCTATTAGAACCATTGATTCTGTGTGTATGTTTCATATTTGTTCCTGTTCTTTTGCGGTGCTGGAGATAAAAGTCAAGGTCTTCTGCGAGCTAGCAAGGTCTCTGACACTGAGACATGCCCCAGCCCATCACTGTGAATCAAGGTAAGCACCCTACCAGTCAATCATGCCCTAGTCCCTCACTGGAGGAAGCTAGTCCAGCACTCTCCCACTAATCCTTGCCCTTATCCATTCGTTGGGGAATGTTAGCCGTTCATGCTCCCCACTGAGCTATACTCATAGCCCCTGACCGGGGGATTCTAGGCAGGTGCTCTACCACTGAGCCACACCCCAGCCCCTCACTGGGGGATTCTAGGCAGGGACTCTACCATTGAGCCACACCCAGCTCCTCACTGAGGAATTCTAGGCAGGGGCTCTACCACTGAGTCACACCTCAGCCCCTCACTGGGGGATTCTAGGCAGGAGCTCTACCATTGAGTCATAATCTCAGCCCCATACTGGCAGATTCTAGACCAGACTTCTACCACTGCACTATACAGTCAGCCCAGTTTACTCTTACTTAAGCCCCAAATCAAACACCTGAGGCCAGGACTCTATTGGTAGAGACATGATCTCACTGTATAGCCCAAGCTAGCCACAAACTCACAACCCTTTTCTCTCACTCCTGGCATTACAGGCACTCTCCACGATATATTTTTTGCTTCTTCTTAACATTGTCTGTATCCTGGATGGTCCCTCTGTTTTTCACCAAGCTCTCTTCAATTAAATCATTCAGAGAAACATTTCTAACTTAGATCGGATTAATTTCTCTTACCCATGTGCCATTTAGGGACTAAAGCCTGTCTTTGCCAAGAATGCTTGCCTATTGGGGGCTACCCACCAATGACAGTTCACAGTTCACACCTGAGTAGAGTAAAGGGTAGTGTGAAGGACAGGGGGAGTGGGGTATGAAGACTCGGTGATTAATGGAATTATCTGGATTTGGGGTTGATTGGATATGGAAGTGAGAGAGGAGAAGGAGGTGTCAAAGATGATGGATTAGGTGTAGGCTGGCCCCTCCAACCGAAATGGGGCTTCTGAGGAGGAGCAGCTCTGAGCAAAAGGAGACTATGCAGGTGCATGTCAGCTTTTCCATTTTCTGTTAGAATAAAGTGAAGGCTTAGCAATTATGGGCTAAGTCAAAACTTACTTACAAGTGATTTAAATTGATTGACAACACAGTTAATGGTTACGGAAGATTATTATCAGGTCATCAAAGAAGACAGAGCCTAAATTTAGTGACAATCAATTAATAAAGGGAGCACATGTCCTGTTTCGTAACATGGAGGGTCTTGATTATTGTAATTCTTTAGAAGGTACAGGGTGGGGAACCTTTTACAGTTGTGAATCAACTGTTTAATTAGAAGCATTGCAACCTCAAACTCAACCAGAGAAATACCTAGAGGCACTAGGTGCCAGCTATCACACAGTTACGGCTCTTTTGTTTATCCATTTTTCACATTTGCAAGTCTTCGGTGTGTGGGAGATGGGGGTAGTTGAGACACATATACGGAATTCAATGTCTCTCCATCACTCTCCATCTTTGGTTTTGAGACTGAGTCTCTCCCTGAACCTATAGCTCATTATTTTGTGAGACTAGCTGGTCAGAGAGCCCCAGGAATCCTCCTGTCTCTGCCTCTGTTGGGCTGGGATTATAAGTGTGCTTTACTGGTGTGGGAAGTCCTTCTGCATCAACCAACCTCCACCTACATTTTACCATTCCTGACTATTTAACATGGGTGGGTACTGGGGATCTGAACTCAGGTCCTCATGCTGGCAAGGAAGGCACTTTATTGACCGAGCTATCGCCCTAGTCCTACTAGCCACATTGCTAAGAGGTGGGTCAGGATGCCCGGTGGTACACGCATTATGTCCTAATGGCGCTGGCCTTGCTGATTTAATCCAATTTAATTCAATTTCTTGCTTGAGCCTCTGGCTGGCCTGTGAGTGAAAACCTGAATATTTGTTCATAGCGCCATTGTCCTCAGACAAAGGCAGCTTAAATTCACAGAGCCATCAGTAATGTAGCTATCTCTTTCCCATCTGCTCTGTACGTACCTTGGCTGATACCTATTTGGGCATTTATTTTAGATGGCAAACTGAGGGTCTCTTTGAGTCTGGGCTTTTGAGATCCAAATTGGTAGCTTTGGAAAATTATTCTTCGAGAAAGGTCTGTTGAGGTCTCCTGTCATTTAGAAGAAGAGGAAAGGGGAAAAAAGAAGAAAAAAAAAGAAAGAAAAGCTTACAAAACCTTCACAACCCTCTTTCATCTGCAGAATTACCCAAAATGTCCTCGGAAGAATGGCCCGTGCAGACCCACCTGACATTTCTCTAGTAGAAGTAATTTATGGTTATTTCTACTTTCTCTGTTTGAATCCGTGTAGGACCCAGCAGAATCATTTTCCACTGAGTGGATATGATGAGATTCTGAGTGAGCCACAGAAGAGAAGGAAATGAATACATCAGCGAGGTGCCGGCGAGAAGTGTCAATTCTGCCTTTGAAAGGGACATCCCGAGATGAGGCCTTGGTAGGGGAGGGGATATTTTGAAATGCAAATCCCATGGAGAGTTTGGGTAGCAGAGTTTATAGAGCAAGTGCACGAGCTCCTGAACGTGAGCTGGGCACCATTTCCAGTCCGCTGCACCAATCGCACCACGTGATACCTCTGCTCGTACTGTCTGGTCAATCGGGAAATGGGCGCATAGGGGGATACCTCGGTAACGTGTCTCTTCATTGACACAAACAGCTTAAAGGGCGAGAGATTTATTTTGACTCGTGGCTGGAGGTGTTTCCAACCTGTAATCCATGGGCCACATGCAGCCAGGTGTGGGTCAGAACAGCTGTGAACGTAGTCCAGCACGAACTCAAGATCTTAGTCTTCAAAAGCTGGATGAGGGCAAGTGAGGGGACTCAGTGGATAAAGGCACTTGCCACCCACCTTGAGGACCTGATCTGGGATCCCAGAACTGAAGTGGTAGAAAAAGAGAACTAGCATCTTCATGCTATCTTCTAACTTCCATACATGTGCCATAGAATGTGTACACACAAACACACATCAGAGAAACAAATATAAGTGTAAAAACTATAAATAACCTGGTGTGGTAGCTTGAGCTGGGAAGATAGAGACAGGAGGATCCCTGGGGCTCACTGGCCAGCCAGCTTGCCTTAATCAGGAAGCTCCAGACCCCAGTAAAAGATCATATTCAAAAAAATAAGGTGGATAGTGCCTGAAAGATAATTCCCAAGGCTATCCTCTGGGCTACACACACACATGTACACAAACATGCATATACATACATATATATATGTGACAAATTTAAAAAATAGAATAGAAAATGTTGAAATAATAATGTTTTTGTTTTGTAATTCTATTGTGCAGTCTCTCAAGCATGAACTTTTTAAATCATAATGTCATTTCCTAATAGTAAAACACTGAGCACGCCTGGCAGAGAATATCGTCCCTTATGGAGCGGAAGGCATAAATACACGGCAGCGGGAACAGCTCTCCATCAGGGCAGAAGCTTATAGCTGGACAGGGATCACTGTTCTTAAGACTGCCCCTAGTAGCCTATATCCCAAAAGTTTCACAGCCTCCCAGAACAATGGCACCAGCCATGGACCAAGTGTTCAAACAGAAACATAGAGGAAGCACCTCACATTCAAATACATGATTTGACTGAGGTCTTATGATGAGCAAGTGAGCACGTATTTGAACCCAGGCTGATTGAAGAGCCAAGGATGTGACATCCTGTGGGACATCCATCTCCTCTCTCTGCACAGGCTAGAGTGCACATGGGAAGCAGTCAACCTGATCGAACCAGTCTCTGTAGAGCCCTGGAAACAAAACCATCTAGAAGAAGAAGAAAACTTGTATTTAGTTTTATATTCTTTAAAGATTTGATTTAAAGTGTGTGTGTGTGTGTGTGTGTGTGTGGTATGAATATAGTTGTGTCAGTGTGATATGTGTGGGTGTGTATGGTTTGTGTGTGTGTGTGTGTGGTTTACATGGGTGTGTGTAGTACCCACAGAAACCAAGAAAGGGAGCCAAGTTTTCTGAAGCTGGACTTACAGGTGGTTGTGTGATGCCCATCATCAGTGCTTGGAACTGAACTGTTAACCACTAAAGCCGTCTCTCCAGCTCCAAGGGACCTTTTACTAATGTTACAAACATACAAAGTGTAACATCAAAGAAAAGGTTGATCTTTAAGTACTTGTGATGGCTGGAAAGAAAATGGCCCCCAAAGGGAGTGGCACTATGAGGAGGTGTGGTCTTGTTGGAGAAAGTGAGATACTATGGGGGCAGGCTTTGTGGTCTCTTTTCTCAAGCTTTGCTCAGTGTGACAGTCGGTTGACTTCCTGTTGCCTCTGAATCAAGATATAGGACTTTCAGCTCCAGCACCACACTGCCTGCATGACGCCATGCTCCCCATCAGGATCGTAATGGATTGAACTTCTGAAACCTTAAGCGAGTCCCCTCAATTAAACATTTGTTTTGTTTTTAATAAGAGATGTCATGGTCATGTTGTCTCTTCACAGCAACAGGAACACAAACTACGGCAGTACTTAACTATAGCTGAGTCCTTAATTTATTAGTATATATTCATTTGATCATTTGAGTTTTCTTTCTTATCCTCCTCCTGAGACTCCCCAAATATCTGGATTACTTGGTAGTTTTATTCATTGAACTTGGACCTTCCTGAATTGTAGGTAAGCACTTTACCAACTGAATTATACACCCAACTTCTCATAGCTGTTAAGTTTATACACACACACACACACACACTTATATGAAACCTGGTGATTGAACCTAGGGTTGAACAAGTGCTTTACCACTGAAACACATTTTCAGTTGCCACCACTGCCACCCTTTAACTTGAGGGAGGGTCATGGCTTGGTCAGGTAGGACTTCAACTCACTCTGTGGCCTAGGCACATCTTGAGGTTGGGATCTTCAGGTTCTGAAATATTCATATTACAAGTTGGTGTAACCATGCCTGGATTAATGGATGCTTTGGAATAATCATTCGTTGAATTTCATCAGTTATTTCAAGAAACGTGGAAATGTGTTGCATTTATTAAGAATGTGCCCAGGCCCTACCAGCAGATGTTAAGGATCCTATCTTCATTTCCCACAGGTTTAACACAGTTTATGAGACTTCAGAAATGTTAAGAAGGTGAGACTGGGGATTCATGAATCATCACCTAGCTAGTATGTACTGATGTCACTTTTGCAAGAGGCAAAAAGGTGCATACATGTTTATGTGGAACCCAGAGATGGATGACAGGAATCATGTTTGATCCCTCTTCAATGTTATTCATTGAGTCTGGGACCCTCAGTCAAACCCAGAGCTCACTGGGATGGTTTGTCTCACTAGCCGGCTTGCACTGGGGATCCCCTGCCTTTTCCATCTGGGACTGGTGTTAAATGTCCACCCAGCATTTATTTGAGTTTCTGAGGATTTGAACTGCGGTCCTTGTGCTTGCCCACAAGTACTTAACTGGCTGAGCCATCTCCCCAGCCATTCCAAATTATTTTGAAGCAGAAAAGCAAAGGCGCAGTGCTGTCCAGGGGGTAAAGGTGGGAGGTGTCAGGGCAGAGCCAGCATGCGTTACGATGGACATGACTTAAATGGCAGAATGATCAGTTCCTATCTCCAGGTTTACAGAAATGAAATTAAACTTGGGCTTTCTATTGAAAAACAATAAGTAAATTGAAGGCCAATTATACCAGCTCATCAAGGGGGAAAAATACCCGGGAGCTGAGCCGTAGAAGAGTTTTGCATTTCTGAGTGGAACGACTTTGCAGATGAAAGAGCTTATTACAAGAAATTGAGAACATCTGGACCATCAAAGACAGAATGTAGTGAATAATTGGACAATCACAGACTGGCATCCTCTAAATAAGAGGCACTGCCTCAGTTCCCACCAGGGAAAGTGCTCAGAATTCCTCATCAAAGGGGAAATGGAGCTTGGCTTTTAAAACATGATATTTAAAAAAAAAATACCTGGTTGTTATTTGGTTACGAAAGAAATCTATTTCTGGAAACTCTGTTCCATGCAGTTATTCTTGAAACTTAAATCAGGGTGAAACAGTGGAGGGGGCATTGGGACTTCTCCCTGTTTCTCTCCTACTGTTATCGGTCAGTCTCTCTGGGCTGACACCCGATAAAGACAGGCATATTGTCACAGCATGCCATAGAATTTCACTCTCTCCATCTTTACTCTCTTGGACCTCTTCTATACAGCTTCTGACTTTATATTTAGGTATGTGTGTGTGCATGTGCATCGTGTGTGTGTGTGTGTGTGCATGTGCATGGTGTGTGTGTGCACACTTGTGTGTGTGTGTGTGAAGTATTCATAAAGACCAGAAGAGGGCACAAATCCCTGGAGGTGTTGTTTGTTAATCGTCCTACAAGGGTTTCGGAAGCTGAGCTCAGGTCCTCTGGCAGAGCATTCAATGCTCTTAACTTCTGAGCCATCGCTGCAGCCCCAAGCACTGCATTCTGAACTGTGGGTGATGCGGCACAAACAGAGGTTGCACAACACGTACAAACAGCGAAAGGTTACTGAATGAACAATGAATAGAAAATACCAAACATTAAGCTCACAATGAATACAAGGTGCTGCACTGTGTGGTGTAACTGCAGCTTTGGTTCAGAACACACAACTGTGCACACTTCACACAGTGTAGACCAGTGGTCCTCAACCTTCCTCATGTTTAATACAGTTCCTCATATTGCTGTATAAAGTTATCTTTGTTGCTACTTCGTAACTGCACTTTTGCTACTGTTGTGAATCGTAATAGCTCTGCTTTCTGATGGGCTGAGGTGATCCCTAGGAAACGGTTGTTTGACCCCCGAAGGAGTCATGATGCACAGGTTGAGAACTACTTATGTGTACCATCATACTGCACAAAGCCAACAAAAGCGGCCTAAAATACTTGTCTGATATTCAAGACTACCCTATGTCATGAATTATTACTCATATATACATTTTTCTCTGATAGAAACACACTAGTTTAATTTCAGAAAGCAAAACATTTTAATACTTTTTTTTTTTTAATTTTGCTTCCTCAGCATGGACTTATTAAACAGTAGCTGAATGTTTGATAGCAAAATTTCTGTTTTGGCCAATGAGGTAGCTCAGCAGGTAATGGCACTTGCCATCAAGCCTGACAACCAGAGTTTGATCCTTGGGACCAACATGGTAGAAGCAGAGAACTGAACCGCAAAAATCTGTGTTCTTCTGACTTCCGTGTGTACATCATGAGATGTGAACACATAAACATGCCCACACTAATGAAAGTTTCAGGCAAGCAGTTTGTATAAGAATCACACAATGAATTGGATTTAAACTTAGGACAGAATTACCAACAGTTTCTGAAATTGCCCACAAACTTTTTGGGGTACATATTTAAGTGAAGTGAATTTCTCAGCATTGACAAACGCAGACCCTGTATGGGTCTGAGCAAGGTCCTCTGCATATATGTCAGGGTTGTGTAGCTTGGCGTTCTTGTGGGACTCTTAGCAGTGGGAGCAGGAGTGTCTCTGACTCTTTTGCCTGTACTCAGGACTCTATTCTTCCTACTGGGTAACCTCTTCCAGCCTTAATATGAGGATTTGTTCCCAGTCTTACGCTAACTTGTTATGGCCATGTTCAGTTGATATCCCTGAGAGGCTTGCTCTTTTCTGGGGGGCGGGAAGGGAGTGGATCTGGGGGAGAGGAAAGGTTGGTGACCCTGAGAGGAGTGGAGGGAGGGGAAACTGTGGTCAGAAGGTAATGTATGAAAGAAGAATAAAAAATCTTTTCCATTTCTCACTGTAAAAATAATGGGGGATTAATGAGACATTCTTAGGATGCTTGCGAGTTTGCCCTTGGTTGATTTTGAGGCTCCCCCGTACTTCCCCACTTGTCTTCACAATCTTTCTTTTCCCAGCCATTAGATGAGTGACTTAAGCCAGTCATATCACTTCTGCCATGCAGGCCAACCAACTGCACCTTAGACCCCCACAAAACCACGAGGTCACATTAACCTTTCCCCTTTATGAGTTGACGTTCTCAGGCATCTGTTGTTAGAATCCAGGCCAGTCTGTGGCTCAGACCACCTGTGAAAGCCTTCCTACTGTGAGGAAATGGTGAGCCCCTCTACATAAGGCCTGCCTAGAAGTCTGTAAATAGACTCCCCAGGTGTCCCGATTTCAGGAGAATGACAAACCTCAGGTTGCCAGACTCCCTGGGACCTCAGAGTGGCCACACATTCCCTTACCCATTTAATGGGTGGTCTACCCCTCCTCCCACACTCCTCCCACATCGTCAGAGTCACAGGCTCCTTCCCTGGAATCCTGCCACCCTCTGCAGCCTGACTGCAGGCTTGTGCTAGGAAACCTTCCTTCCCTCTTTCTCTGAGACCCAAAAGAAAGGATTCCCACTCTGCCCAGAGGCCCTGACATCCTGCTGTCCGTCAGTAGCCCAGCCCACCTTGGTATCCCCTTGAGCCCCACACTCCTGGCCTTTCGTTTGTTACAGTGATAGACGTGTTCTTATACAGAGCTGGGCAAATGAGAGTCACCAGTGCAGAAGTCCTTCAGGGTTGAGCTTCAGCAGGCTTTATAGTGGGCTTGAGGTCACTCAATCTGTCTTCTGCTGAGAGTGCCACCTCCATGGGTATGATGTAGATATTGTCATGACTTTATGGTGTCTAGTTTCAGAACAAACACTGAGCTGAAAATTTTACATATTCTTTTGGACTCTGTGCTAGTATCCGTAAGTCATTGGAAGCCCATTTTATAGGCAATACAACTAAAGATCAAAAAGATAGTACAGTTGCTTAGACTAATCCAGACTATTACTGGCATTGTCATGTTGGAATCGGAGTCTTGGCTGCACTAACAAGTTATTTTCATTCACCTGTGCTCAGGCACGTGTCCTCAATAGTCCATCTGAAGAAAGGAGACTTAGTTCAAGTACCCACCTGGGGAAAAGAAGCAAAGAGGCTCAGTAATGCCTTTTTGAGTCTATATTTGGAATCCTTATATAAAATTTAGGTTTAAGCATCAAGAGGTATTCATAACAGAGCTGTCCTGAACAAGATTTGGTCCTGTCCACCATTGTGAGGCAGAAGGTACAGTTTTATTTGTACTGCATGCAGCCAGCCTGGAGTATTCCTGACTGACACCAGCCAGAGGACACACTCACAGAGAACTGCAGTTCTCTCTCTTAGCTGTGGAACCCTGTGCAAATTGCTTAACCTTGTCCAGCTTCAGTCTCCTCACTTGTTAGATGGGGGCAATAATTATGTTCGGGAGGGAGGTGTTACAAGGACGCAATGAGATAATGCACGCAGAGAACTTAGAAAAACCCCCAATTCCTGTAAAGAAGGCACTTGCCTGACACAGAATGATCAGGACTTAGGTTATCGTGTAGAGGTTGGGATGATGCAAGTCCAGAACCAGATTACCTTGGGGCAACTTTATCCTTAATAGCCATTTGTTTTCCTCTAGATCTGATGTGACATGTTTACATTGTATCACATGTTAGTGCTTCACTATTAGGTGAATGCTTTGAAATACGTAAACAGATACTTAGCTTCCACCAACCAAGAGTCTATGAGTGCCGTAATAGAAAATCTGAGGCCTATAACTAAGATTTCCTGGCTTCTCTGGAGCCCATACACTTTATATTCCCACCAATGTGTAATAAAATATCTTGATTTATGACTTTTTTTATTCTGTCACTATAGAAACAATGAAACAATTGCCACATTGAAACAGAACTTGGGGTGACATAAATATGTGTTCATGAGCCATGGTCACTCATGTCTAGCTGGAGAATAAACTCTCCCTTGTCCTCTTTGAGGGGAGAGCTGTCTTTTGTATTGACAAGAATAAAGAATTCTTTTATCCTTCTCTATCTTGTCATGGGTTATTTTGCATGAGAGTGGGGAAAATGGTAACAAATGGGTAGATGATGGATATTAAAGCCTTGGTGTTTATCTGATATTCATGACCTACCTTCCTAGTAGAAAAACATCCAGTTAAAATACTGATAGCTGCATAAGCATAAGGACCTCTGTTCAAATCCCCAGTACTTCCATAAAAAGACGCACATAGCCAGACACTACTGAGACCCTAGCAATAGGGGGTAGAGATAGGCAGATCCTAGGAGCTCACTGCCCAACCTGCATAGGAAGATAGTGAGTTCAGGTATAATAAGAGAATTTGCCTCAAAATTAAGGTGAAGAGTGATAAATGAAGACAACAATGTCCCCCTCTAACCTCTATGTACTCATGCATGGGGGAGTGTTATCCTGCCCAGTTCCCGCAATGGTTAAGTCCCAAAGAAATCACACAGAGTCTATATTAACTATAAATTGATTGACCTAGTAGCTCAGACTTCTTATTAACTCTTATAACTTATATTAGCCCATCATTCTTATCTGCGTTAGCCAAATGGTTTGGTACCTTATTCAGCGAGGCAGGCACATCTTGCTTCTTCTGTGGCCAGGTCAGGACTGTGCACTAGGACTTCCTTCTTCCCAGAATTCTCTTGTTCTCATTGACCCACCTCTACTTCCTGTCTGGTTGTCCTGCCTATACTTCCTGCCTGGCTACTGGCCAATCACTGTTTACTTAAAATATAATTGACAGAATACAGACCATTGTCCCACACCGTGTGTGTGTGTGTGTAACACATACCAAAAATTAAAAATAAACTAAATTACTTTTTGCTTTTACAGGAGATTACAGTTAAGAAACTGCCTTGGGTCTCAGAAAATACTTGGACTCCAGACCTGTAAGCTGTGTTGAGACTGTGAAAGACCACAGGGACATTTCAGTTGGAATGAATGCATTTTTGCATTATAATACAGTCACAAAAATATGGGGTCCAAGAAATAGAGTGTGGTGGTTTGAATGAGAATGGCCCCCGTAATGTTACATGTTTGGACTCCTGGTTCCTAGCTGATGGAACTGTTTGGGAAGGATTAGTGGATATGGCTTTATTGGAGGAGGTGTGTCACTGGGGGCAGACTTAGAGGTTTCAAAAGCCATGCCATTTCTAGTTAGCTCTCCCTGCCTCATGCTTGGGGATCAGATGGATCAGCTACTGTTCCAGTGCCATGTCTGCCTGCCTGCTGCCATGCTCCCTGCCATGACAGTCAGGAACCTACCCTCTGGAACTGTAAGTCTCAAGAAACCTTTTCTTCTACCAAAACATAAAGTGTTGATAGCAAAAAAATCACTTCCCCTTACTTTTTATTTGGCAACCAAAATTGGACTCAGATGCTCAGCATGCCTTGTGGTGGCATCTCCCATCTTTGTAGGCTCATTCAAGGTATGTCTTTGCCCCCTCTGTCCCTACAGAACTCATAGTTCAATACTTTTCAGCCTTTGATTTTCATTCTTTGTTTTGGTTTGGATCTGAAATCTCCCCCAAATCTGTTAGGTTGTCACTGGGTCCTAAAGGCATCAGCTTTTAGAGATGGGGCCCCAGGAAGGTGGGAGAATCAAGCCATGAACAGATGTTCCTCTAACTTACCACAGTCACAGCTCCCCTCACCTTTCCTGTGCATGTGCGCATACATGAGCATGCATGCACACACACTCACATACAAATAAACCGAATCTCAGTATCACACAGTTGTCTTATTTTTCTTCAGTTCTGTCAGGTGTGACTTGGTTGTCTAAAATCTAAGCTCTCCAGGGGTTATTCCAGACATTTAGAGATAGCTTTTACTTAAAAGCATTGATTTAAAAAAATAACCCATAAAACTTAGATCCACCAGGTCACTAGCAACAGGGCAAAGCCAAGCACCTCTGCCTTCATTCGGCATGTTCTTTGCTTTGGGTCAGCTACCTGATACTTCCCCAGGCCAGCGTGTTAATCACTCCAGGAGTGTCTGTCTAACCCAACCCATCTTCCTTCATGGCTGAGGGCCTTTCTTGCAAGCATTCAGTAAGCCTAGAAGGGAGGTTGTTGGGTTACTAATGAAGTGTCTTCCTGTGTGTTTTACAATATCGTATTCCTGAATGCATTTCCAGTCATTGTCCCAAATCTGTAGTCTATTTAGTTCCAGGTTTAGCAGAAAATTGCAGATACACCATCTAATGAAGAGGTCATCCCTACACAGGAGTAGCCAATCTCATGGAAACTAACTTTTCACCCAGTGTTCTACTTAGCTCTATCAACTCTTAGCACTATCAGTCTAGAATCACCTCCAAAAAGTCTCTATCTAGTAACTGCCTCAATCCAGTTCTTCTGTAGGCATAGGTATGAGGGATTATCTTGGTGGCTGATTGATAGAGCAGGCACAGCCCACTGTGGGCAGCACCATCCTGAGCAGGTGACCCTGAGCTGTATAAAAATTTGTTAAGCACATGAGCCTGCATTTGATCCAGCAAGTGAATTCCTCCACGGTTTCTGAGCCACACTTCTGTTTTAGGTTCCTGCTCTGACCTGCTCAGTGAAGGACTGTGACCTGGATGTGTAAGCCAAATAAACACTTTCCTCACTTAAGCCGTTTGTTGAAAGAGTGTTTTTATTATAGCAATAGAAAGAAAACTGGGGCATTCAAGCAATATGAACTTCTTTAGACTATCTTTCAGAACCAAAACTGACACAATGATTAACCAGACCACACCAGGACTACGAATGCTTACCTACAGCTGGGGAGATGTCTCAGTTGGTAGCATGTTTGCTGCGGAAGCACAAAAACCTGAGTTTGTATACCTATCATCCAGGTAAAAAATCTAAGCGTGACAGTTAGTGCCTATAATGTGGGGACAGACGGAGTGAGACAGAGAGAGAGAAAGAGAGAGAGAGAGAGAGAGAGAGAGAGAGAGAGAGAGAGAGAGAGAGAGGAATCCCAAAGCTGGCTGTCCAGCCAGTCTTCTAACAGTTCAAAGAAAATTCCAAGTTCAGCAAGAGACCCTGTTTGAAAATTCAAGATGGCAAAGCAATTGAAGAAGACACTTAAAGTCGACCTCTGGTTTCCACGCACACACGTGCTCACACAAACATGCACTCTCACACATCCACAACAAGGAAAGAGTGCTTAATTGTGCATACCTCCTGCCTTGATTCTTCTCCTGAATGTGGATCTTATGTCAGCATCCTGAAGATGGGAGGGGGCAGCACCGAACCCCTTTATCTGCACTCCTCAGTGTAGCCACTTGGGTTGTTCCACTTTTCCCTTTTTATCACGGCGATATAACACTCTGAACAAAAGCAACTTGGGTAGAAAGGGTTTATTTGGCTTTTACTTCCAGGTCATACTCCATCACTGGGCCAAGAACTCAAGGAAGGATCCTGAAGTAGAAACCATGGAGGCATGCTGCCTGCTGGCTTACTCTCTGCCCTGCTCTAACTTTCTTATACAGGCAAAGACTACTTACCCAGAGATGGTGCTGCCCACAGTGGGCTGGGCTCTCTTACACCAATTACCAGTTGGGATGACTCCTCAGAGATATGCCTACGACAAAGGTTACTCAGTTGAGACTCTTGTTCTCGGATGCTTCCAGACTCTGTCCAGTTGAAAGCTAATGCTAGAAATCTCCTTCCTCTGCATTTCTGCCACCATACATCTCTTTAATTAAAGCAGTGGGATTAATACCAAACCTACTCTGTCTGTATTTCCAGAGCCAGGATACTTGTTCCTAGGTCATTTCTTACTGTCATGCCTCTTGTGATACTCTGCCTCGCTCAGGATTTTTCTTCTCTGGGAATTCCTGAGGCTGCTTTTCTTATTCCCTCTGAGAACATGACAGATCTTTGACAAACACTACTGAGATGTCAAGAAACTCACTGGAAGTGTTTGAAATATGATATTGTGCAAAATGTTTTACTGCATTAGTGAGGGTTTTCTAGAGAAACCAAAACAACAGAATGCACACACACACACACACACAGATTTATTTTTCTTTATTATGCTATATCAATTACACAAAATAATGGTTTTCATCATGATATTTTTCTACACATGCATATATAAATGTTTGTGTATATATACACACATGAGCATATATTTGGTATAGTCTCATTTTTGAATGTGGATTTAAATGACATGTCAGATGTAAAGTACCATAACTTCACGGTATTTAAGGTCCCATGAAAGGAGAGTTATTGTCATTGTGAATCAGCTACTTTCCTCATCGTTATGACCAAATGTTCGACAAGTATCATGCTTAGGGAAGGAGAACTTATTTTGTCTCTCAACTCAAGGGCACAGTCCATTATGGCACAGAAGTCATGATGACAGGAATGTGAGGCAGCTGGTGGCTTTGTACCCATAGGCAAGAGGCAGAAGTGAAACAGGCCAGGCATAGTGGCACATGCCTTCAATCTCAGGACTCTGGAGGCTGTCTGGCCAGCCTGATCTACAGAGTGAGTTCCAGGACAAAAGAGCTATTTAGTAAAATCCTGAAGTAAAACAGAAAGCAACAATAACAGCAGCAGCAACAACAACAATAATAATTAGAAGTGAATTCTGGTTTTCATCTTGCTTTCTGTCTTTATTTTAATTTAAAATATTTATTAATTTTGTATATGTGTATTGGGGGGTGAAAACCAAAGACAAACTGAGGAGATTGGTTCTCTCCTTCTATCGTGCAAATTGTCTGTACTGAACTCAGGTTGCCATTGCTTTGAGCAAGTACTTTTAGCCACTGAGCCAGACCGCCTGTTTTCTTAAGGAGCCTTAAAGTGCCCTTGATGGTTTGGTATATCATGAAAATCTAACATAGCCTTGAACTTGGATTCTGGGTACTGTAGAATCAGCTCTGTAATTGAAAAAGTTTAAAACTGTTCCATCAGGCTGAGTTTGGCCTCAAAGACCAATAGAAAGGTGAAATGTGCTATATTCCAGAATTTAGGCCAGGACATGGTTATGTCTTCCTGCCTGGGGGTGAGGCCCCTGGAAACCGGACAAAAGGCTCATTCCATGGTTTCAAAAGATTCTTCCTGCTCAAATGTTTCCATCAGCAGTTCTACCTCACCAGGGGTTGCTTCTGTGTGAGCTTGCTTTTGCCTCATTTCATCCGAGTTCACCCAAACAGAATCATTTCAAAGAAGCAACAATTTAGACCCTTGAGCTCTTCATGGCCTTGGGACTAAATCATAAATCAACTTTTTATTTTTAGATTTATTTTTAATTTCTAATTGTGTGTATGTGTGAGTGAGAGAGAGAGAGATGAGGGGTGCATGCGTGAGTGCAGGGGTACTTAGGAGGCTAGAAGAGAGTGTCAGGTTATCTCTAGCTGGAGTCATAGGTTGTTGTACCCAGCTTAATGGGGATGTTGAGAAATGAACACCTGAGGACTCAGGTCCTCTGCAAGAGCAGTACGCTTACTTAACTGCTGAGCCGTCTCTCCAGCCTTCAGAAGTCAACATTTGCTGACTTGAAGTGGAGGCTCCATGTAGATCTTCAGAACGTGTCGAAAGAAGGCAGTGGAAATTGCAAGACAGTTTGCTTTCTGATGGGAAACACAGAGGAAGTGGAAGCTTTGGGAAATGAAGAAACTCTCTCAAACGGAAAGATCTGTCCAGACTGCTCTTTTGTCATGCAGGGTTTTCCACCTTGCAGAGCTTCTGTTTTCTTTGTCAACATCCTCTTTGCAACTGCATTCCACTTGTAGATCCTTGGAGACTGACTTACGAAGACAAAAAGAGCAAACTTGAAAAGCAATGTAGAGAGCTGGAGAGAGAATTCATGTGCCTCGCAAGCACAAGGACCTGTGTTTGATCCCTGAAACACCTGTAAAGAAGCCAGCCATGGTCGTATTCACTTGGCATCCAGTGCTATAGAGATGACGACAGGCTAACCCCTGTGGCTCAGGGATGCACAACCTAGTCTACTTGGTGAGTGCCAGACCAGTGGGTAGTGTCTGGAGACTATCATTGTGGGTTTCCTGTGACCTCCACATGCATGGATACTCAAGTGCATGTATCCCCCCCACATACACAGTTTACACACATGAACACACAATTGTACAGAATCACATACCTAACGCAACACACATGGATATAGAGCACGACAATTAATATGTACTTGAAAGAAAATAACAATATGAAAAGAAGGAACTGTTTAAAGTTGTTTGGTCTAGATGGTGTTTGCACACAGGGACATCTGGACAGAGTACATACAAATAGGGAGAACATTGTGTGGTCAGCTGCATGTAAATAAAGCAACATGCATAATCTCAATTTTCCCATATTATTTCATTTTAACTTTTAGTTATTTCATATATTATGTTTTGATCATATTCTTCCTCCTCTTTCATATCCTCCCAGATCCTATCCATCTTCTGACCCACCCAACTCCATGCTTTCTCTCAAAAGACAAAAAAAAACCCAAATCACCAAACCATAAAAATAACACCATAGCACACACATACACCTACACACATGCACACACACACTGTGCATACATGCACAATGGAGTCCATTTGTGTTGCCCAATCAATCCTGAGCATGAAGCCTGCCCTAGGGTATGGCAGATAGACCCAGGGTCACTCCACTGGAAGAAACTGGCTTCCCTCTTCCAGCAGCTATCAACTGCAAAGAGCTTCTTGGTTAGAGGTGGACTTGGCTCCCACTTGCCCTTCTTGGTGCTGGGCTTCTGTTAGGCTTGAATCTGAGCAGATCTTCTGCAGGCTGCCACAGTCTCTGTGAGTTCATATATGTTTTAGTCCTGTTGTGTATGGAAGACACTGTTTTCTTGGCATCACCCATTGCTTTGGATCTTGCAGCACCTCTGCATCTTCTTCCATATAGATCCTTGATCCTTGAGTGGAGTGATAGCTTGACAATTAAGAGCACTTGCTGCTCTTCCAGAAGGCATGGGTTAGAGTCCCAGCACTCACAAGAAAGCTCACTACCCCTCTAACTCCATCCTCTGTAGGCATGTACACACACACACACACACACACACACACAGAGAGAGAGAGAGAGAGAGAGAGAGAGAGAGAGAGAGAGAGAGTCTCATTTTTAAAAGGTTGTGACAAAGTTCATGTCAGACAATTATGATCATCTTAGTATTTCTTAGCTGAGCTCAGATTTACTGAGTGTGATTGACAATCAGTATTCTTGCCCAGTGTCTCACTACTGGCACTGATACCTCCACTGGATCACTCCCACCCCAATTCCCATACTTCTAGCATCTAAAAGTTAGTGACTAGCTTGGGCACAAACTTCTAGCTCCCTCCTGTGAAAGGGATGACATATCTTCTGAATATTTGGTTCCGGTTTATTTTTTTAATAGGTATGTTTTCTTCATATCCAGCTTTGGAGCCTTATAGAACAATATTATTTATCAATAAATGAATATTTAAAAGAAATGCACAAATATAAAAAATGTGAGGCTTCATTAGAGCCATTATCTTGTCAAAAGTTGAAGAAAATGATTCCTGTCAGACAGCTTTGTCATTTCATGAGTGTTGTTTTAATGGTGCCTGACAGTTGGACAGCCAATCATGCTCCCTCTTGTCATTCTTCCCTCATTTATGGACAATAAAGACCTCCAAACTTAGAGATGATTATTGTACAGGTTAGACTCCTGCTTTTTATGTATGACTAAAGTATGGTTTAATTTTAAAAATTTCACTATCAATCCATTATCAAAGACAGGAGTCCCATTTCACTTCCAGGGACGATTCAGTGATTAGAATCTGGGTCTTGCTAACAGGTTCTTGTGACTCTTAAAGGTTAGCAGGCATCAATAACTCACTTTGAGGTCTTGTTCAAAAGACAGGTTGCTAGGGCTAGAGAAATGAATCACTGCTCTTCCAGAGGGCTGGGGTTCAGTTCCCAGCACCCACAATGAGTGATGTGGGATTCCCCTCTGTTTGCTGTGATTACCATTAATGAATAAAGAAAGCTGGCTTGAGCCTATAGCAGGCAGAACAGAGGTAGGTGGGGAAAACTAAGTTGAATGTTGGGAGAAAGAAGGTGGAGTAAGAGAGAAGCCATGTAGCCCCTCTGGAGACAGACGCAGAAACTTTACTGGGTAAGCCACAGTGGCAATATATAGATTAATGGAAATGGGCTAAATTAAGATGTAAGGGTTAGCCAATAAGAAGCTAGAGCTAAGTGGGCCAAGCAGTGATTTAATTAATACAGTTTCTATGTGATTATTTTGGGAGTATGTGTATGTGTCTTCACACATATGGAGGTCACTGGTTGACTTTTGAGAGTTAGTTCTTTCCTTCTACCCCGTGAGTCACAGAGACTTAATTCGGGTTTTTAGACTTGAAGACAAGTGCCTTTACCTGTTGAGCCATCTCCCCAGCCCTCTACAGCCTATTTATTTCTTGTTTTTCCTTATCCATCTCACAGCCATGTATAGAACCATCACCTTTAAAGCACTTTCTGAGATGACAAAAGTCTCAGCTTACTGAGTCACTCTGTATGTCATGTCTCTACATTTCAGTCACAATGAACTCTTACTAATGTTCTGTTCTTGGACTCCACCAGCCTTAGCTAATTGTGTCCACATAGAAAGTCTTTTTCTAACATTTTTACTCTAGGAAATCTTACTTGCCTTTTTATACCCAGCTCCATTATCATTACAGTGTGATGCTTTCCTCAATGTTCCCAGGTTTAGTTAGCTTTTCTCCCTTCTCTTAGTTCCTGGCACAATCATGAGTCTCTTGGTTGAAGATGATAACACATTACAATCATTTTTTTTATGTCTTTGTCCCTCTTTTATATCTTTTAGGGCAGTGTCATTAGCTCTCCAGGCCTCAGTGACTAGTATAGCATCTGGAAAAAAAAGTAGATGTCAAAGTATGTTTGCTGGATGAATTTCATGCTCCAAGAAATGCAACTCAAAGAGATGCCAGTACTACACTGTGGTATTTCTTTGTGCAAGTGAGAGACAGTTCAATACATAATTCTCATAGTTTTCAGCAGCATAGCACATGAATGTTTGGGCATTACCTAGGAAATGTATTCAATTTTCCTCTTGTCTGGATCACTTCCAACATGTATTTGTGTCAACTATTCCTCTCCACTATAATCCCCCTCTTAGAATAAGATGTTCATTTCATACTTTTATTGCCTGCTTGTTACAAGTTGTAAGCTCTGTAGAAGAGGCTCCCTGCATTTATCATAAAACTGAAAACTATAATTAGGAAATGCACAAATGTACTGGGACCTGCTCCAAGATGATGATTGTCTCTAGGAAGAGGAATGAAACCCAAAACTCCTTTTAGCCTTAAATGGATACAGATATTAGTGGTAGGTTGAAAGGGCTCCTTAGAAAGATATAGATAGACCTGCCAAGATAAGACCTTTCTTGGCCTTGGAAATGGGGGCTTCCTGTTTATCCATAGATAAATATCAAATGAGCTGGAATGCCAGGTACATGACCCTGGCACATGACCTTGGTGCAAGTTAAAGACATACTTCATATCCCCAAAAGGTTTAACTTTTCTAGGCACTAGAGACTAATTTTAAAAAAAAAAAACTGTTAATATAAAAGAAGGACTATTTCTCTACTATCTCTAGACCCAGAAGTAAAATGTTAGAGCAAGTGGGTGACATTCCTAGAGAGAAATCTTTTCTAAATAAATACTTTTCTGAAAGTGAAATCAAACTGCTCCGTGAATGAGTGTGTTTCCACCATTGAAAGGCAGCCTGGGCAGGATGTGAGTCCTTGGTCACATATGATGACTTCTGCTGAGGGAGAATTGTGCAAAGAGAAGTTGTGACAAGGATCCATCTGCACCACTTTGATTTTCTTATTTCACTATCTTGCTTTAAAGAAAACACTGCCTCTGGAAGAAGGAAGATGCCTGCTGACCATTCCTTGGACAACAACTGTCTTAGTATATTGTAGATGCTACAACAAACCATCTTGTTACTCACTATTCTGAAATCGAGAAGTCTACAGTGAAGGTACTAAATTTGCTGTTTAGTCGGGGCGCATTCCTATTAGATGGCATTTGTTTTGACTGTTGTCCTCACTTGGTTGGAGTGGAAAATGGGGTCTCTCACGGCTCTGTTATGAGGACATTGTTATGTAGCTATTCTCTCTAAATGAAACCTATGTGGCCTTGGCTGACCATGAACTCACTATGTAAATCAGGCTGGTCATGAATGCATGGATCCTCCTACTTCTGCCTCTTGAGTTCTAGAATTAAATGTACGCAGTACCACATCCAAACAAGACCCCATTCCTTTAAACAACTGCATTACAGAAGAGGCTTCAGCTGGGCCGTGGTGGCGCTCGCCTTTAATCCCAGTACTTGGGAGGCAGAGGCAGGCAGATTTCTGTGAGTTCAAGGCCAGCCTGGTCGATCACAAGAGCTAATTCCAGGACAGGATCCAAAGCTACAGAGAAACCCTGTCTCGAAAACAAAGTTAAAAAAAAAAAGAAAGAAAGAAAAACAGAAGAGGCTTCAACATATTAACTTTGTTGGAATATAAGAATTTGGAATATTGATCTTGGAAGATGCCTGAGTGGGTGAGAACTTGAATCCACAACACCCACATAATAACTGGGCATGCTCACACATGTGCCTGTAACCCTAGCACTGTGTGTGTGTGTGTGTTTGTGGGGGGATTGTGAGGAATAAGAAGCTCTATGGGAATTGTAGGCTGCCAGCCTGGCTCTAGGCTCAGTGAGAAACCCTATCTCAAGTGAAGAGGACAAGGTAGCATCCTTCTGTGTGCACACATGGGTGTGTGCGCCTCCATATGAGCATGTGTGAGCATGTGCACATACCATATACATACATGCACACAAACTCACACATCACAAAAAAAGAACTTAGAATGTAGCAGAAACCATCTTGAATTGTGAGCCTCTACACAAACTCTTCCTCCATTATCTGGGGCTTTGAGTGGGCGTTAAAAGCGAAGAAGCTCGCCCGAGAACTCTTAAGGCGGTGATCTAAGGGAGACAGATTCGAATAGCATCAGAAATGTTCAGTTTTGTCTTGATTTTCACGGCTTACTGCACAGCCATTCACATGTTTCTTTGTATGAGCAATATAATAACCAGCTTTCAGAAGGACAGACAGCATAATGAATGGATTGTAAAACATGCTCATAAAAACAGCAGAGTGTGTCTAGAAGTGGGTGCTATCTGTTCCTGATTCACCGAATTTCCTGGCTTGCACTTTTACATCAGTTGCACATTTTCTATTAAAGAGAAGCATTTAATGGGCATGCAATTAATTTTAATTTTTTCCTTCTTTTTCCTCCCAAGGTGATTAAAAAGAAAAGTGTCTATGTGTGGAAGGGAGGGCGCATTTTATGGTCCTGACAGAGCAACACTATCAGAGCCATAGAGTTTCTTACAGGGTAATTAATGCATGTTAAGTATCTTGTAAATATTATGTGGTAATAGCTCTAAATAAATATACACGGCAGTCAAAAGGATCCGCGCTCCACCCCTGCCGCAGGGAATGAGATGTTCCTAATTAATGCCTTTAGAAGAGGGTCCTGTGTCACCTTGGATTGTCTTGGGAAATTACAGCTTTAGTTTGCAGAAGGCAGTAGGAACGATTAATTAAGAAACCTTGACATGCCTGGTATGTGTCCCACCTGGGCTAAGTGGGTTGGACAGGCCCACCTGCTTTGCTCCCTTCCTGGAGCTGCCTTTGTTAGTGAGCAGGCTGCACAGCCATGATTGTATTTCTCAGAGTTGTTCATTACAGCTCCAGGAAGACATGCTCTTGAGGGGACCCCCAAGTGCCTGGCGTGGGTGTGCACAGCTCCTGATCACACCGGCCCAACCCCTGGAGCTCTACCTGGTAAGTGAGAGGAACAGATGACCCTGGCGGTACATATGGGTTTCAGCTTAAATCCTGGTTCCTGTACGACCTTCTGCCTAGTCTAGAGATGGTCTCTATCAGGTGTGCAGTCCTCATGGCCTTCTCCTTAGCACCTGGATACAGGGGCATTACTTGGGTCTTGAGTGTCATTGTCATGATATCCTCAGAGGTGGTGGAGAGTGACTGAAAGACTCTTGAAATACCATGTTCAATGATCCCCTCCCAACCAAATCTAAACTTACACTGAGATGTTAGGGACCGAGTCTACAACACCAAGACAGTTGAGGTATTTGTCATAGATTTATTCTTGTTGATTCCTAACCATTGTGCACAGGATCTCACAGCTCTCTCCATTTCTGCTACTGTGATTTATTTATTTATACATTACTTAGTTAGGGGAGGCATGCTATGGTTTATCTATGGAGGGTTAAAAGGCAACCTGAGACAGTTCTCTCCTTCTGCCATGGATAAAACTCATGTCATTAGGCCAGCCGGTGGTGGCGCATGCCTTTAATCCCAGCACTCAGGATGCAGAGGCAGGCAGATCTCTGTGAGTTCGAGGCCAGCCTGGTCTACAAGAGCTAGTTCCAGGATAGGCACCAAAACCTACAGAGAAACCCTGTCTCGAACCCCCCCCCCAAAAAAAAATTTCTCATGAATCAGTTTGATGGAAATTCTCCCTTCTAAATATATTCATCTCCAAGTTGTCCTTTGGTGACTTCCATGCTCTTCAGGAATTTCAATCCTTTGGAGATTCAGTTAATTGGTGATTTAACAGAAATCTGTCAAATGGTTTTATAAAGTTTTACATTCTCACTTTTAAGACAATACCTTTCTCAGCCGGGCGGTGGTGGCGCACGCCTTTAATCCCAGCACTCGGGAGGCAGAGGCAGGCGGATCTCTGTGAGTTCGAGACCAGCCTGGTCTACAAGAGCTAGTTCCAGGACAGGCTCCAAAACCACAGAGAAACCCTGTCTCGAAAAACCAAAAAAAAAAAAAAAAAAAAAAAAAGACAATACCTTTCTCAAGCTTCTCCTCTGGTGCTTGGAATTCCTTAAAGAATTCTTAGCCTTCATACCTTTGTTATGGTCTTGAAATATCTCCTACAAGTTTAAGTCCCGAATGCTCAATCCCGAGCTGGAGGTACTATTCTGAAGGCTATGGAGCCTTTAGAAAATGGGCCTGGATGGTGGAAGAAGGTCACTAGGGATAGTTACCATCGCCTTTTCTGTTTCTTGTCTTGCAGGATGTGAACAGGCATCAGCCTCATGCCCCTGCCACCTTGCCTTTCTGTCATGATAGACTGAAGTCTCTTTGAAACCAGAAGCCAAAAATAAATCCCCTTTCCTTGCTTCTGTCAGGTATTCGGTCACAGAATGTGAAAAGTAAGGACTCCAAGCCTCGGAGATGTGATTTCGAATGCAACCTGATGGAGCTGTGGTTCACACCAGAAAAAAAAAAATGTAAGTAGAGTTTAGCAGTAGGGAATCACTGAAGGATCAAGATTCTTGAGAAGAATGATACTCAGAATACGGAATGAGTCTTTACTAGTAAGATATGATCAAAGAGCCTACTTGAGTTGTTTCTGGGACAGGTCCAAGTACTGCCACAACATGAACAAAGTGTTCGCTTTGCTAATGATGCCTTGCAAGAGACTTTCATGCGAGTAAATTTCCTGAGAATCAATGACAGCAGACAATTAAAGTGAGGATGTTGATCTCATCGTGTAAGTCAGACAGGGACAACTCAAAGGTAGGGACAGAAGTGGATCATGCTCATAATATAGCAAAGATCACCCAGAGTGAGTCACTACCTTCATGGTGCTGCCATCTTTGAAAAATGTACCTTATACTCTTAGTACAGTTAGAGAAAGTCACATTCCTGGTCTAGTAGAGACATGGAAAGATGGGAGGGTATATGTTACTATTCTTGCAGGATAGTCTTTATGAGATATGTGGCTAAAAACAAACAGGAAACCGTAATTCAAGTCCTTTGCCATAGAGAAAAATGACTGAACTCAGTCTGGCTATAACAGGGGTCAATGAGGGTTTACTGTCAACGAGCAAGACGGGAGAGTAAATGGAACATTTCTCAAAGTAACTGGTTAATTGTGGTGGGAACGAAGGGTGATGAGCTTGGCATCTAACTCGGAGAAAAACATGCTCGGTTGGACACCAGGGGTGAGGGACTCTCAACCATCACAGTAGGACATGAAGCTATAGCTGTCCCTCCAAATGGGAACACTTATTTGAGGGAAGAGAGAGGGCTCCCGAGAGTCAGAAAGTCAACCAAACTTACAGGACTACTGAACTTACCAAACTTGGAGCAGTCAGAAAGTGATGGGCTCAGAGCCTTCTTTTCCTTTTGACCAGTTGAACCATTATTTGACACTTGGAGCCAGAGGATGTTTTCTAGGTGGTAAGAGACCACCAGAATTTAATGACATTTAAGAATCTTGCCTCTATAAAAGAATTGCCTCCCCCTGAAGCAATAGGGTACCTGTTGTTCATCCCTTCAATTATGCCTGTGTTGGTACATTTGGGCACCTATAACAGTAGAAACATTAACCTGGAAAGATCATCTAGTTCTTGGAAGACATTTGGCTCTGTCTTGTGAAGCTGGGAGTTCATCCCCAGAAAAATAGGCTCCTGTCACAAAAAGGGAAGGAAGAGGTCATAATAGTTTGGCCAAAAAAATGGAACCAATAGAGGGGATATATAGAGAGGGTAATGTCTGGATTATCTGACACAATGTCCTGGGTTTAAAGGCTAGTGATTAAGTTTTTAATTACAACTGAAAAATACCTTCATAGCAAACCCAAGATTTGCTAGTGATTGGATAGCTGAGCCAAGGTGGCATGTAAAGCAAAAGAACACAGTAGAGTGTTGTTCAACAAAACATGCAGGGGTCCCGAGTAGTGGTGTACACCTTTAAGCTCAACATTTGGGAAGTGGAGACAGATTGATCTCTGCCAGTTCCAGGCCAACCAGGACAGTGAGAATCACTCTCTTTCTTCAAAATAAACAATCAGACAAACAAAACAAAAAAAAGCACCACCAAGCAAGCAAAACAAAAACAACAACACACACAAATACACAAACTCACAGATACTCACACAAAAGAAAACAAAAACATACAGAACCTAAAAATAAGCAATAAAAATGATAGCATGCATGACCTTTGTCTGTCATTAGCAAGAAGGCCACCCTAGTCTTTTGTAATTGATATTTCATGGTCCTATAAGTTTACAACAATTTGTGCAAGCGTAGTAAAATGTGCTGCCTTTCTTATCTTTCTTACTTTTGTCTTTGCTTTGTTTGTTTGTATTGCTTAGCAAAGAAAATGACTCCCAAGATTTTCCAGCATCACTGGATAGCAAGCTCTCTCTCTTGATGCCTTTGTTTCCCCCATAGATTATAAAAATTTGAGCTCCTTTAAGTCTGTCAACTCAGAGCTGTCATTCTGCTCATTTCTTCCATCAGAAGTTTCATGTGCCTCTGACAGGCATTCATTATCTGTTTGTGTAAAAATGATGTTTCTAGTGATTTGGGAAATATGTTCTGGCAAGTTCAGAGGAGGAGGTGTAGGCAGGAATGAGCTGGGTGGGTAAAAGGAAACCTGGAGGAAAAGGAGAGGGGAGTTGATGTTTGGGTATAAAACCTGCAGGTCTGAGTTATAGGGAAGGGGAGCAAATACTGCCTGCACGATGGAGGCAGGGCCCTGAATTAGGAATTGAGGAAGAAAGGAGGGGTCAGATGTGCGCTTGAGTTTGGTGAATTAACCGGTGACAACTTTTGCCTAAAAATTCTGCAATTAACTCAGAAATGAGAGAAAACAGACAGACAGACAGACAGACAGACAGACAAACAAACACAGACACACACACACGGGGGGGGGGACAAAGTCACACACAACCACAGAAGGTAGAGGGAGGAAAAGAAGAAAAGAGGGAGGGAAGAAAGAAGGAGGGATGGAAGAAGGGAGAAAGCCAAGAAAGAAAGGGAAGGATAAGTAAGAGGAGAAGGGAAGAGGAAAGAAGGGAGAAGGGAGGGAGGGAGAAGACAAGAACCAAGACCATTGTGGTTGGGATCATAGAATTCAGAAGGAAATGTCTCTTCATTTACAGCAGGCTGATCTCACTGAGATGGTAACAGTCAATGAGATCGGTAGGCACCTCTTGCATGGGTTTGGACCTCAACTCTATAGAAGGTTAGAGGCTTTGGGAGCCTCTGTCACACCAGCTTCTTCCTGTTTTCTCCTTCCTTACTCTACATGAAGAAAGCATTCACACCCCACCCACAAGTATGCAAACCCACAATTGAATTTCCAGGCAGACAGGAGCCCTGCTGAGTCCCCCACAATTCAGGGCAAAGCGTATGGGAACTCTTTCAGAATCCAGGCATGCTACAATCAAGCCACTCCATGCACAGGTCTCTAATAGTACAGCAATCAGTGCTAATCATCCATCCCGTTTATGTACAGGAGGGCCTAATAGGATTCATGCCTCTGTGGTGAATACATTTTCCTTTAGAGGACGACACGCAAGCATACATTACCTGTTTAATTAAAAACAAAATTCTCCAGCCAACAATTTGCTCCCTCCCTTGGGCACGCACTACATACATTATGACACTTTCCTTAAGTCAACAGATTACATATTCTCCAATGAGTTTGTCATTGTATACAGCTGTGTATGGTTTAGGCAGATAAACATTTGAGCCTGGTTTCTCTTTGGGTGAGAATTGCTTTGTTGCAAACACGAGGCAGAAAGTTCATGTATTACTGACTGCTGTGCACTGCCGCTCATGAATACAAGTTGCTTGCTGAGTGACATTATTTCCATGGAGACATGAACAGACCTCTGCTCACCACAGACAGGGAACCAATGGCAGACCAAAGCAAGGCTATCGACAAAGTCCAACTTGACAAACCAACGAGTTTATTTGGGTTACTTAGAGGAGTGTGGTGTGGTGTTAGTTACAGGATCAGAATGAATCAATCACAGATGGATCACCAAAAGCCCCCCCTCCAAGCTCGGTGACTGCTTAGGAAAGTTGCATCACTGGGGCTCAGTGCATGACTTCCAGGAAGCTTGACAGACTGAGAAAAGTCTATCCCAGGTGGTTCAGTTGTCTCTGTCTTCTAGGCAGCTCGTTTTGAGTGTGTCTGCCTTAGTCAGGGTTTCTATTTTTGCGAAGACACGCCATGACTACATCAACTCTTATAAAGGAAAACATGTAATTGAGGTGGTGGCTCATTTACATTCAGACAATTAGTCTTTTATCATGGTGGGGTGCATGGTAGCATGTAGACAGGCTTGGTACTACTGCATCTTGATATGCAGGCAACAGGAAGTAGACTGAGACACTGGGTGGTATCTTGAGCATAGGAAACCTCAAAACTGGCCCATACAGTGACACACTTCTTCCAACAAGGTCATACCCACCCCATCAAAGCCACACCTCCCAAAAATGCCACTCCCTGTGAGCTTATGGGATCCATTTTCTTTCAGAATATTACAGTGTTTTTCAAAGGTCCTGACTGTTTATAAAAGTTTTGGGGTAGTAGATTTTGGGGGCTTCCTGAATCTCTTAAGTTGTATTTCCCATTATTAATGAACTCTCTGCAGGAAGGACATCAACTCAGAGGAAATTGTTGTATAACAGAGCTAAAGATATCCAGGAGCAGATAACTCACCCTTAATTCTTGCTTTCTGCTGATAGATTGGTGCCAAGCCAACTCCTAAAGTGCACGCCTACTTGTGGGAAAGCCACACTGCACAGTGGTGAGGTATCTTGTGACTTGTGCACATCAGCGTTTGTGGCCTACAACTGCTACCTGCTACTAAGATGTTGGTCGGTTATTTTAAATACTAAACAAATCTAATAACCTGGAACCTCATGAATGCTTCATAGTAGTAACACATATTCAACAAATGTTTCTCATTACTACTCACATGAAATAGGTGCTCAGGTTTGGCACGGTGGCACAGTCCTGTAATCTTGGTACTGAGAAGGCAGAAGCAGAAGGATTACTATGAGTTCGAGGTTAGCCCAGTCTGTATGCACTCCAGGCTATCCAGGATTATATATTGAGTTGTGGTCTTGAAACAAGACAAAACAAGAACAGCTCAGTTGGTAAAGTGCTTTTCTTGAAAATGTGAGGGCCTGAGTTCAGTCCTTCAGATCCTGTTTATGACAAAGTGAACATGGTGACATTCATGGATAACCCCAGAGCTGGGGAGGGAGAGATAGACAGGTCCCTTGGACTCACTGGCAAGTCACCATATCCTCAAAATCAGAAGAAGTCCCACAGACAGAGGGAATGAAAGGAAAGGAAGCACAGCAATGAAGAATGCTTATCACGTCAAGCCTGTGTTCGTGAGATGAGGAGGTGGACCCAGTGACTGCAGAGAATTGAAGCAATATTTCAAGTGATATACACGTGCTCCTCCTCGACAGCTCTTTCCAACTCCCCATCACTGTATTTTATGTTATCATGCTTTTAATTAGACAATACATTAGACAATACATGCTTGCTTACAGCTATCTGCTACTTATCCAGGCTAACATCACAATAAAGTAGTTTTCACCCCTTGCCTTAGACTGTTCTATGCTTAAAATGGAACCTTATATATTATATATCATATTTGAGAAAACTTGTTCAAATTATTTGTTACACTGGTATGACCATGGACCATGATAGTCAGGCCTGAAGGTTAAAGGTTCCAAGAGCTGGCTTATAGGAACCCTTTGAGGAAGTAGAAATGTCTACACCAACACAGTAAGACCCTAATATCACTGCCTGCTCAGGTTGCTGTGTTGACTGCTTGATTGAAAACTTGCCCATCACCATTCAACAATGCTTGAGAGAGTATTTGGAAAGGGTTGAATGCATGGGTAGACTCCATTGACTATGGCACAAATTGGAACAGTAGAAACACAATTGACAAGTTGTATGGAATGAGAGTAACAAATACGCAAGTAGTGAGATTGGTAGCTGCTACCAAAGGAGCTTCCAGGACATCATTGACTTTCATTATTTCCACACCATCAGTGGAATATAGACCAGACAAAGAAGGGCATGTATATGTGTGTCAGTGTGTGCATGTGTGTGTGTAAGCCAGGAGTTGACTTCAGGTGTCATCCTCAGGTTCTGCTTGTCCCTGTGACACTGGTTCTCTCATTGGTCCTGTACTCACCAGGTAGGTTAGGTGAACAAACCAGGGAGCAGCAGAGATCTGCCTATCTTTGCCTCCCCAGTGCTTTGTTTGTGTACATTCTCGGGATCAAACTCAGGACTTTGTGTTTATGCATCAAATACTTTACCCACTGAGCCATCTTCCCATTTAGGACACAAAATTATTGAAAGGCTCCATCTTGGCCACATCTCAGTGCAGCCTGAGATCTATGTAAATAGCTGACCAGGGTAGAAATATAATGTTATATCTCTTGTTTCTGTAACTGTGTTGAGAACTGGGTTGTACATCATGGCCAAGGATCACTTGTAATACCTTAAGAGTTGTGAGACCTGTTTGAACTTACTGAGTATGCTTTCTGGGCTTGAAAGTGTCTCATATACTTTATGCTTTGTTTATCATGAAATCCCCCTGCCCCCAATCCTTGGATACTAAGAGATAGATGTTTAGTCATTTTCCCAAGTTATCAAGCTGGCAAAGAGTGGTGCCTTCATTAGAATCCATATTGGAATAGCTCCAAATCCATCATCCACCAGATAGCGACCATGTCACTCCTCTTTCCTTGAATAGCATTACCTTCTTCTAACAGACTAGGAATTCACAAGCCCAGTTCTCCTGAGAGTTTTTCCTCTTTTTTGTTAACCGCTGTGTCATTTTGTTATGTTATCAATACCCACAACTTCATTCTTAACAATTTCATGCTTCTCATACTTGAAGCTTGTGCACGAATGTTTGTCTGCATATGTGTCTATGTAACACGTATATACCTGACATCTGTGGAGACCAGAAGGTGGCATTGAATTCCTTAGAACTGAAAACTACAGATAGTTGTGGGCTGTTATGTTGGTGCTGACAACCCAAAAGAGGTCATATTTAAGATCTGCAAGTGTTCTTAACCACCGAGCAATGTCCCCAGCTCTCATTTCTAGTGTGTTAGAACAAGCATGAAGGGAGGAAGAAGACTATTGCAGAAATGAGCATATGGAGTTCACCATTGAGAAGTATAGCTGCTAGGTTCTATTCTTGGGAGAAAGTAAAAAAATTAAGAGTCAAAACCATTTGTAGTACTGATGCTGTTTTAGTTAGGGTTTCTATTGCTGTGATGAAACACCATGGTCAAAAAGCAAGTTGGGAAGAAAACGATTTATTTGGCTTATACTTCCACATTGCTGTTCATCACTGAAGGAAGTCAGGAACTCAAATAGGAAGGGAACCTGGAGGTTGGAGCTATTGAAGAGGCCGTGGAGGGGTGTTGCTTACTGGCTTGCTTCCCCTGGCTTGCTCAGCCTGCTTTCTTATAAAACCCAGGACCAGCAGTCCAGGGATTAAACCACCCATCATGCGTTGGGCCCTCCCCCATTGATTGTTAATTGAGAAAAATGCTTTACAGATAGATCTTAAGGAGGCATTTCCCCAACTGAGGCTCTATCCTTTCTGGTGACTCTATCTTGTGTCAAGCTGACATATGATCAGCTAGTAGAGATGACAAATGCTGTGTAATAAGATCATTAAGAGGTCAGAGGATTTATCAGAGCAAATGAGGAAATGTAATTTATCGCTGTTGGATATGTAGGACTGACTATGTTAGATAAATAGGACTAAGAAAAGGTCTTTCTATAAACTTGACAATGTTAGTAACTTTTTAAAAAACGATTGCTTTAATTTTTAATTATGTACGTGTGTATACATGTGCATGTGACTGTGTGCATGTGCACATGAATGTAGGTACCTGCAGAGGCCAGAAGAGGGAGCCAGATCCTTCGGAGTTGGAACATTGGGTGGTTGTAAGCTGCCTGTTGTGAGTTCTGGGAACTAGACTCAGAGCCCGTGCAAGTGCTCTTAACCTCTTAACTGTTGAGCATCTCTCTAGCCCCAAGAAGTTTTTTTTTTTTTTTTTTTTGACACCTGCTGTTTATGGGCACTCAAATCCACAAATGTATAGGTCTGAGTTACTTTCTGTTCTTTTTTTAGGACAGAGTCATGTTTCATAAGCCTTCTTCACATAGCTTGAAATTGCCCTACGGTTTAGGGAGATAACGCAGCAGATAAAATGCTTGCTGTGAAAGCATAAGAAAGCTTACTTCTCAGATCCTTCCCCCACAAATAGCCAGGCATGGCAGTGTGTGTTTCTAATCTCAGGACTGGGAAAGAGGAGACAGGGAAAACCCCATAATTCACTGGCCAGCCAGCCTAGAGAAGATAGCAAGTCCCAGGTCTCAGTGAGAGACCCTGTCTCAAGAAAACAAGATGGGCAGATGCTGAGGGATGAAATCTGAGGTTATTCTCTAGTATTCATGTGTGTGAATGTACACACACACACATACATATATATATATATATACACACACACACACACACACAGAGATTCATGCATGTCTACCCACACATATGCACCTATGTACATAAACATGCATACATACAAACAAAGAAACAACAAACATGGCTTCCTTTGGATCTTACAAGAAAGATAAGCTGTGTCTTTATGGTATTTGCTCTGTAGTTTTCAGTACAACTTGTTTCCCAGCTCAGGGATTCAGCCCTTATCAAACTGATTAGGTATTATATAATTAAATTTCATACACAAGCATGCACACTACACACACACACACACACAGAGTTGAATATTAAGCACTACATTTATTCTTGAGGACATTGGACATTCATCTCTCTATATATTGTACTTACCAAAATGACCCAGTATTATACAATGAACTATCTGCCCCCACAAGTACACCTGCAGATACCAGTACACACACACACACACACACACACTGCACACACACAAAACACAAATCCACCATAGATACACAGTAGGCTTTTAATAAATGCCTCACTGACTTACCTGAATGAAAGCAAGACCAATTCCCATCCTGAGACTCCCTCAGAGGAAAATGAGGATGTTGCACACAGGAGCAGCAGGGCATCAAAGGGCTGTTTGACATTTTCAAAGCTGATTTCAGATGCTCAGAGGAATCTGCTAGTACATTACTTTTCTGCCTCAGTAGTCTGGGATATAGTCACAGCATGTAACATTCTGCAGAGCTCTGCCAGCAAGGGGAGGGCAGCTACTGGAAGGAGGAAGGTAGAAATTCCAATGGAAGTTTTGGCAGAAGGGAAGTGTGGCAACACAGAATCCCTTGTTTCAAGTCAGATCCCTGGATACAGGTGAGGAGCAATGATAAGAAGGCATTGATCCAAATAGACCGAAGACAAAACTTGTAGTTCAGAGAGCAGAACAAACCATCACTCTGACCACAGAAAAGAATAATGTGGAAAATAGGACATTCATTGCTTTTTTTCTTTTCCTTTTCCCCTTCATTTCATCCTTCCTTCCCTTCTCTTCTCTCTCACCTGCTCTCATGCAAACAGAGGTTCATATAGTCCAGACTAGCCCTAAACTGACTATATGGCCAAAGATAACCTTTAAACCCAGAACTCCATATTCCCCTGCCTTCACCTTCCAAGTGCTGGCGTTCTGAACATGTGTGCCGCCATGCCTGCTTTAGACCATGCTGGATTTAGAAGGCAAGGCTCTACTACCTAAGTTATAGCCTCAATTCAGTAAAAACTTGAGGTCTCACATCAATTAACCTGCAATCTAGAGAGAGAGAAATGTTTGTAAGAATAAATAAGATATGAGCATTTGTTTCTCTGAGTATATGTTACTTGATCAAATAAAAATATGTAGGATGTTTTGACTAAGGATCATTAGTAAATTGTTGGAATTTGTTTTTGCAGGCTAGTAGGCAAGGGGGACATCATACATGATGGAAGCTGTCTTAGTTTGTTAAAATGCTTTGATAAAAGCAAGTAATGATATTATTTAAAATAAAAGAGTTTATTTTAGCTCACACTTCCCGGTTACAGTCCATTATAGCACAGAAATCAAGGCAGGAACTTGAGCAGCTCGTTGTATTACAACTACTTGCTTGCATGTGGTCAGCTCAATCATTCCTTAATGACAGTTCAGGCTCCATGCCTAGGGAATGAGGCTGCCCACAGTGGGCTGGGTCTTCCAGCATTTGTTGACTTAAGATAATCCCCTACAAGCCTGCCCATAGCTCAACCAAATGTTTACAATCCCTCATTTGAGACTTGCTTCCCAGGTGATTCTAGGTTGTGTTGATCACTCAGTTAAAGCTACCAAACAATGATACAGATACAAGGAAGTCTATGCCTGCTAACAGGTTTTCCACAGGAATCCCATTGGCTCTGAAAGCTTCCCACACAGTGTTGGTTATATGAGGAAGCAGAAGCCTTGGCTGGAACTCTACTAAGACCCATGTGCCCCATCTCTTCTCAGGAGCAAAAGCTTCACTTTGCATTAAGGTAGAATAAGAAAAGCTAAAGGTCACAGGCACTGGAGCCAATGCAATATCTACTGGAGACAGAGAACAGGAAGGGTGAAAATAAACGAGTCCTTAGAGGGAGGAATAAATGCTAGGCCACACCCCTGTGACTTGGTTTAACCAGAATGAAAAAATAATGTCTGGTGACACCTCCTTATACTAGCAAGCGACTGTGTGAAGTTTATCCTGTGGAGACATTACACACACACACAGACACACACACACACACACAGACACACACACACACACAACTTCGCACTTGATTTATGTTTAACGTAGAACCAGGAACAGTTTTTAAGGAAAGAATACCCTTCTACATCCCAGAGGAAAGAAATGGACTCAAACGCGGTAGAGGTGGAAAGGGTCAACAGGGGTTTAGAAAGTATTGTACAATTTTTGACATTTCCGCGTATAATTATAAAGCTTTTTGATCATATCTGTCTCTCATCCCCTCTCCTGCTCTCTTTCTCTCGAATCCTTCTTCTTTCCAATAAACCCCTTCCTAATTTCATGTCTTTTAACTTTATTAGGATTACTTATAGGAGCACAGGAATGTGGTTGTTTACCACAGCAAGGACAACTTATCAATGGCCACATCACTGAACAGATGACTTCAGACTCTCTCTTTCCTAGCAACCATTAACCCATAGCTCCCCAGGAGTGGGTGTAGCCAGGGAGCTCTTCCTTCCTTCATGCTTATGTCGGTAATAATGAGACTAACAGGGCATAAAGTCTTCCTAAAGCAGAGCTTCCCAGGCCTGGTTTACCATACGTGGTCTAGCTTCGGTATGGATTTCTGCTCCTTTGTCTTCTTGCAAATGCTGCTTAATCTGCACGACCAAATTCGGTGGATTAAGACATGCCTGTAGAGTCTTCTTTCGTGAAGAAGTCTGCCTCCAAGGAGAGTCACACATCGCTCTAGTTCTCCACTCCCCAGGTGCCCTCTGTGGAAGCATCACCCGTTGCTTTCACGATCCATGCTATTCGTTTCATTTCTATTGCTGTAATAAAACACCCCGGCACAGAGCAATTTAGGGGGGACTAGGTTTATTTAAACTCACAATTCCTGATTACAGTACACCACTGTGGGGAAGTGAAGAGACAAATAGCACATCCCATCCCATCTACATGCATGAGCAAAGAGAAAAATGAATGCATGTGTGTCTACTGCTCTGCTAGTAGGGTCTGTCACTGCTTAGTGAGCATGGGGTATCTTTGTTCCGCTGAAGATACCTTATCTTCATTTGTATTAATTAATTAAATTTGATGAGTATTTATATGTGGTATATCTCTCACATGTGTATAAAAGCACATCCCCGTATTCACATATAAGGAGGCTGGAGGAACACAATGAGTGTCATGCTCTGTCATTCTCTGATAGACTCCCTTGCTACGGGGTCTCTCTGAATCTGGAGCCAATCTGTCATTCAGCAAACCCCAGAGAGTGTCTTGTCTCTCCTCCATTCAATGCTAGTGTCATATGCTTTTGTGTGATTATTGCTTGCTTTAGACATGGATGATGGAAATCTGACTTCCCATGCTGATGCTGAGAGTGCTCTTACCCACTGGCCATCCCCCAAGCCCCTGACCTATCATATAGTCTCTTTGGCTACCTCATCATCTAAAGCCATCGTCCCCTTCTAGTAAGATCCTGTAGAATCATCCAGAACTAGACAGCAACATGGCGTCTCCAAGTCTACATGAAGCACTGAATGAGGGAGAAACTAGTTGGGGAAGCAGAAACAGACAAAGCCCTATGGCTCACTGGTTTTCCTTCATTGAGTTGTACCTGGGTTTTCTTTAACTGGGAGTTTGCCACAATGCAGAATCACATGAGAAGAGTGTCTCAACTGAGGAACTGTCTAGATCCGTTTGCCCTATGAATATGTCTATGGGGAGCTGTAGTGGCTGTTAACTGATGTAGAGGACCCATCCCACTGTGGGTGATACCATTCCCTAGGCATTTGGTTGTCAGCTATACAAAAAAAAAATAGTCAGACATGAGCCTGTTAGCAAGCCAGCAAGCATCATCACCCATGGTTCCTGATGTGCCTTTTGGAGAAGTAAGTTCCCTGGTCAGAGGTGTGGCTGTGTGAAATAGCAAGCTGGCCTGCTGCCAGGTTCCTGTCTTGAGTTCTTACCCTGACTCCCCTCAGTGATGGACTGTGTTCTGGAATTAGAAACTCAAACATCACTTTCTCCTCCGGGGTTGTTTTTGGCCAAGGTATTTTGTCGCAGTCAGAGAAATGAAACTAGAACAGGTTGGAAGGGCGGCTTTGGAGATGACCATGTGAGCATGTCAACAAGAATGTGCACAGATGAGCACAGAAAGGAACACAGACATGCACATGCACACAGGCAGGATGTGCCTAGCATCACAAGGGCCTGTCTGGCGGGTAGGAAAATGAGCCCAGGAGAGTAGACTTCTGATTCTCTTCTTTCTCTCAAGCTCCAACACTTGCATGATATTCTCCACAGAACAAGCATCTATAATAAATGTTTGCGGAATGAATGTTAAACATACACACAACACACACTGACACAGAAGCCGTGGTGAAAACACTCCTCCTCTTTAGGGAATACACGTGCCGTTTAGATAATTCAACACACCTCGCACTTGGTGAACCTGGCGCTGCAGTGATCTGTTTATGAAGCACTAGTTTTGCACATTATTTTATGCATAGCTTCACTATCAAAACAAATCAAAGGCCTGAACAGCTTCTTCTCCTCAAAGGACAAAACAACAACAAAAAAATTAATGCTTTTTTTTTTTTTTTGAAGAGAAATCAGCTTTCATTCTTCCTTGCCATGCACTCAAGAAGTGTCCAACATATTCCTGCATTACAGGTCTGACCCTCACTTGGACAGCTTCTCATTCCTTTGATGAAAAGTATCTGCCAGGTAGGAAGGCTGAGGCTTTTTGTCACCTCCTGAACAACTGATCCAGTTTGAAGCATTTGCCTCACCAACCAGAGGAAAGATGAACAGCAGATGCCAGATAGCTTGAAGCTATGCTGGCTCCACCAGACAACAGCCTGAAATATTATCTAGTAAATTTGTTTGGGGGAATCCCGAGGTGCCTTCCTGGGTTGTATTTGAGTAGAATACAATCCCAGCAAGAAGAGTGGACTCAGTGGATATGTGAACATTGCCAGTAAAGTGTTTGTCTTGCAAGAATGAGGATCTCACGTGTCTTTAGGATCCACATGAAAAGCCAAGGGCAGGGCCATGCTCTTGTAGCCCTAGGGAGGTAGAAATGGCTGACCCCCAGCCTACCTTAAATGTTGAGCCAATGAGGGACCCTGACTCAAAACAAAAGCACAACAAAAGAAAGAAACCTTCACACACAAATGACTAGCACCTGTAGAATGACATCAGAGGTTGATTTCTGGCCTTCACACACATGCACACAGATATGCACCTACACACATGTATAAACACACAAACACATATACTAAAAAGATCGGCTTCCTGAGAGTAATAGAATATATGACCTACACAATCTATCTGATCAGACACATTGGAATTCAGAGTAGAATGTTTGGAAAATGTGACCCACACTCAACAGTAATAAAGATGTATCTGGGAACTTCAGAGATGACTTGACAATTAAGTGTGCTTCCTGCTCTAGAGAGCAGAGTTTGGATGCCAACACAGACATTGAGTGGTTTACAAATACCTGGAGCTCCAGTTCCAAGGGATGTAATGCCCCAATCTGATCCCAGTAGATGCCTGTGTAACATGAGACAACACACACACACACACACACACACTTCTTATTTAAAAGGGAGAGAGTATCTACATTCTAGGGCATAGCATATTTCATAATTCTTTTGTTATAAACATCTTGAAGTATCAAGGAAAAGGAGATATGGATGTTTGCATGTGTACATGCATGTATGCATACCTCTGTGTGAGTGTGTGTGTGTGTGTGTGCATTCATGTGGTGGAAAGTCAACCTCAGTCACTGTTTCTAGACATATCCACCTGCTTTTGGAGATCAGGTCTCTCATTAGAACTTGGAGCTGACTGGTTAGGTTAGGCAGGCTACCCATCAAGTCCCAGGGATCCACCTGCCTACTCGCCTACTCTTCCCCAGCTATTTAATGGGTGCAAGCACAAGTCAGTATTCTTGTTTTTTTGTTTTTTGTTTTTTGTTTTTTACATAGGTTGTGGGATTGAACTCAGTTCCTTATGCTTCCACAGCCAGTACATTGCTGACTGAGCAATCTCCCCAATCCCACGAAAGTATTTTTTAAAATATTCTGAGTTTGCAAGAAACTAAGGAAATCCCAGAGCCTAAAACCCAAGGGAAAGTTGCAATCAGAGATTAACATTAGCCAGCCTCTTGCCTTCTGCACCAGAGGCATTTGTTAAAAATCTTTTGATTTGCAGGATACTGTAGGGATCTGAGGTAGTTTGCTCTCTATTGCTGTGATAAAATGCCATGACCAAAAGCAATGTGGCATTGAAAGGGTTTATTTTATGCATTTGTCCCCATCACAACCTGATGTGAGATTTCCCTCTGTATGCTATGAATATGTTTTATTGCCACTGGTTAAAAAAGAAGCTGCTTTTGGTCAATGGCTTAACAGAATATAGCCAGGCTGGAAAAGATATATAGAGAGAGTAGGCGGAGTCAGTGAGACACCATGTAGCCACCCGCAGGAGATAGATGCACTAGAACCTTGCAGGTAAGCCACAGCCACGTGGTAATACACAGATTAATAGAAATGGGTTAATTTAAGATATAAGAGTTAGCCAGAAATATGTTTAAGCTATTGGCCAAACAGTGTTTTAATTAATACAGTTTTATGTAATTATTTTGGATCCAAGTAGCCGGAAACGAACAAGCGGCCTCCCCCAACAACAACCCATCAATGAGAAAAGTCACTGTTGGGAACTCAAGGCATGAACCTGGAGGCAGGAACAGAAGCAGAAGCCATAGAGAGACACTGCTTACTAGCTATATTCCAGAGATATATATTCCAGAGATTCTACCTTCTTATACAACCCAGGACCTCCTGCCCAGGGATGGCACCACCCATAATGCATTGGGGCAACCCACATCAATCACTAATTAGGAAAGTGCCAGTCCATAGACTTGCTCACAGGCCAATCTAATGGAAATATTTTCTCAGCTGAAGTCCCCTTTACCCACATGATGTTAGTCTGTGTCAAGTCCTCAAAGAAACAAGCTGCACAGGTTCTAAAGATATCCCTACACTGGGCTCTGTGGGGAAGGTCAGATCAGACACCCACATAGGTCAGCAGTCATGGACGACTATGCTTTCAGTGAAAGAAAAAACTAGAAATGGGCCTGCCTCATGCAAGAGGACTACAGGTGAATTCTGGTGTCTGTCCTTCCTGGATTGTGGAGCAGAAATTGTCCTTTTGTGCAGTGAAAAATGGCCTTCGTGAATGTCTCATTCAAAGACTGCGTTCAAAGCAGCTTAACAAACACAGCATGCTTGTTAGGGTGTTTTGCAGCTTCATCATGAAAACCTGCCAAGGAAAGTTCATCCTGTTTTCTACTTTATTTATCTTTTTCTGTTTCTCTTCCTTTCTTTTTTCTTCTTCCTTCCCTTCTTTCTTCTCTCTCCCATTCTTCCCTCCTTCCCCTCTTCTTTCCTTTATTTCTTTCTCCTCCCTTCTTTTCTTTTCTTCCTTTCTTTTCCTTCTCTCCTACTTTCTCTACCACTTCCCCCTTTCTCGGTGCCAGGGAGTAGGTCTCAGAACCTTGTGTGTGCTAAGCGATCATTCTCCCAGTGATCTACCAGCCCCTTCTTCTTGGTTTCCTAAGACTCAGGAGTTCAAAAAAATTGCTACATTTTAAAAGATTATACAATTTAATTTTAAAGAGTGACAGATTTGTATTAGCTCACAAAGGTTTATATATCTCTTATACTATTTAAAACTTTATGGAAAAGTTTGCCAACTCCTGAAGAGAGGGAAGACACTGAGATCCAAAGCAGGGACTCTGGGTTCGAGGAGCATTGTTAGGTTTTAGGAGTGAAATCTCCACATGTGTGCAATAAGCTGGATAAACTCTAAAGCTAATATTTCACATGAAATGGGGAAGATATTATGTTTGAAGTGTTGCTTGGATGACACTCACACTTTTAGGTAAGTGCTGAGAAATAATTACAACTACGAGATGCAAGAGGACTCCCATTAGGAAGACCAAGCTCACAGGAGACGATCTGTGCTGCAATGCAGAGAAGAAGGGAAGGGAGTCCAGCCTTCTTGTTTGCTGGATGCATCCTGTGCATTCATTAGTCACATTCCCCTGCCTCAGGGAGGGTTGTGACTCAGACTACAAATCTCTAATCTATCACTAAGTAGCCAAAGCAAGAAAAGAACCTTAGCGTGTGTGTGCGTGTACATGCAACATCTGATTTGAGCTTGGTCTTTTGTGAATTGATGTGATTTAGAGACACCTCCCAAATAAATGCACGGTACTCCAGGAAGAGACACAAAAAATACCAGTGTTCATTCCACTGACGCTGTGCAGCCGACAAATTGTTGAGTTTTGGAAATGGAGAAATTGCATCTTTCAGAGTGCTTGCGTGCCGGAGAGTGCCTTGGAAGCAGGCTAGCTGACTGTTCTTCAGTACATGCTAAGCATACCTAATATATTTCCTGTCTCCCTTGCTCTGTCACACTGTCTGGAAAAGGTAGCCACAAAAATGTCTCCACTAGCAAAACAGGTCACTTAACATTTGCAATGGAACAAATCCCTTCCTATCCTTACTGGGATTCAGATATGTGTTTCGATGGCCTTTTTTCCTTGGAGGAAAATTCGGTCCTTTTTAATATTGAATGATTGAAACATTAGCACAGTTCTGTCCTTAGGCACTTTATAGGAAGACCATATATTTGGAATGCTTCTCTTCTGCACCTCCAAGTATGGAAAAGAATAAATGTTTCATTCTTAGAAAACGGACATTTCTCTTTTGGGAGAAAGTAAATGAGTAAGGAGGCCATTAAGAAGGCCAAATATATATGTCTTCTTCCCTAGTATATAGCTTAGAATGAAAGTCTATCCTGATTTTATTGTCATCTTTTATTTGTATTAAAAGTAGCCAGGGTTTAATGTTCTAAACTAAATCAGTGGGCTGAGTAAATATTTCCAGGACAGAAAGTCTCTTTGGAAAGACTACACAGAGTAGTTTTAGCTGTCTGCTTGACATGACCTACAATCACTCAGGGAAAGACTCTTGATGAGGAATTATCTAGATCAGGTTGGTCCATGGGCATGTCTGTGGGGGGTTGTCTAGACTGGTAACTCACATCTGAAGATTCAGTCCACTGGTGGTGGCGCCATTCCTTAGTCAGGGGTCCTGATCACTTTAAGAAAAGAGAAGTCAAGCTGAGAACAAGCCAACGAGGATGCACATGTTTATTCTCATTTGGCTCTTGACTGTGGATGTGTTGAATGTGACAAGCTGCAGGAGTTTCTACAGTGACATTCCTGGGACTTTAGACTGGAATTATACCCAAATAATCCCTTCCCTCCTCTAATTTGCTTTGTATCAAGATATTTTATCTCGTCAACAGAAATAAAGACTTAACTTTTAAAGAAAGTCCATCTTTGATTTTTCTAAACAAATCTACATTGCTATGTCTTTGTGTGTGTGTGTGTGTGTGTGTGTGTATGTGTAGGGAGTGTGTATGAGGTCAGAGTCCATGTTGAATGTCTTCCTTTATCTTTCTTCACCTTGTTCTTTGGAAGCAGGGCCCCCTCACTGAACTTGGGGCTTGCTGATCCAGCTGGACTGGCTGGTCAATTAGTTCCCAGAATGCTCCTATCTCCACCTCCCAAGTGTTGGGATTACCGGCCTGGCTATTTAAGATGATCAAATTCAGGTTCTCACCCTTGCACAGCAAACCACATTATAATCTGAACCACCTCCCTTGTCCCCAACACTGTCACATGTGAGAAAAATAGCATGTCACCTTTCCCCAATTTTCCAAATGTTGAGAATAACTTTGTGGAAAACAACGAAGTTCTTGATACAGCCTTTCTTCTCATCTAATAAACTCTTTTCAGGGAAGGAAATACACAAAAGACTTTAAGAAAGAAAGGTAAAAGATTCCACACATCCTAGTCTTAATACTTTTCTTTTTGTATATGCATATGTATATGTATATATGTGTGTGTATGTGTATATGTATATGTGGGAATACATGCCATTGAGCGTATATGGAGGTCTCAGGGATAGAACTCAAGTAGATCCTAAGACTTGGTGACAAGCCACCTTCCACACTGCCATTTCACTAGCCCCCATTTCTAAACAGAGAAGTTGAGAAGAGGGTGAGTGGTAAGAAGAAACATTTAAATCTATGTTTTGTTTTGTTTTGTTTTTCTGAACATGGCGGACAATGAAGGCTGATGAGAAGCCAAGGACAGCGGCACTAGGTTTCGATCCTAATACATGAACTGGCTTTGTGGGAGCGTAGCCTGTTTGGATGCTCACCTTCCTGGACCTAGATAGAAGTGGGAGGACCTTGGTCTTCCCGCAGGGCAGGGAATCTGGACTGCTCTTCAGTATCGAGAGGGAGGGGGAATGGAGTGGGGGGAGGAGAAGAGGAGTGGGGATAGGGGAAGGGGAGTGGGGGGAGGGGGCAATATGTGGGAGGAGGGGGAGGGAAATGGGAAACGAGGAGGAGGCGGAAATTTTAATTAAAAAAGAATAAAATAAAATAAAAAAATGGGATGGTTGGGATATAGGAAGGGTGGATACGGGAGCAGCGAAATATATATCCTAATTAAGGGAGCCATCTCAGGGTTGGCAAGAGACTTGACTCTAGAGGGGCTCGCAGGTGTCCAGGGAGATGTCCCCAGCTGGTACCTTGGGCAACTGAGGAGAGGGAACCTGAAATGACCCTATCCTATACTGATGAATATCTTGCGTATCGCTTTAGAACCTTCATCTGGCGATGGATCGAGATAGAGACAGAGACCCAATTTGGAGCAACGGACTGAGCTCTTAAGGTCCAAATGAGGAGCAGAAGGAGGGAGAACATGAGCAAGGAAGTCAGGACCACGAGGGGTGCACCCACCCACTGTGACAGTGGAACTGATCTATTGGGAGCCCACCAAGTCCAGCTGGAGTGGGACTGAATAAATCTAAGTTTTAAGAAGAAGCTTAGAGGGAAGAGGGCTCCACTCAAGCCCGCACTGCCACCCCCACCCCTCACACAGCCCCTTTGCATCTTCTGCTGTGACCTGCGGGTCACCCTGACATTGCTTCACAGAGCTGTGCTCCCACAGCTTGCAGAGCCCCACAAACAGGTCTCAGAAAATACGAGAGCAAGGGACATGGCTTTGAAACTGCAGTGCGGAAAGTTTAGGGCTGGGGACAGAGCTCCACTTCACAGAACGAAGAACTCCATTCAAAGAGGCAGAGCTGGGGAAATACTTAGGAGTGTTCCTTTTATGCCTGACTCAGGGCACTTTGCTGGGTAGCGGGGCAGGTTTTCAAGTGATCGCATCTCACTGGGCAACTTTACTGGTCGGTTCATCACAATGGTTCCTGCAAAGCAAAGAGCTAAAAGGATGGCTTCATAATTTCGCTACTGTAACTCTACCTGAGGTGGGTTGATTGATTGATCCAGGAATTGCAATTCTTCTGCTGTGTATGAAAAGCAAACCTTTTGCCCATGTGGCTATCTCAGGCTCTTTGAGGGAAAGATGTAATGGAAGCTTCACACAGTCAGAAACTGCATCTTACTAAGTGAGGCCAGCCAGACTAGCCAGTCAAGAAACCCAGGTACCACGCTCAGTGTCAGCTACGAGTCCTAGGATTTCTTTATAGATACATACATTGTATATGTACAAAGGACATGAAAGTCGAAATGAAATTGTCTAGAGGAACAAAGCGGATAACGGGAATAGGAAGCGTGGGAATGGGGATGGTGGTGGAGTACAGACAGGGTTGATACACTCAAAAGTACATTATACACTTACATGAAAACTAGAACAGACTTGCATTGTGTAAACCATAATAATAATTATTTTAAAAATTAAATGCGCAAATGTGATGGCAGGGAGATGGCTCAGTTGATAAAGTGCTTGCCTTGTAAGCATACATCCCTAGAATCCAAGCTTTTAAAAGGAAGTTCTATGCAGTGGCCTGTACTTATGGCCTCAGCACTGGGGAAGAAGAGACAAGAGTATTCCTGTGGCTCCTAGCCAGTCAATGTAGCCTAACATAGGTGAGCTCCAGGCCAATGAAAGAACTGAAAAAACAGTGTGAATGGCTCCTGAGAAATGATGCTGGTCTACACACACACACACACACACACACACACACACACACGTTGCACATACAACACATGAACATGCACACACACAAACATGCACACACATGTTTTACATATATGTATGTATGTATGTATATGTATACAAATAGAAATAAAAATTTAGCAAGGACACTATTCAACTCTTCCAGTTGCTCTTCTGAGATACTGAAGGGCTAGATAAATATTAACTTGCTAAGTGTGTGTGTGTATGTGTGTGTGTGTGTAGTGCACTGCCTAGTCTTGTGACTGTGTGCACACATGTGGGTATAGGTATGTGCTATGTGCATGACAGTACACTTGTGGAGGCCAGAGCACAACCTTGGGTGTTAGTCCCCTGGAAACTCCCACCTTTTGTTTGAGACAGAGTCTCTCATTTGCCTGGAGTTTTGCCAAGTAAACCAGGTTAGCCAGAGAGCCAATGTCCAGTGACCCGCTTCTCTTTGCCTCCCTTCTCAACATGTATGGGATTACAAGCATGCAAGCATGCATCCCTGCAGTCAACTCTTTATGTGGGTCCTGAGGATTTGAACTCAGATCTTAGTGCTCGAGAGGCAAGTACTTTACCAGCTGAGCCATCTTCCCTTCACAACTTGTTGGTTTTTGAATGTCAAAGACATAAGTTCATAGCCTTATCATATCTTTTTCATGAAAGTTAGAGAGAAGAATAAAAAAGTCACCAAGAACTGGAATACTGATATATTCAGAATTAGCAGATTCCAAAGGTTGTCGAATTCCGAACATCTTTAGTGACTCCAGCCAGTCAAAGAGGCTTCTTCCCTAATGCTTGACATAGCTGCTACTCACATATTGCTATCCCATATTCAGAGTTGCCAAAAATTAGTCAGGTCGCAGCATATTCTAGCACCGCAATTACAACGTCTGAAAGATGAGAAAAAATACTCAATCAAAAGAAACCAGCAAGAGCTGGCTGCTATAATAGTTACCCTCTCCATTGTCATGACAAAGTACTTGCTAAGAACGACTTGAGAAATGAAGGGTTTATCAGTTCGAGGGTACAGTTTATCATGGCAGGACAACTGTGGTAGTGGCAGCTGTCCCTCGTGTCCCCTGTGTTTCCTGTGTGCATGAGGCAGCTGGTCCCACTGCGTCCACAGTCAGGAAATGAAGTGAGATGAACACTGGTGTTCGGCTGGCTTTCTCTTTACCACTCTAGGAGCCCAGCTCAGAGATGGCTGCCACCCAGTTTTGGGGTGGGTCTTCAAACCTCAATTAATCAACTCGGAAACTCCCTAAAAAACACACCCAGGAGTTTGTTTCCATGACGATTCTAAGTTCTAACAAGTTGACAGTCAAGGTTAACCATCACTACCACCTTGAACTATGAAATAGAACTAACATCTATTGTTGGAAAAGGATCCCAATGAAATTTAGCCTGGGAAGCTATTCGACATTCATTCTGCAGGCAAGATAAAGATGCTGAGCAGAAGCAACTTGCAGGAAGAAATAGTTTATCTGACATATAATTCCTGGTCACAGTTCATCACTGAAGGAAGTCAGGGCAGGAACTTAAGCAGGAACTTGCATCAGAAACCATAGAGGTTACTGCTTGCTGTCTCTCACTGGCTCATGCCCAGTTAGCTTTCTTACACAGCACAGACCTAAGAGGGATGGTACCATCTACAGTGGGGTGGACCATCCTACATCAGTTAACAATCAAGGCAATTCCCCACAGACATGCCCACTGGCTCATCTGACCTGGGCAATCTCTCTCCAAGACCAGGTAGCTCTAGGCTATGTCAAACTGAGAGCTGAAACTCGCTAGGAGAGAAGACATTTCAGTGTCCGATCAAGCTGTATTTACGGCTATGTATGAACCTACTGGAAAACTCTTTTTTTTTTCCAATTTAAAAAACTAGCTGTAGTCTGCCTTTTTGATTCTTATTGTTGATTAATTGTAGATTGTCCACTGTAAGTGAGGTTTATCATGTTAGAAATTGCTTAATATCATGTAAAGAGGCAATATTCTTGCACCTCAGAGCCTGAACCCAAGTCCACCCCAAAAATGACACAATGCATTGGAAGCTGTTATTTTCAATTCCCCCTTTTTGTTACGTGTTTCTGGTGTGTGTGTGTGCGTGTGTGCATGTGTGTGGGTGTGAATGTGAAGGTCTGCGTATGTTGGTGGCCATGCATGCTGAGGCCAGAGATTGACGTCAGGATTCTTCTTCAGTTGTTCACAACCTTATTTTTTGAAATTATCTCCCATTAAACCTTGAGTTCACTAATGGGCTAGACTACCAGACCAGTGAGTCTCTGAGATGCTCCTGGTCTATGCTTTCCCAGTGCCAGGAGTGTAGGCACACCTGGGGTTTTTGTGTGGGTACCAGGGATCTGAACTCAGATCCCCATGCTTGCCTGCAAGCACTTTGCTCTGGGTCACCCTCTCCCCAACCCTCTATATTTCCAGTTCTCACGTGTTAGGGTAGCAGTTATTCTCATGTCTTGAAAGAACGGTTGGTGAACAGAAGAAGGAGTCAAATAGATCGCCCTGAAGTTCCCCTTATCTAATCCAAGTACCAAATCGTTCCTGAAAAATCAGAAGAAATCGTCTCATTCTTGATCGCACGAGACCACAGATGCTGGCACCCGCCAGGATGGAAGGGTTTCAAAGCACAATGGATGATTATAAATTGTAGCAGATGGCCTTTCCAAATGCACTTCCTGGTTCCCACGTAGTTTTCTTACTGATTTGGCCATTGGTCTGGCAAATATTTTTTCTTTATCTCATTAAGAACATCAAGAGCAGATTTCCCCCCCTTGTTAGGATCCTTACTACGTCTTCATAATCTTGCCTCAGGTTGGAATCATTTATCTGAATCTGTGCCACACAATTTATTCTTCAGAGACATTAATTATCTTCCCAACTGCTTGACTGCACTGAGTTAAAATGGATAAAGATGGAGACAAGAATATTTCATTCACAAAGGCAATAGACATGTGCTTTTGCTGGGAGGGGCTTCCTGTATCTGGGAGATGGGTGAGATTATTTACTGAAGGCTACAGCAAATAACAAGAGGACTTGATTTTCTCTTATGACAAGCTGATGGCAGCATTTATATATCAAAGGCATATATATATACATATATGTGTGTGTACATATATACATACATACACACACACACACGCACATGTTGGTGGTGCAGAGCATCTAATTTAGGACTCCATGTATATCAGACAACCAGTCTTCCAGCTGAGCTGCTTATTCAGTCTCTAGGAGCAAGCTGCTTCAGTTGCTGGGATAGGCAGAAAGGCAGAAGAATGATGTGATTAATTTTACTTGTTATCTGTCTGTTATTTACATATGTGCATGTGTTTGTATGCGTGTAGAGGCACATTTTTATGTGTGCATGTGCATACAGAGACCTGAAGTTGATGCCATGTGTTTTCTTTGGTCAGTCTCCACCACAGTTGAGGCAAGGTCTCTCACTGAGCCTGGAGCTCACTGTTTTGACTAGTCTGGCTAGCCAGTTCACTCTGGGGATTCCTAGTCTGTTACTTCCAAATGCCAGAACTACAGGTGTGTGTGTGTGGGGGGGGAGTTATGACCCCATGACTTTTAATATTAAAAAAAAAAGATTTGTTTTGATGTTTACCTCTGTGTGTGCACCTGCATGCATGTGCCTTATGTGCACAGGTGCCCCTCCCAAGACCAGAAGAGGGCATTGGTTCCCTTAAAGCTGAAGTTACAGGCGGCTGGAACTGCCTAATGTGGGTGCTGGGAATTGAACTCAAGTCTCTGCAAGAACAGTAAATGCTCTTAGGTGCTGCCACTTGACTTCTTTTTAACATGGGCCCTGGTCCTCATATTTGTATAATAAGCAGTTTACCTACTGAGTCATCTCCCTTAACTCTCAAGTGTTTCAAAGGTGGGATCTCACTCTGTAGTTCAAGGATATCTTTGGACTTGCCATGTGATCATGAACTTAAGAGCTTCCTGCTTCTGCTTCCTGAGTGTCTTGATCTCAGGCACTACTCTACCTAGAATTAGGAGTTCTATACTAAGAGGTATAGCATTCCATTAGAATGGTTTTAAATATGTTGGGGAAGTAAGGCACAAAGAAACTGTGAACTTGTAGAAGGCTTAAACTCAATGTGACTCAAGAGTGTGTTTGCTTCTCAAACATAATGCGAATGCGGATTCCCTGGAGATCTATTTTTATTTGACTTGTGTGCATTTTGCATGCGTGGATGCATGCATGTGTACAGCTGCCCCCCCCCAAAGGCCGGGATTAGAGGGGATTAGAAATATAGGCAGTTGTTAATTGACTACTTTAGGTGCTCGGAACCAAATTCAGGTCCTCTGCAAGAGCAGCCAAGGGCTCTTAAGCAATGAGCAACCTCTCTAGCCACTACTTGAAGATCTTAACATGAAGATCTTGGCTTCAGTGGTTTGTTCCATTTTGCTTTGTTTTTTAAAACACGCAAAGCTGGGAAGGGGCCACACTGAGATTAATGCAGGAAACTGGAAGGGGGAAATGGAGGTTAAATATTACCATATTTTATTGTGTACATGTTCAAAATTGTCAGGGATAAAGACTAATTGTAACTTTTAAAAAAAGTAGAGTTACTGGCTACAGAGATGCAGAAAACAAAAACACTTTCAGGCTACAAAACTGCTCCCCTAGAACTAATTTTTAAATTTTCTCGTTTCCTAAGTAGGTCAGTGCAACAAATGGACTTCGGGGTGAGTCACACTGATTCCTAATGCACAATGTTCAGTGGAAAGGAAAAGAAAGCCCAGCCCTCACCAAGACTGCCTCAGAGTAAAACTGCCCCCAAACACGCCGTTGTGATGTTGTTGAGGTGCAAACATGCGGAGAGCAACAGTATTGACCTCTGGATTCCATGTGCGCGCACACCTACACATGCACCTGCACGAACACACATACATGAAGAGTTAGATGCAGGTGTGTGCTGTGAAGTCACACGGAGAAACTGAGTCACTATGAGCTTTTGTGTGATGCTGATGGTGGTGGCTGGTGGGCGGGCTGTAATTGGAGTAGAGGGGAGGTCAAAAGTGAGACACAGATGCCTATTTCTATCATCTAGCCCAAGTGCCCTAAGCCAGCTCACAGCCTCCAGCCTATATCACCATCGCCTGCTGTTCCAGATCCATTCCACCCACTCACACAATGCTTAGTAATTTATACACTTCAAACCACTTGTGCGGCTGAGCTGCATTACCCTCCTGCACCGACGCTCTCACACTCTTTCTTCTGCCTGAAAGAACTCATCCTCAAGATGTCGCTGCCATAAGTGGTTCTCTGACCTTGCCTATAATCGTATGGCTACTGTTTTTCTTTGCTCTGATGACACACTTTTGCTGTTAGCCTTGATCGTTTCGAATTGTGTTTATCTTGCCTAAATTTCAACCTCATCCATTGTAGCTCTATTCTAGAGCTAACACAATGGTCTGTATATATATGCGCACACACACATGCACAAATGTACATGTGTACATGTGCATGTGCTTGCACACACTTGTGGAGGCCAGAGGTCAATGTCAAATGTCTTTTTAAAAAATGACTTTCCACCATAATTTGTCTAGAATGACTGACCAACAAGCCCAGGGATCCTCCTTTCTCTACCTCTGCAGCTTTGCCACACCTGCTCTTTAAGTGAGTGCTGGGGAGCCCAACTCAGGTCCTCATGCCTGCACAGGAAGCAATTGAATGACTGAGGCACCTATTTTCCTATGCCCCAAGAATGTCTTTGTTCCATTTCCAGAATGCTACAATAATCTTTTTGAATTGAAAATGAACATAGTTGCTGTGGCTGACTTTTTCCTGTTATTTCTCTCTCAAACTCATTTTTTAAAAAAAAAAAAAAAGTTTTTCCTAATGTACTGGTTGGTTTTATGTCAATTTGACACAAGTTAGAGTCATCAGGCAGGAAAGCACCTCAATTTTGAAAATGCCTCCATAAGATTCTCCTGTAAGGGAGTATCTTCGTGATCAATGGAGGGAAGGCCCACCCTTAGTGGGTAGTGTCATTCCTAGGCTGGTGGATCTGGGTTCTATAAGAAAGCAGGCTGAGCAAGCGATACAAAACAAGACAGTAAGCAACACCCCTCCATGGCTTCTGCATCAGCTCTGACCTTCAGGTTCCAGCCCTGCTTGAGTTCCTGTCCTGACTTCCTTCAGTGATGAACAGACTCAGTCTTTCCTCTTCCCAGAATCCCCCTGTTCTTGTCACCCCACCTATACTTCCTGCCTGGTCGCGCCCCCTCCCTCCCCCGCCTATACCTTCTTACTTGGCTACTGGCCAATCAGTGTTTTATTAAAACAATACAAGTGACAAATCTTGTAAGGGCACAAGACCATTGTCCCACACCAATGGGAGACTGCCTAGATCAGACTGCCCCATGTCAATGAGGGGCTGTCTAGATCGGGTTGGCCTGTGGGTGTCTATGGGGAATTATATTGTTTCTATTCATTGAGATGAGATGAGCAACTTTGAATGCGAACATGGGTTGGATTTGGATCCTGAATTTTATAAGAACAAAGAGAGAAAGGGAGCTGAGGGCAAGAGGGAGAGGAAGAGGAAGAGGGGAAGGGGGATGGAGGGAAGAAGGGAGGGAGGGAGGGGAGAGAGAGAGGTGAGCAGTAAGCATATTTGTTTTTATTTCCTCTTCTCTTGACTCTGCATGTGATGTGACTGGCTGCTTTGCGGTCCTGCCTTGACTTCCCCACACAGACGGACTGTGACCTGTTTTTCCTTTAGAGTAATTTTTGGTAGGGTATTTTTATCACAGAAGCAGAAATGAAACTAGGACTTTTTTCTTTCCAGAACTCCAGTCAGGATTAATTCAGTGTGTATTTAAAGTGCTTAGCCCAGATAGAGCAAATGTTATAATAATGTCAGTAGTTATTATGTTGCTTAATGCAGTTTCCAACACACTGACTGGCTTCTCTCCCTCATGACAAGACCTGAGTAATTTCTTTAAGTCTAGGACTATGTCTTACGTCTTTTTACATTTCCTGTCTGTGCTGAGACTGACATAGCATAGATTTTTCAATAAATGCTTGCAGAAAAGATCAATGAAACCACAGTTTGTTTAGGAATGAAGCCTTAAACACAATTTACTATGCTCCTATAGGGCACAGGTATGCCGTCCAGGTAGATTTTATGTACTCACCAGACGCCACCCTCTAACCATGACATCACTCAGCACAGAAATCAGTGCTACTCTGTTTTACCTTTCTTATACATATCTTAGAACATGCAACCCCACTAAGGTGTTAACCCATTTCATATTTCTATCACATATGGTGTGAGCCTGGTTAACTTCCAAAGAACAGAGAGTCATTTCTTACAGTTCTGGAGGTTGGAAGATCAACATCAAGAAGCGATATTTAGCAAGAGATGTCTTTCTAGACAATTCTTTGATGGAAGGCAGAGGAAAAGACAGAGAAAAAGGTGGGGGAGGATAAGGAGTGAGCTAAAATAATCCTTTTATAAGAAAGCCACTCTCATAATAACTAACGTCCCCAATAATGACATTAAGACCATCCACAAAGGCAGAACCAGAAAAAATTCATGTTTTATGGCATCTGGAGAGACAAGAGCAAATGTCTTCTCATCCCAGATAGGGAATTGATAACAGACCACAGCACAGATAGCACCCCAGTCTAACTTGGTGAACTAATGCATGTTATTAGGGTTACAGGAATGTGACTGAGCAGTTATTTACAGGAGAAGACATTACTCAGCAGAGGGAGCATCATGGAAGACCTACCCAAGCATTGGTGACAACAGCTGACAGAATCTCGGACCAGGAGCACACTGTACAGCCTACAGGCAAGCCAACAAGTTGCAGAGTGGCCTTTGCAGTTAGCGCCATTGATCTGAGGCTCTGCCAGGCAACCAAACTTTTCTGTGACTGTCTGCTTGTCTGAGATTGCCTCTCCACCATCTTTATTGCTTATATGCTCTTGTGAAGGGAGGGACCTAGTCAATTTTGCTTGCAATCCCATCACTGTGGAGGTAGAGATGAAGTAGATCCCTGGGGCTTACTGCCAAGCCAGCCTAACCTCGTTGAGAAGTTCCTGGGAAGTGAGTGACTCCGTTTCAAAAAGAAGATGGACAGCACCTAAAGAATGGCACTCAAGGTTGTCCTCTGGCATCCACATGCATCTGCGTGTGTGTGTACCCAACACAAATACATACATGCACTCATACAAGCCAAACCAAAATTAATGATCTCCCACTTCATGCGACCCCTATATCTTAACTCTCGTATTGGATCGAATACTTTCAGATTTCTGCAGGCTCTTCACCTGTGGGGCGTCTACCATGGCCTAAGGTACCCACTCAGTTAGCCACAGCTTTCCTCATGCTTACCTGGCCTGGTGTTTTTCTGTATATTTCTGTTACCTGCAGCTGGTAAGGTCCTCTCTAAACTAACTGCTTTTAAAAGCCTTGCATATGGCCCGAGCTTATCATAATAGATTAAGGTCATGCAAAGACTTCTGTGTAAACCAGCAGAGATTGCAAAGGTTCCCTGCTAATATGTCCTGGACCATAATGCACATAAGACTGTATTGTCAGTATTTCTGAAATCATGGGTGCGTATGGCAGACTGGGGGGAAGGGGAATACTTAACTCTGTGTAGTTAGGTCCCAAGGAAAATTATGTAATGCTTATCTTATTTATTATTTATTTTGTGGAATTTGTGTGTGTGCAGATCACGTGTGTACATCTCTATTGTGGCCAGAAAACAACTCATGTGTTGTTCCAGAAGTTGTCTATCCTTTTTATAAGGACTTAACATCTTTGAATGGCCAGGATTCACCAAATAGGCTAGACTGCCCAGGAATCTACCTGCCTGTCTCCACCTCTTTAGCAGTGGGTTTATGAGCATGCATGGCTTTTTGATGTGGGTTCTGGGAATCAAACTGAGATCCTTGTGCTCTTTACTGGCTGAGACATCTTCCCAGATATACTTTTTTTTTAATTACAGAATCTGGTGACAATGATGTTTCATATCAATTAACTGAATTCAATTACGTATGAACTGATCCAGCCAATGGAAAGGCTCCTAGCCTGAACAACAAAGTCAGCCCACTGTCATTATCAGATGTGGCTTGAAGGTCAGGATGAGCTGGAGCTCAACAGCAGTATCCAGAGGCTTCGCTGTGAGCTTCTAATGATCATGAACCAAACTTCATGCTTGGCTAGCAGTCCTTCAACTATGATCTGAGAAGCGAATGTCATCTTTTTGGTCCTGCTCAATCATCCAGACACCATAATCATAATTAGACAATTGAGTTAAAAATGAACTGTTCAACACTGAGATTTCCTTTATCTCTTACCCCCCCTCCATATAAAATACACACGAGACATGCCATTTCCTGCCTGAACTGACATACAAGGCTTGGGAGAGATCACGGGGTGCTGTAAATTAACTCTGCCAATCTGCCTGCTATCTGCAAAACTGCAGAGGGCATTAAGACCAAGGCATCTGATTATTAGCACCTGGCACTGGGTTGAGCAGGGGTCCATCCATTCTGCAGACCCATCCGCTGACTGTGTCCCGTTTACATCTGGTCTCTCTAGACCTGGTCTAGTGATGAAGCTGCCCTTTGTGATCATGGTGGTTTGTGCAGATTGTCAACCTCGTTGGACCATGGGACACCTAGGAGACATCCAGTCAAGCACATCTCTGGGATAGCTGTGAAGCTGATGGCAGGGAGTGTTAACTAAGGTTGGGGGGTTACCTGGATGTGGTGGTGTCATCCTGCAGGTCAGGGGGCCAGGCTGAAACAAAAGGGGAAGAAGAATGGCACCCAGTGGTATGGGATTCCCTCCCCCCGTTTCTTGGCTGCCAATACATGAGCATGCCAGCATGCCTTCTTTGTCACGATGGACTGAACTCTCTAAAACCATGAGCCAGAATAAATCATTTTGCTATAAACTGCTCTTTAAATCACATACTATCTTATTGTAACAGAACATGCAGCGAATGTAATTAGAGTTTAAGCACCATTTAAATTTATTTAGCGTATGTATTCACAAGCCACAGCACCTGAGTGGAGGGCAAAGAAGAAAGTGTGGCAGCCTCTTCTCTTCTTCCACCAAGTTGGGTCCTGGGATCAAATATAGATTGTCTGATTTAGTGATGAGTGCCTTTACCTGCTGAGCCATCTTTCTGGCCCGGAAGCAGAAGTTTTACTTTAACAGCATATATCCTGATCCTGAAGCCCTGAAGATAAAGAAGGCAGGGCTACAATGACGGTTGAAAGCTTCAGAGCACTTGCAGCTCTTGCAGGGACCTGGGTTTGGCTCCCAAAACCCACACTGGGCTGTTCACAACTGCCTGTAACTCCAGCTTGAGGAGATCTGACGCCCTGCTTTGACCACCGCAATCACTGGCACTGATGTGCACACACAGACACATCAATAAACAGAAATCTTTGAGAGTGTTAAATAAAGCACAGTCACTGGTAGCAAACACCATAGCTCTATTTACCCCCCTTTCTCACTCAGGGACGACCTCAGGCCACCACTGTCTCACACACTTAACAATGGGCTTGTTATCTCTCCTCTCGATATTGCTTCAGTAAAGACAAACGAAATAAATGGAAGAAATATCAAAGCCACGATCTGTTTTGAGATATTTCTGGTGGGATTTAGTGACTAGGCCATGTCTCCAAATCTCTTACAAACTCACGGACTTGCGTATTTGCAAAGACCGCCTTTGTGCTTTCAATTTCTTATCTCAAATTTTGCAATCGTATTTAGTAAGAACCACTATCCCAGCAAAGTCCCCATGTCCCTTTCTGTATGATTAGTAATATGAATATACGCAGGACAAATGGCAGAAAAAGCACGGAGGCAGTGAGGCTCTGGTCACAGTTCATGGATATAAGGACATAGAGCGAGCTGGTAGCCAGCAGTGGAGGTTACACCGGAACCCTTAGAGACTTTATAAAAGAGGGAGGGGCCTAAAGAAGGAAATCAGCACTCTATTCTGGAAATTAAATAAAATCAGACTTTAAAATTCAGTTATGAAAGAGTCGGGCAATGCAATACAGAAAATCAAAGAATGCCACATTCATTGCATGTCCATGGGGCAGTGGTGTGCGTGCACACACACACACAAACACACATACATACATACATACATACATACATTCATACATACATACACATACACGGGCAAAAGAAGTGTGGGAGTGTGTGAAGAAATGGGAGCTAGAAAATAAAATATAGGGCCAGTAATGTGGCTCAGTGTGTAACGGGGCTTGCTGCCGGGCCAGATGAGCCGAGTTTGATTCCAGGGACCCACATGGTGGAAGGAGAGAACTGACTCCCACAGGCTGTCCTCTGACCTCCACACATACACCATGACATGTGCACGTGCGTGCACACACACACACAAGTCAATTAATTAAAATACAAGAAAAATAAAATATAAAAAAATGATGGATTCTATCCTGGAGATGAAGTTTTTGAGAAATGAAAAAAAAAACAGTACATAGAAAATGACAATGTAATAATGCAGAAAAAATTTATAACAAAAGAACAAGTGGAAAAAAACAACATTATACCATGCTTTGCACAAGCCCATGAGAGATCTGCCCCTTTCTGAATGGGGACAGAGATAGAGTGGAAGGGAGGGGGTAGATGGGAAGCAGGGGGAGACTGGGAGGAGAGGAAGGAGGGGAAGCGGTGGTCCATATGTAAAATAAATAAAAAAGTTATTTAAATAAAATAAATAACTGTTAGTTAGAAAAAATTATGAAAGTTTAAAGTTCGGAATGAAGGCGTTTAGATGGAACTAGTTACAAAGCTTCCAGACAACAAATCATTCAAGGGACAAAAGGAAAAAAAGTAATGGCCCCAGTCTTAGAAAATGAAATGTTTGGTACCAAAAGACAGCAGGGTTACACCTACATAATCAAGGCAGAATAAAAGTATCAAACCAAGAGTCTATGTGGAAGCAAGTTGGTTTTTACATGTGTGTGTGTGCATGCGCACGTGCCTGTGCATGTTTGTGCATGTGCGTGTGTGTGTGAGTGTGATATGCCACAGTGTACATGTGGGGACCAGAGGGCAACCTCAACAGTCAGACCGTGCCCTCCCGTGTGAAGGGGGTCTCTGTATTGTTCTCTGCTCTGGGCTCCAGTCTCTCCAGCTCTGGAGCATCCTGGGATTTGCATGTCTCTGCCCATCTCCCTGTAGGAGGGCTGGGATTCTAGACAAGTACCGTTGTCTCTGGTTCTGTCCATTCTGAGGGCTTGAAGTCATGCCCTTGCTCTAGTGTAGCAAACCATCTCCCAGAGTCATCGATGCTCTTGCAAGAGGTAAAAGAGTTCAAAGAAGACATCCACAATTAAACCTCTAATGGCAGAGGTTGGAGTTGCTGGAGAGCAGATGGGGCCATCAAGTATATCTCCAGGAAACAAACGAAACCAACAGCTTCCCGGAGTTATAAAGATGTGTAAAAAGTATCTCAGAACTTTGCCAGCACATGAAGAAAGCCTTCTCCTCGGGGTCAGTGGAAATTAAGCCAAGGACAGACCTGACAGTTATTAAATAAAGAGCAGGGGAAAACATTACAAGAAAGACAGCAGATCCATTCTGGTCATCACAGCCATGATCGCAAAATCGCTAAACACGGAACTTGTGCCTGCCTTGGTATACGGGTCCTTGAAATCTGACTGGGGCCCTTGCGTTTATTCAGCCGGGGCTCTTACCCATTGAGCCATCTTCCAGCCCATATATTATGTTTCAAAGTGAACTGGCAGATACAGGAGAGAAATCTCATTTAGAGAAAAGAGATTTATGAAAACAGAAAAAAACGTTTGGGGAAAATGGAAAGAGTCAAACATTAGTGAAATACCTGTTCAGAAATCTTTACTCCACTATGTTGGGCAGGAAATCTGTTTTTTTATACCAAGCTTGCTTTCTCACTTTAGAATATTAAATGGGAACCTTTAAAAGGGGGTGGCTGACATGTAAAAGGATGAAACAGTCAGTGGGACAGCTTCTACTTCCTCTGGCACCACAACGTGACTGCGGTTGACAGCGATTAATTTCATATTGCGGAATATCTAGTAGAAAGAATTTAATGTTCAAAATACAGATAAGCGATATATGTTTGAGGAGATGGAGAGGTTAATTACCATGGCCTGACTGCTGCATGTTGTATATGTGGATTAAAGTAACACGCTGGACGACAGGCTGGGCGATAGCTCAGTGGATAAAGCATTTGTGCAAGCGTGAGGACCTGAGTTCGGAACCCCACTCCCACAATCTCAGAATTCTTATCATGAGGTGGGAGGTGGAGAAAGAATACTTGGGAGGTCATGGGCATGCAGCGGCTTCTCCCAGGTAATGCAAGCTGGACTCTTCCAAGCTGACAATCAACTCTGACCAGCAGAGTAAATATGTAGTTTACACTGGATCTTCTTATTTATAGTAATTATTGATTGCAAATGTTATGAGTTTCATAATAACATTTCATGTATGTATGTTATATTCTTTGATCATATTCACCCTCCCACTATCCTCTCTTGCCTTTCCATCATCATTTTTCCTGTCTAAAATAGCTTCTCCCTTTTTTCATGATTGTTTATAAAAGATCTAGACTCTGCATATGAGAAGAAACATGTGATATATATTTTTCTGAGTCTGGCTTATACCACGTTACATAATGATCTCCATTTTCATCCATTTTCTGCAAGTGACATAATCTAATTTGTCTTCATGGCTAAAAACACTCCATTGAGTATATGTTCTGTATTTCCATCATCAATTGACCAGCATGGAAGCCACTTCCAAAAATTGGTTACTGCAAAGTGGTAGAGCAAAGATGAACGTGCAAATAGAATTTTTTGAAAACAGTTTTGTTTTTTTAATTGTGTGTGTGTGTGTGTGTGAGAGAGAGAGAGAGACAGAGACAGAGACAGAGAGAGACAGAGAGAGCTACAGGTGGTTTTAAACCTGTAACAGGTTGACATAGATGCTAGGAACCAAACTGAGGTCCTCTGTAACAGCAACAAAATTCTTAACCACCAAGTCATCTCTCCAACCCACAAAGGGAAGATATCTTGGTGGTAGGCTACCTTGGATTTCTTCAAGTATACCCCCAAGGATCCTACAGTCGTCTTGCTTTCAAGTGTTTGTGAACCTTTCACACCAGTTTCCATAGTGACTGTATCAATTTGCAGTCCCACCAGCAGCCAACTTCAGGAAAGCCTGAATATAAGTAACAAACATGCCTCTTGTCTTCCCAAGCCCATGTCTGAAGACTCGAGAGTCAGCCTTATCCCTTTGATTCCAGATGTTTGTTTGGACGGACAATCACCACGAAGCTCAGAGACAGCCAGCAGCATGCAGAAGCCACACACGTTCATCGCTGTTTCCAGGCCCATCATAAAGCACCAGTTACCGTGGTGTGCTCTGTCATATTCCAAGCCAGCGGTAGGTCTAGTCATATGTACTTTAGGATTTTTTCTTCCCAGCCAGAGGCCAAGCCTATGGAGAGGCCACTGAGAACCAGCTGTCTACAGATTCTATTGCTAATTCATTAAACTTCATGCTTTATCCTCCCTGGAAATTGCTGGCAAACAATAACCCCAGCGCTCACTGCCGCTCTTGCTGACAATATCAATTATTTAGTTTTCTGCCAATTCCTGTTAGAGTTTCCCTAACTGGAAAATTTACACTGTGTTATTGAATTAAAAACAGTGGAAAGCTTCGGGGAATTCAAACCAATTAGCCAGAATTTGTAAACCCCTTTGTTCACAATAATTTGTTTACATGACTAATTCAACCTTTTAATTATGGGCGACCCACGCAGACAACAAAAGGTGCTCCTACAGCTATTTTTTTGTGGGGCACAACAATAACAACGTGACAAGACCCATTTTTCTTTTCTTAAAATTTTAAGGATTTTTTTTTGTGTGTATCTGTGTGTGTACAGTGTATAGAATATACATTCATGCTTGTGTGCGGGTGTGCACACCCTGTACACAGAGGCCAGAGGAGGGCATGAGATGCTCCACTCACCCACTTGAAACAGAGACTTCACTGAATCTGGAGATAACCTGTTAGCGATTCTCCTGTCTCTGCCCACCAGAGCACTGCGGTACAGACACATGCATGGCTGCACCCAGAATTTACTGAGGTAGTGGTAATTTGAACTCAGATCTTCCTATTTGCACAGCAAGCTCCCTTCCCCACTGAGCAACCCCTCTCGCCCCAGTATTAACAGGTTGATGATTGCAATGTAGAGAGATTTGGAGCTTCCAGTGTTTCCTTCTCACTTTTTTTCTGGGCAGTTCTCTCATCCACGCCAGCAAGAAGTCTCAAAGCAACATCTCACCAATGCTTCACCTTTTCCCAGTTCATGCAAGATCCTCTCCCCATTTATTCCTTTTAGGGCTGTCTTTTGATGCCCTCTGATTTCTTTTTACTTTTATTGCATTCTTTCTTTGACAATTTCACACATGTATAAAATACATTCTGATCACTGTGACCCCCACCCTGTCTGATCTTTCTGTGTCCCCTACTATTAATTCTATAAGTGTTGAGTGTGTGTGGGGGGAGGGGTCTTCACTAACTACAGTGGTGCAGAATCGATATCCATTTTGATCACTTTGGGCATGACGATGTAGTTCCATTGAATACGTGAAGCATCTCTCCAAGATTCGGAGAAGTGGACAAGCAATGAGTAAATATCTAAACCGTGTTTCTTTGGAGCCTGCTGATATTTGGTTACTGCAATGCAACCTTCTCGCTGTGTGTACTTTATGTGTGTATATATAGCATGAGTGCATGTATGTGGTGTGTATGTGGTATGTACATGGATACGCGTGTGCTCATGTGAGTATAGATACACATGGGGTGTGTGCATACATGTGGAGGCCAGAGAGTCTATCTCAAATATTATTTTATATTGTCATTCCCCTGATTTTCTGAGATAGCATCTCTCGCCGGTACCTGGAGCTTGCCAGTTCCACTACGGTGACCAGTCGCTGAGCTCATTGGTTCCACCTGTCTGTGAATCACAGTACTGGGATTCAGGCACCTGTCACAATGCCTGGACTTTCACGTGGGCTCTGGAGGATCAAGAGCAGAACTTCAGACTTTGAACAGCAAACTCTTCACAGACTGGGCCATCTCCCCAACCCTGAAGTCTCTATGGATAAGAATGTGGCCATATAGTGTGTAAGAATGATTCTGAGAAATGAAATCCATTCTTGTAACACTAATCCACGTTTTAATGGAGTACTTTGGTTAATATGCGAGGGCTGTCACAACAACCTAAGAAGTGTTCCTTCCAAAAAAAAAAGTGTTCCTTCCAGAAATAGTTTCAAGTGTGAATTATTGACCAGGGAGGCTCCAGATAGCCCCAAAACAATATAGGTTACTGCCATGGATCTCAGTTGTACACTCAAGCTAGATAATAAGACCCTGTTGCTGAAGACACCACACTTCCTAACCCAAGATACAAAGAAACAAAGCTTTAACCAAGCTGGAAGCTACCTCCCTGCTGGCCAGCATTCATAGTGCCAGAAGTTGCTTTCTAGGCCGCCAGGGAGAAAAGCTACCAATGTTCTTATGCTGTGAACCCTGCGTGCTACAATACCAACCTGTCAGGCAAGATGCACCTACTGGTGCAATAGTGACAAGACTATTAGGGAGGAGACATAAAGTCTTTCAAAGCATAGAAACACCGAGAGTCCCTGTTTTTAAAAGGGATTGATTGTTTGCATGCATGTGTTGGTGTGTGTGTGTAAGCCTGTGCATGTGCAGAAGAAGGTTCTTGGTGTCATTTTCCATCTATTCCAGCGAGGCACGATCTCTCCTTGAACTTGAGGCTCCTATTTTCTCAGCTATGCTGGAAATCAGAAAGCCCTGGCGACCCTGTCTCCCATCCCCTTAGATTATGGGTATCAGATTATGGCTTTAAGGGTATGTACACGATGCCCCACTTGTTATAGGGGTGCTGGGATTTGAACTTTTATCCTCACAATTGCACAAGTGCTCTTAAACGCCATCTCTCCAGCTGCCACACTGGAGCCTTTCTTTAACATGGAGCTACTGAAGAGTGACCCTATAGCTTTATCTCTTCAGCAGCCTTCTGCTGTGAGAGGCCATTCATATCTCATAGTTATACCTTGAGCTCTGTGTCTTGTGGTGGAAACCATTATGGCCCCTGTTGTCATTCTATAAAGTGGTGGAGTCGGCAGGATCCCAAGGTCTTTAGTTAAAATTCAGGCAAGGTTCTGTTCTGTTCCCACTGCCTCATGATCTCATCCAGCCCCATGATTTTCATTTAAGTCTCTCAGATTTGTGCTGCCTACACCAATGACTGTTGGCACCTTAGCTAGCATATATGGCTGGCTTTACCGACTCTGCTTGATGGAATTCTGCATCTTCCCCGGTGGGAAAAGCCGTGTCAGGGTCTTTTTTTACTTCAAAGAACAAAAATTAAACACAAATCAGTTTGGGGTGGGAGAGGGGAAGAAGAGTGGACGACCCCTGGGCTGGGCAACTCCAGGAGCAGATGTGGCTCTAAACTTGCTGAAATCTGATGCTAAAAAGAATTTGTTTCAGAAGCTTGAAAGATGACTTACAAGTACATGCTGTTCTCGCAGAGGGTGAACCAGAGTTCAGTTCCCAGCAGCTCTGGTAGGCAGCTCACAACTACCTGTGACTACAGCTCCAGGGAGCTTGCTGCAACACAATCTGACAGTCTCTCTCTCTCTCTCTCTCTCTCTCTCTCTCTCTCTCTCTCTCTCTCATGCCACTGTGCCTCCATAAACATAGAAAGATTTTTAAGTGCTTATTAGTAGTCAGAGGTCTCTAGAGGAACAGTACCAATAACACACACACACACACACACACACGACAGTATCTGAGCAACGAACAATGGCTTTCCACATCATGGGGAGTTTGCGAGCCTGGTAGCTGCTCATAGCTGCTCAGTCTACAGGTCGCGGTACCTAAGCTGTCCCAGTGAAGCTGAAGACATGGATGTTCCCTAGAGAGTCACTGGTATTAAGTCAGCACTAAATTGTCAAAGAAGCTGGGGTCTAATGTCACAGGGCGATGACCAGAGCAGACACAGCCAGGAAGAAGGGAAAGGAGGCAGGCGGCACAGTTTCTTCTTTGGACCTCTTCGTGCACTGGCCCTGCATAAAGAGAGGACCTGACAGATACCCTGTCGGAAAGTGCTGCCCGTTATTACAATGAGTTCCCCCTCCTTATTTTCTGATATTAACTAAGTCCGCAGTAGGGTTTCCCTTTATTGCCCACCTGGCTAGATTAACAATGGGCAAGGCACACCTCTCACTGTATTTGTTACGGTGTTCCCTGAGATCAAGACCCACACCTAAAGTGGATAAAACTACCTCATGCGCTGGAGGCCTGGTAGAATGAAACTACCCAGGAGAGCCACATTCTCTGGTGGGTTATGTAAAGAGCACCCATATGGAAATTTCTGAACCCAAATCCATCTGCCTGTCATTGTCAACTTCAGTTGTCAACTTGACCTAACCAAGAGCCACCTGGGAAGGGGAAACTCCAGCTGAAGAGTTACCTCCATCAGATTGGCCTGTGAGTATGTTGGAGAAGTGGTTTTCTTTATTGCTAATTGATGTGAGGCCCTGGTTCACTGTGGGTGGTGCCAGCCCTAGGCAGGTAGATCTGGGCAATATAAGAATGAGCTGGTAAAAAGTGTTTGTTCTTCCACAGTTTCTGCTCCAGGTCTCTGCCTTGACTTTCCTCATCGGTAGACCACAGCCTGTAAAATGAAATAAGCCCTCTCCTCCTCCATGTTGTTTTTGATGGGTATGTTACTACAACAACAGACAAGCAAAGTAGATCAACCGTCTTCCTTAAGATGCTGTAATCTAATATTCTACCACGATGGCATGAGAAGTAAGTAATACAGGTAGTTGTATAATATGCCATTATATAATGGCATATATAATAAATATGCCATTCAGGGACTGAAGAGATGGCTCAGTGGTTAAGACCATTAGATGGTGTTCTAAAAGACTTTTTGATTGCTTCCAAGTACCCATATCAGACAGCACCCAACCAACTGCAACCCATCTCCAGGGATCTCACTCTCTCTTCTGGATTCTGTAGGTACTTGCAAATATATGGCAACTGTGTACATGTGTGCACGCGCACGCGCGCGCACACACACACACACATTACTTTTTGGTATTCAAAAAGAAGCATAGCCGGGCGGTGGTGGCGCACGCCTTTAATCCCAGCACTCGGGAGGCAGAGGCAGGCGGATCTCTGTGAGTTCGAGACCAGCCTGGTCTACAAGAGCTAGTGCCAGGACAGGCTCCAAAACCACAGAGAAACCCTGTCTCGAAAAACCAAAAAAAAAAAAAAAAAAAAAAAAAAAAAGAAGCATAGATTAATAACTCATTGTTTGAGCATAACAACTGAACAGTTGCTTTAGTGAAACCTCTTTAATTTTTTTCCTCAAAGAGGAAATAAAATGAAAGAAACAACAAAAAAGTGGGGGCAACTGGATGCAGGGAAATATAAAATTATCCTTGAAAAAGGGCTAATTATGTTTTCTGTACAAAGAGAAAGCGGAAAGTTTAGATGTAGAGAAACAGATTCTGACATATATACACACAAAAGAAAATGACATGCAGCTGGTTTTGATATAGCTTGTGCTCGCTTGACAGTTTTATCAACCCAAACAATTAAAAAGTCAGCAATTATTATTTTCCAAGCACTGAGTTGAAGGAAGGGGTGACTGCCGGGTTAAGCAAAATCATCACTCTTTTAGACCAATGCGATAAATTATTTCCCTCAGAGGATTTCTTCATTCTTCATTTGTTCAAAGATACCTTTCACATCAGTAACCGTGTTGCCGTGAAAAGCTCCCTGCTGTGGCCACCGCAAATTTAAACTCCCTATTGAAACTGTACCAGTTAAAGGAATAAGTCCAGACATTGGCACTGTATGTATGGAAACAGGAGAAAGAGGTGGCACTGGCCCTGAACAGGCATGTTGGAGAGGAAACATGGCCTACCAGCATGCGTGAGGTCCTCTGACAGCGTCCTATGTGTTGAATCAGAACAGGTAGAATGAAAATACATGAGGAAGAGGGGTTTAATAGACTGGCTAACATGATGTGGGTTGGGTGGACCAACAATGGCAGACTGCACACTGGAGAGGGCGAGAGATCAGTAGCTGCTAAGTACATGAGACTGGATGCCTCAACCGTCCTGATCTGGTAATGAAGGCCTGAGATTCCTGGTGAGGCACTGGAAGGTCTTGATGCCAGTGAAGGATGGTAGCAAGAATAACAGCAGCAGCAACAGCAGCAGCAGCAGCAGCAGCAGCAGCAGCAGCAGCAGCAGCAGCAGCAGCAGCAGCAGCGTAGATGTGCTCACCAGCAGGGAGTGAAGGTAGGTAAACCAATAGCAATAGCTTTCCCCTGGGGCCTCCTTACATGTGAGCTACCACTCAAAAGTACTAATGATACTGAGGCCAGAAGAAGCAATTGTGTAGCTCTCCTGTGAGGGTTCTATATGCAATGATGGGCCATACATTGGAACAACTTGTTCACTTCACAACTAGTAACATAGAAATAACTCCCTTCCAGGACTTGTATGTCTGTGTGTGATGTTTATCTATGTATGTATATATGGTGTATGTATATATGTATATGATACACATGTATTTGTATATGTAATGAAGCTATGACACTTGGGCTGACAATGCTCCCTACAATGTTTTTTATTGTGTGTTTGTGTGCGCGCGTGCGTGCTGAAAGTATGCTATTTGTAAGCAGGAGCTTGCAAAAGTCTTAAGAGAGCATTGAAACCCCAGGAGCACTGTGCCTCCATAAACATTGTAAAGTTTTTTTAAGTGCTTATTAGTAGTCCAAAGTCTCTAGAGGAACAGTACCAATTTTACCAATAACACACCACACATACACACACACACACACACGACAGTATCTGAGCAACTAACTATGGCTGTCCATACCATGGAGCGTTTGAGAGCCTGATAGCTGCTCATATCTGCTCAGTCTACAGGTCGGGGTACCTCAGCTGTCCCATTGAAGCTGAAGACATGGATGTTCCCTACAGAGTCACTGGTATTAAGTCAACACTAAATTGTCAAAGAAGCTGGGGTCTAATGTTACAAGAGGATGACCAGAGCAGACAGACACAGCTGGGAAGAAGGGAGTTACAGAGGGTTGTGAGCTGCCCAGTTTGCATGTTGAGAGACAAACTCAGGTCTTCTGCAAGTGTAGCGTCTTAGTTGACTGTAATAAAATGCCAAGACTAAAATCAACTTGGGGAGGAAATGGTTTATTTCATATTACAACTGGTTGAACATCATCCAGGGACTGAAGTTAGGAACAGCTAATGCAGAGGCCATGGAGGAATGATGCTAACTGGTTTGCTCCTTGTGGCTTCCTCACCATGCTTTTTTATAGCACCCTGGACTGTGAACCCGGAGATAAGTACCATCCACAACGACTAGAGAAACAGAAAGAAGGAAGGGTTTATTGTGGGTCTTGGTTTCAGAATACAAGGTATCATAGTTTCTGGATACAACGTATCATAGTTTTCGGATACAATGTTTCATAATCTCAGGATACAATGTATCGTGGTTCCAGGATACAATGTATCATGGTCTCAGGATACAATGAATCATGGTTTCAGGATACAATGTATCATAGTGGGAAAGGCATGGTGGGTAGGAGCATGAGGTAACGGCCACATTGTATCTGAAGTTAGAGAGCCTAATGAGAGGAATGCTGGTCCTCAGCTCACTTTCTCTTTTTCATTCATTTCAGGAAGGACTTTGGCCCATAGGATGGTGCCAGCCATAATACCAGTTAAACCTCCCTTCTTAGGTGTACCTCCCTGGAAGCACACTTAGAAAAATCCAATTGTGTTTCTCTTATGTGATTCCAAATCCAGGCAACTTGACAATGAGGTCTAAACGTGCTGGTTGCAGCGGAAGACTCAACCAATGAGTCGCTTTAGTTGAGAAGCTACAGTTATAAACAGCAATGACTGTTTATAAACAGCAGAACACAGCGTGCAGTGCCTGGCCCAGTTCTTGAAAACAAAGAAATCTGTAATTTCTTACTGATTGCATGCTAGAAATTATAATTCATGTGACACCTACTGCAGCTTGATATTTATCATACATGTTTATGTGGAGGCACGCATGCATATGTACACTTGTAAGCACACTATGGTGACTCTGAGTTAGGCACTGCTGTCTTCACTTGTTAAATAATGGAGAGAAACTATGCAAATGCTGGCCAGAAAGGTGGTAAATGGTTGCATCACCTCCAAAAAGTGGTGCTGTCCTTACATCCCATACCTCAACATCCGCAAGCATATGCCGCTATGCCTGTATTTATGTGGGCTCTAGGGCCCAAACACAGATTATCATGTTTGTGTAGCAGGCCAGTGCTTGGCTATTTTGAAAGCACATCTTTGTGTGACTCCTCTTCAAAATGACCCAGAAAAGATAGACTCAATCCCATATTGGGAGACTTCCTACAATTTCCTATCATTTCAAGAAGTAGAACCCAACCTGAAAATGCTTTATTTCAGCCAGAGAAGCATCGCTCAATTGCTTCTTTTATTCTCATTTCTTTAGGAGTATTCTTCCTTGATCTCTTGGTGGACAAGAGGGAATTAAAGATAATTATAGTCTGTATTTGACATAAGCAAGGAGTGCCCACCTGGGAGACAGGCACACTGTGGAGGCCTACCCAAATAATTATATGACTCTCAAAGGGAGCAGTCCATGTTGTGTGTTAGACTTTTCCTGGGGAGACACACCACACACACACACACACACACACACACACACTACTCACTCTTGCTAGGGAGTCCATGATAAACCAAATAGCTATTTCACCAGAGTCCAAATTGGCGAACCAGTGAATCTGCATTGGGTTGCTCAGAGGAGTACGGGTATGGAGTAGCCGCATCACTGAAAGGTTACCTTAACACACATCACCACTCGCTGTCAGAGGCTGCCACCCTGGTTCTTTCTGCACAGCTTGCAAGCAGCTCAATGGGTCTGAGAATTTCTTGGCAGCTCATCTGGGCAGCCTCTTCCCCTTGTAGATTCATTCATTCCTTCGCTTTCCTTCCTTCCTTCCTTCTTTCCTTCCTTCTCTGTCTCTCTGTCTGTCTGTCTGTCTGTCTGTCTGTCTGTCTACTTATATGACAATGAGGAGGGGCCCTCATGGATCTTGCAAGTTTCAGCTTTCCAGACTAGGAAGTTTGTTTACTTCCTGAGTCCCATGAGCCTCTTCCTACATCCCGGAGGGAATGTCACAATTTGTAGGAAGCTGTTGTACATCTGCCCGCAATATTTTTAAAGGTATAAATCATCCCGTAATGTGAAGATAAAACTAGGGCAGAACTCTTGCTTTCCACAAAGCATCCCTTACCTGTTTATTCAGTGTAAGCAAAAGGAAGTCCTCGAAATAAGCTGGAAATTTCCATTGTGTGTATTTAATTAAAATTTGTACTCACTATTCTTCTCTCTCTGGTGTGTGTGTGTGTGTGTGTGTGTGTGTGTGTGTGTGTGTATACATACCATAGTCAGAGGACAACTTGCAAGATTCTTTTGCCTTGTTTTTGAGGTAAGATGTCTCTCATTGTTTATGCCGTCCTGTGCAATCCACACTAACTGGCCCACAAACTTCTGGTTGACTCTCCTGAGTCTGCCTCCAGTCTCAGCACAGAAGTATGGGATTACAGATGTGTATTACCACATTCAGCTTTGTATGTGGGTGCTAGGTTCAAACTCAGGTCACCAGACTTTTACCTTCTGAATTATTTCATCAGCTTCTGAATTTATATATGTCAATTAATAACACAGACCACTAACCAAATGAAAACACAAGAGTCATAGGCAGTAGGTGTCCTATGATGCAACTCACCATTTCTTAGAAGTCTGAGCACCACAATACAAGGGTGATGAAAGACCACTTTCTCTTTTCCCTACCAGAGAGTTGAGTGGGAGTTTGATCATGGGACTAAAGGAAGCTTTCTCTGAAGCCTTATGTAAGTTTATCTACTTTCAAGGTTTTATCCTGCACAGATATTCATTTCTAGGATTCTTTTGAGGTAGGGCATAAGTGCAGGTCCTGTGTGTGCTGCAAAGGGCAAGTTGTTAGGTGTAAAATGGGAACAAGACATTCCGCTTTCAAAATACATCAAGGGTCTTCTTTATATAACCCAAGATACATTTGAAATTTTCCACTGAATGGAATTAAATAGTGGACTGTCTTCCTATTGTGTAGGAATTTTTACTGAAATTTGCCTCCAGGATGTAGGAGAAAGGTTCACAAGATCCAGAAAACAAGCAATTCACAAGTCTTAGGTAGTTCCTCCAAATAACAAGATTCTCAAGACTCCTCCTACCCCCACAAACTCACTGGTTCACCAAGATGGACTTTGTTAGAATTGGTACTTTGATCTGTCATTAACTCCCTACTTGGTGGGTAGACAGTTGTTCATACCCTAGGAACAATCTGATCAAATTCTTCCTCACACACACCTTAACGCCATTGACCCCCATTACAGAAAATCATAACTATAAGTCTACCTGATGATTTGCTTTCCATAGTAGATCTATGAATCACAGTTATTAGCAAGCATAGAATGCACATGCTGTCCTGTTTTGTATTGTTGTTATAACACATTGTCACGAATTAGGGACTGAACCCAAAACAAAATTAATTCCCCCATTACCCTTCCATTTGGAGATAAGAAAAGTCAGACCTGACAGCCCAGGCCTGGCATCTCAGACACTTGGGATACTGAAGTAGGAGGACTGAAAGCTAAAAACCTGCCTGAGCTAAATATTGAGTTCAAAATCATCCCAAATAACTTAATGAGATCATATCACTAATAAAAAGAGGGCTGGGGGATGCTTAAAGGGTAGAGTACCAGCCTAGAATCCCCAAAGACCCTTTGGCTAAGTAAGGTATGCACTTATGAGTTAAGGGGATGAGGCTGTAGACATCTCTGGGAGACACCATTGAGCCTATTTCATGTGCCAAGGCATTGTCTCAAGGTACAGAATCTAAAATCAACTTGACTTTCTCTATAGACAGAGAAGGGTTTAACTATAAATGTTTGATGTGCTTTTTATTGCCGGGTATTAAACCTTATGTATTTAGTGAACAGTTGCTAAACTCTCCCCCTCCACAGACTGAGACCCTCTCGAATGCAGGAAGTGGCACTAACTGACATAATCTTGGTGTGTCCAGGTCTACCACGTACTAAGTGCCCACTAATGACTTCTTAATGAGGTGATATCACTCTTTCTATATGGAGGGAAGTGGAGATGGTCAGGGAAATGGATAGAAAGCTCATAAAGAACATGAACCCAGAATTTATCTTCCATGGCATAAAATGTTTCCGACTTTTTGCAACATTTTTGTTTGTTTGAGGTTTTTTGAGGTTTTTGGTGTTTGGTCATCACGTAGAGCATGTGATGAAATGGCTATCTCTGCTAAGGGGGACAGAACGAACTCAAGACCAGCATGGCCAACTTTGTAAAACTCTATCTCAACATCAACTAATAAGTAGAGGGATGAGGATGAGCTAGGTGGTGGAGCCTTTGCCTAGACAACTTTACTGAAGGGCTGGAGGGTAGAACCCCTAATTAAAATTACCCAGGGAATGGTGAGGGGCATTGCTTAGTAGTAGATCACTTACCTATAATTTACTAGGAGGAGGCTGGGAATGTGGCCCCGGGGTAAAACCTTTGCCTAGCATCCACCAGTCAGAGGATGGTAGTGTAACTCAGTCTTAGAGTGCTTGCTTAGAATTACCCAGAGAGAGCCTGGAATCAAGGTCTCTGCGGTAGAGCCCTGGCCTAACACACATAAGTAAGCACTCTATCACTGTAGTCACATAGCCCAGTGGTAGAACACTGGACTAGAGTCCCCCAGCAAGGGACTGAGCTCTGGCTCAGTTGTAGAGCACCTGCCTCATATGTAGAAGCTATGATGGATATAATGCAAGGTGATCCCCGAGTATCTTATGGTGCCAGAAAGTACGAAAGTTCTAAACACCAAACAAATAACTCAACTATCTAAATAAATAAGAATAAACACAAGATAGATGATGTCATAATGACACAAAATGCGAATTTGAAGGCACTCACATGGCCAAAGCTGGGATTGAATTAAAAGTCAAAGTATGAAATATATATTCATGCATATATAAAGATCTAAATTCACATTAGGACAAGCAGATAAATGGAAAGCAAGAATTAAGTCTTCACTGCAAAAAAAAATAGTATGTAACAAATGTAGAAGAAAATAGAACGAAGAGAGGAGAAAAATCACCATTAGAGTGTGTGTAATAGTTACTGCAGGGGAATGGGCTGGGGGGGGCAAAGTGTTCACCCAGGGAGATGGTACAGTGAGAGACAGTGCTTGCTGTGCAAGAACAAAGGCCTGAATGAGTATCTCCAGCACTCCTTTCGAAAGCCAGGCAAGGCTGCACACAGCCCTGTAAGGACAGCGCAGGAAGGGGTCAGAGGCAGGAGGATTGCTGCAAACTGCTGTCCATCGACCTAGCTCCAGTTTCAACAATGTCCAGAATATGGAGAAAGCAAGCTGACCGGTGTGTTCATCTCTCTCTGATTCCTGACTGACCGTGGCCTGACCACGCTGTCTCTCCTTCCATTACCATGCACTCTCCACGAAGATGAATTGTGTTCTAGTTTTCTTTCTGTTGCTGCGATAAAAACTCTCTGACCCGCCAGCCCCTGGGCACGCAACTTGGGTCCTGTCTTGGTTCCTCAGAGTAACGAGGATATCACAGTCTCTTACCCTTGCCCTCTGTCGCCATCCAAGCCAGCGGAGCCCACTGCAGGATTTAGAAGATGGCGAAGTTCATGATTCCTGTAATCCAGGACAACTCCTCGGGCTGGGGTCCCTGTGTCGTTCCTGAGCAGTTTTGGGATATGCCCTACCAATCGTTCAGCAAAGGAGATCAGCTGGCGAAGGTTGCAGACTGGACGGGGGCCACATACCAAGACAAGAGGTACACAAACAAGTACTCCTCTCAGTTTGGTGGGGGAAGTCAGAATGTATATTTCCATGAGGAGGATGAGACGAGCTTCCAGCTGGTAGACACGGCATGCACACAGAAGACTGCCTACCGATAGAACTCGGTGAGATTTGCACAGTGGAACCTCTGCAGAGACAAAGACCACCAGAACACAGTACAGTTCGACCTACAGATGCTACCCAAGAGTGCCAAGCAGAAAGAGAGAGAACAAATGTGCTTTGTAGAAAAAATTTCAGAAGCAATGTGGAGTGAGGCAGAAGTGGGACCAGAAGTCACAGAAACCTCGAGACTCTTCTGTTGAAGTTCACAGTGACTGGGAGGTCAAAGAGGAGATGGACTCAGCTGATGCTACTTGGAAGTGTCAGAGCCTCACATCGAGTGCTGTGGTGCACTGGAGTACTATAGCAAAACCTTTGACGGCATCACCACCCGGGAGTGAGAAGCCTCGGCAGAGCATCAAGCGCATCTTTCATGCACCTTCACCACCACAGACGACACTGTCATTCGGAAGCTAGCAAAAATGCAGGGCAATGTGTTTGCCACAGACACCGTCCTGGCTACACTGATGAGCTGCACCCGCGCTGTGTACTCTTGGGACGTTGTTGCTCAGAGAGTTGGGTCTAAACTCTTTGACAAGACTCTGATTTCCACCTCCTGACTGTGAGTGAGATAGCCAATGAACCCCCTCAAGATGAAGGCAGTTTCTTCAACTCACCTCGTAACCTGGCCATGGAAGCCACCTACATCAACCACAATGCCTGAGAATGGGGAGAAAAAGATACAGTTTCCCCAACCCAAACCCATTTCTGGAGGAGGACATGGATAAGAATGAGATCACCTCTGTGGTTTAGCGTTACTGCAGGTAGAAACTTGGAGGTGACATCGATCTTATTGTCCGCTGTGAACATGATGGCGTCATGACTGGAGCCAATGGGGGAGTGTCCTTGATCAACATCAAAAACACTCAACCAGTGGGACTCCAGGCACTGTAGTGGCGTTGACTGGCGGCAGAAGTTGGACTCTCAGCGCAGAGCTGTCATCGCCACTGAGCTGAAGAACAATAGTTACAAGTTGGCCCGCTGGACCTGCTGTGCCCTGCTGGCTGGATCTGAGTACTTGAAGCTCGGGTATGTGTCCAGGTACCACGTAAAGGGCTCCTCGCACCATGTCATCCTGGGCACCCAGCAGTTTAAGCCCAATGAGTTTGCCAGCCAGATCAACCTGAGCATAGAGAATGCCTGGGCCATCTTATGCTGCGTCACGGACATCTGCGTGAAGTTGGAGGAGGGCGAGTGCCTCATCCTCAAGGACCCCAACAAGCAGGTCATCTGAGTTTATAGCTTGCCTGATGACACCTTTATCTCCGAGGAGGATGAAGAGGATGAGGAAGAGGAAGAAACTTAAATGAGTCATCTTGGTGCCCATGTGTGTTCCACGCAGTTGGGCAGCTGGGCAGCAGGTTCCTGCTCTCTGTGGCAGATAGAATAAAGTTTAAGTCAAGTCTATTTGGTTTCTTTCCTTCAAAACAAACAAACAAACAAACAAAAACTCTCTCTGACCACAAAGCAACTGAGGGGAAGAAAGGGTTTATTTCTCCTTACAGGTTGTAGTACATCATTGAGAGAAGTGAGAGCAGAAACTCAAGCATGGAGGAATACTGTTTGCTGACTTTCTCACAGGTTCATGCTTACCTGTGGTTCTTAGGGAGCAGAGTACCACTTGGTCAGAGAATGATGCCATCCAGTATTGGCTAGACCTTTTCCTATAAATTAATAACCAAGACGACTCCTAGAGGCATGCCTACAAGTCAATCTGATCTAGAGAATTCTTCAATGAAGCTTTCTTCTCAGGCGATTCTAGACTGTTTCAAGTTGACAAAGATTGCAAGAACAAATGGCACCTTCAAACTGTGAGCCAAACTAGCCCCACTCCCTTCTCAGGGTTGATTTTACCAGATATTTGCTCATAGAAATTTGAAAAATAGCTAATATGCTCTCTCCCCTCCCTGTATCCCCATCCATCTAGATGTAACCAGTCCAATCAGGATCATGTGCAGCGTATTCCACATCAGTAACTTCGCAGTCTTCAGAAAGGAGAAGGATATGAGCCAAATGCTGCATCTGAAAGAATCCCAGAGCCTCACAAGTCAGACGTACTTATTTGCATGAGCCTTTAAAAAGCTCCGACTAACCCTTTCAACACTCCTTGATCAGCCAACCTAGCAACAACATGATAGGGTCGATTAAAGTCTTGAAGTTTTGGATGATTCAGGATTTCTGCACTTCAAAAGCACTTTTGATGAGGGAGGCATTATGGGGAAGGGAGGTGAGCCCTAGGGAGAGAGAAGAGTTTCTGTAGAGTTCTGCTCAAACACATCCTATTCAACCCCATTTTTGATGCAGCAACCTCACTCGTCACTGCGGCTGGCGTCTAATTTGGGGACTCCAAGCAAAGTCTCTCAAAAGGCTGTGTGAGAAAATAAAAGGCATTTTCATTTTATGGTGTTATAGAGCCCTTTGCTTCTTTTCCAAAGATAAGTCCTGATGTCAGGGAGAAGGGCAAAGGGTTAGCTGCTGAGTAGTTTAAATGACAGAAACTCATTTTGTATGAGGTCTGGAGGTGGGAAGTTTAAGATGGACAGGTGAATGGTTAGTTTCACCTGAAGCTTCACCCCCTTGACCTGTAGCTGGCTATGGTGTTCTAGGTCTACACACATTTTCTGAATGTGGCTGTTTCCTAGGCATGCTTTGTATAAAGACACATTTGTGGAAGGATGCTTAAAAAAAAATCACACACTAGCTCAGAATTGAGAAATAGATGGTTATTTATTTAAGGGTAAACTCACAAATCAGAATCCTCTGCTTGAACGGAGAACAGAATCTGAATCCAGCAACCGAAAAGAGAGCGGATGCATGCTCTACATCGGCTTATATAGCATATAGTATAAGAGGCCATGCCCTAGTGGGCAGGTAACCACTGGCTGTAAGACTTCCAAAGCACACATTGGGTACAGCCCACCTTGATGCCTCAATTTTAGCATAGTAATTCCTTAAAGACTGCTGTGAAAGTATTTTCTCTAAATTGAAACATTCCGTCCTGGAGGGAAGCTCATTAAGACTTGGGAAGTAAATAAAACTCACAAGCTCAGGAAGTGAAGAAAACTCACAAGGCTCAGCAAGTTCCCCAAATTTACAAGATTCAGAAAGCCCCACTCCAAGGCTATGCAATCAGTAACAATCACCTGGAAAGGGAGACTCTTTGAGCAGCCCAGCTCTCTGCAGGTCCTGTTAAGCATTTCGGTTGCCACAGGTTTTGTGAGCTATTACTTGTGCTGGGGTAAGGCTTTTCATAATGGGTCTGAGTTATCCATGCTCCCATAAGTGAGGGGTTCCTCACTCATACCTGTGCAAGTAAGCCCAATAAACACAGTGGTTTATGAGTGTGTGTAACACTTTCATTGGCACATGTCTGAGGTAAGAGGCTTTTTCCCATCTCCCCAAGAAAAGTCACAGAAGATCCTCTTCCAAATGCAATATGTTTTGAGGAACTGGGGTTAGGACTTCCCTGTATAAATTTAAGGAATCCAATACAATTTGACCTGTATATACTTACACCTTCTATAAATAAACAGGTATTTTTTCTTATTATTTTGAGTGGGACATGCAAGTTCATAGTATATTTATTAACTATCTCCAAGATTTGATTAACTCTGGGAAAGGTGATCAGTGCCAACAGCAAAACCCCAGATTTGATGGGGGAGAGTCTTCTGTTTTGTGTTAATTTCATTGGTTAAATAAAGAAACTGCCTTGGCCCTTTAATAGGACAGAAAATTAGGTAGGCGGAGTAGACTGAACAGAATGCTGGGAGAAAGAAGCCGAGTCAGGCAGTCACCATGATTCTCCCACTTGACACAGACGCAGGTTAAGATCTTTCCTGGTAAGCCAGCTCGTGGTGCTACACAGAATATTAGAAATGGGTTAGATCAATATGTAAGAGCTAGCCAATAAGAGGTTAAAACTAATGGGCCAAGCAGTGTTTGAAAGAATACAGTTTCCGTGTAATTATTTCGGGTAAAGCCATGCGGGCAGCCGGGTGCCGGGGATGCAGCCCCGCTGCTGCTGCTCTTATTTCAACACAGATTCCAAACTATCAGAATAAAAAGACATGCTTGATATCATGGTACCCACAGTCAATATGTTCTACAAACCACTGATTAGCTCAAGGAACTGGACTGAGATCTTTCCACTCAGTAGATTCAGGCCTGGTGTCTAGAAATCATTAGAAGGGCCATGTGACAGTTAACTTGTGCCAACTTGGTTGACTTTAGAATCAACTAGGAGACACAGTTTTAGGATTACCTTTGATAACTAAGGATGGAAGATTCACCCTGAATGTGGGCAGGGCCACTCCATGGATTGGGATGGCCCAGCCTGAATTGAAACGAAGAGGCGAGCTGAGCACCAGCATCCATCTCTCTCTGCTTTCTGACTGCAGATGCAATGTGACCCGCTGCCTGCTGCTCCTGCCACTGTGCCTTCTCTTTCACAGTGCACAGCACACTGGAACTGTGAGCCATAAAACCCCTTCTCCCTTAAACATTTTCTCATGAGCCATTTAGTAACAGCAATAAGAGAAATAACCAATATATGCCTTTGGGAGCCGGTAGCAACAGAGGCACTTAGACGCTGTTTCTGTTTAAAATCTTGATTTCACACTTGGGTCCACAAGAGATCCAAGACCAGGAGGAAAGTCTGGCACTATAACTGGCATGGCAGAAAAAAAGATGCTCTAAAAAGTTGCTTGTGTCCTGTATTCTATGAGATCACTGAAACAATGGACCCCAAGAAACTGGAGCCCACTCCTACCCATGGAGAAATCATTCCTGGAGAAGAAAGAGGCTGAAACCTGCTTTCAGCCTGAGGGGGAACTTGTCTCTTGAAAAGGGATTTTACACAGCTCTAACCGTTTGTCAGATTCCCTCACAGACCAGATAATGATGAGGCAGTTGTGGGCAGAGTCACACTTTGACCCAGCAACCTTGACCCAGGACCGCTTCAGTGTGTATATCCTTGGCCATCTACCTCTGTCTGCATGTGTGCATGTTAACCACTAGGGGAGTATCTATCTAAACACCAGTGAAATCTGATATAGCTCCTCCCACTTCAAAAATGGAGACATAGACATGAATCACTAAGGCATCTTATCGTCAGTATTTACGTGTCTCCTTCAGGGACCCTCAAAGATGCCTGAAGTCCCCAGTCAGTCACTGTGGATTGCAGGAATGCAGGCAGACCACCCCATGATGAAATGACATGCTAAGCAAGAACCATCGTCGAAGGAAAGGAAGTTTGTCAAGTCAAGCAACAAGACTGCTTTAGGCCATGTTGTGAAATCAGAGCAGAGACAATGACCAACCAGACCACAACTTGAACAAGACCGCTTAAGCACGCATGCCTTTTGTCTCTGCCCAAATTCTTCCTCTTTTTAAACCCAAGCCTATACCAGTGCCTGGACGATGGACTTGGTCTCTGGTCTCCTTTCCCTGTTCCTCCTCCCAATCTACACATCGATCAAATCTCATTTCCCTGCTTCCCATTCTGAATCATCTCCATAACTGGGGCCCTAGGACAAGTGGCCAGTTCTATTCTGTTGGGCAAAAGCTAGATGTGCTGGCACATGCCTGTATTCCCAGCATTCAGAAGCCAGTGGCTGGAGTATCATTAGTTCAAAGCCAGCCTGGCCTACTTAGAGTGTGTCTCAAAACAGCATACCAACAGGGCTAGGAATGTGACTCAGTTAGAAAAAAAAAAGTGCTTGCCTAGCATGCACAGAGCCCTGGGTTCTATTTTGTATTTTATCTATTTATCCACAGTTCCTCATTAGATAAGATGATGATCCCATTTTATGAATAAAAGAACATATTTCAGGATGTTTGTGTCGATAACTGAAGGGCACTCAGAAGAAAAAGAATTCAAGCGCAGTTCTGTCTATATGGAAAGCCAGGATTCTTCCTAAGTCACCAGGGATCTGGGGACAAGCACTCAATATGTGTGGAAGATGAATTTAATTGTTAACCAAGTGAAATCATTCCACCTGCTAATAAAGCACTTTGTTTCTAGGTATGGAGATAAAGGCTTCTTAGGAACGTTTTGACTCACCACTAATTAAACGAAGTGGATAACATCCAAAAAAAATGAGCTTGTAATTTCCAGTTTTTAAATTTTTAATGAATAAATAACAACCATATTCTTTATTTAATCCAGCTTAAAAATGTTAATGAATGGCTCCCTTTCTAATTGCAAAACTGAGCGTTTAAGAGAGCCTGACACCTCATAAGCATTGAGCTGCGAGGTTTCCTGCGTTGGTTTTCTATAAACATAGGAATTGAGTAATTACTACCCCTGCTATTCATTAAAATTCAAAATTAGATAAACAATAAGCAGAAATGTGGGGTTTTTATTCATTATTATTCAGATCAAGTATTTTGTATATACTTTTCCTTGCCTTTTATTTTGCCTGTGTGTGTGTGTGTGTGTGATTTCTTCTGTGTGCTGTCCTGTCTTTTATTTTGTGTATGTGTGTGTGTGATTCCTTTTGTGTGTTGTCCTGTCTCATTGAGCATTCCATGTTACAGAAACCCTCTTTTTCCTTCAGATTTAGCTTTCTTTAAAAACAAATAGCTGTAACCATGTGTATGTGTGTGTGAACATACGTGCAGTGCTTCGGGAAGGCTAGAGGAGGGATGTTGGATCCCCTACAGCTGTGTGTGAGCAGGTATGAGCTGTCACGTGGGTGGTGGGAACCAAACTCAGGTCCCCGGCAAAAGCAGAGAGCACTCCTAAATCATTGAGGCATCTTTCCAGCTCCTGAATTTAACTTTCTTTTCCCAAGTGAGTTGTGCAGCAGGGAAGAGAGTGTCAGGGAGAAACAGAGGCCAAGCATTGGGAGCAACCTAGTCCTGATCTCAGATCACTGGCTTACGATGGGCCCATTCACCCATCACTCACCTGAATTGGGTTTTGGTGTCTTTATCTGAAAGCAACAATAAAAAAAGTAATTGACAGCAGGTGCTGGCTGTTCATTCTCATCTTCCACAGACATCTGGGAGTAACTGTGTGCCAGCTGCTGTCCTAAGCGGTAAGGTTCTTCCTGGTGGTAAATAAGAAATGGAAAAAGCTATTTGTGGTGTTGTGTGGCAATTTCCTCCAAAACTAACCCTTCTATCTTAGAAGCTCTCTAAGATGCAAGATATTCTAAAGGTTGGGGTGGGGATAAAATGTTCCATCCTGTAGGGAAACTTGTTCAAACAACTCAGAAGCTTCAGGAAGTCCCTGAAATTGATACACTCAGGCACATGGAGCTCCTCCTTCCCAAGCTTCTGTAAGAAGGAAGGAGTGATGAGAGATGCTCTCAGACAAGGTGAGCTATTTAGAAGAGGGAGGCTCAGACCAACGGAGCTGACAAGAGGAGACACTCCTCAAGAAGTCTGTAAGTAATGCAGTGGGTTCTAGGTTTCCAGATTCTGTGAGCACTCGCCCATGTTGAGGTGGAATTAGGTGATGCTGCTGTCTTTGAGTCATTTCTGCTCCTGTAAGAAATTCTTCATCCACATTCCTGTAAGCAATTGTAATAAAACTTGTTGGTTCACCAAACTGGAAATTAAAGGTCATGAATTTGGACTGTTGCCGATTCACTATCTGGTGTGAGTAGAGTCTTGTTCACATCTCTCCAGAAATGGTATCACACAGCAGATGGCACAGGCCTATTCCAATAGAGCTCAGGAACTGGATGCTGATGAGTTATGAGTTCAAGACCAGCCTGGCTGTCGTAAGACTCTATCTCAATAAAAAATGACACCACAGTAACCTGTAATCCCAATACTCAAGATGTAGAGGTAGGAGAATAAATTCAAGGTTACCCTGGAGCACACAGGAAGTTGGAAGACAGCCGGTGCTTAATGCAATCATGTTTCACAAAAGAGCAGAGGAGAGGGAGAGACAGAGAGAAAGGATGTGTGTGTCTGAGAGAGAGACAGAGAGACAGAGAGACAGAGAGAAAGAAGGATGTGTGTGTGTGTGTGAGAGAGAGACAGAGACAGACAGAGAGAAAGAAGGATGTGTGTGTGTGTGTGAGAGAGAGAGACAGAGAGAGAGAAGGTGTGTGTGTGTGAGAGAGAGAGAGACAGAGAGAGAGAAGGTGTGTGTGTGTGAGAGAGAGAGACAGAGAGAGAGAGAGAAGGAGAGATAAGGAGAGCTGAGAGAAACAGAGAAGAACAGGAGAGAGTGAGACAGAGAGACAGAGAACATAGAAATGAGAGAGAAGAGAGGTATGGGGGGTCACAATCACTGACTTCTTCCACCAGGTCCCACTTCCCAATATCCCATTCAGTTGCAAACCTGTCATTGGGTCTGCTGATGAGACTGAAGCACTATAATCTCTATGTTTCTCTCTTCTCTGAGCCCTGCTGCCATGAGGAGCAAGCCTTCAAAAATGTGCATTTTGAGGTATTTCCGATCCAAACCACAGCAGAGGTTGTTCAATAAATAATGTCTCCACCCCCTCTCTCTGTAAGAGCACATGTGTGTGCGTACATGCACATGCCTGCACACATTTGTGGAAGCCAAAGGTCAGCCCCAACTAATGTTCCTTAGTGCCAGTCACCTTGTTTTGTTGTTTGTTTGTTTGTTTATGTCTTTTATCTACCTGGAAATTACCTATGTTAGACTGGTTTGATTCTTCAGTGGGCTCCAGGAATCCCCCTGTTCCCACGTTCCCAGTGCTGGGATTCTAAGCACATGCCCCTACACCTAAATCTTACATGGGTACTGGGGACTGAACTTGGGTCTTCCTGCTTTTCTGGTAAGCCAGTGAGCCATCTCCCCAGGCTCTATTGCCACTTCACAGAAATCACTTCTTAGCTCTACTGTGCATTAACTCCACTGGGGAGCTTTAAATAATAAAGCTTCCAGAAGAAATGCACCAGATCATTGTAGTTACAATATTCACAGTAGCACAGAAGCCTTGTAGGCCTCTGTATGGGGCCCAACCTGAGGCTGGCTAGGATTAAACAGTCTCAAGTTTGAAGGCCTGACGTTTTGACCTTGAGGACTTACGGCCTGTATACACGTGAGTGACAGCAACAGCTAGAAGCTGCTACAGAGACCTTTCTAGGCAAGCCGGCCACAGGTAGACATGTTTGTAATTTCTGAGGGACTCCAAAATGGGGAAATGGGATTTACAGTAATAAGGTCTCCGACACAACAGGCTGTGTCAGCAGGCAACGTGGCCGCGGGCTGCTGGGGAGGCACAGGCAATCAGCCGCAGCAGGCCGGTGAGGCAGCTGCAGTCCACTTTGTAGCTTCTTAGGCGGGCTTTGTGTGGCTTAATGAGGCTTTCCCAGGCTCTCTTCTGCAGCCAGCTGGCAAAAAGCTGGGATTGGATAGAGGGTGCTGCTGAGGCTGCCTGAGGAGCACAGGCTTTTATGCTCAGAACCCCTCTACTGTCCTCTGAGCTTGATGCAAAGGAAAGAGAAGCAGGTTGAAGAGATGGCTCCCTAGGTCAAGTGTTGGCCACATGGGCATGAAGACCCAAGCTCGAGTCTCAGCACTCATGTAAACACGGCCGGTTGTGGTGGTGTATACTTGTAATCCCAGTGCTTGGGAGGTACAGACAGATTTATCTCTGGAGTTCATTGAGCAGCCAATCTAGCCTGCTTGTAAGTTCCAGGCCAGTGAGAGACGTCGTTGGAAAAAAGAAAGTGGGCAATGCACCTGAGATTATCTTCAGCTTCCACAAGCACACACATGTTCACGTAGATGAACATGAACACACACACACCAGAATGATACCTCTTCTTTCATTATTCTCTGCTACATTTGTCTTATGGCTATGACTTATGGAGATTCTGAAGTAGAATTCTGAATAGCCAATGATGAGACAGCATAGCCAAGACAGAGAGGTCTTCCCCAGCATCTCTGTATCCCTCCTATTTCCTGCTTTCAGTTTGGTAAGTGATAGGTGAAGGGCACTAAGTATAAATGAGGCTGGGAATGGCGGCACACAGCTGCAACCGCAGCACTCAGGGGACCGAGGGAGCATGACTGTAATCTGGAGGCTGGCCTGTCCTACACAGAATCCAAGATGAACCTGGGCTACACAGTGAGTTCAAGGCCAGCCTGCCCTTCATAGCCAGGCCCTCTCTCAAAACAAAGCAAAACACCAATTAACTGGGGCTGGAGAGATGGTCCAGGGTTAAGAATGCTTATACCTCTTGCAGAGAGCCTGAATTTGGTTCCAAACACCCGTGTCAGGCAGCTCGCCTCTTGTAACTCCAGCTCCAGAGGGTTCCAAAACCTGTGGCCTCTGTGGGCACCTGTGAGCACACACACACACACACACACACACACACACAGTTTAAAATAAAAATTAAGTCATTTTTAAAAACAACCAAATGAATGAATACATAAATCATTGAACTCAAAGCTCCTAGGATGTTTAGGTGCTCTATACCCAGAGGCTAGAGATATGTGCACCTGAGTGCTGGGGTTGTCCAAGATGACCTTGAACTCACTATTGTAGCACTGACTATCCTCTAACTCATGATCCCCCTGCCTCAGCTTCCAAGAAGCTGAGATAACATTTCTGCAGTGCCACAGCCTAGCTTTTGGATTTGTAATTATTGAGAAGCAGTGGAGGCTTCCATACAAGGTGTCTAGTTAAAAGAAATAGATCACTGTTGGCATTCATTCTTCTTATTGATAGTAATGATTGCCAGTCTGACAGGATCTGGGCTCACCTAGGAGACAGACCTCCGAGTGGCTCTATAAGGGAATTTCTAGATCAGTTTAAGTGATACAGGAAGACTCATCCTACATATGGCTGTCTTTACTCTCTGGGCTGGGCCTCATGTTGAATACAAAAGAGAAAGCGAGCCGAGCCCCAGCATCATCTCTCTCTGTGCTTCCTGACTGTGGATGTCATGTGACCAGCTGCCTCACGCTCCTGCCACCATGCCTTCCCTGCCATGATGGCCTGGAAGTCCGCAAACTGTGAACCACTATAAACCTTTCTTTTTTTACATTGTTTTGGCAGGTATTTGATCTCAGAAATGAACAAAATAACTAATACAAAGGGTATATCTTGTCCCTGGTCCCTTCTGTTTCCCTCTTCGCATCCTGGCCACCATGATGTAGGCAGCCTTGTCCATCACATGCTCCCTCCCTCCATGATTACCTACCTAGGCCCCCAAGTTACTAGACTAACCATGTACTGAGTCCTCTGAAGCAGAACACGAGCAATCCTTCCCTCCTCTTGAGCTGCATCTTGTCACCAGTGAAAGAAGGTTATCTAATACACACAAGTCTCAGAACTGAGAGGGGCAGAGGGAAGGTTGCAGGGCTATATATACAGAGAAGAAAGAGAGAAGGAATATGTCTCAGAAACAGTAAACAAGATGTGGGCAACAACAGCAACTCTTGAGGAAGAAAAAAAGACAGACCCGAAGTTCCCGGTTTGACTCTATGACCAGGTTAATGAGTTTATGTGGACATTGGTAACTCCTCTCAGAAAAATGAGGTGAATGCATCCATCTGCCCTTCTATAGAAATTACATCAATATAAGTCATTTGCTCCAATCCCCCTACTGCTAATGAGTCCCAAGTGTAGGGGCTCCTTGCTCCTCTGTCTCACCTCTATGGCATAGGAATTTTGGACATAAAGCACTTTGTTCGCGATTACTTTAGACCTTCCAAAGCAAGTGTGAACATAAATTTGACGATGAATAGCAGAGCATAGGAAGCCTGCCTCTCTGCTTGACTTCAATAACTTATCCCAGCAAATCCCCAGCAGAAAGCATCTTACATACTTCAGTTCCTGAGAAGATGAGACGTGAATGCTGGGGGAATTATAAGACAGAGGGGCTTTATTGCAACAGTGAACAAGCTGAAAATTACAAGGTAATGGAATCTCAGTGGGAGGCCCTCCTACCCTGCCATTAGCTAACTCCCACAATGATTGCTTCAGGATCAGCTCGGGTTATATAAACTGCAGCAAGGTTTCCACGTTTTGCACCCTCATCCGGGCTTAGCCCAGAGACAATCACACCCAAAGGCCGAAGGTACAGCTGCCTTCCAGAATCTTCCACCTCATGGGAAACTCTCCACAATTACCTGATTAGATGGCGCTTTATCCTACTAGAGATGGCTTCATTTGGGGTTCTTACAGTGTACTGTAGCTAAGGAGAAGCAGGGAGGCTACATTCATCTCTCTGCAGGCCGTGCAGACTTTGTGAGGTCCCTGTGCTGAATGACAAGCCTGAGCCACGACCCCAGTCAAGAGCATAATGATACCGCATCCATATAGGCTCTAGGCTTTTAGGAATGGGGCCAAAAGATCTTAGCCTCGTGGTGGATTTTGCAACACCAGGACCTAGGGCCCTGACCACTCCATGACGACACCAGATACAAGCTGTATTCTAAGTCAGGAACATTGCGTGCAGCTTCCTCTGACCTTTGGAATAACCTGACCTGGCAGCTAGTCTGTTCTAGTACACAGTTCACAGTTTAGGGATATGCATACCTGGGTTACATGGTTTCACAAAACATTTTATTCTAAACTTTGGTTCTTTAAGGATTTTTTTTTTTTTTTAGTTTGGTGCGTGCGTGCACGTGTGTGTGTGCGCGCGCCTGTGTGTGTATACACACTGACACTACTGACAGAGAGATATGAACAAATGCCAACTCACCCCAGAAAGGAAACTGACAACTGGGCAAAGTATACATACCACCCAAATCCAACTTGGTGAACCAATGTGCTCTCCTGTGATGATTTAGAGAAATATGGGTGAGGGGTTACTTACAGGCAGAAAGGACTCAAAGGTAACAGAGTCACCAAAAACATATCCAAGAAGGGGTGGCAGCTCACAAAAGCTGCTAATAAGGAGTTCAATCCAACAATTTACAGGAAGTTCAACAGGACAGGGCAGGGCGTTTTCTAACCAACTAAGATGGTCCAAGCCTCTTCCAGATGGCTCCAGTGAACTGTGTCTCTTAGGAAACTCAGCTGGTCTGCTTCTAAGCAGCTTGGCTTTCTTCTCTCAGCCTCAGAAGGAGTTTGGCTTGTCAGAGCATGTCCTTCACCATGCCTTACTGCTTTACCTTCTTGGGAAGGTGGGGTTTTGTGAATCTGGTCAGTTTCAGGGACTTCATGCTTTTAATGAGTTTCCCAGCAAGATGGAAGGTTTCACCTTCCTTTAGACAGTGGGTCTCACCCTTCCTAATGCTGTGGCCCTTTAATACAGTTAGTTCCTCAGGTTGTGGTGACACCCCCAGCCATAAGATTATTTCACTGCTACTTCATAACTATAATCTTCCTACTGTTAAGAATTATAATTAAAATATCCGATATATACGATATCTGATATGTGGGCCCCAAAGGGGTGGTGATCCACAGACTATAAGAACTGCCACTTGAAAACATTCTATGTCTTATGGGGTTTTCTTCCAAGATGGAATGTTTGATCTCAGAGGATATTGCTTCATCACACTATAGTACATGAATATGTGTGTGTGTACACATATGTGCATATGTGTGTCCATAACAGGAATTGGTTCAAATGATCATGAAGGCTTTGAACTCCCACAATTCTCTTCCATCTGCAAGTAGAAAAATAAGACAGTGCCAGGCTCCCTGAAGCTAAAGAGTACTAGGAACTGGGATCGTGTCCCCTGCGAGAGCAGTGAGCACTCTTTAAATCCTGACCACCTCAGACTCGGCTGTACCCAGAATAGGTCTTCTTTACTTAGTGAAGAGTTTCTTTGCTTCCCCAAACACACTCAGGATAATTGTTTGAATATTGAAGGTTCCTTATGGTTCACGTGCTGAATGTTTGGCCCCCAACTGCAGTGCTATTTGGAGGTGCCATCAAACCTTTAGAAGGTGGCCACTGGGGATATTGTCTTAGAGGTGTGTAATCTGGTTTCTTCCTGTCTACCAAGAAGTGAAAAATAACTTCCCTGACATGCTCCTGCCACACGATGGGGGCAGCTCCACCATATCTTCCCCAGCACCATAGACTAAACCTGAAACCAAAGCTAAAAATAAACCACCATTCTCTTGAGTCGCTTCTGTCTAGAATTTCATCACAACAATGCAAAATTAACTTGCGTACCCAGAAACAACATTTTAACAGATAAGTGGGTATTCCCAAGCCCACTCTAGTTGATACCTGTTAATTACTCATGTTTAAACCAATTGTCCATCTTTCCTAGGCTCAAATGATTCAGGTTACAGCAGATAGTTAGGATGTAGCATCTCAGGAGGGGCCAGGCACTGGACCACCGGCAAGAGTAGAATTTATCAGAAAAAAGCATCAAGAACCAAATTTCTTCAAACAACCATGACTCCAAGGCAAGGCACAAAGAACATGGCAGACTTCACTCAAAGACAGTGGGGTGATTTAAATTGATTTTCAACTTGACAGGACATAGGATAGCATAGGAAATAAGCCACAGGCAGATCTATATTTTCTAAGTTAGGCTAATGAAGGTAAGAAGACACACTTTAACTGTGGGCAGCAGAGTTGGTGAAGTGAAGTAAAAAGAATTGAAGTGAGCAGCGGCATCCATCTCTCTCTGCTTCCTGACTGCAGATACAATGTGACCAGCCACCTCACGCTCCCACTCCTGTGACTCCTCTGCCTTGATAGACTCTAACCCAGAACTGTGAGCCAGATGAACTCTTTTCCTTCCTTAAGTTTGCTTTTGGTCATGTATTTGGTCTTAGAAAGTAACTAAGACAGTAAAAGACATCAGATCGTCGGCAGTGGGGATCTCTACAAGTGACTGCGAATTAGAGATAGAAGCAACACCCTTAACTGTGACATTTCATGTGGCTCCAGGCATGGTGGGACAGCTCACATTGTGGTGTTGGGACACATGGAGAAGCTACACTTCACTTCTTGACTGACAGTAATAGTGGACAATAAGCTTCATTTCTAGGGAATGGGTGGCCTAAGGTAACACAGGGACACCATGATGTACCCAGGAGCAATGACTGGCTCCATGTGGCACAGAATAGAAACCAGGGCTTGGAAGATAGCTCAGTTGGTAAGTGATTGCCACGAAAACTTGAAGACTTGAGTTTGATCTCCAGAACCCATACAAAAATTCAAACTCTTTGGAAATCCAGTCCTGTGAAAGTAGAAACTGGCAGATCCCTGGAACTTGCTGGCCAGCTAGGATAGCCTACTCATCAAGCTCTAAACCATGGTGGGCAGCATCTAAAAAACGGCAGCTGAGGTTGTCCTCTGGCCTCCATACATGTATACACACACGTGATTGTACATGACATGCACATACATCTATATTCCTACAAATATATATACATATCTACACATACACACTACACACACACATATATATATACATACATGCACATATATACATACACATATGTATATATATACACTCATACAGACACACACACACACACACACACACACATGTAAACTGGAGCAGGAATCTGGGAACCAGGCCCAACAACTATGGTTCCTGTAGAAACAGCTTGTCCTCTATGTCAAGAGAAAAGATGTTTGTTTTCAGTTCCTGGTGGAATAGGACACAGGTCAAGGACCTGCATAAGTGAACCAGCCATGTCTAGAAGCACACAGGTTGGGCTCACCTGACTTGGAAAGACTCCCAGGTGCATGCTAATAATAGCATTTTCATCTAATGTTTACAGGCTCCTACAAGCAAGACTCAGCTGTCACCCCAGGCAGAGGGAACTATGTGGCTAATTATGTATAAAGTGACAAAGTACTAAACCCAGAGTCACACAAGTGTGAAGAAAGGGAGAGGGGTCAGGCTGCCTGCGGGCAGAAGAGTGACATCTGAATGGGTAACCATTGAGGCCGGAGAGATGGCTCAGTGGTTAAGAGTACATGCTGCTCTTCCAGAGGACCTGGATCCTCCTCTCAGAACCTACATTGAGAAGCTCACAAGTGCCCCTAACTCCAAGCTCTGGGAAATTTGATGTCCCCTTGTGGCTTCGATGAGCACCCTTACACTAATCGCAATCTTTCTCTCTTCTCTCTCTCTCTCTCTCTCTCTCTCTCTCTCTCTCTCTCTCTCTCTCTCTCTCTCTCTCCTCTCTCTCTCGCTAATATCTCTCTCTCTCTCACACACACACACAAATAAAAATACATCTTTAGAAGGCATCAAAGCTGCTCTCTTTACCTTGGGGCCTCTGTTGTCTGCCTGTGTCTTCTTTGTACCCCTTTCCCCCATGAAAAACCAGCACAATTAGCTGATATCACAAGGTATACACTTCAGTTTAGTTTAGCAATCATGTTCTGGAAGTCTATTATGCATTTAAAGAAAGAAAAGACAGAGACTGGGAATACATCTTAGCAAGTAGAGTCTATCAGGCACAAAGCCCTGGGTTCCATTCCTAGCAGCAAACAATCGGGTCATCATGGTGATGCCTGTGATTCAATTCTAGCACTCAAGTGGTAGATACAGAAGGACCAGGGTTGAAGTTATCCTTGGCTACATAAGGGCTTTTTCCTGTCCATAGCCACTTCTTGGTTTTCCTGCCCTCCCTGGGATTCATGAAATGAGGGGCATTTTGCCACCATTCTCTTCTGCACTGATGGTCCTGGATTGCCCACAAGTCTAAAAGCAATATATCCAGGTTACCATGGAAACCTCAGAAATCCTGATTTGCCCCCCATCTTTCCTTATTCAAATGTCTCGCCTCTCTCTCTCTCTCTCCCTTCCTTCCCCCCTCTCTCTTGGGTATTTGTCTTGGTCCTAATAGGTCTCAGTAGCACAAGGTGTATAAATTTCTTTATATGTGACATACAGCAGGTGCTCAAAAATTGTCCTCGCTCCTTACAATTGTGATCAAATACCATGCCCAAAAGGAAAGGATTTATTGAAGCTTACAGTTTCAGGGGGGCAGAGCCCATGAGGGCAGAGAAAGCATGGCAGTCATCTCAGTTAGCTAGAACACAGAACGTAGGAACACACCAGAACACAGGAAGCAGAGACTGAGGACAGGAAGTATAGGCTATAAAAAAATCTCAAACCCTTCCCCCAGCCATGTACTTCCTTCAGGAGAACAGCAGGACCCACTGAGAACCAAGTGTTCAAATACACACGCCCATGGGGACAAATTGCCTCCTTTGTTATCACTTCCTCTCTCTGGGGCTCAAGAGGCCCCTCCACTAGCTAAGGTGATATGACTGTTAGGGGAGGGAGATCTCTGTGGCCCCTGATTCATGCTTCAGGGGTTGAGGCCTCACTCAGGCATGGACAGTGCATGACGTTGAAAGAGGGAGACATGGTGGTCCTGGTGTCTGAAAATGGTTAGAAATGGGGATTGGGGTAGATATGATCAGAACACACTATGATGCATGTTCAGACTTCTCAAAGAATAGAGTCCAGTTTTAAACCTGGTGTGAGGGGCTGAGGAGATGGCTCAGGCAATAGAGTATTTACCGCATAAACATAAAGGCCTGAACCCCACAGCCAGGATGGTAGCACATGCTTGTTATTCCAGAGCTGGTGAGGGGAGGTGGAGACAGGAGGATCCCTGAGACTCGCTGACCTGTCATTGTAGCATGCGTGGTGAGTGAGAGACCTTGTCTAAAAAACAAGAGGGAAGGTGCCTGGGGCTGGCTTCCAAGGTTTACCTCTGGCCTCCATACACACGTGTACACATATGATCTTGTACACACACACACATACACACACACTTTAATAAAATAATAGGGCTAGAGAAATGGCTCAGGAGAGGACTCAAGTTCAGTTCTCAGCTCCCAGGTTAGACCACTCAGAATCACCTGTGACTCTAGCTCCAGGGGACCCAGTGACTTCTTCTGACCCCCACGTACTATGCGCTTTCATGGACACACCCACAGATGCACACACAGAAATAACTAAAAATAACAAATGAGACAACTGAAATTCATTATTAATCTTAATTACATTAGTTATTTCATGCCTTTGTCCTAAATCCAGAGCTGGTTACAAGCCAGAATGTTCAAGCATCAGGACTGAGGGAAACAAAAGAACCTAGCCTTTATATTTTTTAGTAGATCAGGCTACACGATTATCATCATCGTGAAGGCCTTTGTTTAGCTGGAGAAATCTGAGTCAACTGTTCATGTAAATCAGAGATGCTCAATGGAGACAAATATGTGGATATAACCTTTATTCTTAGATGCATTAATTGCTTGCCTGACTCACTAAATTCTAATTAAAACCATTCCGCCAGATGATTTTATTTTATCCTTTTCAACTCGTAATTAAAGCATTTACTGGCTGACTGTCCCAAAGAAATGAAGAGATTCTGCCTGGTGTTTGTAGAAGATAATAAGATAGAGGGCCCTGAGGAAGCAGCATGGATGTTTGTGGTTTAACTGAATCAACTCCTTGTTGACTAGAGGTGATTTCAGAGGATGAGTTGATGCAGCTTTGAGACATTCAAGTCGGACTTTGGGTTAGTTCAGGCATTCTATTCTTACTCTACCTCACTAACTGCTACCAGGAGGATGGCAAATTCAAAGCCAGTCTGGGCAATTTATTAAGAAAATGAAATATAAAAAGAGGGCTAGGGATGTAGTTCATTATCAGACTTCTTGCCTGAAGTCTTCCAGTGAGAGGTTGGGGTGTGGCTCAGTGGGAGAGCACCTGCCTAGAATCCCCCAGTGAGGGGCTGGGGTGTGGCTCAGTGGTAGAGCCCCTGCCTAGAATCTCCCAGTGAGGATTGGGGTGTGGCTCAGTGGTAGAGCCCCTGTCTAGAATCCCCCAGTGAGGGGTTAGGGTGTGGCTCATTCATATGCCCCTCTACTTTCCCTAGAAACACACATGTGGCCTAAATGTCTAACAATGAGTCAATTTTTGAATAAATCACTTCTGATTAAAAGCCACAAGGATGGCTTATAATGTTCAATGTCAAAAGTAAGAGCTAAACACACCATGTCAAAGTGAAATATTTAAGCAAAGTGTTTAATACATAATGACAAGTTCAAAAAACAGAATATGTGAAACTTGCCATATGCTGTAACTTAAAACAGTACAAAATATTTAAATATAAGTATTGCAAAATAGAATATCAGCTTATGCTGAGCAGTGGGGAAGGAGGAGGTATACATTACAAGTAACAGTCTTACTTTTATAATAGCCTGCACTCCGTGTGTCTGTGTGTGTATTCATGTATTTACTGTGCACATCTGTGTATATGTATGCAGAATCGAGAAGACAGCCAACCTTGCATGTTGTGCCAGTCAGTTTTATGTCAATTTGACACAAGCTATAGCCATCTGAGGGAAGAGAACTGAACTGAGATAATGCCTTCAGAAGATAGGCCTTTAAGAAAATAGGCCTAGAGGGTATTTCCTAGTTAGTGATTAATAGTGGAGGGCCCAGTCCACTGTGGGTAGGGCCATCCCTAGCTGGTGGTCTTGGATTCTACAAGAAAGCAGACTGAGCAAGCCTTGACAAGTAAGCCGGTAAGCAGCACCTCTCCATGGCCTCTGCATCAGCTCCTGCCTCCAGATTCCTGACCTGCTTGAGTTCCTCTACTGACTTCTTTCAATGATGAACAGTGATGTGGATGTGTAAGTCAGATAAACCCTTTCCTCCCCAAGTTACTTTGGGCCATGGTGTTTCATCACAGCAACAATGTCCCTAACTAAGGCAAGTGTTATCATTCTGTGGGTGTTGTCAATCTTTTATCTCTCTCTCTCTCTCTCTCTGTCTGTCTGTCTGTATGTCTCTCTCTCTCTCTCTCCCTCTGTGTGTGTGTGTGTGTGTGTGTGTGTGTGTATGAATGCGTGCATGTGCATGTACAGGTGTCTGTAGATATCCAAAGACGATGGCCAGAAGAAGACATCAGATTCCCTGGAGCTGGAGTTACAGGCAGTTGTGAGTTCACCAGTGTGGGTGCTGGGAGCTGACCTTCTATTAAGACCTCTGCTGGGTTTTCATTGCTGAACAAGTTTTCCAGCCTACAGTTTTGTTTTTGTTTCTGTTTTGTTTTGTTAAAAAAAAAAAAAGATAAAAAACAAGAACAGGATTTCTTACTGCCTATGTTCATGAAGCAGGCTAGGCTAACTTGCCAGTGATCCATACCATACTCAGAGGACTATGTAGATGGATGCTATAAAGCAGTCCCACACTAGCTCAGAATGGAGTATAATAGAGCGCTATTTAGGGATAGACTCACAGATCACAGTCCTCTGCACGAGCGAGGAACAGGAACCGAATCCAACAGCTGCATATAGGGTCCCCTGCTATATATGGTTTCAGACTTCTTGCAACAAGCCTTGCAAGTAAGAGAGCTGACCAAGGAGACCAGAAGGAGTGAGATCTTCGGAAATTGGAGTTTCCTGCAATGTGCTGTCTGACCTTGGTGCTGGGACCTGAACTCTTGTTCTCTGCTTTTGCAGCAAACGCTTCTCACCCACCGCTGAGCCAAATCCTCTAATCTACAGTAGACTTTCCTTACCGCCCCAATTTTTGTCTCTACATTTCTATTAACACTGACCCTCACTGTCTTCCGGGGCCTCTTTGGCTACCTACACTCACATACACATAACCGTACAAACACACCCACATCCACCCCCACCCACTCAAACCCCCCCCCACACACACACACATACAGTGGAGTATGGCGGGAGGAAGAGGGAATTAAAAAAAAAAAAAAAGCAAATCTTAAAAAGTAAATTGCTGGCTTTGAAAGTAAATGGAAAGGTTGTGGTTTCTGAAGATTTGTTTTATCTTTAATTTTGGGCATATGTGTCTGTTGGGGGCTAGGGCAGGGAAATGTGTGAGTGACTGTGGGTACCCAAAGAGGCCAGGAGAAGGGCAGATGCCCTGGTGCTGGAGTTACAAGTGGTTGTGAGCCACCTGATGTGGGTGCTGGGAACCAAACGCCATTCCTCTGCAAGAGCAGCAAACACTCTCTGTGCTGAGCCACCCTCCAGCCCCATGGCTGTGAATTTTATTCAAGCCTACTGTCTGCTGCAGGGAACAAAGCGAACAGCAAGCTTCTCTCTGTTTGTGGCCAGCACCGAGGGGTAAGTCTCCTGCCACACCATTCCCTGGCTCTGTCTTTCTCACTGCTGGGTGTATGTGGAAGGCTGCCCTCCCTATCTTAGTTTTTCGAGTTGATGAGACCGACACAATAAAATAGGTTGAGCTGTGCTGTTTCTGACCTTTAATATAGCTTGTGTCTAAGCTTGAATCAAGACATTTCTCTGATCTCTCAGGTCCCCAGAAGATTAAAAAGTGACCCTGGAAGCTGGGAAGGGCGTGCAGCCTGCAAAACACTGCTTCACAAGCATGCAGGCCTGAGGTTGGGTCCTTAGCACCTGCGTAAAAGCTGGGTACAGCAACAGGCATCTGCAGCCCCAGTACGGGGGGAACAGCAGAGACGGGCACCCGCAGCTTTGGTGAGTCAGCTTAGCTGAAGTAGTGAGCTCCAGGTTCAGTGCCAGACCCTGCCTAAAAAACATAAGGTGGAGAGCAACATCCAGCATTGACCTCTGGCCTCCACGTGGACACACACACACATTCGTCACATGCATGTACCTACATGCACTACCACACACACATACACACACACACACACACACACACACCACTCTTTAAACTTTTGGAGGAGCTACTATGGTGATCCATATTTTAGATAATAAAATTTTAGACACAGACAGTATAGTCAAGCTGTGTGTTCCAGTCTGATTTTTTTTTTTATTTTTTTTAGCTTTCATTGCTCTAGAGGGAAAATAACTTTGGTGATACACAGAGCTGGGTATCAGGTTCCCCTTGACGGCTGTATGCCTCTGGATGGGCTATTTAACCTTTCAGAGCTACTGTTTTCCCATTAATAAAACAGGCTAAGAATAGCATCCACCTCATTGGAATTTGATGAAACAAATTGAGAACTCACGTGAGGCACTTTTGCAGCCAGATTCATTTCTGTCATGAATGCTGCTCTTGTCACCACTCTTGCCATCGTCATTACTGTTGTCACTGTCACCACTGCCATCATATTACATTGTCAACATCAACCGCATTATTTTTACCACCATCACTGTCATCGCTGTTTAAGGCAGACATTTCTGTCATCGTCCCTATTGTCATCACCATCATAGTTCTCATATTATTGTCACAATAATTGTCATCATCACTATTGCCATAAATAGCACCATTAGTATCATGGCTCTTGAAAGAACCATTGTCATTTTTATCAGCATCATTGTTGTCATCACGCCAACATGATCTTGTTGTCATCGCCATCACCACTGCCATCATCTTTACCAGGATCTTTGCTGACAGTCATCATCACAGTCATGGTCTCTTTCATCATCACCACCAGTGTCATTTACCAGTGTGGCTGCTGTTTGCACAATCACCATTCTCATCACCTTTATCATTGTTGTGGCTGTCATTCATCACCGTTATTATTGTTGTCATCATTATTGTCATGACTGTCATTGCCATTATCATCATTGATACTGTTGACATCACCATTGTCATAGTCACCATCATTATCATTGTCACACTGTCATTGTCACTGTCATTATCATTGTCATCAAAATAATATCGATCTCATTGCTATCATCATCATCATCTTTGTCGTTAGCATGGCCATCAATCACCATCAGTTGTACTCATTGTCATTATTCACTGTTATCATCATTATCGTTGTCGCCATCATCATTGTCATCATCATCATTACAGGACCTGGCAGTGGCTCAGTCAGGTGTCATCAGGACGAAAACGGTCCTGACAGCTGCTTCTAACTGCAGAACCAATTTTACACCATGAGACCTGTGATTCACAGTCAGTTCTCTTAGAACCCACTGGAAATTGATAGCTCAGACTAAATATATTCCAGGGATAGTTAACGTGAAGGTGGCTTTCTGCTCAAGTTGTGGTTGCTGTGGAAACAAGTGCTCCTTGGGGTCCAAGAAAATGCTGGAAGAGACTTGGCTTTTGGAATCTGGAAAACAACTCTGTGTTATTTGGATTTGAAGAAGGGCCCACACACTCATGGTCGTCTCTGCTTTGTTGCTATTGGTTGGAGCTGTCTTCTGGCTTGTCTGCCTTCCCAGTCACTGCCAGTAGGATGGTGTAGAAGTGGTACTGACTTTGGGTTTTGATGTGCCCGTGTGCTCTTACCTACATACTCAGGCAAGACATTTATATCCAGTCTTTCTCCGTTGCTCTCCATTTTGAGACTTGATCTCTCACATAGCCTGGGGCTTACCAACTCAGCTAGACTGGTTGACCAGTAGGTCCCAGGATCTTCCTGTCTCTGACTTCCCAGCAGTAGGATTACAAAAACATATTGCCACACCCTGCTTCTATATAGGTACTGGGGAGTGAATTCAAGTCTTGGTACTAGTATAGCAAGTATTTTATTGACTGAGCCATCTTCCCAGCCGTAGAATTGATTTTATGTCTCTTTGGGGTTTTTTTTTTCTTTCTATTTTTTGAGACAGCATCTCATATAACTCACAGCGGCCTCACACTTACTGTGTAGCTGGGTATAGTGTTGAACTTCTGATTCTCCCAAGAGCTGAGATTATAAGAACAAGATATCAGGCAGTTTATATGGTGCTGGGGATGGAACTCAGGGCTTCAAGTGTACTATTAAAGCACATTATCCATTCAGCTACATCTCTAGCCCCCACTGAATCTTGTGAAGGGTAGTGTCCATGCAGGCATGTCACACCAAGTTGCCAATAGTCACACCACCCGACAGTTATATTTATATTTCTTTTTAGCAACACGAGAGCAACCTCTCTTTTCCCACCCTTTTTTAATGAGTGCTGCATTTCAAGTCTTTAGCACCATCGAGGATCTTAAGGAAGTGAATACCAGCTCACTAGCTAGAACTGTCCACCATGAGGTGTGTCTTCTGTCTGGCTTGACAGGACCTTTTGGATTATCCCCAGTGTGGCCCCAGGTTCCACCTT